>NC_057851.1:70038882-70762215 GCF_015237465.2 Chelonia mydas | reverse complement strand
GCCATTGGCTCTTGCCACAGCGTGAAGGCGGGGCCCTCTACTCATGATGCCCCCTTTCCTGGCCCTGGCTTGATTAGTGTGTGTGTGTGTGGGTTGTTCCCTCTCTTCTGCTCCCCCGCCCCATTCCTCCAGCGGTCAGGGGCTCCGCTGAGACAGGAACCCCAGTGCACATTGATTCCTTTACACAGAGCCCAAACATCATGTAATTTCTTTGCCAGGCCATCTGTCAAGTCATATTTAGGGATGCCAAGGCATTAGATTTCAAAGGAAAGCTGTCACAATGGTAAGATTTTGTGACATCTTGCATGCCATGAAAAGAAAGTGGCACACACCTTTGTTTGTGATTTGTAAGTGGAAATCCCAATTAAGTGGACATGACTTAGCTGTAGTGGGTTGAGGGTAGCAGGTGGGTTCCATGAGACAACCAAAAGTGATGGTTATCACCGCCTATTCATGACACTGAGGCAAAAAGTACCAACACTATGAAAGCAGACTACAACGTTGTACAACGTTCATACAACGTTGTACAACGTTCATACAACGTTGTCTGAAAGCAGACTACAACACATTTAACCATATCTAATAGCCCACTTTCCCCATCTCTCTACTCAGTAAGGTCTGAATTTGTAAAGGATGAAAAGGCCTTTTATATTAAGTGTAATAGTAGAAAACTAAAGGCACTGATTTGCGTGTCTACTCTGGAACAGAGGAAATGCTCTAGCCAAAATATATTTTGATTAATGAAATAATTAAAAAGCAGTTTGTGATAACAGGATGGTGAATAGCCCTTTTTTTGTGTGAAAAGCTATAAATTCATATTTATTTCTTGTCCATTATAAGACAAGACACTCACCTTCCTTTGGGTTCTCTGACAGCCATCTTAATGGACTAGAATGGTTTATAAAGATCAACATCTCCAGCCGTCACTGCTTTACATCTCTAATCTGACCAACTATTAACCATATTGAAAATGCACGAGAGTTTGAAAGGAGAAAATGCAGAGAGAGTCATGTTCTTTCACTGCATTCACTTATCACCTAGGATATATTTACACTGCAATTCCAGGTGTGATTGCTGGCTGGCTAGGCATGCATGCAAGCTTTAATCTGGCTCGCGTGGCTCAAAATAGCAGTGAAGACGTGGCAGGATTGCGAGCGTGTACCCACAGTTCTGGGAGAGCGTGGACAGCCCAGGCTGAAGCCTGTGCCACCATGTCTTCACTGCTATTTTTAGCTGTGCTTCTTAGATTAAACTAGCGTGAATAAACCTACCTGGGCTGCAATCACACCTCCAGCTGCAGGGTAGACATAGCCTTTGGGACACTCCTGTACAATACAATTTAAAAGGTCATGTGGTAGTAACACAAGCGGTGGGACTTTGTCTTCAGATTTTTCCAGAATATCCATTCTGGAAACAAATCTATCTTGTTAATATTAAATCCCAAACATAATAAGTTTGTTACATGAATCAGTCAATATTTCCTTTCCATAATTAAATTGTACTATTGCATTTGAATGCAATAAACTTTTGTTGCCCTTGTGGTTAATACTATTCCATAAAATTGTCAGCATAAACACAGTCTTTTTTTATGCTTTACCCAATTGCCTTTCAAGCTTGCTGGGCTCACCATTTCTGGAACTCTGTTTACATGTTTAATATTTGATAGCCAAATGAATTACATGAATGCTTTGGTTTTACTGCTTGTGAAGATAATTTTAATCAATAAATGGGAGCCAGCTAAATGAGATAATTTGTTTTCAGTCTGTCTTACTATTTTCATACTTGGTGAGTTTATTTTTCCATTACCACTCCTTCTCATATCCTATATTACCATTCACTAATATTTAGAAGAGGTTTTCTTTTCTTCCATCAGTTAGCCAGTGATATCCTAGCCACCACCAAGCGCATTATGAAGGAAGTTCTATTTTATCTGCATTTTTACAACACTGTACAGATAATTCTCCTTACCACACCACCATCTCATAAAAGAGAGATTGCTAAAAGGAGTCATCCTCAGTTGTTCAATACGACTTTGTCCAATAGCAAAATTGCCATTCCACTACATAAAAATATGAGTGGCAAAGAGCAGATGCTGTTTGAACGGTTTCCCAATTACCTGATAAAATGCATGAATTGCCCCTCCAGACTGACACTGGAAATGTGCTGCCAAGGTAGAACTATATTAGAATTTCCACTCCTATCAGTGATGACATCTCTCCATTCCCTGACCCAAATCCTGTGTATCCCATAGTGTTTGAAAATAACCTATATAACATTGCTCACCAGGAGGTGGACAGACCTTAGTAACACCAGCATTTGAAATCTTTATACTATAGACAAAAATCAATGGAAAGGGTGACTTCCTAGGTTATTTTTTCTCTGAATATTAATTTCAGGATCCATTCTTTAGAAGATTGGAATTGAACAAGCTAATGAATGCCACGTTCTGAGTGCTACCTTGGCAGGTGCAACAGGTTCCACTCACCACACTGGTGCCTCCTGATGGCTGTCTTGGGGATTAGTTCCAAAGGTCAATACACCCTCCCGATTGTGCACCACCCGCTGTCACTTCTGCTCCTGGACCCACATGACTCCAAGGATCACGGCATCCTCTTTATGACACAGCACTCCAGACATGTCACAATCTGTGCTTCCCCTTCCAGGGGAGGTGGGGGGTGGAGGAAGTGCTGCAGTCCAACTCTCCTGCCACTTCTCCAGTGGCAACTGTAGCCAATTGTCTGGTCACTTCCCTGCAGCCTCAGCACCCTCTTTACCCTTGCCTCACGGTCTCAGTCTGCAAATCCCAGCAGCCAGCCAGGAGCTCCCTTTAGTTCCCCCAGTCCCTGCTAGCAGCACTGCTCTGTCCAGGGTGCTAGCTTCTTTCTGCCTGCCAGGCATCCAGTTCTCCCTCCTTAAGCTCCAGGAAGTAACTACCCTGCTGTGCCCTGCAGCTCTTCTTATATGGGCCTGCCAGGCCCCAATTGGTTGTTCCTTGTAGCCCCTCTCCTATTGGTTGCTTTCTCTGCAGCCTCCCTATTAATCTCTTGGAGGCCAGTGTGGGGCCAATGCCCCATCACAACATGAAAGAGATTGTGATGGTACCTGCTAGAGGTTCTCCAATAGTACTACACGAGTTTGTACCAATGACACAATCTGGTTTAACTGAAAACAGATCAGGTAACATAAATTGGGTTTCTGGGTACATTAGCCTCACTCTATATGTAAAGCAATCTCTGAAATAGGGATGCTGTGTCAGTGGCAGGTGTGTGTATTTCTTTCTCACGTTCAGTATGATGATGCAGGTTCCCTACTGCATTTAAGGTATGCTAGATTTACATTGGCTGGCTGGTCAAAGTACAGCCTGAATTGTGCTCTTGGCCAGATCACTGATGACAACAATGCCAGTGCTGTTCTGTGGCTGTTCATGAAGGGGTACACTATGTCTTTGCCTTACTCACCTGAGCATGGTAATAAAAGGGAGCAAATCCCTTACCTAGACTTGACTTGGTCTAGATCTTATATTCAGTGTGGAGCACCAGTCTCTGTTTGCTGGATGCTCCTCACTACAAACAAGTGGGGGGAAAGAGCTGAAGGGAGGAGCAGGGTCTTTGTTCCATCCTTCCAACTTGCACCTGATTAGCCTCTCTGGTCAGCAAGGAGAAAAGTAACCTGCATCCTTTTAAGGGCACCAGCAACTTCCTTCCTGCCCATCCCTGAGCAAGAGACAAACAGGGTAGGAACAGCGCAGAGCAGTTGTAGCTATAATATGGCTATTAATGCTACATTTATATCACAATGATTTGTTCAGTGAACTTCTGAATTTCAATCTGGGTTCTGCCAAACAACTCGCCACATTGCCTGACAAACCCCAAACTTGGGCTCTGAGACTCACCCCTCTCGCTGGGTTTCAGAGCCCAAGAAGGAACATCTACACTGCTATTTTTAACCCTGTATCACGAGCCTGAATCAGCTGACCTGGGCTCTGAGGCTCATGGTTGCAGATTTATTTATTTTTCAGTTTTAACAGTATTTCTTTGGGCTTGCAATCAGCCTGGTGTCATTGTTGAATTTCCACCATTGACCATTGTTTTGCACCACTTGTACGAAGTGACTTCACTCTATTTTCAGTAATACAAAATCAATTAGCTAGGCACAAACAACAGTATCACAACTATATATTTCCACCAAACCTACCATAAAAAGTCAATGGTCCCAAGTTAGTGGGCCAAATCTAACTTATGCTGAGTAGGTCCAGACTCAGGAAATAGTTCTTTTGAAGTCAGTGGGACTACTCAAGCAATATGGTCCTGCTCAATGTGAGTATGGGTGGCAGAATCAGGCTCTAATTTAGGATTTTCTTTAGCATCCTGTGATGGGGTGGGGTAGACTGCCATCCAGTGCAGGGTGAGTTCACCCCATCCTTCAAGCTGCCCTCAGTCTTCAAGCTGGCTGTGAGACCTAAGGGCAGGAGTCCATAGAGATGCCCTGATCCACAGGGCTTTAAGGCCTACTGGCCAGAGTCTATGGAATCTCCTTGCTCCACATGGCAATAGGGTCATGTGACCCACATCTGGTGGATAGCCCTTTTCTGCTGGGCAGTAAGGCCTAGTCCATATGGCCAGAGACCATATGGGTATCCCGGGGTTTGCTGGGCAGTAAGGCCTAGTGGCCAGAGTCAATAGAGATATCCTGCATCTACAGGACAATAAGGGATAGCGTCCAGAGTCATTAATGATCCACTGGGTTCACCGGCATCCAGGTCTAGCAGCCTGAGTTGATAGATACCCCTCTGGGCTGTATGGCCTAGCAGCCAGAGTCCATAAAGTCACACTCCAGGAGGGGCTGTATGGCCTACCGGTTGGAACCAATAGGGTCACCTTCTGGGCATGGCTTATGACCTAGCTGCCAGCATCAATGGAGATACCCCTCCGGGCATGGCTGTATGGCCCAGTGGCCAGAGTCCATAAAGTCACACTCCGGATGGGGCTGTATGGCCTAGCAGCCAGAGCTAATAGGGTCACCTTCTGGGCACAGCTGTATGGCCTAGCAGCCAGAGCTAATAGGGTCACCTTCTGGGCACAGCTGTATGGCCTAGCAGCCAGAGCAATAAAGTCATCCTCTGGGTGGGGTTGTACGGCCTAACGGCCAGAGTCAATAAAGTTGCCCTCTGAGCAGGGCTGTATGGTCAAGCAGCCGCTTGGGGGGACAGGGGGGAGGTATTGGCCACCACCCAAGGGGTCGGCCAGGTAGGGGGACCCGGGCCTTCCCTGCTCCACTGGGTCCCAGCCCAGAGCCCTTGCAGTGGTGAGTGAGTCCACCATTGAGTCAGTGGGGATTCGTCCACAACACGCTGACTGGCCGCGGGACAATGGCTTGTCCTCCCCGGGCTACTTCCTACCTTGCCACTCCGGTCTGTGACCTGTGCATCTTTGGGGGTCTCTGGGTTCTTTGGCTGGTGCAACTTCCTGTAGCTTGGACCTCCCTGGGGTGTCCACAGGTAGCTGGGTGTCTGTGTGGGTCTCGGCGCCTCTGGCTTCTATGATCCGGGGCTCCAGTGGTTCCCAGGCAGGAACCAGCAAGGAGCATCCTACCTCTCCGGTGGTCAGCCCAGACTGAGCCAGGCTGCTCCCTCTTATACTGCTGCTACACTTGGAGAGTACCCATTGGGGAGGTGGGGGCGTGGCTTCCTCTACTCACTGTGAGGCATTAATCCTTCTCCCTCCAATGTGGGGTGAGTTCACCCTGTCGCACACCTATTAGCCTAGTTTCTAAGCACAACTTTGCTAATGTGTAAATCAGGGCAATTCGTCTGAGGGTTAATACATTTCTACATACATAACTGAATAGTCAAAGATGCCAGTTTGTAATAAATTAAAGTGACCGGTTATATCCTCCACTGTGTAAATCTGTGTAGCTTTGTTGAAGCCAGTAGAGCTATGTTGATTTGCACATCTGCAAGTTTGTATGAAGTTTTCTTGTCAGTATCAGGTTTGCAACATTGCGGTTGCTTAATGGAAGAAGAAAACATATTTTTGCATTGTTTACCACTTGGACAGCAGCAGTTTTGTGCCATCTAGTGGGTAATTGATAGAATATACCAGATGTATATTCAAAACAGAATACAAATATATCACAGGGCCACTTAGCTCCTCATCACTTTGTTCCTTAGCAAAGTGACTGGATAGCTAATGTAAATCCTTTAAATTATTTCCCCTTTTGAAAAGTTTGGCAGTTATACCTAAATATGGACTGAAGCAGGAGGCAGAATTTTAATACACATGTGTGCGCACGTACACACACACACACACACACACACACACACAGAGTTACTGTGGCAGAGTGCAGTCCTTGGAGCTCTCCTTTTTGTGGCATTGCAGGTGTGCCATCCTCAGTTCCCTTTTAGTTCCCCCCATAACTTGTTTGCATCCTGAAGTAGTTAAAGTAATAGTCCCCTTCCTGGGGTTCAATTTATTAAGTCCATATAAAAATAGCCTCCTCTGGCTCCCCAGGTCCAAACCTTCCCCCAGTTAAGAGATTCCAAAGCATTCCTTTGTGGGGCTGCATGCTGCTTCCCTCCAGTGAAGGAATTCCATAATTTTCCTTCTTGGTGCTGTGCTATAGGTCAAGCCAACTTTCCTAACAAACCAGTAACCAAGTTCCAGCCCTGTTTCACAGAGCTCCTTTTCTCTCCCCTGGAATCAGTTAACAACTGAATGCCTTAAATGCTGGCAGAACTTAAGAGAATCCATGGATATGACCCATAAGAGTAAAAAAGTGTGGTTGATGATATGTAGACTCCCCAGCAATACAAAGACAGGTGGATATTTCAACATCTTGGCTGATCAGATTGCCCATCAAATGCTACTCAATGGGAAGGTTAAGTGGATCACTACCAAATGGTCATCACTTTGGCAAAAACCCCTTGGTACTTCAAGCAATCTCAGTCCTACAGTGCCCTTCTCCATGGAGAAATTGGACACTGGCATCAGTGCCCTAGAAACAGGCCAAGATGAAAACAGGGAAATCAACAGGCCTAGATGACATTCAAAGTGAGCAGATCAAAAATTTCAGCCCCCACATATGCAAGTAGCTCCTGAGTGTGTTCAATACCTGTCAAGATACCAAAAATTTGGCAAAAAGCTGAGATAGTGGCCCTTATGAGGAAAGGAACCATCTGACCCAAAAAACTTTTGCCCTAACTCACTCATGTGTGATATTTTAAAATTATTTGAGTGACTACTCAAGTTATTGAACCACTTCTTATCAACAAACAGCCTGGCTTTCACCTGGGTAGGTCATGCACTGGACAGCTTCTGAACTTCCCAAAAACATATCAGAGATGGATATAAAAGGAGATTGACTCTATCATAGGCAGCTATGAGTTAAACACCGCTCCTGCAATCAATCATTGTGGGCTCCTTCATAAGGCACTCACGGTAATGTAGACCCCGGACTTCACAAAACTTTTGTTTCAGATGGAGATCTACATAATACAGACCATACTGGAGAACAGAAGATTCTTTGTGAACTTTGGTTTCAAACAGAGCTGATGGAGATGACAGAAGAACAGCCTCCCTC
This sequence comes from Chelonia mydas, assembly GCF_015237465.2. Lineage (NCBI taxonomy): Eukaryota > Metazoa > Chordata > Testudines > Cheloniidae > Chelonia > Chelonia mydas. Next base: position 70,754,637 of record NC_057851.1, on the reverse strand, counting down.
AAGGTAGTGTCTTAGCACCTACATTATTCAACATCTATACAGTGACCAGCCAAGCTACCCTGGCACTAGGTACTTTATTTATGCAAATGATCTGTCCATCAACACACAACACAAGCAGTTTGGCACATTAGAGAGTACTCTGATGAATGCATTTAACATCCTAGGCAAGTACTATGTAGCCAACCAACTGCATGCAAATACAGATAAGATGCCAGTCAATGCGCTCCATCTCAAAAACTGAGAGGCCAAATGTGAACTCAATATCAGCTAGCTTGGGATGAAATTTACTCATTCCATAAATCCCATATAGTTTGGTGTGACTCTCGACCACACACTGTTCTTTAAAGCCTTTGTTGAGACAGCTAAAGCCAAGGTTAGGATATGAAACATTCTCAGCAAGCTGGTTACATCAAAGTGGGGTGTAGATCCAGCCACTCTGTGATCAACAGCACTGGCTACTCCTTTGCTGAATACCTCTGTGCAGTGAGGGCACAGTCTCCTCACTCAAAGAAGGTAGACCATGTACTTAACACCGCCTGCTGCTATCTTACAGGATGCCTTAAATATTACTTCTCCTGATATATGCCAGGAAGTTGCTAGTAGAATCAAGCACTCAAGGCAATGCACAGATCCGTCCGCTATGTGATATAATACAAATGCTGAGTTAGCTGAAGGCACGACAAAGTTTTCTTGTCACCTTTAAACCTCCAATATTGTCACCCAAACAGACTAGGGTTCAGCTATGGCAAACAGGAGTAGAGAATGACTCTGTAGCCTGTGCACTCTCGCTCCCCTCAGTCGAGCACTGACACCCAGTGCCGATCAGCCCTATATCAGGACTATATGGCACTGCCTCAATCAAGTCCACGTTGGAACTGACCAGTCTAGAGAAGTGATGATCAAGTGGGACTACATCGCTGGCCTTATTGCCTGGGATTGTGGCAGAGTTCCTCAAAGCGTGAAGCATCTGCCTGCGGTGCAGTTGCTTGAGCGCAATTGCTCTTCTAGTGGCCTGTGGTAGAGTGCAATGATCCAGAAATCGCATGGGCCTGATGTGGTGGGAAGCAGCACGAAGACATGACCAAAAAAAAAAGAAAGAAACTAACTGCTAGATTTTATCCTGTTCAGGAGTTAACTCCCTGCTTAACACAGGGCACCATCCTCCAGCTTGGTCTGCTGCTCTCTTAAACACCTATTCCCTTAAAGGGGCCATGTCATGGAACAGGATTGGCTGGCCCTGAGCCCTTAAAGGGACCAGATCACCCTGTTCAGTTACAACCAACTAACCATGTTTAAAGAACATTACTAAGGCTGCAAAGTCAAAACATTTCAGTGAGAGTTAGATGCCGAAACACCTTGGAGGATTTGGGCCTCTGTGGCAGAGCCAGAGATATAATCTAGTTCTCCAGCGAAGCAGGAGACTGCCATCGTCATGAGAGCAACCCCTCTCTTCCTGCAATCCCCTGCCTCATTCACTGCACATCTTTCAACCCATGCCTCCCAGTGTGTGCAATAGGTACATGCCTTCCCACCTCTGGAACAAACAAGACAGGGGACCCACAGCCTCCTTCACGACACAACCCTGATTCATCCCCAGAGCAGGTCCATCCACTGCACTGAATAAGCCAGGGGTCCTGTGGAAAACACAGTATGTGATTGTGTAACTGAAGACTGCATCGCAATGAGTATGCACAAGGTTGTCTCCCCTGAGTCAGCCTTTTGTTCTCTCTGAATTTGAAGCAGATGGCTTCTTTCTCTGTGCTGCCTAGGCATCAGCAGAAAGAGTTGCTGAGAGTCCAGGAGAGACAGGCTCCCTGATGTCAATTCTGGTGCAGAGCCTGGAGCAGCCATTACAGGGACAGTGCTCATCCCATAGCCCTGGGCTGCAGCATGCTCACTTGCTTTGTGGGATGGCACATGTGCAGTCAGGTCAACAATAGGAGCTGTGGAAGGTTCAAGCATGCTCACTGTGCATGGAATCTTTGGAGATTTTAGCTAATTTTCTAAGTCTCTACTGAGCCTGTGTGCACTGCTACTTTTCAAAGGCTTATTACTTGGCCAAATTTGTATGGATTTTCACAGGCCTGGCAAAAGGCACAAAGGCCAACCCCTGGCAAATTTCAAGTCCATGATCCAAAGCATCAGGGCACAAGAGCTTTTCCAAAAAAAAAAAAATCATCAGAATTTTTTTAACACAGATAAATCATTGTATTTTTTGGTAGCCTCATTCTCAGAAGGGCTGAATCATTTTGTCTGAAATATTTCCCCCCACATCAGCCTGAGGCGGGTACTCAGCATGGGAAATTTCAGCCCCAGTGGTTAGATTTTGGCAAAGTTATAAGCAACTGGAAAAAAAAAGAGTCTTATAATAGGAAGTGGTGGGCAACTGAAGAAGAGCTCTGAGTAGCTTGAGAGCTTGGGTCTTTCCGCAACAGAAGCTGGTCCAATAAAAGATATTCCCTCACCCAGCTTGTCACTTTAATAATACACATTCTCAGGGGGGAAAAAGTCAGTAAGGCTGAGACTGCCGATCAGTAATTTAAGGATTAAAATAATATATGAGGCTGTTGTGATTTAAAAAAGAAATAAATAAAGCAAACAAAACCTCCACCATTAGAAAGCCCAGAAATTCAAGAGCTAAGATCAAACTTAAAGAAACCCCAACCTTTGGAAGTGTAGGAATGCATAAAGGTCACCCAAGCAACCTTATCTCTATGCCCATAAACAGAGCTGGCTGACCCTGCCTCTTGAGCTGGAAAAGAGAGATCAGCACGCAGAGGCCCTCTGTGCGCAGAGACCCACAGGGCACAATCTGGCCCATCGTTTGGGTTACACATTTGGTATCTGTTGAGGTCAGTACTATTCCTCATACTAACAACCTTTTATGGCCATCTGGATTGCTAGCTAGAGCTTACTGCTCCAAAGACTGTCACCCTTCCTGGGAAAATGGTTGACTAAATTCTTGCTTTGTCTTTGTGGTTTTTGTTTTGTTTTGTTTTAAATAAATGAAGACTGTGTTCTCAAGTACTAAGCAGTACTGCCAACCCCAAAGGTTAAAAAAATCACTCAGACCCTGAAATTCATCAGACTGGCCCCAAAGTGATGGGATTTAAAAAAGATTTTATTGTGTTTTCATTTTATCTTTTGATCTCCACCTCCTCCAGAGAGAGAGTGTGTGAATTAGCATTACCAAACATACCCAAATTTTTAAACTGATTTTGGTCCCTGCTGCAGGAGGTCTTGTCTCCAACTCCCCATCAGTTCTCTCCCCCGCCCACACCTATCCAACCTCTCCAGCCACCGCTCCCTTTCCCCCATCGATTCTGCTTCCCCAACCTCACCAGTGCACCCCCATGGCTCTTCACTTGTCCATCTCTCCCAGGCTGGGGGGAAGGGAGCAGCTCCATCTTCACCCTCCTCAGACTGAGCGTTACAGGGGAACACTTATGGCAGCTGATTTCCAGTGGCTTTTCTGAATTCTAAGCCCAGATTCTGACTGAATTCCTTGAAGCTTGGAGTGGTCAGGTGAGGGTCTTCCCCCAACAATGGCTTAAAGATATTTGGGGTATGTCTTCACTGCAGAGTTAACCTGGGTGACTGGCATCAGGGACTAAGCACCTGGGTTAGCCGAGCCTGGGTGTGAGCAGCCACACTATAAATCCATCTCAGAATTAGGGTCCCCAAAGGAGCTGCACTCACCTGTGTGTATCACTAGGACTTCAGGGGGGCACATCCCAGGCTTCTTGTGCTGCAGCAAGTTGAGCCACTCCATGATTCTTCCCATTGATTTGTGGGAAAACCTCTGTCCTTTGGGCACATGGGGGTAATTATGAGAAGGCACTGCTGGGCTAGTCACACTTGAGTTGTTTAGTCTGTCTCCTCTCTATAAAGTGGGTGGGTTACCAACCTGAGTGAATTCAGCACAGGGGCTTTAGCCTATACCCCAGGGCAGCCCAGCTAGCCCAGGCATAAAACACCAACACACTAGGCCGGAGGGTTTGTGTGTGTAGGGGAGCTGGGTTAGGGGCAACACCCGAGTTAATTCTGCAACGAAGACATGCCCTTGGGTACTACAAATCTAGGGCTCAACATCAGGCCATCACCAGCAGATCTTAAAGTTGAAGTATTACTAGCCTACACCCATTTCTTTATGAACATTCACCTAGGTCATGAGATGCTTGTGACCAAGTCTTGCCTCAGCATAATCAAAAGCACAATTAAAAGCTATACTTCTCCATGCACATGGGATGCCAAATTTTGTTTAAAAGATGCTATTTAAATCATATTAGATGCTGACACTATGCTCAGCACAGTACAGGACACAAAAATACAATCTCTGCCCTAAAGATCATACAATGTAAATGAGAGACATAGAAAAACCAAGGCAAACTGGGTAGCCCAGAGGAAGTCATTAACTTATATTTTTATAATTATTATTATTGTGTATATTGTGGTAGCACCCAAAGCCTCCATTCAGTTCTGTTGTGATGGGCACTATACAGTTTTGTTTGTCATGAGCTATCACTGCTTTTCCAGTCTGACGTGGGGGTGGACAGTGAGTGTGAGGGTTTCACTGGAGAAATGAATCTTGTACACCCAAAATACTAATTGTGAAAAATAAGAATAAGCCTCTCTCTCTTCATCTCATGTTTGTGATGCCTTTCCATCCATTCCAGGATGCGTCAAGAAGGTTGAAAGTTTTCATTTTTTGAAGCACTAGAATGATCAAGTCTTGTCTTTCCTAGTTTTGCTGGAGGACTTTTGGGAGCCTGCTCATCCCTCATGTGAAGGGATGGCCAATCGTTAACAAAAATACCCTAAGTGTTTATTAGGCATTAGGCAAAATAGATGTTCATAATAATACATAGCTCTTATCTAGAGCTTTTCATCAGTAGATCTCAAAGTGCTTTACAAAGGAGGTCCCCATTTTACAGGTGGGGAAACTGAGGCACAGAGCAGGGCAGTGACTTGCCCAAAGTCACCCAGCAGGTCAGTAGCAGAACTGGTAACAAAGCCCAGCTAGCCTGAGTCCCAGTCCATAATCAAATAAATAATAAAAAAACCCTACAACAGTCCTCCCCCCCAAGTTTTATAGTCTGAATAGTCTCCACTTTGCAATTACTCTGCTGACAGTTTCTTATGAATTTATAATCCCACTAACTTCTCTAGTTACCCACAGAGTTCTCGATAGATGTGATCAGAATTTCTAATGTAAAAAATAAGCAAGGGAAAAAAAATACTTTAAAAAGACCAAAACCAACGAACTAAATCTATTTCAAGCCACCTTTATATATCCCAAAAGGAGCGAAAAATGTATACCCTCCAAATTTCCCCCCCCCCCCTTCCCTGCTAGGTTGTCTTATAGCTATAAAGTTTTCTGAACTGAAGTGAACAGGGCATAGTGTATCAGAATACATCATAGGTGCCGACTTCCCCTCTGCCCGGTGGGCCCTACCCTCTTCCCCCTAGTCCCCACCCCTGCCCCGCCACTTCTTCGCCTCCTCCTCTGAGCGCACCATGTCCCCGCTCATCCTCCTCCCTCCTGGAAAGTCCTAAGTGCCGCCAAACAGCTGTTAGGTGGTGGGGCTGGAAGCACTGGGAGGGAGGGGGAGGAGCAGAAACGGCACGCTGGGGAGGGAGAAGGAGGCAAGGAGCGGGAGCTTGGCTGCTGGTGGGTGCAGAGCACCAGCTAATTTTTCCCCGTGGGGAAAAGGCAACTCCCATCTTTTCATGTGCTGTGTATTTATACCTGCTACTGTATTTTCCACTCCACGCATCTGATGAAGTGGGTTCCAGCCCACGAAAGCTTATGCCCAGATAAATTTGTTAGTCTCTAAGGTGCCACAAGGACTCCTCATTGTAGTTTAGTTTGTTGTTTCTTAGCATTCATGTATGTAATGTGAAAGCATTCAGATCTTCAGACTTGACAATGGTATATTCTGTGAAAAATAGTTAAACAATTTAACTTACATTTCTAAAAAAATATTGGAGGAGTCATGGCAGAAATTTGGTTTCACAGATGATCGGGCCAGAAAAGAGGGACCACTGTGATAATCTAGTGCAGGGGTTCTCAAACTTCATTGCATAGCGACACCCTTCTGACAACGAAAATTACTACATAACCCCAGGTAGGAGGCCTGTAACCTGAGCCTCGCCACCCAGGGCAGAAGCTCTCTGGCTTCGGCTTCAGCTCTGGGCAGTGGGGCTTGGGCTTTGGCCCCGGGGCCCAGCAAGTCTAACACCAGCCCTAGCGACCCCATTAAAACACAAAGTGGGACCCACTTTGGGACCCACAGTTTGAGAACCACTGATCTAGTGTGATTTTCTGCATATCTCATGCCATAGAATTTCACCCTGAATCAATTTGCGGTTGAACTAGAGCATTGTTCAGACGGGGTTGAATAGATGGGCCTAAACCACATCATTAGAGTCCCCCCCCTTCCCCACCCACAAAGTGAATTAACATAACTAAATAATGTGCAGATCCCATATCCAGTGGCAATGGTCACATCAGGTGATTTGTCAACTTTTATTTTGAGATTCTGGGGGTCAGTTGACATTTACCAGTGGGCTAATTTCTAATCAGTCATTGCACATTTTTAGAATCTCTCTGCATACATGTCCATTGCTATATTCCTTTTTTAGGCTACACAACCTAGTTCTATTTATGGTATCCTGACTCTGATCAATATTCTGTATCTGATCTATGAGAAAAGAAAGGAAAGGCAAGCAGCTAGAGTAAAGCCAGAAGCAAATCAGAAAATAAACTTTGATAAAAGCTCTCCTAGCAGAAGAGACTAAAAATCTAAACCAACACCACATTAAGCAAAAAAATCAATATTTTATTGACTAGAAAACAGAGAGCTTGTGGTTAGTTATTATCCACATAGATTTTATGCTATTGCAGTTTGGCACTGGCCTATTTTCATATAGTGTACTTTTCTTTTTATGTCTTCTTAATGTAATTACCACTTTCAATTAAATAAGGGAATGAGATCTTACTGCAACTGAGGTCAAAGAAAAGACTCCTATTAACGGCAATAGACTTTGGATCAGCGCCTAAAAGGACACATGTGCTCCTGAAGTTAATGTGAGTAAGATGTTTTTTAAAACACATCAAGAGCATGGTAAATGGTACAAAACCTGCCCTTGAGTATTTCAGTGCACCATTCTCAATGGCGCAGTATAATGATAGTTTAATTACATGAAAGCGTGGAACAACAAAGGGAAGAACCATTTGTAACACTAATCTAGATGGCCTTTAATGTAGACACTTTTACTTTAAAAGCTCAGCAAGCAGATGAAATCCTCTCAAAGTGACATAAATGAGATATAGGAACAAACCTACATTGATCTGTTGGCCTATCGATTGTAATGAAAATAATATTAAAAATCCTTGCTATAATGCTGGTAAATGTACATGGCTCTTAACAAAATGAGTTGGACATGCTCCTTGTTCTAAAGCACTGACAATCTTAATATAGACAAGGCAAACACATAAGAAAAGATATTAGATCACAGCTCAAAGAAGTGAGAGCAAGGAGAAACTATTCATGATGAGAAAGATGGTTGGGTTTCTGGAAAATGGGTTTTCAAGAGGAGAGAGAGGTGGCTTGGCAGACATGAAGGTGACTCTCAAGCCATATCTACACTAGGAAAAAAGGTGTATGTTTAATATGTACTAAAATCCTAGTGCAGACAAGGCAGTTGCAGTTTTAAGACGTTAGCTGGTTGTAAATTATAAATTAGCGCTCTGATTGAGGGAGCTAATTGATTTTGATGGCAGATTAAAGTGTAGTTTTGTTTATTTATGTCCTGAAAAGTTGACGAAGCAAAAAAAAAAAAAAAAAAGTTTAACTAAAACTGGCTAATTTTGGTAAAGGGGCTGTAGTTCAGCTCTGCAAATCACTAGTCTTGGAACAGATTTTTATGTGTTTGTTTGTTAAGAATGGATATAGGCTTTGATGCTTCAGAGCATAAACCAACTCTCAGTGGTAGGCAGCACCAGATTTAGGTGCAGGCAACCCAGGCTTGGGGGGCACCAGGCTTGGGTGGGTGCTGTTTTTGTTGTTAGAAACAAAAGGAAAAATAGAATGTTTGAAGTAAAATGTTTCAGATATTTCATATGTGGATTCACTAACCTTCTAGACTCTTCTGGACCTTTGTAGAATCTCATGGAACCTTCCAGACTTTCGGAGAACTACATTTTCCTTGAACCTCCTAGAATGTTGTCAGCCATGCCCTTGGGAGTATATAAGGGGTGGGGCATTGCCAGTCAGTCAGTGAGATATAAGAACAAAGTGAAGTGAACTGAGGGCCTAGCTGCGATATTATGAACCTTGTGTTATTGTGTAATTGTGAAAGTGTACTTGTGTTTTAAGACTTGAAGAGCATAAGTAGCAACTAATAAAGGACATATGTAATGAGATGCCAGAGATATCTATCGAACTCCTATCTGCACAACAATATAAAAGAAATATTATTACTTCTTTTGCCATGCTTAACATGTAATGTTTGATGACTTTCTAAGACTGTGAAACATTGTTCTGATTAAATATTGTGGCCCAGTGGAGAATACACCACCACCACTTCACACCTGAGTGTCTGCATCAGTAGAGTACTAGTATAAGTTTTCTTCATTGAGGTAATCTATTATGTCTTCCAAATATAGATTTTTCATAGTCATTCTTGGATTATGTAATATCAAATTCTAAAGCTCCCAACAGCAGAGTGCACTGTTTTACCAGGACAAACATACTGTATTTCCATTAAAATATATATAGAAATTTCTTTGGAAATGTTTTCTTAACCAGAACTGTGTAAAAATCTTTTTACAAGATATAAGGCATGCATGTAGCAGCTGAGCACTGTGATAGACCTGAACTGCTGTTGGAAAGCAACTTGAATGACTAAATAACTCTTATGGCCTTTAAATGAATTTCTGACTGCAAGGTAAGGAAGTACTTGGTTACAGCATGCAAGAAGAACGTGTCTCTCTCTAACTATGCAGCAGAGCCACATTCACGACAGAGGATGTCATCTTGCTGCGTGAGGAATCCTTGTCCCACCAGCGAAATGGAACATTTCACACAATTAAAGCAGTCACTGTGCCACTGGCGCTCTTCAAATGAGATAAATTTGGCACCTCCAAGAGCTGAAAAAGAAATTAGAAAAAAGGGGAATTCAATATATTTTAGAAGAGATCAGAAATAGATTGTTTTTGAATGTAGCATGTCGTCTTCTTTCACACTGACGTCTACAAGCATCCTATAGTTTGAAATAGCCTGTAGAAATAGATTTGCCCAACATATGCATCGTAGGAACTAAAAATTAGAGATGGGAAAAACGTTTGCAACAAAGCCCCAACTGTGAGACACCTGGCTGTTTTCATATCCCACTACGACCTCTAAACATGGACCTGGCTCATCAAAACATCCACTAAGGTTTACAAATCTTTCCAACTACCCTGCACCCAGCTTCCAGCAAACGGCCATAGAAGTCAGAGGCAACATGTACAGGAGGCATGTGGGGTTAAGTGCTTGGGCCCACCTGCCAGGGACAGCAGCCAAACATGCCAGGGGGAGGTGCAGTGGGAGAGGGACAGAGCCCCCTCTCCCTTCAGGTAACATGGGCAGGGAGAGTGCAGTGGCCCTGGGCTGGGTACAGGGCAGGGGAGGAGACATGTGGGGTGTTCACATGTCCTCCCCTTTAGATTTTGCCCCCCAGTATGGGGAGTCATGAGTCATCTATGGTAGAAATCGTGGGTAATGTGTGGGTTGTGTGGTTCAAGTGCAAAACCAAGTGATATTCAGACATTTCAATTTAGTATCTCTGAGATTTAGGGATTTTCATACTCCAGCCCTCAAACTGAAAGTCACTAGATTTGAGCTATGTGAAACACAAGCTCCCAGAAAAAGCATACCCTCAGGTATACTGGTGTGATTGTGGAACTCTATAAGTTAATGTTAATTAAGATTTTTTCTGTCTCAGATATTCCTGAATCTGTTCGTGCCCCCCACCTTGTAATCTTATCATAGGTGACTGAATTTCCCTCACTTTCCTTGATTTATATATATGAGGATCAGACATCTGTAATTAGCTGGCTCCATTACACTTCATCATTGGGCTAGAGGAGTAATAGATTCACTATTAATAGTCTCAACTAATGGTCTCAGAACAGTCAGAGTGTTAACCTGACATTGAATTATTAATGATTTAAGCACACAGGGCCAAATCATGATACAAGTTTTCCATGAGTGGCAAGATCTCTTAATTTGATAAATGTGCCTTAGCTGCACAGAACAGTTAAATCTAATTAACCTACAATTGTACTAGTTTTATGTCTAAAAAAACCTGATTACTGAAATAATGTCTGATATGTTTGTGTGCCTACTAGAGGTAGGATACTATTAAGTGTCTCTTCATGTATCCTTCGGGACCTGAGTCACTCATCTTCACTTTGCAGCTTTTTCCACTCCAAGCGTATGTCTACACTATGAAATTAGGTCGAATTTATAGAAGTCGGTTTTTTAGAAATCGGTTTTATATATTCGAGTATGTGTGTCCCCACAGAAAATGCTCTAAGTGCATTAACTCGGCGGAGCGCTTCCACAGTACCGAGGCTAGAGTCGACTTCCGGAGTGTTGCACTGTGGGTAGCTATCCCACCGTTCCCGCAGTCTCCACTGCCCATTGGAATTCTGGGTTGAGATCCCAATGCCTGATGGGGCTAAAATATTGTCGCGGGTGGCTCTGGGTACATATCGTCAGGCCCCCGTTCCCTCCCTCCGTGAAAGCAACAGCAGACAATCGTTTTACGCCTTTTTACGTGAGTTACCTGTGCAGACGCCATATCACGGCAAGCATGGAGCCCGCTCTGCTCACTGTCACCGTATGTCTCCTGGGTGCTGGCAGACGCGGTACTGCATTGCTACACAGCAGCAGCAACCCATTGCCTTGTGGCAGCAGACGGTGCAATAGGACTGGCAGCCGTCATCGTCATGTCCGAGGTGCTCCTGGTCGCCTGTGTGAGGTCGATCAGGAACGCCTGGGCAGACATGGGCGCAGGGACTAAATTTGGAGTGACTTGATCAAGTCATTCTCTTTAGTCCTGCAGTCAGTCCTATTGAACCATCGTATGGTGAGCAGGCAGGTGATACGGATTGCTAGCAGTCCTATTGCATCATCTTCTGCCGGGCAGGCAAGAGATGAGGATGGCTAGCAGTCCTATTGTACCATCTTCTGCCGAGCAGCCATGAGATGTGGATGACATGCAGTCCTTCTGCATCATCTGCTGCCAGCCAAAGATGTAAAAGATAGATGGAGTGTATCAAAACAAGAAATAGACCAGATTTGTTTTGTACTCATTTGCAACCCCCCCCTCGCCCCCCGTCTAGGGGACTCATTCCTCTAGGTCACACTGCAGTCACTCACAGAGAAGGTGCAGCGAGGTAAATCTAGCCATGTAGCAATCAGAGGCCAGACTAACCTCCTTGTTCCAATAAGAACAATAACTTAGGTGCACCATTTCTTATTGGAACCCTCCATGAAGTCCTGCCTGAAATACTCCTTGATGTAAAGCCACCCCCTTTGTTGATTTTAGCTCCCTGTAAGCCAACCCTGTAAGCCGTGTCGTCAGTCGCCCCTCCCTGCGTCAGAGCAATGGCAAACAATCGTGCATCTGAGTTGAGAGTGCTGTCCAGAGCAGTCACAATGGAGCACTCTGGGATAGCTCCCGGAGGCCAATACCGTCGAATTGTGTCCACAGTACCCCAAATTTGACTCGGCAAGGCTGATTTAAGCGCTAATCCACTTGTCAGGGGTGGAGTAAGGAAATCGATTTTAAGAGCTCTTTAAGTCGAAATAAAGGGCTTCATTGTGTGGACAGGTGCAGGTTTACATCGATTTAACGCTGCTAAATTCGACCTAAAGTCCTAGTGTAGACCAGGGCCAAGAATATACAAGACATTTACATAAACCATAAGAGAAGCTCTTTTAGTACATAAAAATAATGTAATGCTTAGCTTGTACTGAATGACACGTGATTTATATGTTCCAACAAGATATAGTGCATGTAATATGGAGGGGAGCTAGATTCTGTCTTCATTTACATCTGTGTCACTCTGTTTAGTAGTAAGGAGGTTTAACTGGATGGGGTTGCATTTACTTAGCTAAGAACAGAATTTGGTTCATGGAGCTCACTTTCATATGGCTGTGAGCCTACAGACTGTCCCTTCAATGGGGTAAGTTTTATAACAAAGAATCAAATAGATTTTGTTTCTTCTTTTTGAGTGCATTGGAGGATGAATACAGGAGGGCCCCTTTTCTGTCACAAGACACCATGGGACAGATCTTCAGCTGATGTACATTGCCCTGGCTTCACTGAAATAGTCTTCCCATCATTGAAGTCAATGGAGCTATGATAATTTACACTAGCTAAGGATCTGCCCCTGTGTGTATATATGTAGGTACTTATATGGCCACCTCAGTACCTTACAAACATGAATTAATTTATCCTTACAACACCCCTGAGAGGAAAGGGTTATTACTATCCTAATTTTGCAAATGGGCAGTTGAGGCCTAGAGAGAATAAGTGGCTTACCCAATATCACACAGGAAGCCTGTCAGAACCAGGAACAGAATCAAAATCTCCCATGTCTCAGTCCAGTGCTTTAACCACAAGACCATCCTTTCCTACAGGCCAGTCAGCCTCACCTCAGTCCCCGGAAAAATCATGGAGCAGGTCCTCAAAGAATCAATCCTGAAGCACTTACATGAGAGGAAAGTGATCAGGAACAGTCAGAATGGATTCACCAAGGGAAGGTCATGCCTGACTAATCTAATCGCCTTCTATGATGAGATTACTGGTTCTGTGGATGAAGGGAAAGCAGTGGATGTATTGTTTCTTGACTTTAGCAAAGCTTTTGACACGGTCTCCCACAGTATTCTTGTCAGCAAGTTAAAGAAGTATGGGCTGGATGAATGCACTATAAGGTGGGTAGAAAGTTGGCTAGATTGTCGGGATCAACGGATGGTGATCAATGGCTCCATGTCTAGTTGGCAGTCGGTGTCAAGTGGAGTGCCCCTGGGGTCAGTCCTGGGGCCAGTTTCGTTCAATATCTTCATAAATGATCTGGAGGATGGTGTGGATTGCACTCTCAGCAAATTTGCGGATGACACTAAACTAGGAGGAGTGGTAGATACGCTGGAGGGCAGGGATAGGATACAGAGGGACCTAGACAAATTGGAGGATTGGGCCAAAAGAAATCTGATGAGGTTCAATAAGGATAAGTGCAGGGTCCTGCACTTAGGACGGAAGAACCCAATGCACCGCTACATACTAGGGACCGAATGACTAGGCAGCAGTTCTGCGGAAAAGGACCTAGGGGTGACAGTGGACGAGAAGCTGGATATGAGTCAGCAGTGTGCCCTTGTTGCCAAGAAGGCGAATGGCATTTTGGGATGCATAAGTAGAGGCATAGCAAGCAGATCGAGGGACGTGATCGTCCCCCTCTATTCGACATTGGTGAGGCCTCATCTGGAGTACTGTGTCCAGTTTTGGGCCCCACACTACAAGAAGGATGTGGATAAATTGGAGAGAGTCCAGCGAAGGGCAACAAAAATGATTAGGGGACTGGAACACATGACTTATGAGGAGAGGCTGAGGGAACTGGGATTGTTTAGTCTGCAGAAGAGAAGAATGAGGGGGGATTTGATAGCTGCTTTCAACTACCTGAGAGGTGGTTCCAGAGAGGATGGTTCTAGACTATTCTCAGTGGTAGAAGAGGACAGGACAAGGAGTAGTGGTCTCAAGTTGCAGTGGGGGAGGTTTAGGTTGGATATTAGGAAAAACTTTTTCACTAGGAGGGTGGTGAAACATTGGAATGCGTTACCTAGGGAGGTGGTAGAATCTCCTTCCTTAGAAGTTTTTAAGGTCAGGCTTGACAAAGCCTGGCTGGGATGATTTAATTGGGGATTGGTCCTGCTTTGAGCTGGGGGTTGGACTAGATGACCTCCTGAGGTCCCTTCCAACCCTGATATTCTATGATTCTATGATTCCTCCCTATTTAGCAGAGGAGTAAGAAAAATGATAATCTCTATGGCTATGTCTACACTGCAAAGAACAACTTGTGGCGCTGGGTCTCAGAGCCCTGGTCAACTGACTTGGGCTTGTGGGGCTCAAGCTGCAGGGTTAAAAATGGAGGGTAGATGTACCCTTAGAAATGATCGTTTTTCTTACTCCTCCACTAAATAGGGAGGAAAGGATGGTCTGTGTAAATCTACCATTTACTCTAGTTGAAATGTGCAAGTGACCAATAGCCCATGCTACAGAGGAAGGCAAAAAGCCCTCAGGGTCTTGCCTGAGCATTTCGGCAAGATGCACCAGCCAGGCACCTAGGAAACAATTCTCTGTAGTAACTCAAAGCCTTCTCAATGTAGTCACCCATCACTGACCATTGGGGATATTTACTACTAGCAGTTGCAGATCAGCTATGTATCATTGTAGGCAGTCTTGAGGCCGGTTAGGTTTTTTGCCCCCACTGCTCCCCTTGGAAGGCTGACAGTTCAGCTTTCAGTATGACCCATTGTAGTCTCCCCTTTACCCAGTTCCTTATCCAACTTTCAGTTGGATTAATCCCCATCTTGTCCAATTTAACTAATAATTTCCCATGTGGAATCGTATCAAATGCCTTACTGAAATCCTTGTAGAATAAATCTACTGCATGTCCCTTGTCTAAAAAATCAGTTATCAGTGTGTATCTCTACTCTGCAATGTAAGCCCAGGGTTTGAACTCAGGCTCAAGCATAACTCCCCTTTTGTCCACACACAAATCATGCTAAAACAGGGCTTAGACCCAGGATCCCAGGACCTTATGGGGGCAGACAGTCTTAGCGTGAGTCAAGCTGGGACCCAGGGTTCACACCCTACTGCTTTGCAGGGTAGCCCTTGCTGGACTTGTGTTCTGTGAGTCCACCAAAAGTATTCCATAATCCCATAGGCCGAATTGCTTTGTCCTCTAAACAGTTAATTTTGGTGGACAGTCAAGTTTTCATACACTGCACCATGAATGAAGGACTAGAGTGGCCGCATTTTGGGAGAGCGTTAGGAAGTCTGGGATATAGGCGGACCCATATGATGTCATGTAGAGTTGGAGCCCCAGACTGGGGCTCAGGGTTCAATAATTTCTAATCTAAATTAACCTCAAACCCTAGGATAACAAACCCCGGGGCTGGTAACACAAGTTCTACTAACAGTGTAGTCATACCCAGGAAGTGTTTTTTAAGCAAACTGATAATTAAAATTCACAGTAAGTGCAATTATTTAATTACAAGTGGAATATTTTGTGTTAGTTAATAGACATCTGACCTGAGACAGCACTGATAACTTTTTAGTGGCTGGTCTACTTTAAACGGTTAGACTCACCAGTAATGGGTTTGTTGCAGGCCGCACACGTCTTTGCATAAAGCTTTCGGAAGCAGTCTAGGCAGTATGGATGGTCATCTTTGGAAATAAACCGTTCCCCAGACAGCTGCTTCTTACATGCAGCACACAGAAAACATTCTTTGTGCCATGGCTGGTCGTGGTACGTCACTCCACCAGTAGTTATCATCTGATGCAGCAACAAAAAGCAAACAAACAAAGGAATGAAAGCATGAACAACAATCGATAGCAATCAGCTGCAAAACCAAACATTCAGATAACATTTGAGCTCTAGTCTAAACTAGGAATTCCCAAGGTGTGTGGTATTTTTTAAATAAATCCTCTTATTTCTTTTCTCTCTGCCATTTTTATTTATTTAGAGAGAGAGAGAGAGAGAGAGAGAGAGAGAGAGAGAGAGAAAGAGAGAGAGAGACACACACACACACACACACACACACACACACACTCACACTCAATTGTTTTCAGTTTGATTTTTAATCTTGACTGGGACTGATTGATATGAACATGCAGCTGCATAAGTTATTCATGTTGGTTCCATTGCAGGTACTTATATGGGCCCCAATTGCAGTAGTATCTGTGCACCTCACCATTTCTAGTGCATTTATTATCACAAGAGCGTGTGAGGTAGGGGAGAGCTGTTATCCCCATTTTACACAGACACTAAGTGACTTGTCCAAGGCCACACAAGAAATCTGTGGAACAGCAGGCAATAGAATCCAAGTTCTCCAACTCCCAGGCTAGTACCATAACCACTGGACCATCCCTTTTGTATTTAGAGTATAAACTCTTCAGGGCAGGGAATATCTCCAAAGCATGGGTGGTGGATATAGTAGGCCAGGGGAGGCTAAGCCTCCCCAGACGGCTAGGCTGTGGCCCCACCTGTGCTCCGCCCCGAGGCCCCGCTCCCATGTTCCTCTCTTCCCCCGTGGCCCCGCCCACGCTGCTCCTCTTCCTGCCCTTGCCCAGCCTCTCCCCTGAAGCCGGTGAGATCTAGGGTGGCTGAGCTGACGCGTGGGCTAGAGCTCGGGGTGGGGCGGTGGGGGCGGACTGGCTGACAGCCCGGGGCAGCTGGGCGGGATCAGGGTAGCTGGGGCTGGTCAGCTGGAGGGCCAGTGCACAGGCCAGCTGGGATGGGCTGCAGGCAGGAGGGCCAGAGCTTGGGCCAGCCGGCAGATCAGGGCAGGTTGGCTGGTGGCCTGGGACGGGCAGTGGCTGAGACGTGGGGTGGCTGGGGCAGGGCTCCTCCAGCCACAGTGGGGGACTCGGAGATCCAGCAGGGGAAGAGGGGAATAAGGGATGGAGCCGGGGGATAGCCTCCCCAAATGGGGGGTTCATGGACCTCCCATGTCTCTCGGAATAGGTCTACACTGCAACAGAGAAGGGTGATGCCCAGCACAGACAGAAAGACTTACACTAGCTCTGCTCAAGCTAGGCTGCTAAAGATAGCACTGTGCACATTATGGCATGGGTGCAGCTTGTGCTAGTTGCCCAAGTCCAAGCCTGTCTAAGCTCCTATGGCTAGCCTGAACCACTACCTGTGCTCCAAAGTCTTCACTACTATTTGTAGCACACTAGTTTAAGAAGAGCTAGTCAAGTCTATCTACATTGGTTGGGAATCATACCTCCCAGATGCAGGGCAGACATATCCTAACTTGGGTTTGTATGGTGCTGAAACAATGGAGCTACTTCTGGATTGGGAGCTCTAGGGTGTTACTGTAATACCAATAATTAACAGCAGAAGCAATGAGGACCTGAGGTTGGGATGCTATGAGAATTCTGTTCATTACAGGCTCATTTTCAACCCCTGAGCAGCTCTTGGGCAACTTTTAAAACATTTTCAAAAATATTTTATATTAACGAAGTAAGCAGTAGACAGAATAAGTAAACATTATCATAAAATGTTCTTACACTCTTTAGCAGAGCAAAGCACACAGTGTGAACTTCCATTCTGCTACACCAGTTGTCCTCCTATGCTCGGATATGAAACTATCAACTTTATCTTTGTATTTAGATTAACTCCCTTGGTGCCATCCTGTGAAAAGGTCACTTGTATGCCATGTGGCTACGCTCTGCACTTCCTGCTGTTTCATGTAGGTTCAGCTGTAAAACCTCTAGGTGCGTATAATGTATGGCATTTACAGAGGTTATTTTAACCTTGTAGTTTCTGTAATCAAACTCTGCCTATAGTGTCCTACTGTGCATGCCTTTTGACATTGAGCTACCTTGTCCAGAATTGCATTAAAAAGAGTGTAGTAGTGTCACACAGTGTTCTAAATCTTCCCTTTGGTTATGTTTGATTAATTACCTTCTTGCAGGAGTAGCAGTGGTGAGCAAACTGCTTCTCAAAACATGGCACACAATAATTCTCATTGTCTTTGGTGATCAAAGGCTTTGTTCCTAATGGTTGCCGGCAGTATTGACAAACAAAACAGGTTTCATGCCAGCAACTCCCTTTAAATTCCATTTTACGAGAACCTGAAAAACAAAACAAGCATGTGAGTCCCACTGAAGGTAAGTGATCATCTTGCAGAAGGACAGCTCCTCCCACTCATCCCCCATCCAGGTGAACTTGCATAAACTGAGATTTTAGATTTTTTTCTTGTATCAAAATATTTTAGGACAGGTTCTTCTGTGACACTGTATTAATTCCCAAAAGCTTTTCTCTTGTGGTCATCCCAGTGCCCTTCTATCCTGTGGTCGAGCAGCACACTGGATTGAGCATGTCACTTTCACAAACTGGGGATTAATTTGCTTAGATATTTAAACATGCCCATGAATTCTCCTACTCTTGAGGTCTTTTCACTTACACAAATTTCCTGCAACTTTCTTATGGCAGGACAAACTCCTTTGCTAATGAATACAAGTCCTGCATAAGTAATTTCATTCAATCCAGCCGGCATTAGTTTCTCTTCAAATTCAATTTAATTTCTTTGGCACGATGCAGAAAATAACACAGTATCTTAGAGTTGCTGATCATTTTCACCACAGATCACTAATGATTACTTCTACCCTATACAGATTGTCAAAGGTCCAGGGCATGATGGTGTGGTACATCTCAGGTACTGAGGCAATCCCTAAAGGAAGCTGCCTATATAAATATCTATCAAAAGAGATTTGGAAGCTCGGAGTTTTGCACTTTGTTTGTTGAGTCAGATCTGCCAAAACCCTTCCCTTTGAGCCCTTGATTACCATTGCCTCCCACGCCCAATTCATCTACAAAGTCATAACCTGTATACACCCATGTACTATAGTGCTTCTTTCAGTGACTCCACATTGCAATTTCCCCCTTCTCCTCTGGCAGTGCCTCAGTGCTGAGAGATCCGGGACCTCTAATTATTCCCCATTGCAGGGGAGGAGGAGGCTGCGTGCTCCAACAGCAGGTGATCCTGCAGGGAGGAGAGTGCCCACATTCTGGATGCGGGGAGAAGCTGCTGAGTCAGTTTTGCTTTAACATCATTGGGTTGGAGTTTCCCCTGAGCACTCAGCACTCACCAGAGTGGGTAAGAGAACAGGACTTGGTAACCCTGGCAATTGGGGCTTATCCTGAAGTTAGTAATCAGAAAAATAAGAGATGTTAATGGTATAAACAGGCAAGCTTCAGCTTGTCACCGTGCCAGTGTACTTTAACTTTTCTCTACTATTCCCAAATGGAGCAGAGACTGATTACACTCTTGCCATTTCTTTATGCAAAACTATAGGGTAGTTTGTAGTGTGGAGAAATAAGCAATAATAAAGGACAATCATGGCAAGGCCACTAAAGTCAGCCCTGGACTACACCTAAAATGTAAATCAACATAGCTACATCACTCAGGGGGTGTAAAAATTACATGCCCCTGGGAGATGTAGCTATGCCAACCTACCCATTGGTGTACACATGGCTAGGCTGATGGAAGAATACATCTGTCAATGGGGCTACTGCTGCTCAGGGAGGTGGAGTTAGTACACCAACAGAAAAAACTCCTTCTGTCTCTGTTATGTGTGTCTACACTACAGGGTCACAGAGGCTTAGCTACAGCACTGTAACTACATTATAGTGCAGAAAAGTGTTCAGACATCACCCTAGTCATTTATTTATACTGGTGTAGTTAAAGCGGTATAAAACCCCTGTATAGATGCGATTATACTGGCATAAAATGTGCTTATTTTGGGGTATGTCTACACTAGGGAGACTATACTGGTAGCTACATCACTGTATGCCAATACAACCCAGAAGTGTAGATGCAGCCTACACTAACAGTGTAGTGCAGCCTACACTAACAGGCCTTACAGTGACTTTTCTGTCACTGTAAGGCCATGTCTACACTAGTAAGCTTATAGCGGTACAGCTGAACCAATGCAGCCATGCAACGGTAAAATCGCTCGTGTAGCCACTGTATACTGATGGGAGAGAGCTCTCCCTTCAACATAATAAATCCACCTAAAGGATTGTTGGTAACTATGTTGGCGGGAGAAGTTCTCCTGCCAACATATCACTGCGCAGACGAGCGCTTATGCCGGTGAAACGTATGTTGCTTAGGGGGGGTGTTTCTTCATAGCCAAGCGATACAAGTTTCGCCAACATAAGTGATAGTATAGACATAGCCTTCCCGAACACCACCTTCCTGAAGGATGGTAGCTAAGTTGACAGAAGTCTTCTGTTGACCTCACTGTGTCTACACTGGGGCCTAGCTTTGCCTAGGTATGTTGGTCACAGGTGTGGATTTTGTTCATCTCTGACCTATGTAGATACTCCAACTTAACTTTTTAGTGTAGACCAGGCCTTGGTATAGCTTATGTCTGTAAGGGAAGGGGAATGAACCATAGCACCTTTACAGTAGTATAACTTCATCCACACTCTGGGTTTTACCAGTTAAAAAAAAATTACATCCCTAACCAAAAGAGCCATACCAATACAAAAAACTATGTGTAGACCAGGCCTAAGTATTTTGGAACCAAGGTCTCCTGAAAAATTAGCCAACCCTCCTTTCCCATTGGGTTCTCTTAATGTTTGACAGATCCTGTTTGTTAATGTCCTAGACCAGTGTTCTCAAGGACCAGTCCCCAAGATTTCCCTAACACAGTTTAGGAAGGGAGCAAGCTGTCCCTGCTATCAAAAAGGTTGAGACACAATGCCCTAGACAAGCCAGTTCATCTTGCCGCATATGGGCTGCCATGGTCTGTTCAGTTGCACGATATTTTCAGGGAATCTCCCACTATTGCGTTAGGATTGAATCTACCCGACTGATGCAGAAACACCACCATGGCAAATCCCGAACAGAGCTGGTTACAAAAACCAGAAAGTGATTTAGTGACAAAATTTTAATTCCAAAGAGGTCTAAGTTTCACAGGGTTCAAAATAAGACTAATTTCCTGTGTTTTTTATGATTTTTTCCCCCCACAAAGCTGTCATTTTTACTGAAATCATTTTTGAAACTGTTTTCAGTAAAAAAACAAAACTAAACTAAACCCAATGTTTGGTAAATTAAAAATGTTGATAATTTTAAGAAATTTAATCTGATATAAATTCAAGTTAAACTAATCATAGAAAACATCACAAAAACAAAACATCTTGACAATTTTTTTAAAGAACAGTTTCATCTTTGAAGAAGCCATTTTTCAACAAACAAAAATT
Organism: Chelonia mydas; assembly: GCF_015237465.2. NCBI lineage: Eukaryota > Metazoa > Chordata > Testudines > Cheloniidae > Chelonia > Chelonia mydas. The sequence continues at coordinate 70,733,585 of NC_057851.1, read as the reverse complement.
TCCATCCAAAAAACCCCCTGTAACCAAGTCTGATCCCTGAAGGTCTAGATGACATAATGGAAAAATACAGATAGTTGCGTTCCCTATGCCCATACTAGCACCCCCAGTGTAGCAAGTCTAATTGTAATTTTCCTGAAAATTGCCAGTGTAGGCAATGTCATTGAGTCTATGTGAGCAAATCTGATTCTGTTTCAAGACTGTAATATTATTCCTTGTGGGGTGTAATATAATTACACATGCAATGTTAGATCACAGAAGATGAGCATGCAGAAGGATTAAATGAGGGGAGATAATCCCCTGCATGCTGTACTGAAAGCCAAGAAATTATACTTTGTAGCTTAACTATCCAAGTGCAATATAACCATTTCACTGAGGTAGCAAAGAGTCCTGGTTATCTTACCGGGCATAATGGCCTTCTGACAATGAAAGCACTTTGATGAATACTCATTAGAATAACACTGAGTACACAGCAAGAGCTCATCCTTGGCAGCAAAAGGATTTTCCACTAAAGAGTGATTGCATTTGGCACACTTGAAGCACGCTTCATGCCAGTGGTGGCCTTTATAGGCGAGATCCTTTGAGAGAGTAAATACATGTTAATGGAAAGCATTTGTTTACCCCCACAGCCCCCCTGCCTTTTTTTTTTTAATATATAAAGCTAAATAAAAAACACTTGGAGAGTGATTGGACCAGTGGCTTGTGCCACTGGCTGGAGGGTAATTGTCAAAGATGACAAACAAAATCTACCCAGAGTGGAAAGACTGTCGGGATATTCTGCAGTCCACTTCTACTGGCCACAAAGAGCTACTCTGGCTCAGGCTATAGTTGATACTCCATGCCCCCACACTTAAGAAGTATTTTTTGTTTAATTTAAAGGATGACTTTGTATTTTAAAGGCAACCTTCCTGGGAAACAAATGGGCTTTTAATAAAAGCCACCAGGTTTTTTTTTTTTTTTTGGCATGGTCTCTACATGAAAAAAATCAGGTCTTTTTTTTTTTTTAAACCTTTTTTCCCCTGGAAGACTCTATGGACAACTGAAGAACTGAAAGGGTTATGGCCTCACATGTAGCAAGCAGGTGAAATCTGTTTAACTGAGGGGCGAAGTGATTTTTACTCAGACTATTAAACCCTTTGCTTTTGTTTTTTGTTAACACCCATTTAACTCAATCACCCTCTAAAAAGCTCCAAGGAAAGACTTTCTTTTAATAATTCAACATGCTTAAGCGCTGAGAAATCTAAAAAGATAAATACAAGCTTTTCACTTTGTTTCGTTAAAAACAAGGAAGATATGGTTTAACACTCCTGATATTTCTAAGGTTAAAAAAACAAGCAAAAAAACCCACAAACAACTAAACACCAACATATAAGAAATAAGAAATATACCATAAAAAATACTATACTATAAGAAATAAACCAAATCCTTCCAGGTCTTCTTTCTAATGAAAGAAGCACAAAAGGGCACAAATTCTATCCCTTTCATTGCCCTTGTCAGTCCCCCTTAAAGTAATAAAAGGGGAAATAAAATACATAAGACTTGATTTTAAGAGGTGCTGAAACTACCTCTCTCTCTGAGTGCCTATAAAACAAAAACTGTTGTCAAAGAGTAGCCTGAGGCAAAAAAAATATACAAAGGAGAGAAGAAGGCAGAGAGCTGACCCCTTAATTCTGTGAGGAACAACCAACTGTCAACCTAAGGGGGCAATGTTTTTAGCTGACTGTTGTACGCATTTCATTTCACTCCTATTATATTTTCATCTTGGTTTTTCCTGTCTCTCAGGCCTGCTCTATGCCTAAAACTTAGACCAACTTAGCTATGTAGCTCAGAAGTGTGAAAAATTCGCACTGCTAAGAAACTTTCTGTTAAGGCAACCTAAGTCCTGGAATAGAATTCTTCCATCCACCTAGCTACCTCCCTGTGGATTTACTACAGCAATTGAAAAAAACCCCTTTTGTCTCTATAGCACTCTGTACACTATAGCGCTACAGTGGCATAGCTGCAGCTGTGCCGCTGAAGTGCTTGTAATGTAGACACTCCATAGTCCTAGGGAGATGATTCAACCATTCATCTAGGGGACAAAATCATTAGTATGAAAAGATCCTGCTGCTTAGTTTGTTTTAAATTTAAATTTTAGATTAGGCAGGTTGGTTGGGCTTCAAAACACAGGCTTTCTTGGCCACATAGAAGAATTTGCTGTTGAAAATGCAGGTCAGAGTTTTGGGACAGTTCTCACCCCAAATCAGCAGTTTTTCCTTGATAATTTCCATATGAAACACAGCTGGGCCCTATCTTTAACCTCCACAAGGGCCATTGACCCCTTCCCTGAAGACGGAGGGCCCTGCCCACCATTACCCTCCCTTTATCTTCTGGTCCTTTGAGTGGGCTCTGCTGATGTAACTGGGCCATAAAGCCATCAGAACCAGACCTCTAGGGATTTCCCCCCAATGTAGGGTGCTTCCGCAGGCTGATAGAACACCCCTAGATCATCCGTTGCAGATACCTTTGGCATAGGGGAAATGCTGAGGCACTGATGCAGAGACAGAGATGTTGGCTGGGCTTCTACTGTGCCCTGGCTAGTCTGAGCTGCTGCAGTGGCCTTTTAGGGCTACAGACAGGAATCACAAGTTCAGGCAGTTCTACCCTGTACTTGAGGCTAAACCATCACCAAGACAGCCCAGGGTAGGACAGGCTTAAAGCTGAAGTAAAGAAACTTCAACTCAACCCCAAGCCCTGTGCCAAGGTCAGCTTCCACAAAGGATTAACTGGGCCCTGAGAACACGATATATGCTAAGTGCACGGTCTGGGAATTCCTGAGCTCAAACGCGGATCAGACACTGATTCCTCTTTGGGTCTGGACCGCTCTCTAAAGGTATGTCTACATTAGAGCTGGAATGTGTAAATTCCAGCTTGAGGAGACGTACTCACACTAGCTATGATCCAGCAAGCATGCTAAAAATAGAAGTATAGCCACGGTGGCACAAAGAGCATGAAGGGCTATCTCCCTGAGTACCTATCTGTGGTCTTGGATGGGATTGTACTTGGGATGGCTAGCCACTCATGCCTCTACAGCTACACTTCTAGTTTTAGTGCACTAGCTCAATCAGACCTAGCACAGGTATGTCTCCCTGAGCTGAAATTTATATCTTGCAGCTCCAGCATAGGTGTACCCAAATCTCAGCCTTAATTTCTTCAGCTGTAAATTGGGAATAATAGTTACTTACCTCTGTTAAGGGCAGTGCTTAAATTTGTAATGAAAGAGGTGCTGGGGCTCAAGCCATCTTTTTACTTTCATAAGTGACACGGCAAACCTAGAGGTTCTGGGGCTCAGCTCCGGCAAGCCGTGGCACAAATTAAGCGCTGGTTATGGATAAGTTGAGAGGATTAATGTTTTTGCAGTGCTTTATGTTGTTATTTAAAACTGGGCCTAAAACCCTGGACCCAAATGTCACCAGATGAGGTGGATCCAGATCTCAAGTTACTTTATGGCAAACCAACACTGTTCCAGATCCAAGCACACCTAATTATGAGGAAGATCTGGATTAGGAGATTGCAGCTTGACTTTATTCCTATAACGATCAGAACCACAAACCCAGATCTGGCTCCAAATATTGTAGCTTGGGTCCATCTCTGTAATTAAATATTGTTATGCACTAAACTTGCACCACTAATCCGGATGCGATTCCTAAACTCAGATCTCCTGCTAAGCAGAACACCACCCTATTTTTCCAAACTTTGTGAGCAAACCTGGTTTATGGTACAAGTGAGCCTGGGCAAATTTCTGACTGAGTTTTCAAACCGTGTGAAACACAGATGTTTTGATAGTCGAAGTTTCTGGGTTCATCTGAATATGAAATTCAAAGTGAAATGCAGGGTTGTGAGTCAGAGCCAAAGAAAAAAGCTGACAGATGCCAGCTAACTGCATCTACTTGGGCTCTCACAGTTCTAATGACAGTCCTACAAGGGGCCTAGATTCAAGGAAAGCAAAGTCCAGAAAGCTGAAGTTTGTTCTGTCTGATTGCGTCTATCATGGAGATTTCACAAGCCAGGCGTTGTGAGATAAATAAGAAATTAAGCTGTCATACTGCAAGTAAGGTATTTTAATCAAAATACGCCCTCTGAAGGCATCTTGTCTACAAAGACAGACAGCATTACATAAAAATGATAAATATTGTTGCCTTCCAGCTGAACTCCTGTGTGTTGACTAAACATTTGCAATAGAAATGATTTACAGACAAAGTGAAGTTGTTTTTCACTTGACATCTCTTGGACGTATTTATTTTAAAGTTTCCTGTGATCTTATCTGTTGAATTACAGGGACAGGAAGAGAGGGTAGAGCAGGGAGAGAGTGAGAGATTGCAACTACTGAGAGCGCTAAAGCGAAAGGTAAATTTAAACAACACCCAAGATATCTCTCTACAATAACCATTCTTTCTGCCACAACAGGAACAACACTCACAACAAGCAAACACACAACCCCAGAGTTTTTATACTCTCCAAAAGGGAGAAGAGCCAGAGACTCTAGGAGGTCCACTAGGGACTTTGGCATTGCTAACTGATTTTATAAGGAAGGCACTCAGGTCCTACAATAAAGGACAGAGGTATAAAACCCTAAAATTGTTAAGTAAGGTAATGCTTTTCATCAGAAGTTGACGATACTACAAAATATTGTGGAAGTGAATTAAGTAGTTCTGTTGCTTAGTGGGTGGACCCTCTCGCCAGTCCCACCCACCAAACTGTGCAGTCTTTATGCAGGAAACTAAGTGGCAGTGAGGGATGGAATCAACTTATTAATATGGGGGTAGACCATAGATCACCGCTACACTACAGACTCTATTCAAGACTTCTCCACCACTGCATCCACATAAGTGTAGGTCCTCTGGTCCCTGACCCCAAAACTTCCTTCTGCAGCAGCATATTTCCAGTCAGCATAGAGCCCCCCTCCCTGGTGTGCAGGGATGCAGAGGCTCCAGCTCCCCTTTGTACAACAACTAAGTCCAGGTCTTCAGACCTGTGCAGGGATTCTGAAGACTTCTGTGGCACAGAGAGCCTTGGGTAGAACCCACCCCCAAAGAGGCGGATTTCATGCTCTGTGATTTAACAATCTCAATAAATACAGAAAAATGAACTAAATGCTTACCTTGGCATCACATTCAATGGGCTTTTTGCATTCTTCACAGGAGTTAGCGAATAGGCCATCATAACATGTAACACAGTAAGAATTCTCTTCTCTAAATACATACTTCCTGCCAAGAAGGGATTCCATGCAGTAATGGCAGTGATTACTTGTCATTTTTTGGTTCTTCAGCTGTTCTGGGAGAAAGGAAAATTAACAAATAACAGGAATGAAACAGTTCAGGCCCAAACAATATCATTCTCTGGATAGTAATATATTACTGGTGCAACTTAGGGAAGCGATTGCCTCGGTTACTTGCAATGCTTGGGATTCCTAATGTTGGAAGCCGGGAACAAAAATGGCAGTCTTTAGCAATGTGTAATATTCAGGAAGTGGTTGTCTTCATAACTCCAAACAAGAAGATTGCTTCAGTTTAGTCGGTTAGTATTTATACTGATAATCCTGGTGCCTGAAATTTGTTGCCTTCACATCCTCTGCTGTTAGTGCCAAGATGGATCAGGCAAGACGAGTGGAAAGAAATCAATTTAAATTTCTTACCCCACTCCCCTTTACTCCTAAGAGAGAACTATTCTTGCAGAAAATGAATAAACCTTTGCATTTGCTCAGTGGTATTAGTCAAAAGAAAATCAAGGAGACACAAAAAGGTGGAACACACTCCTGCATATTGAATGTAATTTGGGATGTCAGAATTATATCAGGAAAATCAAATTTGAAAGTGAGTTTATCCCCACACTAGCCATAGTCAGAAGATTTAATTAAGAAGAAAATAGGTGGACCATAAAGACACAAAGCCTCATACAGAAAGTAACTAAGTTTGTGAGGTTCCCCCCAACCACCAAACCATATTGGATAAAATGTTTTTATGTACTGCATTGTGAGGAGTAGATTATCTAGAAAATTCACACAATGTGGATAAAAGCTATACTCTCAAATCAAAATGACTATGTAGACAATAAGCCAAAGAGAAAGTAGGTTTGTGCTATGAGTTTTCAGAGTTTCCCAGCCCAACATCAGAATGTCCCTAATCTCCTTGTCAGTTCCTTTCTTTCTGCAATGTGTCTTCCTTTTGGAAAACCCCATGTACAGATAGAAGATGGACAAGGAACTGCAGGTTAGCTGGCCACTGTGAAGATTATCGCTATAATACTAAAATCAGTGACTGTGCAGGGAGATTTGAGCAGCCTTCTTCCCTTGGATATCTTGAGAGGGGAGAGAGAGGGATAAACCAGGTATAACCAACATAAACCTTGAATCAAACCAAGTTTATTTTTGTTGTTGGAAGAAAAGTCTTCCGTTTTTCTTACATGCATCTGTATTGCCAGGTTCCACCCAGAACATGACCTGGAAGTGTCAGAATACTGTGAGAAAACTAATATTTCCATGTCAACCAGATGCAGGAAATACCATAAATCTTCTGAGAGCCCAATCTCATGCACTTCTCTTCCCTCAGTTTTACAAGCCAAAGGGGGTTTGAATAAGCATAGAAGCTTTGGTATCTGAAACTCTGAAACCTTTGGAGGCTTGTGGGGAAGGAGTCTTATTTCAGTCTTGTTATTACTAGTTGGATCAGCAATATTTTACTAAAATTGGGTCATGGTTCCTGGGAATGAGGGAAAGAGACTCCAAAAAGTTCACAGTGAAGCAAAACTCAGACATCTGCTAGACTTGTTGAATTGCACATTTGATTAGCTCATGAGTAAGGGCCATTCTGCAGTTAATGTCAACAATCATAAAGAGTTACAGCGGATTTAAGAAAACTAGGTCTCAAAGTATTTACATCTCATTGACTTCGGGCAGCCGAAACTGAGCTCTTGCACGAGTGAAGTGAGGAGTAAGTTACAGCTTAGATCAGTGGTTCCCAAACTGGGGTTCGCAGAACTTTACAGGGGGTTTGCCAGTAAAATTTTACTAACAGCGGCCAGAGGATCCTGGGCATTGGAGGCAGCAGGTGGGACCTGGTTGCAGGGCAGACAGCCTGAGCCCAAGGAGAGCGGGGCAGGGCAGCTGGGGCTGGCAGCCTGAGCCCTGCCCCCATGAGCGGGGGAGCCGGCACCCCAAACTCCAGCGCTCCGCGCGGGGCTGACAGCCTGACCCTCAGGGAGAGCGGATCAATGCACTAAAACCAATATAATTGCACACCTAAAAGGACTTTGCACAACTTTCAGGGAATACTTTCCAGCTATGTCAGGCGATAATGACTGGATTCACAACCCTTTTGATGATACCACTTTCTCAACACAGATGTTGAACACTGAGGAAAAAGAGAAATTGATTGAGATCTCCTGTAATTACGAACTGAAAAGGAGTTTCAGAAATCTGTCATTGATCAACTTTTGGCTGAGTTTAAGAAACGAGCACTCCCTTCTGGCAGAAAAAGCTGCTGCAGTTTTGTTACCATTTTCAACAACATACTTAATCGAGAAAACGTTTTCCTAGTATGCACATCTGAAAACCAAATACAGAAACAGACTTGATGCTGAACCAGACCAGACTTTATCTTTCTCCAGTGGTTCCCGAATTCCAAGAGCTATGCAGAGCAAAGAAAGTGCATCCATCACACTGAGGAAATTTAAACTTAAATCCCCGGAAATATTCATTTTTAGGAGGGGGTTCATGAGATTTCACAATTTAGTGAAAGGGGTTCGCGGGCTGTTAAAGTTTGGGAACCACTGGCTTAGATGAACAAAATGCAAAGGGTGAAAGTAACAAAGAAAGAACAAAAAGAAATAACATTTGGGGAAACAGTTAACATTAGAACTGGATCTATTCTATGCCATGGTGCTCACTCCTATACTTTCTCATGCACCCACTGTGCAGCTCAAATCCACACTACAGTTTAAAGAAGTGCTATTGCTTTTTTCTCCCTTCTTGAGGGCTGTTAGACATAATCCAAAAGAATATTTTAAACTACAAGAATGCATAACTACTGTCTATACCCACTAGTAAACTCAAAGTCAAGGACTCTGTTTTTATTCTGTTCCCCAAGGGTTGTGAAGAAGGGGCAAGGGAAGAAGATGGAATGCTTATCTTAGACCAAAAATAATGGCTTGTTCATTTGGCACAAGCTGTGGAAAACTTGTTGTCCCTGAGAATTGAAAACATTTTTAGCTGAATTGATTTACTATTTTTCTAACACCACTAAATCATTGCACTAGACAGGACAGTGTGCAATAAAAAAAGTCAAATCATCTATAACTCATATCAGTGGGAATCAAGCGCTTCCTTAATAATATTACAGATTTATTCTGTTTCCTGTCCTTGGATTATCATATAACAGGAGTCTGAAGCTGGACTTCCACATACTTGGGTCCCATCAACATCCTCTTTTAGCACAGCAAGCAATAGTTCAACTGTAAAAACTGCCATGTTGCAATTTTTTAAGATATGTCATCTGCTTTTGCATGTAGTGCAGCCTATTATCCTAACAATACTATAGCAAACATAAATTTGGGGAAGTGGGAATGATTCTGTAGATAATGGAGGGAGTTTATTTACCACCACCTCTGGATATACATCAACACAGATTCACTCAAAACTGATCTCAACTTACACTCCCCTCCAACCAAACATGAAATATGTTGTGCTCTGCACCATTAATGTGATCCCAACATATGAAATATAGATAGTACTCACAGCAAAGACATTATTGTTATTAATATCATTTACCAGACCCTGGGCTGCTATAAATCAACATAGGTCTTGTGGATCTGGCTCAAAGTGCAGTTGAATTTTTATTTAGGTATTTAGTTTGACAATGAGAGGATTTAGAGCTAATTTAGGCCAGAAGGTAATAAAGTCCCAAGAAAAATCATAGCTGAAGCTTCCTGATCAAAAGGGTTTATGAGTAGAGGAATACTTAACTCTCAAAGCTAAAACTATGTAACATGTAAGAAAAGGAAGACAACTTGCCTGGATCACTAAACTTAACAACAGGTTAAATACTTTGAGTATGGTTTTCATAAAGTATCGCCCTAGATCTTAGTTCTCCTTGCACTAACAATTACTGAAACCGTATAGGTGTATTGGGCATTTGCACAAACAAATGGATCTAAATGGCCATCTTATGCACAAAGGCTCCCTTTGCATGTACCTTTATTGGATGTGTCGGTGGAAACGTAGACATGCAAAGGTAATATTTACCCTGCTTTACGAAATTCTGACCTTTTATGCCTATTCTTCTGTTGGTTCACATGCATGACTTCCATTAATATTAATAGGAATCACATAGGATATTGTTATGCTTTACTAAAAATGAACTTAAGTACAGGAGTATATAAAGTCGATCATCTTATGTACTCATACCACTAAAGACTGACACACAGAAACATGCACACCATGGTAACTGGGTGCAGGGCCATGACAGAGTCCTCATTAAGGCAAAGGTTAGTTAAATTTAGGTGATCTTCCCTGACTTCTTGCACACTTACTTGGGAGGAGACATGCCTGTGGAATGGCAGGACTCTACTCCCAAGGACATGGGATCGGTTTGAACCTCAGTCAGAGGGGTAGTTTGTTACTTGTTTTTGTTTGAGTCACAGCTATACACATCCTTTGAAGTACACCCTTACTTGACTATATTTCTGATTTGTTTCTGCTAAGTCAGTCCATCAGCTAACAAAGAAACAACAGGGCATGCACTGATGAGCTATTAATGCACACTTGCAGTGCTTTGTGAAGCACAATGTGCATAGACAATTTCAGTCATGCACAAAATGATATGAATACACATCTGTTCAAATAAATGGCATTCAGCTATTACGTTACTGTAAAAAGTAAAATCCCCCCCACCCCGCTTTAGTTTTCTTCAAGGAGTGGTTCACTAGATTTTTAGGGTTAATCTACGCTGTAAATTTCTCTCTAAGGTACTTATATGGTACCCATCACATAGTATTTTAATATATTTATCACATTATGCCTGTCTGGTAGTCAATTACTCTTATCCCTATTTTACACATGGGAAACTGAGGCACAGAGTGGCTGTAATCTGCTTCTGATCACACACAAAGGCCATGGAGAAGGAGGGACTTGAACCCAAATCTCTTTAAGTCTAATACCAGTGCCCTAACCACTGGACCATCCTTTCTCCATAAGCAGTGGAGAGACTTTATGGGTGAACCCATATCTGCTTGGGCAAATGCTGAAGGCAACATATCCCCTAAACACAACGACAATAATTAAGCAGCAGGGGCCACATCTTACAGCTTTTCCTCAAACAAAACTCTCATTGATGTCACTAAGAGTTTGCCTGGGTAAGGACTTCAGGATATGGCCCATGATAAACTGATACCATGTTTGGACCCGAAGCAGGAATGGTATGACAAAGAATGACAGACTTTTCAGATCTCATGACAAAGATGTGGATGATCTTTGTGAAGTACTTTTACCGTAAGACAACATAAAAAAAACAACTAAATCCTGTCTCCCTGAACCATCGCTTGCCTCAGCCCAATAAATAAATAATGTTATGAGCATCATGTAGTTGAAATGGAATATTTTTCTGGTGCTTTGATCTTAATCTCGACAGTAATTTGTTTACTTGAAGTTAGTTGGAAGCTAGGCTTTGTGTTTTGGGAGGTCAGATCGGCATTCTCCGGAGAACTGATGTTTTGCACTCTCATGGAATGAAACGCTGACTCCAGCATTCCATCCTCTGGTTACTTGTTTCCTTGACACAGTAAAATGTTGAGTTATGTATTTCTTGGGAAAAATATTTTGTTTTCTAGCTATTATGGGGACAAAGATAAAATGCAGTTCATTTTAATCTATACAATAGGCACATATAACGTAAGTGACTGTAATAAGAACAGTAGCTCTAGTATATGCTAAATGCGGAATCAGAGGAGTTACCATGGTAACTCACAAGGTTGCAGCATTGGTGTCTTTGGGGTTAGAGTGGAGAATGTAGTCGGAGTACAAATTATAAAGCAGATGAAAGCAGGACACAACATGGGCAGGCTGTTCTGCCAACAGTTTCACCAGAAGGTAGAACACAACTCATGCAAATGTGCCTGGGAATTTCCACATAGTGGAAACGTTCTATGTAAAGGGTGCAGACTTAAAAGTCCAAAAAACATATAAAGTTACAGAGAAGTGACATTCACTAACCTGAAGTTTTTTGAGGACTACACAAATCTGGTCAGAGTAGAATCAACTATAAAGGTATCTTATTCTCTTCTGTCATTGTGTAAGTAGTGCAGGGACAAGTTACCATTTTAATGTCTGATATTACTTTGATGTTTCTTGTAAATATATTGTTTCTGTTTAGAGTACATGATGTTTTTGGATTTTGTACCTTATTCCTAATTATATAGAAATTAATGTACATACATGATGATAGTTTAATTTGTTTTATGCTCCCCTAAAGGATTATTTTCTAATCTGCCTTCATCAGGTTGCCCTTGAATTACATCTTAAAAAACAAACAAACAACAAATACAATGCATGAAGCAGGGTTCTCTACTCAGCTCTGAACAGGTACAAACAAAAAAGAGTAATGGTGGCATTAATCATCATAACAACACTCTTGAGAGGGGAAAAAAACCTCTTATGAGGGCCATGTCTGGACGTGTGTGAGACAACCCAGACAACATAATTTATCTACATCATTTCCAGGGGATTGTGTGTTTTCTTGCATACTTGCTTGAAACATAATTTTTCTCTTTTGCATATTCATCCTGAGTTTATTTTCCTTATTCTCTAGATGAAGGTCTCTGAGCATTTCACCAGCTCAAAGAATTGTTGCAAAAGTCATCAGCAAATTTGGGGTGTTGAGGGATACCCCACCTTGAAGCAAACGTCATCCTCTTGAAGTTAAGGTTTCTAAAAACCTACTGCAAGGAGCAGGCAAAGGATTTTGCTTGTCCTTTCCTAATTTCAGAGGTTAACTTGAACCTCTCCCATTCTTTGTAGACTTATTGTCTGTCTAGAAAGGAGTTATTTCCTCTTCAGCAGAGCTGCTCCAAAAAAAAAAAAAAAGTTAAAAGAAATGGAAGGGAATTTTGAAAATGTTTACTGGTTTTTCAAAACATAGAAAAATATCAATATATTGACAAACCAAAACCAAAAACTTCCCTCCCAAAAAAACCTCCACCATTTCACTTAATTTTTTAAAATTGAAAACCAAGTGTTTGAAAAAGAAACTTGTTTAAAACTCAAAATCTGGACATGTCAAGCAGCTGTACTCCTGAGTTATGCTCTGTGCATGGATTCTAGGTCCATGCTTTTCCAAACGTAGCATGAGAAGAAATGAAAACTAGAAGCAGCACATATTTCAGGCTGAGTGTAAGTGGAAAAGGAAAGAACTCTTGGTCTAAATGGAGGAGTTAACACTTCATTAGCTCCATTACTTTCTTCTTAATTTGTATTTCTTTAGGCCTTGTCTGTACACGTGATCTCAGCCCCTGGTGTGGCTGAACCAGACACAACCCCTAGTGTTTACACCAATTCAGTGAAATTTGCACAGGTATTGTTTATCCCAGTTTCCAGCTAGAACAAGTGGAACTAGTGTAAACATGTCGATGTTAAAAGTTTTCAGGACTGCAGCTACACTGAAACCACAGCAGAGACAAGCCATGGGTGGCCAATGTACCTACAACCGTTCTCCCTACGAGTGAGAAGGCAGGATGGAGTAGCCTGCCTCTCATTGCCTGTGCAACAAGCCATTGTTCCCTTAATACTTCCTTTAGAGATTTCACCAGCCTATCCAATACGAATTTTACCTGCTGTGCAAATAATATTGAGGATTTCAATTGATATTAAATAAGTGATCTCTATTTTTAGGAGTGTGCATACAGTTTTTGGTGAATTGAAAATCACCAAAATGTCCATTTTAGGTTGGACAAAACATTTAGTTCCTGGGCATTTTTAAAGGGCTAGATTCATAGAACAGGGGTGGGAGAGGAGGAACAATGAAGAAGGTGGATAGAAAGCTGGCTAGATTGTTGGGCTCAACGGGTAGTGATCAATGGCTCCATGTCTAGTTGGCAGCCGGTATCAAGTGGAGTGCCCCAGGGGTTGGTCCTGGGGCCGGTTTTGTTCAATATCTTCATAAATGATCTGGAGGATGGTGTGGATTGCACCCTCAGCAAGTTTGCAGATGACACTAAACTGGGAGGAGTGGTAGATACACGGGAGAGTAGGGATAGGATACAGAGAGACCTAGACAAATTGGAGGATTGGGCCAAAAGAAATCTGATGAGGTTCAACAAGGACAAGTGCAGGGTCCTGCACTTAGGACGGAAGAATCCAATGCACCGCTACAGACTAGGGACCGAATGGCTCAGCAGCAGTTCTGCAGAAAAGGACCTAAGGGTGACAGTGGACGAGAAGTTGGATATGAGTCAACAGTGTGCCCTTGTTGCCAAGAAGGCCAATGACATTTTGGGATGTATAAGTAGGGGCATTGCCAGCAGATCAAGGGACGTGATCGTTCCCCTCTATTCGACATTGGTGAGGCCTCATCTGGAGTACTGTGTCCAGTTTTGGGCCCCACACTACAAGAAGGATATAGAAAAATTGGAAAGAGTCCAGCGGAGGGCAACAAAAATGATTAGGGGACTGGAACACATGAGTTATGAGGAGAGGCTGAGGGAACTGGGGATGTTTAGTCTGCAGAAGAGAAGAATGAGGGGGGATTTGATAGCTGCTTTCAACTACCTGAAAGGGGGTTCCAAAGAGGATGGCTCTAGACTGTTCTCAGTGGTAGCAGATGACAGAACAAGGAGTAATGGTCTCAAGTTGCAGTGGGGGAGATTTAGGTTGGATATTAGGAAAAACTTTTTCACTACGAGGGTGTTGAAACACTGGAATGCGTTACCTAGGGAGGTGGTGGAATCTCCTTCCTTAGAAGTTTTTAAGGTCAGGCTTGAGAAAGCCCTGGCTGGGATGATTTAATTGGGGATCGGTCCTGCTTTGAGCAGGGGGTTGGACTAGATGACCTCCTGAGGTCCCTTCCAACCCTGATATTCTCTGATTCTAAGAAGCCCCCATAATAGCCTTTATCTCAATGGTTAGGGCACTCACTTGGGATGTGGGAGACCCCCATTTAATCCCAGGTCTCCTCCCTCACAGGTGAGGGCCTTAACCATCAGCCTATTCTGGGCTGGATCTCTCAATCTCAAGTTTACATTTGTTGTTGTTGTTGACATAGTCATCAAAACTATTTGGTAAATTTGTTTCAAATTCGCAGATAGTTTAAGGGTGACCAAAACTGCATTTTTCAATGAATAAACTTCATCTACAAAATTTTCACTCAGCTGTACTCCCAATATCTTAAACAGCAGCAATAAAACAAGGAAAGACTTGCATAATTTAATGTTCAATCTTATTTCATTGCTTTCATTTATCTATAGCTTGTCTTGCCTACTTTATGTATCGGTCACATTTTCTAGCATGGGCATTCATTATATAGCACATTTATGATTTATGACCATCAACAGGTAAATGAAATAATAAAAGTGCTTCAATCATCTATTATTGTATCTCTGTAGATAAGGGTCCGTACTGTGTTTTGAAAATCATAAAACATAGTTCCAGGATAAAATCTGACATGAAGGTGGTAAGTGAAATATTAAAAAAATCACTTGTACAAAACTCAACTATTTTTTTCTTTTGGGGAGGCAGGTGTGTGTGTGTGTGTGTGTGTGTGTGTGTGTGTGTGTGTGAGAGAGAGAGCGCTATTCCTATAACAAAAATAGGACTTGTGCAACCTACTTTGGCCCTGATGCAGCAAAGTGCTTAAGTATATACTCAACTTTACAGATGTAAGTAGTCCTATTGATTTCCCTGACTTAAAGTTAAGCACTTGCTTAGTGCGCTACAGGACCAGGGTCTTAAGGTCACATTTTCAGCAGGCATCTAACCTGCTTAGGCACTTCTGAAAATCCCACTGGGCACCTATCTGGATCTTTAGGCACCTAAATACCTTTGAAAATCCGGCCTTTAGTCCATAGTGTGGACTTGATTCTTTTAGGAGGAAAGGCAATCCCATTGGTATCCTGTTGTTAAAGAAGCAGGTTGTGTGGTAGTTTACTGAAACGTAGAAGGTTATGGCACTGATCATTCACAAAGAAAATCTGTTTTTTAAAAACTCAATTGCATTCCATTTGAATGTCAATACCTAATTTATTACATAACCCAGAGGAAGACTACTTTTTCATTGTCAATTTTTAACTAGAATGGATGTTTGCATACACTGACAATTTTTCAAGAATCTAAAGGTCTGAAAATCTCTTTTATTTCAAATGAATAAGGAGGTGTAAGTAGGCTGAGGTGAAAACGTTCCTCAAAACTTTTTCCTTCAATGGAGAATTGGGTTTTCGATTCAGTGAAAATTTAGTGGAAAGTGTCCACTTGCTTTCCTTGAAAATGTGCAATTTTTCATCAAAAAAACCAAAAATCCCCCAAACTGAAATTTTTTTGGTTTTGGCTGGTTTGAGCCAAAAAATTTTGGGTTTTTGACACAATCAAAATTTTTCATGCAGAACTCCCCCATTTTTCATCTCTAGTTTCACTACAGTCTGCATTGTTATTTCAGGTGGAATATCATCCACAGATATGTCTTTTGCCAGTTATACACTAAATATGGCCTTAGACTAAGGGTTTAGGCCTCGTTGCTGGAAGAAGAATTTCTGGCTGGTTGGCTCATTTTATCAGGACAAAGAATTTTCTTTAAAATGGATACAGTTTGAAAAAGTTTTGAAGCCCTCCCCCTATTTGCTACTCTCAAATTCTAAACAAATTCAGTTCACCCGAGCATTATTTCAGTGACTTTGCTCCAGCAAGAGGCAATCTATTCAGAGCTCTGCTTCAGCTCTCAACTTTTCCAGAGACGGAACACTGAGCAATAAAGAGGTTTTCATGAGCAATGATGGAAAAAAGTCAGTCTGCACTAAACTCACTCATGTTAGATACCAAAGTATCCATTAGGGCAACAGATCTAACACTTAAGCAACACTGGCTCAAAATCTGCCAGAAGAAAGTAGGACTTGCCATAACATCCATCAGGTCCAGTATTTGGTCTTCAACAATGGCTAAAACGATCCCCCCCCGCCCCCCAAATGCAAGAAACTATCTGGCAGTAACCTGCTCTGCAATAACCTGCCAATGGGGGAAATTTCTCCAGAATTCCTCTTCTGAAATTTAAATACTTTTAGATAAAAAAAATCATGCTTTCGATATTCTTGGAAGAAAGACGACCTTTTGTCGTAGGGCCGTTGAAATTTTTCTGTCACTTTTCTCCTTTGGAAATTTGGATTTTTGACTAAACAAAAATCTTAATGGAAAGTGTCTTCATTGGAAAATGGAAAATGAAAAATTCAATAATGAAAACTTTTTGGGCAAAAATATCTTTTATCTTTCAGCTGAAATTTTTTATTTTTCGTTGCCAAAATCAGAACATTTTTGGTTTTCAGGTTTTTTTGTTTAATGAAAAGTGAAAAATTCCTATGTAAAAAAAAACATTTTCTGGCAAGCTTTACTTTGCAGTCTAGGTGTATGTCTACACAGCAAAGAAAAACCATGGCTGAAATGGGCCAGCTGCAGGTTTTTCTTTGCTGTGTAGACATACCTGAAGAGATCAGATAAGGCAACTGATATTTTGAGATGAGTACCCAGTAGCAAATGGGTGTTTATTTGGCTCACAGATGGCTAAAAAGAATAAAAAAATTCATGCATCATATTGATTTGGAGAAAACAATGCAACTTTTATATCTATCAAATTGAACTCCAGGATATAAAGAAGAGGGAGTGGGAAAGGTTAACAATTTTGGGCCCAATTGAAAGTTTTACATGAGTAATCCTTTATCAATAGTCCATTGGTATCATCAGACCAAGCTTCTGAGACGAATCAAAGAAAAGCTCCCACAAAATTTAGGAATTACTAAAGCAAAAGCATTTAACCAGAGATCAAACCGAGGCAAAAGTTGCACATGAAGACTTATTGGGTGAAATCCTGACCTGGGAGTTTTGCCACTGATCTCAGTGGGGCTAGAATTTCACCCATAGTACATAAATCAGAGAAATATCCAGAAATCTTTGTAAGAACAACCCCTTCACCCAAAGAAGTCCCACTTCTAAAAAAGTATAAGCAATATCAGTGACCTGACTGTCCATTGTACAATCCATTGTGAGAATGGTATAAAGAAAGGTAAAAAATGCCAGCACAAACCAGGAAAACCCCACTGAGGAAATGGCAGCTTGTTAACAAGGTCCTAATGCTACTTGGCAGGAACACATCTGCCAAAATAAGAATCAGCCTTGCCTTCAGGATTGGAAGCCTTCTTGGGGAGAAAATAGAAAACGCCTCAGATACAGAGAGGAGCAACAAGTTTACAGGCAATGAAGTGAAACAGCCTTTGCCACTGATGAGAAGCAACAGAACCTCAGTAGATGGCACTGAAGGGGAATGCAACCTTTAAAACCTTACCCCCAAATAAGCCGTGTCTTTCACTGTGCAGCAACGTCTGCTACAGAGACAAAAATCTTCATTTTAGCTCTGGAATAAAAAGGAAGATGAAAAGTACCCTATCTCCCGAGAACAGAGAGTGCAAAGCTAGTTAAAACCCTTTTTAAAAAGTAAGCAAGTGACTATAAGATTCACTTTTTTCCGAGGTGGTTCTCTAAAAACCAATGCCACACTGCAAAGCAGCTTTGAAAACAACAATAAGAAAAAAAGATAAGAAACATCATGCATATCTTAAAGCAAGTCAGAGCTGAAAGTCACTTTGGTTACCCCATAGAAAAAAAACCAATCACCATGAAGTACAAAAAATAGAAAGTAATTCTCTACAAAAACAAAGCTAAAGAACAAAACCAAAAACACCTAGTGTACTGGAGTTGTCTGGTCTTTTTACTCATTTTTCCCCTCCCTGCTGCATTATGATAGCTTGACCTAGTTTTCTCAGGAAAAAAGAAACGGTTTGCTTAAAAAAAAAAAAGATATTTTGCAAATAAAAATGAATCAGGTACAAAGCTTTGTGATTTCAGTCCCAGTTAGATGGTTGCAACCAGTGAGGTGACATCTCAGGAAATAAACAGTGGCAAAGACTGGCTTATCTAGGTGAATATAAGAATAGTCGGTCATAGGATCCTGTCCTGTATGTGGTGGAGAGGAGAGTTAAATGGGCCAGAAAAGCTGTGTGTGGCACACATGAACAAACTATATATATTAGGGCTGTCAAGTGATTTAAAAAATGTAATCACGATTAATCGCACCGTTAAGCAATAATAAAATACCATTTAAATATTTTTGATGTTTTCTACATTTTAAAATATATTGAGTTCAATTACAGCACAGAATACAAAGTGTACAGTGCTCACTTTATATTTATTTGATTACAAGAAATAATATTTTTCAATTCACCTAATACAGGTACTGTAGTGCAATCTCTATCATGAAAGCTGAACTTACAAATGTAGAAGTATGTACAAAAAACCTGCATTTCAAAAATGAAACAAATGTAAAATTGTAGAGCCTACAAGTCTACTCAGTCCTACTTCTTGTTCAGCCAATCACTCAGACAAACAAGTTTGTTTACATTTGCAGGGATAATGCTACCCGCTTCTTGTTCACAATGTCACCTTAAAGTGAGAACAGGTGTTCTCATGGCATTGTTGTAGCTGGCATTGCAAGGTTTGTCTTAGCAATTGGCTGAACAAGAAGTAGGACTGAGTGGACTTGTAGGCTCTGAAGTTTTACACAGTTTTGTTTTTGAGTGCAGTTATGTAACAAAAAAAATCTACATTTGTAAGTTGCACTTTCACAACAAAGAGATTGCACCTCAGTACTTGTATGAGGTGAACTGAAAAACACTTTTGTTTATAAATATTTGAACTGTAAAAATGGTAATCAAAATAATATACGCTGATTTCAATTATAACACAGAATACAATATATATGAAAATGTAGAAAAACATCCAAAATATTTAAAAATTTCAATTGGTATTCTATTGTTTAACAGGGCGATTAAAACTGTGATTGATCGCAATTAATTTTTTTAAACGCAATTCTTTTTTGAGTTAATCACATGAGTTAATCACGAGTTAACTGTGATTAATCAACAGCCCATATATATATTTCACACAGTTTATAAACAGATTGCTAGGTGGGCCATGGCAGGTCTGTTCTGCATGGGGAGTGCTTTGGAGAGACTCTCTGTGTTCCACTCTCCCATTATTGAATTGACTGGTTATGGGACTCCACACCAAGAAGGGTGAAAAACTAGAGATTAACAGAGATGAGAGAAACCCAGGATTTTCAAGAAAAAACTCCACAAGCAATTAAACAAAAATAACTTTTTGGGTGGGAATTCAAGCTGAGGTAAACATGCACTCCTATGATTATTAACCGCAATCTCCTGCCAACCCTTCTGACTGTACGTTACACTCACTTGATGTGCCTTGTGGAAAATTAGGCCCTGATCCTGGAAACCCTTATGAACATGTAGCTTTACTGATGTGAGTAAACCCATTGACTTTATAGGAGTCAAATGATATATGTGAGCATTTGCTGAATTTGGCCTTACTTTGTAAACTCTTCATATTAAGGACCATGTTTTCCTACGTTTCAGTATAGCACACCAAGCACAATGGGGTCTCAATCCCAACTGGAACCCTGCATCCTATCACAACACAACTAACACTGCAGTAATTACTAGTCCCTCCCTCTCTAATGATTACAGAATTAATTTATTTTTGGCATGTGACTATACAGGGACAGAGCAAAGACTGAGCTGCATTGCTCCAATGAGAAAAAAAAGACTGTTACCTTTTCCATAACTGGTGTTCGAGATGTGTTGCTCATGTCTATTCCACAATAGGTGTGCGTGCTTGCAACATGCACTGGTGCTGAAAGCTTTTCCCCTAGCAGTACCCGTAGGGGGGAGCACTCCCCACAACCCCTGGAGTGGCGCCTGCCTGGCACGATATAAGGGGAGCTGCGTGCTTCCCCCACCCTCAGTTCCTACTTGCCAGACAACTCCGACAGAGGGGAAGGAGGGTGGGATGTGGAATAGATATGAGCAACACATCTCAAAGAACACCAGTTATGGAAAAGGTAACTGTTTTTTCTTCTTCGAGTGATTGCTCATGTGTATTCCACAATAGGTGATTCCAAGCTATCTGTTGGAGGTCGGTAGGAGTTTACAAGTTCCCAGGACGGAGGACAGCCCTGCCAAACCCGGCGTCATCCCTGGTTTGGGGAATGATTGCATAGTTCGATGTGAATGTGTGAACCGAAGACCACGTGGCAGCCGTACAAATGTCCTGGATGGGGACGTAGACCACAAAGGCAGCCGACGAGGCCTGCACCTGAGACGAGTGTGCCCTCACAGTGGGTGGCGGGGGGGACACTCACCAACTCATAACAGGAACGGATACACGAAGTGATCCGATTGGAAAGCCGCTGAGTGGAAATCGGCTGGCCCCTCGCGGACTCAGCTGCGGCAACGAACAGTTGCGAGGACTTTCTGAAGGGCCTGGTCTGCTCGAGGTAGAGAGCCAGAGCCTGCCGCATGTCGAGCATGTGGAGATGGCACTCCTCACTGGACGTGTGAGGTTTGGGGCAGAGGACCAGTAGAAAAATGTCCTGACCCATGCGGTAGGCGGAGACCACCTTCAGGAGGAACGCGGGGCGTGGGCGGAGTTGGACCTTGTCTTTATGAAAGACCATGTACGGCGGCTCAGAGGTCAGGGCCCTGAGCTCCGAGACTCGCCTGGCCGACATGATTGCAACCAGGAAGGCCACCTTCCACGAGAGGTGAGACCAGGAGCACGTGGCCAGTGGTTCAAACAGGGGCCCCGTGAGATGAGCCAACACCAGGTTTAGGTCCCACTGCGGGACTGGGGGTCTAGAATATGGAAAAAGATGGTCCAAACTCTTAAGGAACCAGCCAGTCATAGCATGGGAAAATACCATGTGCCCTTGCACCGGCAGATGGAAGGCCGACATGGCTGCCAGGTGCACCTTGACTGACGAGGGTGCCAGGCCCTGGGCCCTCAGGTGGAGGAGATAATCAAGGATAAGATGGATTGGGGCGGTCACCGGGGAGACACCCTGGTCTGCCGTCCACCTAGAAAACTGGGACCACTTCACCAAATAAGCGTGGCGAGTGAAGGGTTATCTACTTTCGAGGAGGATGCACTGAACCTGCTCTGAGTACGTCCTTTCCTCTCCACCGAACCACTGAGCAGCCACGCTGCGAGGTGAAGAGCCACCAGGTTGGGGTGGAGGAGGCAGCCCTGGTCCTGAGGGAGCAGGTCCGGGTGGAGTAGCAACGGCCATGGCGGAGCTACCGCCAGGCCCGTGAGGGTCCCGTACCAATGCTGCCTGGGCCACGCTGGGGCAATCAGGAGGACCTGGACCTTGTCTGTCTTTATCTTCTCCAGGACCCTGCCGATTAGAGGGAAAGCGGGAAAGGCATAGAGAAGCCGGCCTGACCAGGACAGGAGAAAGGCATCGGAGATAGCGCCCCTCCCCTACCCGCCCAGAGCAGAACTGGGGGCATAGCCAGTTCTGCCGAGTTGCGAACAGGTCCACCTGGGGAGTTCTGCACCTTCGGAAGAGCCGATGGGCCACTTCTGGGTTGAGGGACCACTCGTATTGCGAGGAAAAGTCCCTGCTCAAGCGATCCGCCCTCTCGTTCTGGGCACCCGGTAGGTGGAAGGCCTTCAGGTGGATGTCATGGAATATACAGAAGTCCCACAGCCTAAGGGCTTTGCAGCAGAGGATCAGGCCCCGCCTTGCCTGTTGATATAGAACATTGAGGCTGTGTTGTCTGTGAGGACCCTGACTACCTTGCCCTCCAGGTGTGAGCGGAAGGCCATACACGCCAGCCGCATCTTGACGTTTATATGTAAGGTCAGGTCAGGTCTTGAGCCGATCACAGGCCTTGGGTCTGAAAGTTCCCCACATGGGCCCCCCAACCCAGGTCTGATGCATCGGACACCAGCTCCAACGACGGGGCCCTGTCCCTGAATGGGACCCCTTGGAGCATGTTGTTCAGGGTGGACCACCACTGTAGGGAGGTGATCACAGACTCTGGCATGGTGAGGACCTTGTCCATCCTGCCTGTGGCCTGGGAGAACTTTGAGGCCAACCAGAGCTGGAGAGGCCTCATCCTGAGTCTGGCGTGACGGATCACATACGTGCACACCAACATGTGACCCAAGCGTTGTAGGCAAATCCTGGCTGTTGTCACCGGGAACCTTGTGACCGAATCGATGAGACTTTTCAGGGTCTCGAATCTGTCTGGCGGGAGAGGGGCCCTGGCCAACACTGCATCCAGGAGCGCCCCAATAAACTCTATGCGTTGGACCAGGACTAACATGGACTTGGTGTTGTTTACTAACAGGCCCAAGGCAGTGCACGTGGACAGGAGGAGCGCCACGTGATCCCTCACCTGCGACCGGGATGTGCCCTTGACAAGCCAGTCGTCCAGATAGGGAAACATCTGGACCCTTCTGCCGCCTGAGGTAGGCTACCACCGACATGCATTTTGTAAACACCCTGGGGGCAGTGGACAGACCAAATGGGAGGACCGTGAATTGGTAATGACTCTGTCCCACCACGAAACGGAGGAAGCGCCTGTGCCCCTCAAATATGTGGATGTGGAAGTACGCGTCTTGTAGATCGAGGGCAGTGTACCAGTCCCCGGGATCCAGGGAGGGGATGATGGAGACCAGGGAGACCATGCGGAACTTGAGCTTCACCCTGTACTGGTTCAGACCTTGGAGGTCCAGGATGGGCCTGTGCCCCACTTTGGCCTTCGGGATAAGGAAATAACGGGAGTAATACCCCTTGCTCATGAACTCCTCAGGCACCACCTCTATTGCTCCTAGACCTAGGAGCCGCCTCACCTCCTGCTTGAGCAGAGCTACGTGCGAGGGGCCCCCCCAAGGAGGACTGGGGTGGGG
This sequence comes from Chelonia mydas, assembly GCF_015237465.2. NCBI lineage: Eukaryota > Metazoa > Chordata > Testudines > Cheloniidae > Chelonia > Chelonia mydas. Next base: position 70,710,541 of record NC_057851.1, on the reverse strand, counting down.
GGTGGTTAGGTGGGGAGGAAGTAAACTGGAGGGTGTAACCCCGGGAGATGTTGTTGAAGACCCATCGATCCGAGGTTAGCTGCAACCATTACGGGAGGAAAGCACAAAACCAGTTGGAGAAGGGAAGCTTTATTGGGTATGGATCCCTGAGGAGGACTGGTGAGGTATGTCCGAGCATCCCGTCAAAAATGCCTTTTCCCCTCCTGCTTGCCCTTGGAGGACCCAGGCTTGGGGGGGCAGGCCCAGACTTCCTCTGAGGGCGTCTCTTATAGACCCGCTGCTTCTTATGGACAGCCTCATACTTCGGGAGGGCAGCCTGGGTGGGAGTCTGCTGCGGCTTGAACTTAGGTTTTGCCAGAGCCAGGACATAGAGGCCCCGAGTCTGGAGGGTCGTTCAGGAGTCTTTCATGCCATGCAGCCTTGTATCTCTTTCCTTCGCAAACAGAGGTTTCCCATCAAATGGGAGATTCTGCATGGAAGACTGCGCCTCGCTGGACAGCCCAGAGAGCAGGAGCCATGACGCCTGTCTCATGGACACCGCGGAGGCCATCGATGGTGTGGCTGTGTCCACAGCATCCGAGGCTGCCTGCAGGGACGCCTTAGCGGCCGCTGCCCCTTCCTCCACTAGAGTCTTGAACTCCTTCCTATCATGCTTCTGGAGGGAGTCCTCAAACTTGGACAGGGAGCCCCACAGATTGAATTCGTACCGGCCCAGGAGAGCCTGATGGTTTGCCACTCGTAACTGGAAGCTCAAAGACAAATAAACTTTCCTTCTGAAAGAGTCCAGTCTCCGAGAGTCTTTGTTCTTTGGGGTCGGGGATGGCTGACCCTGCCATTCCCTGTGGTTGACCAACTCGACCACCAGGGAGTTGGGCGCCGGGTGGGTATACAGGTACTCATGCCCCTGAGTGGGTACAAAGTATTTGCATTCCGCCTTTTTAGAGATGGGGGCCAATAAGGCCGGAGTTTGCCACAGGGCATTTGAAATCTTAGCCACCCCTTCATGGAGAGGCAAGACCACCCTACCCAGTGCCGATGAGGACAACACATTAAACAGGGAGTCTGATGGCTCCTCCATCTCCTCTGCATGGAGGTGGAGGCTTGCTGCCACCCTTTTTAAGAGTTCTTGGTGGGCCCTGAAGTCCTCCTGCTGGATGGAGGGGAGCGGGGCCATAATTGCCTCCTCTGGGCAGGGCGAAGAGGCCGGTGCGGTGCTCTGGGTATCGGCCAGCACCAGAGGGTCCACCACCTGGTTGGACTCCGGGCATGGTGCCGAGGATGCATGTTCCACTGCCTCCTTTCTCGGGGGTCTGGAGAGGGAGGCTGATGGTGCCTCCGAAGCTCTGGCCACCAAGCGAGCTCCTGCTGGGGACTGCGCCGGAGGCCACGGTGCCCACTGGTACCATTGGGCCGGCCACGATGCTCAGTGCCACTGCACCTGCTGTGGCACGGGCGGGGCTGGCTGTTCGGGTTGGCTGGCCTGGCCCATTGAAGGACGGCTACGAATGGAGACTGGGCTGGCATAAGATCTGCTGCTGTCTCTGGACCGAGAGAAGCGGGGGTGCTGGGATCCACAACAGCCCCGGGACTGCAATCTTGACGTGGAGGACTGGTACCAGCAGTAACAGCTGCTCCGTGAACGGCCTTGACAGGCTGACCTGCGACGGCGAAACGCCGGCGATCGATGCCAGGGGCTGTGATGTCTTGGCGGAGACTTGGAGTGGGAGTCCAAGCGGGAACAGCATCGACGACCGTGCCGTGATCGACTGCGGTACCCTCTCCGAGATGAGGACCGATGGCAACACCCACCACAGTCCAGCCAATATTCACTCCTTAAGTACGAGCGGTGCCACGAGTCCTGGCTGGACGGAACCCAGCCAGGTCTGGTCAGCGTCGAGGGCGATCCACTAGGACTCTGCACCGAGTGATCGCTGGGTGGTGATCGGCGTCGGGAATGTTCCCTTGACGGAGACTGGTACCGGGCTGGAGGCAACTGCGGAGATCCCAGTGGCGGCTTGCCTCTGGAGTGCAGGGCCGACATCAGCGGCGCTCCAGGCATCGGCTTGGACATAACGTCCCGGGCCACCTGGAGGGCTTCAGGCGTGGATGTCATCCGAAGAGGCCTGTTCTGAAGGAGCCGGGCTACTCCGTTCAATGTGAGTCGGAGGCCTGGGGCCTGGTGGGGATCGAGGACTGCCCGACATGGGCCTAGCCTCTGTCCCAGACTTCCCTTTGTGCTGCTGGGAAGCGGGAGTCTTCCTGGCGCTCTTGGCATGTCCTGTGGATGGGAAGCGGTGCCGACTGGTCGATGGCAACGGAGGGTCGCCACGTACTGACACCGTGGTGCTGGTTCAGAGTGGTGTGCCGGGGTCAGGGGTCAGCACCGACTCCATCAGGATGGGCCAGAGCCTAATGTCCCTTTCTCTTGGTCTGAGGCTTAAACGACTTGCAAATCTTGCATCTTTCACTGATATGGAATAGAACGCCTACAAGAGCTGCACGACTTAAACCCCGGTGCATGCCCTGGCCCAGGCTTAGTGACGAACTAAACAGCTAACTAACTACAGGTACTAACGCTGAACGAATGAACAGTTCTGGGGACAAGCTACAGCAAAGCTGGAGCAGAGTAGTTCCAACGCACCTTCACTGGGAGCAAAAAGGAACTGAGGGTGGGGGGAGCACGCAGCTCCCCTTATACTGCGCCAAGCAGGCGCCACTCCAGGAGTCGCCGGGGGTGCTCCCCCTGGAGGTACTGCTAGGGGAAAAACTTCCAGCACCGGTGCACGTGGCGAGCACGCACTCCTATTGTGGAATACACATGAGCAATCACTCGAAGAAGAAGAGAAGGTGCTTTTTATTTTTTTTGGTATCAGCCCAGAGAGACAGACTGGTAGAAATAGAAGGTTCACCCAGAGCTAAAACAATGATGGGAGATTTAAAACCACCACCAGTGTAGAAGGGGGCCTAAAGCACTATTTTTCTGCTTCTTAATGAGGCACCCATTCCCAGAGTCTTTCTGAAATGTAGATCAAAAGAAATATTTTTTCCCAAATAGGAATATAATACTCTGCATTCCACTCTGGTACATGGAACAAACTGCCTTGAAAGGACTTACCTTTGAGAACCTAAGTTCAAAATATGTTTCTTTCCTGTACTACATGACCTAACCTCGTTACCACAGAAAATAGTGTAAGAAACTCAGTCAACTGAGCTTCCTGTCCTGCGGAGGTGCTGGAAATCCTACTCATCCTGTTGCCTCTTAATAGTAATCCTAAGTGGACATGGGAATAGAGTTGTGCACATCAGCATTTGCTACTTTAAGAGTATGTGTATCATATGCAAAACACTGATATTCCTGATTTTATTCAATGGTGAAACATCATTTCCACCAGCTTTTCACAAAGCAAATGGTGAAGTTTGGCCCTTGGATAAATGTAACTAAATATGTGGGCTTACAGCAGGGTGTAATTTTGCTCTTGACCCCATATTTATTTTAAGAATATTGCTACACTGGAGCTGCATAACAGGATACATACCATAGCCCCATGTGCACAGCAACTGTGGGGTGGTGATAGTTGGATTTGGGGAGAAAAGTACAGAATTCAGGTACAGAAATTTAATTATGGCAGGCATTTGACCTTAATTCAGCAAATTTAATCAGAACATAGACAATTAATACACAATGCCTCAACTAAGAGATCAAATGAGAAAGGAGAACCAGAGTCCCATACCTAATGGAACCAGAAGAACTTATTCATACTTAGATGGATATAAAACAAATTCAGATGGACCTAGAACAAATTAAAACACAAAAGTAAAAATGCATTCCACAGGTGGTGGAGAGAGAAGTACCCTTGCACTGCGAGAGTAAATGGAGAGTTACAAGCACCATTTTAGTGGTAACTATTAAGTTGCTTAAAGAGTTATAAACCACAGGACAACACTGCTGTATTTCAGAAAACCTACTGAAATGACAAGGTCTAGAATTTTAGCTGGTGTGGGGAGTAGGAAGGAACACTGAAGTGATGAAGAACCTGATGGGGGAAAATTAAAAAACAACACAACTCAAGGGCAGAGGCCTGCGAAAGGTGGGACAAAGCAAGATGCAAATAGAAGAAAAGTTTTGAAGAAGTCATATTAACTAGAGTCAAATAAAAGCTTTAGCTCTAAGAAAAGGAAACTGGAAACAATGGGGAGATTCAGCCACTACTTTTTTGGACCACACTGTACAATTTCATAGAAGACTATATCCCTGCTATAGAATTCTGTGGGATAGTTTATATAATTCTCCATTAAATTCCCTCTATTTGTGGAGTAACTTCTATGCTGCCCTATTACATTTCTGTGAAATCTTAATAATTTTACCCCTCTTCAATTCTATAGGATTTTTCAAGAAGGTAAAGTTTAAATATATGGGCTGAGATTTTCAAAAGCCACCTAAATATTTTTGGATGCCCAGTCCCCCGCCCCCCCCCCCCCCCCGCCGCCACCAGAGAGAGAGACAAGTAGAACATAAGATGCAATGCATCATTCCACTCTGCAAACTCAGTGTTTGGGGCTCCATAGGATAGCTAGACTGGAAGGGAATTGATTCAATCGGAGTTCTACACAATCTCATCTCTCAGCCAACCAGCAGGGAAGTGTCTACAAGAATTAAGGATGATCCCATTCCTAAGGCTCTTGGCCCCAACCCTCAGATGAAATCTTGGCCCTATTGAAGTCAATGGGAGTTTTGTATTGATTTGAATGGGGCTAGGATTTCACCCCTTGACTTAAAACTTTACATTATTGGAAGAACTCTTCTGGAGAGTTTGCATTTTTCCCTCTTTTTATCCACAGTTAGCCAATGCTGTTAGACTTCAACTTTTATGAGAAGTAAAATTCAACCATAAAAGTAAAAGCCAAGAAATTGAAAAGAAAACTGGATTTATCAGAAAAAGGAAAACTGTGGCCAAAAGGACAACTGACTCTGAACCTTACAATGTCCACCAATCAATCAATAAAATCTTTAAACTTGTCTGCCTGCAAATAACGTTGAGACACCATGGGTCTCTTTCAAACAGCATATTATTTCATTTCCCTTTACTCTTTCAAGAAGGTTCACATGCCATCTTAAATTTCTACAAATTATGCAATCTTAAATCAAAGTGACTTTTGTGACAGTGCAATAAAATTATATGGCAAGATTGTCAGCAATGTGATAACGTTAATATATAAATCTGTTCCAGCCTGTTCTGTTAAAATACTTCAAGAAATGTCAAGTAATCATACATAATGAAGACAAATGTGGGAATGAATATTAGATGTGAACAAAACAGACAGCACAAAGTTGTTTTCTTAATATAAGAGGTTCTGTGTTAAGCTTTAGGCACGTAACAGATCTGCTGAAAATAAGGAAAGCTACAAAAATAGTGTATTTTAGAAAAGTCATTTGATTACAATCTAAATTGTGTTTGACAGTTTTATCAAAGTATGATTTTGGAGCTCATTAGTAAAAGAAAAATTGACTGAATGTACTACATACATAAAATCTGATAGTACAGCGATTAATATAAGTTGTTGACCTTAAATTACGGAAAATTTTAATCTCATTATCCATAAAGCTTTTTAATGTGACAGTGTGAACAGACAGTGTGAAAAGAACACTTTTTACTAAGCACTGGCACGTCCTTTCAATATAGTTCTTAACACTTCAAGTCCCAAATCTGTGGCAGAGAACTTTAAAAAGCTGAGACTCAGACATAACATAATAGTGGAGGAAAAAGGATGAAATAATGTTTGATGTAGATTTATATCATGTCTAAACTTTGTCTAAACTCTAAATTTTAGAGTTCATTTTACATTAAATATACAACAAGAACATTCCACTATATGTGATGAAAGTAACTTTGGATCTAAAAAAGTGATCTACCTCATCATAAAGGTACATTTGAGCGCTTGCTCTCACTGGCAGGTACTATGAAAGTTGGCTAGTAGAACATAAGCATGGCCATACTGGGTCAGACCAAAGGTCCATCCAGCCCAGTATCCTGTCTACCGACAGTGGCCAATGCCAGGTGCCCTAGAGGGTGTGAACATAACAGGTAATGATCTAGTGATCTCTCTCCTGCCATCCATCTCCACCCTTTGACAAACAGAGGCTAGGGACACCATTCCTTGCCCATCCAGGCTAATAGCCATTAATGGACTCAACCCCCATGAATGTATCCAGTTCTCTTTTAAACCCTGTTATAGTCCTAGCCTTCACAACCTCCTCAGGCAAGGAGTTCCACAGGTTGACTGTGCGCTGTGTGAAGAAGAACTTCCTTTTATTTGTTTTAAACCTGCTACCCATTAATTTCATTTGGTGACCTCTAGTTCTTATATTATGGGAACAAGTAAATAACTTTTCCTTCATCACTTTCTCCACACCACTCCTGATTTTATATACCTCTATCATATCCCCCCCTTAGTCTCTTTTCCATGCTGAAAATCCTAGCCTCTTTAATCTCTCCTCATATGGGACCCGTTCCAAACCCCTAATCATTTTAGTTGCCCTTTTCTAAAGCCAGTATATCTTTTTTGAGATGAGGGGACCACATCTGTACGCAGTATTCAAGATGTGGGCGTACCATGGATTTATATAAGGGCAATAAGATATTCTCCGTCTTATTCTCTCTCCCTTTTTTAATGATTCCGAACATCCCGTTTGCTTTTTTGACTGCCGCTGCACACTGCATGAACATCTTCAGAGAACTATACACGATGACTCCAAGATCTTTCTCCTGATTAGTTGTAGCTAAATTAGCCCCCATCATACTGTATGTAAGTATAGAAGAAAACAGCATCTACAGTTTATTGGTTGGTTTCTTGGAGTTAGCACAGTAAATCCTAGTTATCTAATTTTTAAAAATTAATAAATTGATAACAGTTAAACCAGCAACAATCTTGGGAGTGCTTCATGGCACATACAACCAAGATTGTTTGAATATGTTCATGGAATTCCGTAGGCAGTCCTAGGAAGATGCATCTAAAGTATATGGGCTCAGCCAATCTAAAGGAAAATGTAGTACTATTCTTAAGAAAAATGTACTTTCATGTCTCTGTCACAAATCCCATCATTTATATAAAAGTAATTAAAACAAAACACTACTAGAAACTGAACAAAAAAGTCAATTAATCTATGACCAAAGAGAAAAGGTTCTTGCTTAGTTGTTCATAAACTTTAAATTAGTTACCTGGTATATCGACCTAAATATTTAAAAACTATCAGATAAAACAGTGGAAAGGTAAATAAGGGAAAGGAGTTACTACAATACTCACATTTGCTTTCAAGCTGCTGCTTCTTATGACTTGTGTAGCATAATAAAGGGGGAAAATAGATTAGCTTTCACAGAAATAAGCATTCATTAAATCCAAAATAAACAGAATAATCTGCCAGAGCTATTTGAGGATCCCATCAGATTTTGGCTCTGCAGAAGAAGGTTGAGGGTCAGTTTGTTTCCCTTAGACCTCATGACATGCAAATAGCTAGTTCCCTTGTCACTGAACCAAAATCATTCTTTGTCGTATTGTGTTTACAAATGATAGACAAAAACGTACCACATAGGAGGTCCTTAAAGGAGCATGTTTCAGAGACAGAGTTTCAAAGATCTAGCCAGAAAGAACGAGGAGCTTTAGTAAAAATTTAGTAGGAGTGGGGGGAGAAAGACTGAACATGTTCATCCTCAGATAGTTTGTGAACATATTCTTTGAAAAGTGCATCCAAGACATTTGATAAAACTCAGAACTAACATTAAAAACCCTGATTACACAGTCTTTGGGGTATTCTGCATGGGGTCTGTGGGTAGGGGTAGAAGGGAGAGGTTAAAATTCTACTCTTCCAATTTAGGGAAAGACTTTGAGACTCCATACAACACCACTTCTTGCTGCTAGTCCAGTTTATAGACTGGAAGGGTTGCTGCTGTCCCTCTAGGCAGGGGTTCCTGGCGACTGGATCCACATCAGTGGAAGTGAATGGCTTCTCTCTGGACCTCTCCCAAGGCTCATCTCAGTGCTGGCCTCATTAGAATTGGAGCAGAGGTAACCTCTCCAGTGCTTGGGCTATGGTCACTCTATCCACCACATGGGACTACAGAACGGCTTACTCATTGCATAGGGCCTTGTGCAGGCCTTCAGTGAATTATTATATCCAGTTGAAACTATAGGCTGAAATTAAGCAACTTAAAACAAGAATGGCTGGTTGTGGCTTGAGCCACTGCAGACCCAAGGCAATGCTGACTTTCCACCATTATATTCCCAGGATTACACCACCAGCAACCAACATATTTCAGTGCTGAATCAAGCCTTGCATGTCAAGTGGACAGAAGCGCTGTTTATGTCATTGCCAAAAGAAAGAATTCTGTTACTCTGTTTAGATACATATTACGTTGGCTATTTGTACTAGGCAGTCAGAAGACTTTGGTAAAATTTGCCAATTCCAGGCAATAAATTCTCTAGGTGATCTATGCCTAATTCATTTCAATTAGTTAAACTCTTTAATCATTCTCTTGATCACTACTGCAAAGATTTTTATCAGGTCCATTGCCCGGTGACTGACTGCTTTATTAAATCTGTGAAAACATAGTGTCTCATCGACTCGGTGAAATTAAGTTCTCTCCTATTAGTTATCCGAGTCATTAGCTGTATTTAGCTTGTCCTGTTGTGCTGATGCAGTCCATTTTAGATCAGCTTGGAGTATTGTAAAACAATGGTCAGGCACAACAGGGTGAAGTCATGAACAGTTAGGGCCCACCGGAAGAGCTCCAGTGTTCTAACCCCCTCTGCATGTGTTTGGGGTTCAGCAGACTCCCCCTAGTATGGCCACATGATCTCAGGTGGGCAGTACTGATGGGAGCGATGGTAGGGGCTCCAGGGTCAGGCCTGAGGAGAAGCACAAGGGGGGCATGAATGTGGGATCACAGAAGATGCTGGGTGTCTGCAGGTGTGGGATGGGAAGGCACCCAACGCCTGGGCTCCTCCAGCTGCCGGTCCTTCAGCCACCAGTTCATCAAATGGTGGCTTTACAGATTAAGGTGCAACTCATATAGGTGCCAACTTTTTCTTGGATAATCTCGGTGTCGGGCTGGATGAACTCCTAGGTAGCCCATATGGGGATGGAGTGGAGGCAGCCAACCTCATGCTGCCCTCTCCTTGTCGCAAGTGCTCAGTGCAGGAACTGGCTGATCTAGGCTCCAGATACCAAAAGGTAAAACAATGGGCATCCCAAGGGCATCTCCTTACAAGATGTATCTAACATCCTCGGGATCAAATGTGAACCAGGGGCTAGGACACTATCCTGGGGGGAGTACCCTGCTATAGTGGTGCTGGTGGGCGTCAAGGTCCCCTCTCGCCTCAACTCACAAAGGGGGAGGGATGCTACTGGCGGGGGGGGGGAGGTGCCCAGAAAACCACACATTGGCTCCCCTGTGGTGCAAACACCCCAATAATTGGCAACGGACCCCTGGGCTATACCCTGACAGGAAACTTGGATGTAATTTGACTCAAAGCTGTGGCCTGGTTAAAGCCCATACCACGTGGACTTGCCGCCTTCTGTGTGGTATGCACATTACACAAGCAGTATGTTCTTTTCAGGGAAAGTATGAAATATATGCTCACTTTCCCCTGCATGTTACCTTCTCCAAACTTCAAATGGAAGTGTTCTTCCCCGATTCTCGGAAGGAACTTGCAGAATGGATACTATGTCTGTATAACCTGCCAGATTTGCTTTAAGCATTTAAAGCAAAGTGAAAACCTTCACTAATAAGGGGTTAATTAGAGCAGTGGTCTCCAAAGTGGGGTGCGTGCAAGACGATCCCTGGGGGTGCGCGGCAGGAGGAGCGTCGCCGGCACGCCACCGGCAGCTCTTCTACCTTCGATTGTGCAGCGGCAGCAGAAGCGTGCCTGCGGCAGCTCTTCTACAGAGCAACCCCTCCCTTTTCTTTTCTTCGGTGGCACGCCTGCGGCCATCTTTTTTTTTCCTGGGGGTGTGCGACCAAAAAAGTTTGGAGACCACTGAATTGGAGGATAATATGGAGATTAAAAACCAGCTGCCCTTTCCTCGGAACCCAAAATGAGCTATTGCCACACATAGCCCTTCAAAGCAACCTACTTCACGGGTGTAACCAGACCACCCTGATTTGACCTAAACTTCCACTTCTACCCTCACTAATATCAGCATGGTGTTTGTCACTAACATGAGCCTCTTGAAGAGCTCTCTTCCCCCCACTTTCATTTCGCTCAGGTCAGTTCACTCAAATTTCTCTTTTTAACCAAGGTTTAAATCCCTGATAATTCATAAAAATAAATTTAAAATCCCATTTCACTACTACATTGATCTTTGGCCTTTTTGAATGTATTCTTCAAATTACACTTACAAAAAATGAGCAGTTATTTAAAATATCAGAGAGAAAGATTTCTGCTCTCACAATAAAGCATTTTAATAATCCCAAAACTTCAGATGACCATCACTTGTATGTTTCAGTTACAACCATGCTTTCCATGACAGGAGTAAACTTCCTTCAAAAAGTCTACAGCTCCCACAGACCTTTACTGTGAAAAAAATGTTAAAATCAAAAACATGAAGCCATTTAAAACATTAACCAAAAGGTATACAGAAAGCTTTAACAGAAGTTCTAAATACCTATCAGAAACTCCGGACAGCCTCTGTTAGATTACACCACCAATCTTAGACTGCACTCGTGCAAGTCATTTAAGTTGTGAGTACACAACATATTAAATAGTCTTCAAATGCACCACTTGTCAAAGGCTAACCTCAAGAGTTACCCTGAGTAATTGCACACTTTCTTTTTTTAAAGAAACTTTGGAAGAGACTATATACAAGAATTTTATGGAGCATTGTATTGTTAGTGAGTGGAATGAGGGGGCAGGTTGGCCATAGTAATGCTGCTTTCCAGCCCTTTTCTACAGAGTAATTTAAATGAAGCTACAATGTACATTTATCTGAAAAAGAAACAGGCAGCCTTACTTTGTGAACTGAACATCCGATCATTAGGATAAGAGGTAGATGAATAGGAATCCTTTCCTAAGTCCATCATACATGGGAAAAAAATTCATTAGCAAAGTGTTTGGGGAAACAATATTCCATTTCTCTCTCTCATAATTAAGACCCCTTTAACTAGGAATGTTAACCTCTGCACTTGACAGCCAGCCAGCCAGCCAATACTTGTTTTTTCTGGCATGGATACACTGGTGAAGGTTACTCATGCTGAAATTAGCCACTGAACATTCCAGGAAGAGACCACTACTGGAGTGTTAGTACTTCTTTCCTAGCCTTTTTAAATAATCTTGTATTATTCTCATCATGTGGCCTGTAATTTAAAAAATCTGTTGCATTATGTAGGAGACTTATAAACAGTGTTAAGCAAAAGAGATGCACTCAAAATTGCAAGTATAACAAATCAAATGGAGCACATTAACAACTGCACTTTAAGCAACAAGTGCAAATCCAATCAATATATCAGTGGTTAAGTCAACAGCAGAAACTATTTTATCCACTTAATCATTAACTTTATTAAAATAATCATATTTGCATAAAGAAGATCAGACTGTAGAGTATTATTTACAAAATCAATGCCATTTAAAAGTGTGGAGATTTAATATAGGAAAATTAGAATTATTTTGATTCAATAAGAGACTAAGTAGGTTTACTGTAAGCAAACCATCTTTTTTTTTTTTTTAAACAAAGTTAAAGCAGTCAGAATATTTTCCCCTTTTCCTTTTCTCTGGCCCTTCTTTTCAGGTGACATGGTTGCATGGGGGCTTCCAGCTAGGATGATGAACACAACTGTCTCTGCCTCTAAGTGTGGAAGGCAGACAGTAGAGCTGCTCTTTTGTATTATGGTCTGTACAGAATCACTGCTGTTTTGTAAAGGTATTATTGAATTTAGTACAGTAATTTAGTGATTTTGTATACGTGATTCTGTTTTTTAAACTCCATTCTAAAAACAAGCCTAAATGCATTGGGACAAAAGCTCAAATCTCAAGTAACCTTTCTTTTGTTGCAATTACAGTTTTGAGGACATTTTTGGTTGACTTCCACCCAGTGTACACCACTGCACACGACCTGCAGGAATTTAACAGACAATGCCACTTGGTAACATCCCTACAGTAGGTTTTTCTCAGTGCCAAAACAGTTTTGACAAGAGAGAGATTACTTAGAACAACTATTATTTTCACTGGACAGCAATATCTATTACCTTGCTATTCAGACTTGATTTTATGCAAGCAACTAGGTAACATTACAAGTATATATAATCATTGCATACTCCAGTAATAACAAGCTGAAACTGATCTGATAAATTAAAATTGCACTGGCTCCAAAACAAAAACAAAAAAAAATACAGACACACAAAAATTATGTAATTAACGAATATTGAAAGGATTCTCGTTGGTATACTTTACACATTTTCTCTAAGACATATAATACACCCCATGTATAAATGATGATGTAAATTACAATGGACATGACAAAAATATTGCTAAATAATATCAAATACCTCTGGGAATAGGTTAACACTAGAAAAAACACTGTAGCAGATATCCAAAATGGTTAACATTTTCAGAATTTCTTTTAAGAAACATACTGTAAAGTGAACAGAATTCTGAACCAAACTCTCTCAAATAACAACGGCATATATAAGGGATGTTTGCTCCTTAAGAAACCTCTCTAGGAATCATATCTGAAACGGTGTTGTAGTAAGAGTGCCCTTCAGTTAAATGAACAAGCTAACTTGTATACTAACTACAGAAATCCCCCACCTCACTCCCTCAAAAAAACCCAACCAACAAAAACCCAATGCAGGTCACTTGCATCCCTTAACAGTTTTATGACAAATCATTCGCTAAGGGACATGAAATGAAAAATAATAGCGTGCACAGAATTCACTGGAATTCATTGAAAAAGGTTCTAGAAATTCATCCTTAATTCAGCATCATAACCTCCTTGGTTAATAACCTTACTTGAACTGATCAGATATTTTTACTATTTTGTGCAGGTGTGCCTGACCATTTTATTTTCAACCTCTGCACTGCTGGGGGGTGAGGAGGGAGGGAGGATATGCACTCCTGAAAAAGTTTCACCTCATGAGATCAAAAAAGTAAAGATGACCTCTCATTTCATGCTATTACATACCTATAACCTTCATTTAAAAATGTAGCTATGGAATCCAGACAAACATTTACATTTTGATAATTACTAAACAGGTAAAAAAAAAGGGGCGGGGGGGGGGGCGAGAATTCACAACTGAAAAGCAAATTATAAACTTATGGATATACGTATAAGAATTCTTAACCATTTCAAAGAGGAAATATTTCCTGAGATACTACATAAAGCCTCCATCTTAGAATTTTAATTACATAGCCAATGTAAGTGTTGCTATTAATGTCTTCTGTAACAATGCATGCACTATGGTAATATTTTTTTTAAAAGAACATAAAAACGAAATTCGTAACCATCACTGCCTGTTATCCTTCAGGCTGCAATTCTAGATGCAAAGTTTTGGAAGCCAAGGCTATCTCAACCATTCTCCACGACCCCAACACAGTGAACTTCTTTCTCCTTTCAGAAAAAAATATTCTGACTGTTCCCTGGATTTAAATTTAATTAGACCTTCACTCCTCTGTTACAGAAGATTTTCTGGGTCTGAGAACAAGATCTTTGAGAGAGGCGGTGATTTCTTGGAGTTCTTTTCGAATAGCGTCTGCACTTTCTTTCTCCCCTAGGTTATCATCCACTGTGTCATCATCCCCTTGTCCAATCTTATAATTCTGACTGATCAACTGTTTCACCACTAATCCCTGGTATTTGACCAGAAGAGAATGTTGATCCTGAGGGGGGAAGATATTAAAGAAATGGGTTAAGGTTATTTAAAGGAGCACAGCTGACTCTGAGATTAAAGTCAGCCAATATTTTTCCATCAAGACATTTTACAATCTAAATTGTCACATGAATATTTTATAGCATATCAAAAATTAAATGTCTATAGTAATGAACAGGCATCTATACTACAGAAACAGCATGTTTAGCCACTGGAGGAGGGAGTGCTATGCGGTGATTAACAGCAGTTTGAAGCACATTTTTGGGTATACCTTGGATTTTCTTTAAAATTTAATTGAAAGAAGTCAGGATTTACTCTCACTTCTTTGGGGAGAGGTAACGGTTAGAGGACCTGTTCAATGAGCCGCCGTTGGAAAGTGAATCCAATGAAGTTTGCAGATACCTGCAGACCAGGGGTGGGCAAACTACGGCTCGACGGCCACATCCAGCCTTTCAGAGGTTTTCATCTACCCCTCAAGCTCCAGGGGTTGCTCCTCGCGGCTCCCAGAAGCAGTGGTATGTCCCTCCGAATCCCTCAGTCCCACCTTCCTGCACCCCAGAGCCCGCACCCACCGCCGGAGTCCGCATTCCCTCCTGCACCCAACCCCCAATTTCATGAGCATTCATGGCCTACCATACAATTTCCATACCCAGATATGGCCCTTGTGCCAAAAGTTTGCCCATCCCTGCTGTAGACTCTGGTGAACATTTACGTTGTTGATCCCATGGAACGATCCCATCAACGGCTCAGTGAAATTACAACCTTTAAACTACAATCAAGAGTTGGACATAGAGACACCTCATAGCTCTGAATCATCCTCACAGATCACTATAATTTACAGATGACGTGTGACAGATGAAGCCACATGGAAGTGCTAGAGCAGGGATCGGCAACCTTTGGCACATGGCCCGCCAGGATAAGCCCCCTGACAGGCCGGGCCAGTTTGTTTACCTACCGCGTCTGCAGGTTCGGCCAATCGCGGCTCCCACTGGCCGCAGTTCACCGTTCCAGGCCAATGGGGGCTGCGGGAAGCGGCGCGGGCCGAGGGACATGCTGGCTGCTGCTTCCCGCAGCCCACATTGGCCTGGAATGGCAAACTGCAGCCAGTGGGAGCCGCGATTGGCTGAATCTGCGGACGCGGCAGGTAAACAAACCAGCCTGGCTCGCCAGGGGGCTTACCCTGGCGGGCCGCGTGCCAAAGGTTGCTGATCCCTGTGCTAGAGTGCTAACGCCAATAAACAAACTGAGTCAGATAAAATAGAGAACTTTTATATTCTACACCTATAGATATTTTATATCTATATATTTATATGTTTTATATTCTATGCCTATAGATTCTATAACTTTATATTCTATACCTAGAACTATTCAGTGCTGGACAGTTACATGCTTTCCTTAAAACAGTCAGACACTACAGGATGCTATTTCGTAAGTAAAATACCTCTGGGATCTTAGTAGTTAGGAAAGTAATGATTTGTGGTACACATCTTCCTGGTGCATGAAGCATGCACTGTGTTGAAAACTGAAACAACAGGATCGATGTCAGGTGTAAAACAAGAGCTGGATCTTCTGTAACTTTCAGCTGTTCAATCAGAGCCTGTCTATGCTGAAACAGAATTTGCCTAAGAAAACAAAAAGTGCATAGAGAAAACATTTTTTTTCTATTTTGTTCTTTATCTGGTTGGAATTTATAATATGTATTTAGATTTGATGGATATTAACTTTTTTCCTCCCAACAGACCGATTCTTAGTATTAATGGGTGGCATTTTCAGAAGTGCTCGCCATAGGCCAAGCTCAAAGCTCTTGAAAAATGCCATCCTGAACTTTTAAAATTACATCTCTGTAAAAAATGATATAAAGCAGCCATCTCCACTATCAGAAAAATTAGCTTCAAACTTGGTACGCTCTCTGCAAATTAAATATCTGATGTTTGGAAAGATGCCTAAACTTTGTCTAAAAAGAAGACCCCTGAATTTATCTCCCCCTTCACCCTTTATTTACCTACATGTTCCACTGCTACCAAGTTAATTATCTAAAATGTGTGCAGATATAATGCTATACAATTTAAAAGTTACCTTTCCTTCTTTTTGTCCCCTTTTTTCACCATGATATCACAAGCATCTGCTGAAGAATCAAGGCACAAAAGAAAGTCTTCTAAACTCTATAAAAAAAATTAGACCCAGGTATAGACACTTAATTTGTGCTAGTGGCTAAAAACCCTAGTTTATAGCACATCGTTTTTCCCTGTTCAAAATTATGGCATTCAGATCATAGAGATGTAAAATAATCAACAATATAAGACAGGGGAAAGGATTTTGTTTAAAATAAAATGTTACTAAACCTTTAAAAAAGTTTATATATTTAAATAGTAAACGGTATAAAATTAAGTAACTGAATGCAATCCATTTCTAATGCTAATACATTGTGGAAAAAAGTATACAATAGGATATCTTCTACAAGGTATTGCAATATTATCTACTTTTCTTAAGAAAACATTAGGCAGTAACTGGTTCTTTCCAGTTTTGTTTTACAGCTGCTATAGTCCACAATTTAATGATTACGATGGCTAAATGCCTATAGAGGTAAGGGCTCAAGAATTTTAGGGGGAGAATACATGAAATATTAAGTGTTCTAAATAAAGGTTAAGAAACTGCATTTTTATGTCTACTGCCAACATGATAAATTGAGATTACCCTGTAGCCCCTTAAAAATGTTTATGGGATTAAGATTTACTTATTCTTATTGATTTACAAGAATTCAGATTGAGGATATTTGTATGCAGCCTTCCCAGCAACAGTAATCACCTATCAGAATCTTTAACTAGCATTACATTAGTAGAATGGATAATCAGAACTCTGGAAGTTTTTGGAGAAATTTACCTTGCCATTCAGAGAAGTATGTAGCTTAGTTAAAGGACCTCTGGTTTCTTCAGGTAATTTACCTAAAATCTTTTTCCTGACCTATCGGAAAAAAAAAACGTAATATTGTTTTACAAATAAATTTCAGGTTTATCTTCATGTCAATACTTTATAACTGAAAAGCTGTTACAAAGAGTTAGGAAAGAGTATTAATATTGCAATTATTAAAATGAAACTGCCTTAAAGAGGAATAAAAGTGGTATCTACATACCTCACTTGTAATGGCAGTACAATCTTCTGCTGCCATCATTACATCGGCAGCAAGGAAGTTGAAAATAAGATTTGTGATGTCTGTACAAACGGTCTTCAGCATGTGTTTGGCAAGATTCGTTTGTGTTTCATCTGTAAGATATAATTTCTGTGAGTAAAAGCAGAGTAAGAAAGTAACTTATTATGTTGTCTAATCCACCCACATGACAGTTCAGATTTCCCTACAGCAGTGGCTCCCATGCAGTGGTCTAAGGACTACTGGTGGTCCACAGAAAGGTAGCTGGACATGTGGTGCACGCTCTCCTTGTTTCCAGCTGCTTCTATAGGGGTCCAATGTTCCTCACGGCAAGCATGAGCCTGGAGGCCTGAAAAATGCAACTGGAATGGAGGAGTCAGAGCAGCTGATACTACTAGGGGATGCAGCTACAGAAGGAGGAGAAGAAACTGGTGCCTGAGGACAGCTCCTGAACCACAAATGAGACTGGAGCTGCCAGCCACCGCACGAGAGAACTATCCCAAAGAGCAGGAGAATAGGGACTAAAGCAGCAGGGTTCCAGGGACAAGGCAAAGAGGCAGCACCTTCGGAGAACTAAACAGAAAGTGCAGGAAGGAGGTGCAGAGAGACACATGCAGGATGAAGAGGAACAGATACTAGGGGTAAATGTAATGAAAGGCAAAAAGAGACAGCATGATTAATATATGTTACAAAGGCAGACAACTTACTGCTTTAGAGACAGTTAGAAATATTTCATGTTTCCTCTAATGCTACTTTTTACATGTAAGCAAGAACTGTAGTTGCCACGGTGATGCTATGCAAGTGTGAATGGCAAGGGAGACCCTCTAAATTAAGATGTTGTCCATAATGTGAAGAAATTTCAGAAGTGTTGACGACAGTATATTGCCTAGTGATTTGTTCATCCATGTTTTAAGTGATTCAAGTGATGAGGGTTCTGCTACTTCACTTGGGAGACTATTCCATAATCAAACAAATGTCACAATCAGGATACTTTTCCTCATATTCAGCATAATTTCCCGGTTCTTAGTTTCATCCTCAACTTCCCATAGATACATATTACATCCTTACAGTACCACTGTAATTCCGCTCCCTCCTTGGCATTTACATCATTTAAATACAACTAGATTTAGCTAAAACAGATTCTACTCAATGACAGCGTAGTTTTTCATCCTTAATAATTTGTCACTCTTTTCTTAATATATTCAAATGTCATCACCTTTCTAGTACTGAGGTGTTCATATTTTTTTTTTTAAGGAAATATTTGTTGTACCTGTAAAATGCTTTGTTCCCTTTTCAAATAATCTGATATTATTGTACAAATTTGAAACCTCTTCCTGCAAATCCTTGATGGTCCGCCTCCTGCTAGCTCCAGACGAAGAAGAGGTTGAAGACATGAACACTGAACGTACCACCTCCTGGTAGCTCTTTGTTAGGGACCTCAGAACAGGAAAAAAAAGGAAGATCTTAAAACTATTTAAAAAAGTAGGGTTTATCCAAATACATTCATTATTAATGAGAAGGTTGTTATACTCCTGTTCCACATGTACATTCCAGAATGCGATAAAAGTGTATCTAAAAGTAACAACACATAAGTGATGATAGATTATTAAAATGTACACATATTATGTATTTCTGGTACTTATAGCAACACAATTTGTTATGATATAGTTAAGTCCTTGTCAATGTTTTCAATTTCACAGGCCTATAAAACTTGTCCTAAATCCAAACAAGAGGGGAAAAAAGGGTATAAGATGTCTAGTGACAATGCTATTTATAAACTGTTCCAAATGGTCACTGAACTGATTTCAGATAAGACCGTTAAGATGCACTTAAAATGGTATGGGGTTTTTCTCAGGTCATTCTCACAGTACAGAAGCAGCATTTCCTAGAATGTCGTATCAGCACAGATTTCTGATATACGAGGAGGTTTGCAATATTAGACTAGCCACACCAACTAGCAAGCACTACAATTCTGCTCTTGCTCTCTCTCTCTCAAAAGTACTATTCTTCTAGTCAAAGCAAGCAGGAGGAGATTCATTTAGAATGAATCATTAAACACCTAATTTTACCAAGATGAATTAGTGCACTTACCGTATTAAATGTTCGGCAAGTTCTGTAATAAGCTCTTCAGGGCAGTCCTGTATATGGCTCCTTAAAACATCTTGAATCTCTTCCTGTGACATGAAAGGAATCTCCAGATGCTTATTCCTACCTGTAATGGTCATGAGCATTTTAATGGCAGAACATTGAGATGTTTTTAGTTACAGATACCCTGTGGAACAGGATATTGCAATGTCAGGTAGCTCTAACCCCAACATGAAATGGATTAGCAGTGAATGCTAAGCCATATGACTTTTGCTACCGATGCAGTTACAACTCTCTCACAAATAAAAAGACTGATTTTTCTGTTCGGATGACTTGAAAACTACTACTGTATATTTAATAAATTATCCACAAAAGATAAAAATGTCAGTTCTAGATTTTTCTCATATTTGTTACTTGGAGCAGAGATTTTTTGTTTATAGCACTCAAAAGCAAGACATAAAATGACAGAGCACCCTTTAGGCCAGGTTCTCACCTAAATTTCAAAACACAATGAATGAGTACAAGAACCATTACGGACGGAATGGGGGTTTATAGCAATACAATCACATGGATACTCCACTTATACTTACACATATTTTGGAGGTTTTGTATTTTTTCTTTTTAATTTAGCATTACCTTAATTGTGGACATTGCAGAAGAAAAGAGTTTTCAGGGGGATTAAAAGGAGTGCAAGAGAGTGACTTGGAGAAGCAGAGTAGGAAAGGGATTTCATGTGTAAGGCGCAACATAAAGAGAGATGCAGACCTGCTTGAAGAAGAAACAAATAAATGAAGCATCAAGAATGGCAACATTGAGAGTGATGGGGTAGAGGTGATGAAGAAATAAAAGACAAGACTGGATGAACAGGTGAGGTGGAGCTACTTTTTAAGGACATGGAAGTGAGGAAATGGTTAGATTTGAATTTATATTGGGGTTTCTGTTAGTCAAGCTGGTTGAGCATCGGAAAAAGAGCTCAGTAAATAAAAGTTTGCCAAACAGCACTCACCAAATGCTATTAAACTCAACATATTTATTACAACATATTAATATATGCAATGATTGATTTTAAACAAAACTATGGAGGCTTATACTTAAAAAACCCACCTTGATAGTATTTTTCACCCAGTAAATGAGCAGTCTGAAGAATTACTGCACTATGGTAGGGGTGGAAAAACTTACTGGCCCTCCGAGCCACATATGACAATTTTCAGAAGTTCGAGAGTCAGAGCACACCTGCCCAGAGCTGGTGCGGCCTGAAGCCCCAAGACCCTCCTTCCTGCTGGACAGAAGTTCCTACCTCACCACCCACTGCAAGGCAGAGGTCCTGAGCATTCCCCGCCGCCCCCACCCCAGTCTGGTAGGTGGAGAATGGGGGAGGAAGGGCGGAGGAGGCTTGCGAACCGCACTTTAATGGTAAAAGAGCCACTTGTGGTTCACGAGCCACAGTTTGGCCACCTCTGCACTATGGTCTGGTCTACATTTAAAAATGATCTAGCTATGTCACTCAGGACTATGAAAATTTCACACCCTGAGTGTTGTATTTAGGTCGATCTAACCCCCTGTGTAGATGCAGCTAAGTTGATGGAAAAATTCTTCCATTAATTGTCTCTTGGAGAGGTGGATTAACTATATTGATAGAAAAACCCCCTTTGCTGATGAAGAGGTGTCTACACTATGGGGCTATAGCAGCACAGATACAGAAGCATTCTAGCAGCTATAATATAAACATACTTATGTGAACTATCCAAATCTATTGAAATTGTTTTTAGTTACTGTTAGGGATTCAAGAGACTTATACAAAAGGAATTAGCAGGATTAACCATAAAACTTCTGAGAGATTGTTTTCATTCATATTTCAATTATAACAGTCACCTTTAAAAAGTTAGAATTTACCAACATTTATAGCACAGCAAGTTTCCCCCTTCATTTAGAAAAGAACAAAAGTTTTGTAACTGTGCTCATTTTTCAGTTGCAACCACTATAGGTCACTGAATCAAAGTTAAAACTTTTGGCTGGAGGTTTTCCTTTTTAAGGGAAAAAAGGATCAGTTATTTCTAGTCATCACTAGGATTTCCTAATTTAAGCTAGTTAAACCTTGGAATTAGGTAAGAATTGCTGGGTTTATCATACATTATTCAGCAGATATTTAAAGATTAAGTATGATCTGCATCTTGAAATCAAGGTTGTTTATTTTCTATATTTTCTGAATTTAGTAAAAATTCTGCTCTAATTCTCTTTACTTTGATTTCTTTAAGAGTTGCTTACAATGTTCACTATAAAAAGAAAAGGAGTACTTGTGGCACCTTAGAGACTAACCAGTTTATTTGAGCATGAGCTTTCGTGAGCTACAGCTCACTTCATCGGATGCATAGCATATCGTGGAAACTGCAGACGATATGCTATGCATCCGATGAAGTGAGCTGTAGCTCACGAAAGCTCATGCTCAAATAAACTGGTTAGTCTCTAAGGTGCTACAAGTACTCCTTTTCTTTTTACGAATACAGACTAACATGGCTGTTACTCTGAAATGTTCACTATGAATGCCTATTGAAATACCACAATTTATATTGAAATACATTTTCATTTATACAATTTAACCTGATCAACACACTATTTTGATATTTTATCTGGGCAGATAGCTATAATGGGGAGAAACACAGAAAGACTTATAAAAGCAGAAGATAAAGCACGCCAGTGTAAGTAGATACTGCCTAAAACAAAATTACAAACTTGTGCTACTTGCTTGTGATTCCTCATCACTCTCAGCATCTTTTCTTCCTTTCTTCTTAGTTTTCTTAATCCTGATCTCTCTGGCATTTCCACCACCACCTCCTCTCACACTTCCACTGCCCTCTGGTGACAAATTATGTATTTAGTACATAGAGAAGCATTGTCCCTTAATGTGATGTTTTTCCAGAGTTATGGTAACAAATGAGGCCGAACTATCTCTTAAAGATACTAGTGAAATAATCTTATCAACCTATCATGAATGGAACCTACATTACATATTGCAGATTATTTAAATATCAAACTGTCACTAAAGAACATGAAAACAAAGAAACATACTGATTCACAACTTTTATTAATTGTCACTTCATTACTAAAATAAACTGAATTTTCTAAACATGTGACTACTCCGCATATCAGATTATATATAACATGTAAACAACATTAGTAAAATAACCGTTCCTGATAGACAACAAAACCAGATACCATTGCTCAAAACACAAGAAAGGTAACCTGATGGCTGAAAATAAGATTTTTATTAATGCAGGTCAGTGCTGCTGAACCATTAAACTACTGAACAAAATGTCTGCAGTTGTATTTAACATGTCATTAACATGAACACTCTACATTACGAGGACAGAATCCTGCACTATAAGCATTTACCCAATTGCTGATAGCACCTCAATTTTCAGTATGTTCCCTTTCCACTGTATAAGTTCCTCTGCCCTTTTTTCTGCTTCTTTCATTTGCAAAAATTCTCTGTAATATTTGGATTCCATATAAGAAATAACTTTGAAGTCTTAGGCCTCAAATTTTAATGTAAAAATAATTACATTCTCAAGTGGCTAAACAATGGATTAATTCTATTATTGCTCAACAAAAAACATACAAAGGCAATATTCAAATGTACCATACAACTTGCTGGCTATTTAATATGAATTCCCCAGCCCTGCTGCTCAGTCATGTCCTGGGACCATAGTAGGGATACCTGTGATACTTAAACTGTAGGTTAGGAACAGCTGTATATTTAGGTAAGCCCCTGGTACCTTGTAACTTCCTAGAAAAAAAAAAAACAGGCTTTTCGTAGGTTTATTTGAACTGTGACTCAATTAAGTTGAGCAGGAATCGGTTGTACAATAAGCAGAAATGATAAAAAGCTTTTTTAAAAGAAGCTCTTTAATGATTTGCATCCTATCTTTCACACTGTGGGTCAGCACACAAAACAAGCTGCTTATATTGTTGACATGTGCAACCAAGATCTGATCTGTGGAGAGCACAAACAAGACAGCATGCAGGCTGTAATTTACAGATGACAGGGTGAATGGGTTGTAAATCCAATGAAAGCCTGGTTAGAGGAACTATAACACTGCACGTTTTTCCAGCCTTTTTTTTTTTTAATGGACCTGTAAAAAAACTACCATTAATGTTATTTTATTGTCTGTTTTCAGTTTCGATGCAAAGACACACCATGGATATATTTTAGACTTTCATACATATTAAACTGTCCACCATTAAGAGCATCGAAACAGCTGATAAGTGGTATCTGTCATTATTTCCAGTACATGTAACAATACTATCTGGAACCTTAAACCATGGTGATGTGGGTCATTGTCATGCATGCTACATAATGGCCAAAAAGAAAACACCACATCACTGAAGCCAATTTGCCAGGGTGCAAGATATATTATGTATGTATGCACATGCCTATATTTACACACACACATAGTTTATGCTTATGAAGAGTAAAACACCAGCAAGGCTGGAAGTCATTCTATTTATGACAGTTCTATTAAAGTTCAAGCTCCTCTTTAACTATGCCCTAGAAAGATCTGCTGTCTATTGTGGTGAGAATAAGTTTGGTTTCCATGCCAACTCAGTCCTGATCTCTTTAGAGTAGAAACTAATGTTCTATTTAAAGATATGGTTATACTGTGTATCCAATTAAGCTAAATATATCAGTATTTTGATTCTGTTGCTTGTAATAGAACACAAAACTGAGGGACTGAAACAAATTTCTGAATCACCCTATTAAAGTCTTTAGGACTTATTGCATTATGTTTACCCTGATTAAAGATTACTGAAAACTAAAGATTCAGAAGGATTTTATATATATTTACATTCTGGAGCAAATTGAGATCTATTGTAAGAAATTTTATTACTAAATAGAACTATGCATGCTTAGACCCAGTATGAATTTGGCCCAGAAGTATTAAAAACCAACAACCTTGTGAACCTTCAAATAATTATGATCTAGCAGCATAATAGACTCTGACTTTAAAACTCACTCCAGCTTCATCTGAAAGGGTCTGGATTTGATGACTTTTGGAGTACACTGCAAAGCCCATCAATTTCCCCTGCCATTTGGAAAGTAGGAAGGAGGAGGATGGTGAGTGGGGGTGGGGATTTTTCATTGCTTACTTTTTGACTAACTATCGTCAGTTAGAGGGTTAGGTGAAACCGGTAGAGTTGTAAATGGGAGTACTTTTATAAATAAGTATAGCCAAGGGAAGACAGGTGCTCTTATATAAATAAAAAAAAATTCTGAATACCTTACCTGTTGCTTTCTTCCTTCTTTCATCCTTTCTGTCTTTTTTGTTAGCAGATGAATTTTCTAAAATAGAAGCCTGTTTCAGATCCTCTTCGGTGAGTAAATTAACAGGGTTATTTTTCATTTCCTGGAATGAAGAGAATTCATTTAATTTCAAAATATAAATGCAGAATGTGACTAATAAAGCACCATTCATGCAGTCTAGATATTTTAAAACATATTGTCTTAATCACAGAATGTGTTCTACATGCAGCACAGGAAAAAGACACTTATTTTCCTCCTCCAAACCCAACAACCTGTCCTGCAAGCTTAATGTGACAAAGGTAATCAATGAACAACAGAACTGTAAAACAAATCGAGTAAAAAATTACATTTATTTTACAGTAATGTATTCAGTCAAGAAACTTAAAGACAGTGCGCGTCTCAAATATTTTCATAAATCCTGAAGCCTAAACAGTGTTTAAGTATGTCACCTACAATTATTGAAATAGTTTGGGTAGAATTACAGCACTGAATTTTGTAACCTAATTCTATTACCAACATTATCTTCCAAAACATAACTCTCCAAAGAGTCTGGGGTTCACGGGGGGGGAGGGGTCCTCAGTCACCAGAGGTTTGTGTGTGCATTTTACTGAATTTAAGGTAACAGTGCACATGAATATCCTGAACTCTTTATATCTGCCCAATAGGTGAGGCCGGTTCCTCATCACATCTTTACACCATGGAAAAAACACATGACATCTCTCTGCCTCCCTAATCCCTGGTTTCTCTTTTTGTGGTTACAAGATCAATGGGAAAACTGGCCTTCTAAACCCTCTCGGTTTAGTATCCTGCTTTTCACTGCATTAAGATGGGGGATCTGATGCTGCTTGGCACCAGCTGCTCTAAGATTTGCTATAAGAGACACTGGTGAAAGCAGACGGCAGTCCAAGGCACTGAGAGCGGGTGGAGGGAACAAGCAGCCATCCAGCCCAGCAGCTGGGAAGGAGGGCCCCCAGAAGTAAGAGATTAATGGGGGGAAGGGAGTATATGCTGGTCCAACAGAGGAGCTGGGACACTGTTTGGGACTCTTTTACTCAGACTGATTTAAGAATATGGGGATAGTCCTGGACAAATCAGGATGGCTGGAAGGGTTTCAATTTACTCTTGCTTTTCTCTGTGTGGTTAAAATTGCTTATGGAAAAATAAGCGCTTACACAAGCAAAACTGAGAACAAACATACTTTTTAAAAATTGGTCAATAAATAGCATGGGAAAATACAAGAAGTTTTTCATAAAGTGAAACTTTCTATTAAACAAACCAGAGTGTTGAAGTAACACGGCAAAAAGTCACTTAAAATTAGGGCTGTCGATTAATTGCAGTTAACTCACATGATTATCTCAAAAAAAACCAATCACGATTAATCGCACTGTTAAACAATAGAATACTAATTGAAATTTATTAAATATTTTGGATGTTTTTCGACATTTTAAAATATATTGATTTCAATTACAACACAGAATACCAAGTGTACAGTGCTCACTTAATATTATTTTTGATTACAAATATTTGCACTGTAAAATGATAAAAGAAATAGTATTTTTCAATTCACCTCACACAAGTACTGTAGTGCAATTTCTTTATCGTGAAAGTGCAACTTACAAATATAGTATTTTTTGTTACATAACTGCACTCAAAAACAAAACAATGTAAAACTTTAGATCCTACAAGTCCACTCGGTCCTACTTCTTGTGCAGCCAATCGCTAAGAGAAACAAGTTTGTTTACATTTATGGGAGATAACAATGACCACTTCTTAATTACGTCACCTGAAAGTGAGAACAGGCATTTGCATGGCACTTTTGTAGCTGGCGTTGCAAGATATTTATGTGCCAGATGTGCTAAAGATTCATATAGCTCTTCATGCTTCGGCCATGGTTCCACGTGTCCATGCTGATGACTCTTGTTAAAATATAATGCATTAAATTACATTTATGATGGAACTCCTTGGGGGAGACTTGTAAGTCTCCTGCTCTGTTTCTCCTGCATTTTGCCATATATTTCATGTTATAGTAGTCTCACCTGATGACCCAGCAAATGTTCGTTTTAAGAACACTTTCGCTTGAAATTTGACAAAATGCAAAGAAGATACCAATGTGAAATTTCTAAAGAGAGCTACAGCACTTGACCCAAGATTGAAGAATCTGGTGGCATCTGACTCAGGTGATGAAAATGAACATGCATCAGTCTGCACTGCTTTGGATTGTTATTGAGCAGAACCTGTCATCAGCATGGACGCATGTCCCCTGGAATGGTGGTTGAAGCATTACAGGACATATGAATCTTTAGCGCATCTGGCATGTAAATATCTTGTGACGCTGGGTACAACAGTGCCATGCAAATGTCTGTTCTCATCTTCAGGTGACACTGTAAACAAGAAGAGGGCAGCATTATCTTCTGCAAATATAAAACAAACTTGTTTGTCTAAGAGATTGGTTGAACAAGAAGTAGGCATGATTAGACTTGTAGGCTCTAAAATTTTACATTGTTTTATTTTTAAAAGCAGGTTTTTTTGTACACAATTCTACATTTGTAAGTTCAAATTCATGATAAAGAGACTGCACTACAGTACTTGTATTAGGTGAATTGAAAAATATTCTTGTCTTTTACAGTACAAATATTTGTAATAAAAATAAATATAAAGTGAGAACTGCACACTTTGTGTTGTAACTGAAATCAATATATTTGAAAATGTAGAAAACATCCAAAAATATTTAAATAAATGGTATTCTATTATTGTTTAATTGCGCAATTAATCGTGAGATTAATTTTTGTAATTGCTTGTCAGCCCTACTTAAAATCATCTCTTTATTATTGTATGAGATACTTAGAAATTTCCCAGACAAATCATTCACTAAAGCAGCCTTGGTCAACATCTTTTGATTTCCCTGATCTTACACTAGCAGAACTAGGAATTTAGGTATTATCTGATATTTTAAGTGTGCATGGAAGTATTTCTCAAATTTGTGTAGTAAAAACAAATCAATTACTGACCTTGAAACACTGTAAAAATATAGTTTTCAGGTTTTTCTTGTATTTCCTCAACTTATTAATAAGGACACACTTGAATTTCTAAACAAAGGAAGTGGTCATTTTCCTTTATTTATAAACCATATAAATTTCAACAAAAACTAAAATAGGGCCTGATCCCACATACCAGTTTTATGCCAGTGATTTCAATGAAGTTCTCATTTACTCTGGATGTGGGTGATATCAGAATAAGGCTGAGGCTGTAAAACATGCTGAGATGTACAGTGCAGCTGTGCAACTTTGATGTCTATGGACTGATCTGATAGATGCTTTAAATCAGGTCGAGTAACAGATCTTTCAACTCACCCTTACAAAAAGTTCAATAATGAATGATAATTTTATATTTATCTAGTGCTTTAGGAACATTATGTGGTCAAGATCATAAAACTGGCTATGTAAAAATGGCACCTTCAGTTGCCGAGATTTCCTTCAGCATGTATTCTTAATCATATCCACTTAATTTACCACTTAGGACTTCAGGGAGAGCTGCACAAATGCATCCAACAACAGAACCTGGTCCTAAAATAAATTTTCCTCGTGTCATTACTTCAGATCTCAAAATTAGCCAGATGCTTTACTGACAACATCAACAGAACTTAAATTCTTTATACTGGCGATATGTTAGGTAGAAAGAACACACTTTCAGATCTGAAGCTTGAGAGAGAACGCACTGGAGAAAACATTTTTACTTTACACAAGATTTGCTTTGAAAGACAACACACACACACACGGAATCAGATGATGCCATTTTTACACGAATAAGTTTTCAGACCTAAATCACAAGAAATATAAAGGATAAAAAATTGCAGACTAGGAAATTCAAATATAGTTAAAAACAGAAACACATATACACACATCCAGATATACAGGACTGTCATAAATATAAAGGGAAGGGTAAACCCCTTTAAAATCCCTCCTGGCCAGAGGAAAAATCCTCTCACCTATAAAGGGTTAAGAAGCTAAAGGTAACCTCGCTGGCACCTGACCAAAATGACCAATGAGGAGACAAGATACTTTCAAAAGCTGGGAGGAGGGAGAAAAACAAAGGTCTGGGTGATGCTTTTGCCGGGGACAGAACAGGAATGGAGTCTTAGAACTTTTAGTAAGTAATCTAGCTAGGTATTAAGATTATGATTTCTTTAAATGGTTGAGAAAAGAACTGTGCTGAATAGAATGACTATTCCTGTCTGTGTGTCTTTTTTGTAACTTAAGGTTTTGCCTAGAGGGATTCTCTATGTTTTAAATCTAATTACCCTATAGGGTATCTACCATCCTGATTTTACAGAGGTGATTCCTTTACTTCTATTAAAAGTCTTCTTGTAAGAAAACTGAATGCTTTTTCATTGTTCTAAGATCCAAGGGTTTGGGTCTCTGGTCACCTATGCAAATTGGTGAGGATTTTTACCAAACCTTCCCCAGGAAGTGGGGTGCAAGGGTTGGGAGGATTTTGGGGGGGAAAAGACGTGTCTAAACTACGTTTCCCAGTAAACCCAGATAAAGTTTGGAGGTGGCAGTGGAAATCCAAGGGCAAAGGGTAAAATTAAATTTGTACCTTGGGGAAGTTTTCACCTAAGCTGGTAAAAGTAAGCTTAGGAGGTTTTCATGCAGGTCCCCACGTTTGTACCCTAGAGTTCAGAGTGGGGAAGGAACCTTGACAAGGACAATATACCTTTTCGGCTTTGTGGTGCATCAGCTCCATGAACAGATCAGTACAACTGTTTATAAATTTCTCGCTGACTACAATAGTGTCACTGAAGATTATAGTTGACAAATGTTTGTTGAAAGATCTCATCACTTGCTGAAGCAAAATTCCAGAATCTTCTATGGATAATGAACTGGGCAGAAGAGTCTAAGATTAAAAAACAAAATCATTTATATCTACTGCACATAATATTACATTATGAAGAACAGAAAAGGCCACTTTTACATGTATTAGGACTTACAAATATATGGTAACAGTTTAAAATATACTGTGCTACATCTGAGCTAGATGTGTCCTTCTATTTTAAATGGATCTTTAATCATGAAAGATCCCAAAGTGGTTTACGAACACTAATTAATTTCACCCAGCAATGATATACAGCTGCCTCTGTAATGGAAGACGGCAACTAAAAAGTGCATCCCAATAGACTAGGACAGAAAATAAGGCAGCATATTATTGCTAAAATAAGAATTTAGCTAGAACACAATGTCTAACATCCCCCTATTTTGGTGAAAAGTATAACAAACAGTCTGTTTTAAAAATCTCATCTGACAAACAGCACCTCCAGAAGTAAAGTGTTCCCTAATACAGTACTGGAGCAATGGCTCTGTACTGATTAAGAAAAATGGTGAAGCAGCAGTTGTGTGTTTCCCTGGTTATTAGATCTAAGTGAATTGAAAATTCTGCTTTAAAGTAACATTACTGGATAACATCGGACAAAAAACGGAAGAAATACATTCCACTGGGGGGTGGGGGGGGAAGCATACCGCTATATCCACCCATGTTCCAGAGCTGATGGCTTCATCTACCGAAGCCTCTACCTGATCCACAATTTCCTGACCAACACAGGCTGCTTTCAGAAATAGGAGTTTTGTGGACTTGTATCTTTTCTTTATGTAGTTCACAGGGTCTGGGATGCCAAGTCTGGACAACGCATCAAATTCTGTAAAATCGTAAGAAGTTTGTTAAGTTTTACGCATTCATTGGGCCTTCAAGAAATCAACATTTCCAAGAACAAATACACACACAGGGAAGATACTAAAAGTCTTGAAGAGACAACAGTGCCTCATGAAAAAAACATTGTACTTAGAAACTATTCCACTGATTGGATGCCCATGAACCCCAGTAATACAATTTCAAACCTTACTTTGTACATGTAAGGAGAGTATCTGAGAAATGTAACCTAAACATAAGTAGCATATAGGCTAAGTCTACTCAGCCAGGGTGAAAAATACCCATGTTGCCACAACTCATTCAATTTAAAGGTATAAAAGCTGGTCAGTTTTCATTCTGCAGCTTCTTTTTCAAGCTGCGGCAGAGGCACTGGGGTAATCTTTCTGCAGACCTAGATGCACTGGTTTACACTTGATCCACATTTGTGTCATCAGAACAACAGAAGTGTCATCAACTATCCCCCTGATAAATTAAGATACCCTGTAAATGTATCTGTTGGCGTTTAAAACAT
Organism: Chelonia mydas; assembly: GCF_015237465.2. Lineage (NCBI taxonomy): Eukaryota > Metazoa > Chordata > Testudines > Cheloniidae > Chelonia > Chelonia mydas. The sequence goes on along the minus strand of NC_057851.1, from coordinate 70,679,945 downwards.
TCAAAGCGTTCGCTCATAATTAAAGTAACGTGCAGGACTTTAGCTCAACTGAGCTTTCTATGTGGGAAAGTACAAACACAGAACAGCTTGCAAATCTAGGCACTGCAATTATGCAGATATATACTGTATGCATGTATTTTGGAAGACAGTAACAAGCCTTTACCAAAGAAATACTAACTACAGTAGTAGCACTTCAATTATTCTTATAAGTCTCAGACACTGGATTCTCTTGGCTCTTTTAGTTACCTAGATCAATTTCCAAAACGACCTTTTATTCATAAGGAATAAAGATCAGTTACCTAGGTAACCATTTTGCTTGAAAAAGGAGTCCACCCAGTTGCTCTGTGTTCTGGCATAGATGTCTGGAACAAACACAGCCTTATCCTGCCTTCCACCAACCACTGTGCCTTTTAGACGTCCAGTGTTAACAAGTTCTTCTAACACAGCTGAAAGAATAAAATAAATGAAGCAACAGCTTCAGTAAAATACATACATCATCAAAAATTTTGGAATTATTTCCCTCCTATTTTCATTCTTTCTTCTTGTATTTCCGCCCCGCCTCTTTTTACTACCAGTTGCTAACTGAAAGAAACCAATCACAAAACTACCAGTACTTGTTTTAGTGAAGCGATTCTAAGCTCCCACAATTTTTAATTCTGATAATTTCCTGCCAAATGTACAGTTCCAAGGGAGAAAGCTGCTGTGACAGTATCAGACTACTTTTTTTTATTGAAAACATACCTAGAAAGTTGGTCACAATGCTGCTCTTCTCTAGTAGCAAATGAAATACATTATGATTTTACTAACTTTCCCATTGGATGGGTGTTAACTTTTCAGAACCAAGGCTGAAAATGTTGTGATCTTAACATTTTAAAATCATGGCAACAATGGATGCCTATAACAAGTCAGATGCGAAAGCCTGTCCCCCTGTTGGTGACTATACCTGATCTTCAAAAGTTCCAATTAACCCCTTGACACCAAGAATCAGCAGCCCACTGATATGAATACACACTGCTAACAAAGGACACATTGGCAACCACTGGTACTAAATTATTATGGCCAACTTAACACAAAACATATTATTTTCAATATATTCAAGTTGCATTAAAGGTTCAGGTCCCATAATCCTTCTGCATTCTGTTACTGCTCCCTTTACAAGCCATTGCTTATATAAAACTCTATAAATGAAGGAGGCATCAAGCTCTGCTGCTTTTTATGGTTCTATTGCTGGGATTCTCAAACTTTATTGCATCGCGACCTCCCTCTGACAACAAAAATTACTACACGATCCTGGGGGGGGGGGGGGGGGGCAAAGCCTGAGCCTGCCCAAGCCCCACTGCCCCAGGCCGAGGTGGGGGGCCAAAGCAGAAGCTCAAGGGCTTCAGCCCCAGGTGGGGGAAAACTGTTACCTGAGCCCTGCCACCCAGGGCTGAAGTCCTTGGGATTTGGCTTTGGCCCCAAGTGGTAAAGTTTGGGCTTTGGCCCCCAGCAAGTCTAATGCCAGCCCTGGCGACCCCATTAAAACAAGGCTGCAACTGACTTTGGAGGTCCTGACCCAGAGTGTGAGAACCACTGTTCTAATGGAATTTTTTATCCTAGGTTTTGTTTTACAGAATGTGTTGAGTTCTTCATTAAAGAAAAGACAGATTAGCCATGGGTTTATCCCTGGAGTAAAACACGAAGTGGGAACACATATCACAGCTCTTCCTTCATTAACTGGCTAACAAGAACGGGAACAGAAAGCAAGGGGAACACAACCAGAAAGAAACAGAGAGACCCTTCCCTATGGCAAAAACCCACTAAATCTAAGTCATGACTAGGGAATTTGTAACAGGAGCTCTACAATACAGAAATGGACAGGCGAGCAAACAGGTGATAAATTGCTTTTCCCCTTCCATCCACAAAAAGGATAAACAAGTGATGTGTATCATCCGCAGGACTGAAACAGAAAAGAGGGTTGGGGGACACACTATAGAAACTGCCATCTGAGAAAGTCGTCATCATGCAAGTACTCATGGTATGCCCATCTCAACAGTATAAGCTACGGGTGTGTGGCCATGCGAACTGAATCTCTCAGGATGGGACAATAAAATATTAGGGGCAGTAATAAACACTGCCAAAGTGGGAACGACAGCATCTTGACATTTAGAGCTTGTGAACCTGGCAAAATTGACTGGAATAGCTATTGCAGAATAACCTAGTCTGCAACAGCTATGTGGGAGTAACTCCCTATGTGGATACCGTTATTCTGAAATACGAGTGCCCATGTGGGATATTATTCTGAAGTAGCTTGCACTTTAAATTCACACCCTATTATATTCCAGAATAACTTCCCTATTTACACAAGACCATATACACAACCAGCTAGGACTGAGACGAATAAAGCTAAGCAACTGGTAGCAACAGTGGAAAATTTTTGTAGAAAAAAAACAAAGAAATAGTTTTGGCCAGTCTAGGCTGTTTTCCATACTGGTGCAGGGACAAACACTGCAAAAAACCATTTTCAGCAACGGTTCAATTACCTAGTCTAGACAGCGCTTAACAGGCAACTTTGGAAGATTATAAAAAAAGTAAGTACTTATAACAACATAAAAAACAGAGGTTTACACTATCTACTTTTGAAAACAAACTCTACATAGCCATACTACCTAACATACAGAAACAATACAGCATATTGAATGTGCACTGCATTGATTTTATTACTCATTTTACATTCTCAATCTTACTTCCATTCAAAGTTCATGGAAGAAAGCTTTATTTACAAGATTTTGACACAAAAATTAAAATATAGCCAAACTAGAAGTATTATTATTGGTAGAAAACTAACAGTGTGCCAGGTGCTTTACAGACAGGCGTGGAAGTGAAGCTCTCAAAATAGATGTAAAAATTACTGGTTAAAAATGATATTTCTAAAAATTACAAGATTCCTACAGGACAAGGACTGTGCCTTTATAGGAGATTTTACAGCACAAAAGAGCCTTCATCCTGTTTGGACCCTTTGGATGCTAGAACAACAAAAACAATGAAATATTTACAAAAAAGAGTTTTAAATAAAAGTGAAAATAATTTAGGTCCCATAAGATCTTATCCAAAGACCACTGATGTTAATGAGAGTTTATCCATGGACTGCAATGGTCTTTCGATTAGGGCTACAGTGCTCAGAAGTGAGGGAACCTGATGCTTTCTATTAAGCTTTGTAAATTTATTACTTCCTTAACTGAAACTATTTTACATTTCTAAATATAAGCATTCTTATTATAAACAGCCTGATGTCATCTTAAGGTGAACAATGGCATGGCAATATTATAGGATCAAAGACGGTTATTTTCATTATTTAATACTTCAGTGTCTGCTGGACTAATTATTAAATGGGGAATTATACAACTTATTCACCAGACTTAGAAACATGAAGGAAATTTCTAAAGGATTTTTAATGAAAGAAGCCAGGAAATTTAAACACATCAAGCTTTTAAAGTTTATATTGCTACAGGTACTATATATAAATAAAAATAATTAAACTGTACATAAACTGATTAAAATAGATATAATTAAGTATAATTAATTATAATATATGGTCATATTTAGGGCTGTCAAACTATTAAAAAAATTAATAGCGATTATTCGCAAGGGTAAACATTAGTAATACCATTTATTTAAAATTTTTTGATGTTTTCTACATTTTAAATATATTGATTTCAATTACAACATGGAATACAAAGTGTACAGTGCTCACTTTATATTTATTTTTTATTACAAGTATTTGCACTGTAATAAAACAAATGAAATAATATTTTTCAATTCACTTAATACAAGTACTGTAGTGCAATCTCTTTATCATGAAAGCAGAACTTATGAATATAGAATTATGCACAAAAACAGCATTCAAAAACAAAAAGTAAAATTTTAGAGCTTGCAAGTCCACTCAGTCCTACTTCCTATTCAGCCAATCACTCAGACAAACAAGTTTGTTTACATTTGCAGGAGGTAATGCTGCCTGCTTCTTGTTTACAAGGTCACCTGAAAGTGAGAACAGGCTCTCTCATAGCACTGTTGTAGCCTGAGTCACAAGAAATTTACATGCCAGATGCGCTAAAGATTCATACGTCCCTTCATGCTTCAACCTACCATTCCACAGGACATGCGTCCATGCTGACGACAGGTTCTGCTCAATAACCACACAAAGCAGTGAGGATCAACACATGTGAATTTTCATCATTTGAGTCAGATGCCACCAGCAGAAGGTTGATTTTCTTTTTTTGGTGGTTTGGATTCTGTAGTTTCCGCATCAGAGCGTTGCTCTTTTAAGACTTCTGAAAGCATGCTCCCTATCTGGTCCCTCTCAGATTTTGGAAGGCACTGTTCTCACTTTCTGGTGACACTGTAAATAAGAAGAGGGCAGCACTACTTCCTGTAAATGTAAACAAACTTGTTTGTCTTAGCGATTGGCTGAACAAGAGGTAGGACTGAGTGGACTTGTAGGCTCTGAAGTTTTACATTGTTTTATTTTTGAGTGCAGTTATGTAAAAAACATGTACATTTGTAAGTTGCACTTTCATGATAAAGAGATTGCATTGCAGCACTTGTATGAGATAAACAAAAAATAGTATTTTTCAGTTCATCATTTTACAGTGAAAATATTTGTAATCAAAATATACACTTTGATTTCAATTACTACAGAGAATACAAGATATATATGAAAATATAGAAAAACATCCAAAATATTTAATAAATTTGAATTGGTATTCTATTGTTTAACAGTGCGATTAAAACTGTGATTAATTTTTTTGAGTTAATCGTGTGAATTAACTGCGATTAATTGACAGCCCTAATCACTGAGACAGCCTGTATTTATACTAAATTTGGAAAATGTTTTCAAGTACTAAAACATTTGTGAAACTGAAATGATATTCAGAAAATGGACAAAATTAAAGAAAAAGCTTTTACTTTTAAAGTTTAAAAGAAATTATCAAAATGAATAAAAAGCTCTTTGAAATTCATGAAAATGAGCCAAGAAACAGAGTATAGGAACGAACATTGGAACAACATGAAGAACAAATGCTGCTCACTGAACAAAGAGAGAAGCAGCAACAAACTCAGTTAGCCCCAGTGTTGATCTGCAGGTGGCTGTCAGAAGCAAAAATCAAACTTTAGTGGCTAAAAAGTCTTGCATAACAGCTGCTAAGTGTTATATGAACAATTATTGAAATCAATTTTACCTACATAATGAAATTGCATTGGATACAAATATTATTGCAACATAAGGTTTAACAGATTTTCCTGCTTAACTCTGCACAGATGGACAATGCATTCCTGGACAGCATATATACATTGACTAAGTTAAAACAGAGATTGTGGGATTTAATTTGAATTTAAGATTTTTAATTTTTATTAATTTGCCTCCTTCAAACCACTTTGGGTCAGTTGGTGGGCTAAAAAGCCACATATAGATTTAGAGTGAATAATAGCTGAGGGGCTTCTTTAAGCAACTGAACTAAAGGTCTCTTCCAGTTATTGAAATACACAGAATTTGTAAGATCACTTACACCTTTTTCCAATTATAATTTTTTCCCTCACTATGATAATCTAAACAGCATTTACCTGCCACAGTTCAGGGAAACTGCACCTGTATTCCCACACTATGCTCCACCAAGGGCACCTACTCTCAGGCTCCCAGCTCCTCAGCCATCATCTCTTACGTGCAGAGACACACATCTCACTCCCTCCTGACTGAGGTGTTTCCAGGCTTCACAGTTCCCTGTCTATAATGTGAATTCCCCAGCAAGTCAGACTGCTTAAGCAGGCCTGCTTTGCTTTTCTTCCCAGAGTCAACGAACAGTGTAATTGCTCACAGTTTTTCCTAAATAAACATTTATTCTTAAAGTGAATGCGTTAGAGAAAACATACGAAAACAATAAAAGAACCCACACACACACACAGAGAAGTTTACCAGAGATCACCTCAACTCTAACAAGGACTCTGGTATCAGTCAGTCCTTCATGCCCCATCAAGGGCGCTTTCTGTGGTTACAAGTTTATAATCGCCTTGGCTCAGAACCAGCACGCCCTTGAATCTAAGTGTCCTTTCTTTATACAGTTTGGGCCTCCGATCTTGTCCTCATGTTAAAAGCTAATTAATCAGCAAAGGTCCCCTCCTCAGGGCAAAGCTTCCAAAGGCTGAGCTCCTGCATAGTTGAAAGGAGTATAATTGCATACACCTGCCCCTAGAAATTTCCTGGGAAACCCACAACTTTTAAAATTCATTCTTTTCTGGTACATTGTTTCAAATAGTCCTCTGAAGAACATAACACTTCCAAGGGTTTACATTAGTCATGTCTCCCCCCCATAGAAGTTACATACAGCCCACTATAATACATAAACATTTTCATTTTTAATACAATCAACTCCTAAATACTTCAATGTAATTCAAAAAGGTTTGTTCAGGATATTGCAGGACACTGCCACATCTCTCACATCACCTACTTTTGAACTTTGCCCTTTGCCACCAATAAACTACCTGGATTACCTAGGATAATTAGATAGGCTCCATCTATTCATTTTGGAACTAATTAGTTTCTCTTTTTGCTTGCCTAGAGGAGAGTGTCTCCTACACTCTGACAGTTATAGAAGATACAATCCTCTGTTGGAGACTCTCAAAAAGGACACAACTGAAGAAACGAATTAAACTAAACACTGTTTATTGTTTTTCTTAATTTCTTTATAGACTAATTATATAACCGAGTTCTCTTGCTTGTATAACTTATGACATCTTTATTATTCATGGGGGAATTCTGTGCCACCACGCAATGCAGAATTTGTGCAGAATTAATGTTATGTGCAGAATTTCACTTTCCCTTGCAGAACTGGTGCTGCAGAGCTGCTTGCCAGCACTAGGGGTCACTAGACCCAGCAAAGCCCTGCTCTGCAGCTCACAAATACAGGACACTGCTGGGGAGGGAGGAGGGACAAGGAGAAAGAGTTCCAGGCACCTGCAGTTCCCAGCACATTGTGAAGGAAGAAGGCAGTGTGTAGGAAACTCCATACAAGCCCAGGACCCAGCATCAGGCTGTTTCTCTCTCTAGATCCCTGGGTTCTGGGGTCAAAGGGATACAGCAGGGCACTGGGGGATTGGAGATGTGGGTGAATGGGCTAGGGGCACACCCCACAGCTGTAGCGTTGGGGGTTGCCCTACGGTAGGGCTCTGGATTGGGAGGTGCCCTGCGGCTGGGCTCTGAGGGGGGTAGGAGGTGTGGTGTCTGGGCTAGGGAGGCACCCTGCAGCTGGGGTCCGGTGGGGAGGGGGTGTGGGTGTCTGAGACCAAAGGGGCAGAGTTTTCCCCCCAAGATGTGCCTAGCTGACACATGTGACACACCCAGACTGAGGCACCCAACAAAAGTCTGAGAAGCAGGAACTGGATTGTCATAGGAGTTTCTTTAACTCTCTGCTCCTCAGGGAAACTTTTTGTTGTCTGTGTTGTTAGACATACTTGCTGACAAGTATTTTGAAATAAATTACTACATTAATGGAAAATGGTGTAATTATATTGTGTTATTCTGACAAATAAAATATGCATAATTTTAAAATATTGCACACAGAATTTTTAGGCACAGAATTGCCCCAGAAGTACCTTTTGTATGGTAAGAATCCTCATGTGGCAACACTGTCAAATTTCTGAATTATATCACAAGAAATAATGATTAATTCAGCCTTTCTTTCTCAGTCTAGACTAGGGGTTCTCAAACTGTGGGTTGGGACCCCTCGGGGGTTGCGAGGTTATTACATGGGGAGTCACAAGCTGTCAGCCTCCACCCCAAACCGTGCTTTGCATCCAGCATTTATAATGGTGTTAAATATATTAAAAAAGTTTTTAATTTATAAGGAGGGGTCACACTCAGAGGCTTGCTATTTGAAAGGGGTCACCAGTACAAAAGTTTGAGAACCACTGGTCTAGACAGAAGCCTTAGCAATTTTGGGATAAAATTACTTGGGCTTGGTACCCTAATTCCTGCATTAAGATACCACTTTGATCTCCACATAGGTATGAAGACAAAGTCCCTGCTCCAAATCTGCAAAGGGAACTACACAGGTCAAGCTCTGGGCCCACAGGTTCTCATTGCAGAACTGGGGCCTAAAAAGACAGCATTCAAAGTAAAAGGAAATGGAAGGCAATGAACAAGCTCATGGCTTTCTAATGCTATTTATAAACACCCTCTCCCCCCCATTTTTCAGTACATTTAGTGTTTATCACTAGAGTTAGAGCTGCTCATTTTCTGTTGTGGCTGGGCTAAGGTTATTTGGCTTGTTTAGTTTTAAGGAAAGACAGTGGAAGAATCCTGGGGTCAGGGTCAGCGAGAGGATTGCAGGCATAAGGGAATTAGATTCAGATGTCAGTGGGAGAGCCTAAAGGAGCAGTTAACCATGTAGAATGAAAGAAGAAAGGGAAGACAGGAACATTAATAGAACAAAGTCATGTGGGGCCCTGAAGGCAAAGAAAAGGAGATTAACTTTTATATAAGAGATGAGAAGCCTGCAAATGAACATAGGAGGACGTGGTCAGTCCACAGACAAGACAGATGATCTTTGAGGTAGCATTTTGTATAGAATAGAGGAGACATGAGAGCTGGATAGTCAAAGAGTTGCAGTAGTTGAGGTGAGAGCAAATCAAGGACTACAAAAGGAAATCTTCATGGATTGTAATTTTGTAAGGCTCTTTTTTAAATAAAAGAAAAAATAAACAAATAAGCGTGCAATTTATCTCCCAGCTTATTAAGACCTAGTTATGAGCATAACAAAAACTCTGCCTCAGCAATATCAAAATAAAGTCAATAAGTAAAAATCCTGTGCAGTTAAAGTCATTCAGCTATGTGAAATCCGTGTCCTTTTGCATGCTCCATTGATAAAAATACCAGTAGCTGAGAGCACATAATGAAACAGAAGACAAAAATGAACACTGCACTTCTTGCATCATTCCACTCCCTTAGAGGTATTCCATCAATGAGCTTTCATTGCTGCAGATAGACATTTTTCTGAGCTGTAGACAGCACAAGAAGTCTACTACTTGTTAAACTAGAAAGGAGACCTATTGCTATTTATTTCAAAAACAATACTAAATACTAAAAGGTTTAATTGAAATGATTGATTCCAACAATAAAGAATCTAAATACATGAAACAAAATCTGAAAAACTCACAGTAAAGCAGTTGTTCCTGGAATCCATACCGAGTGATCAAGTTAGTTACAGGAGTAGGCCTATAAAGAATAAAAAGGATCAACATGGAAACAGGCCTGGAGACTCCCAAATTGAAGTAGAATCTACAAACAAGTACCTCTGGACTTTTCCCCCAAGAAAGGAATTTTCCGAAAAACCGATCAAAGTGTATTAGCCAGACTGTTACTGCCATATTTAAACAATTTATGACATTAATAAATTCATATTGGTTTAAAACTGTATTAGTACTACTGTAAATATCATACACACACACACACAAACTTCTGCTAACTAAGTTCATGCTCAAGATAGAGCATTAAGATAGCTATTGAACGGATACCCAAATTTCTGAAAAATGAAGTGTGGTTGGTGGATATTAATCTGTAATTATGTCAGAGAGGGGGACACTTTCCAGAAAATTAAGAATTCACAGTGAATTCATGACCAGCAGTGTTAGCCAGTTTTTCAAAATATTTTCCCACTGTAATTTAGCTCATTTTAGCTAACTAGTCTTCCCTTTTCTAGGGATAAGCCTTTCCTCTTGCTCAAGTACCTTTGTACATCAGCAGAGGACTGGGCTCACGTTACATGTTTCTCCAAAAAAGTACACAAAATTCTCTCACTGTAAAATGAATTGTAACTGCAAAAGTCTCATACATATGCCTTTATTTTCTTTTTTGTATATTACAAATAAATCAGATGCATAAATAATGCTGTAAATCACATTTCTACATATAGATATTTGTGTTAGGGCTTACCTAGTAATTGCACTGAACAGACCACGAATGCGTGCTCGATGCCGGGCTACAAATGCCTCCGTAAAAATCACTCCTTTGTTGTCCTGATCTATCTGGCCATGAATAATTCTACCGAGACGGGGGGACAATGCCTGTGAACAGAAGTTATGACAAATGCTGGGACGAGAGTTTACAGTTACACAGCAAAGAAGAAAATATATTTAAACTGTAGATTAGAAAGTTAATTTGTCTAAATAATCAACATATTCAGAAATAAGAATGTATTTAAAATGGTAATAATTACTGAATATTAAGATACTATAAAAAAACATACAGATTGCATGTTTGAGGTCATGCTATTTTGACCCAACTGCAATCGCCAGGTTAAAGTAGCTTTCTCAATAATACATACAATGACCTCAATTATTTAATGACTGTTCCCCCTCCCACACATATTACAATCTTTACAGGTGAATGAAGAACGAACACATTGTGAAAGAAACCCATTTGGCCTTGGACTTCTAAGGTTGCACGTTCATGTTAAATCCTTTGTGTCTGTGACAAAGGAAGTCCCTGACCCACTCTTCTGAGATGTCAGAGTATAAGTTAACAGCAAGAAATAAAAAACCCCAGACAAAAGAAAAAAGAGATTGGAATCTGCATTCAAATTAGTAACTTAAAACATTCAGATTGTCTGGGACAAAAAAAGAAACTGTGTATATATTCTGGACAATGTGTTTAGAAGATCATCATGCCAGAGACATTAAAGCCAGAAGGGACCATTAGAATCATAGAATATCAGGATTGGAAGGGACCTCAGGAGGTCATCTAGTTCAACCCCCAGCTCAAAGCAGGACCAATCCCCAACTAAATCATCCCAGCCAGGGCTTTGTCAAGCCTGACCTTAAAAACTTCTAAGGAAGGAGATTCTACCTACTCCCTAGGTAACGCATTCCAATGTTTCACCACCCTCCTAGTGAAAAAGTTTTTCCTAATATCCAACCTAAACCTCCCCCACTGCAACTTGAGACCATTACTCCTTGTCCTGTCCTCTTCTACCACTGAGAATAGTCTAGAACGATCCTCTTTGGAACCACCTTCTCAGGTAGCTGAAAGCAGCTATCAAATCCCCCCTCATTCTTCTCTTCTGCAGACTAAACAATCCCAGTTCCCTCAGCCTCTCCTCATAAGTCATGTGTTCCAGACCCCTAATCATTTTTGTTGCCCTTCGCTGGACTCTCTCCAATTTTTCCACATCCTTCTTGTAGTGTGGGGCCCAAAACTGGCCACAGTACTCCAGATGAGGCCTCACCAATGTCGAATAGAGGGGAACGATCACGTCCCTCGATCTACTGGCTATGCCCCTAGTTGTACATCCCAAAATGCCATTGGCCTTCTTGGCAACAAGGGCACACTGTTGACTCATATCCAGCTTCTCGTCCACTGTCACCCTTAGGTCCTTTTCCGCAGAACTGCTGCCTAGCCATTCGGTCCCTAGTCTGTAGCGGTGCATTGGATTCTTCTATCCTAAGTGCAGGACCCTGCACTTATCCTTATTGAACCTCATCAGATTTCTTTTGGCCCAAACCTCCAATTTGTCTAGGTCCTTCTGTATCCTATCCCTCCCCTCCAGCGTATCTACCACTCCTCCCAGTTTAGTATCATCCGCAAATTTGCTGAGAGTGCAATCCACACCATCCTCCAGATCATTTATGAAGATATGAAGGTTGTGATCATCTAGTCTGAATTCCTGCATAACACAGGCCATAGGACTTCCCTTTCAATGAGAAAAGCTCTTGTTCAAAGGAAGTCCTCATTGAAAGGGAAGTCCTATGCCTGTGTTGAAAAAACATCCTAATTCTTAATTTAAAAATTTCCAGGGATAAAGGATATACTGCACAACTCTTGGTAAGTTGTTCCAATGCTGAATTACTCTTACAGTGAAAAACGTGGATCTTAATATATCGTCTAAATTTGTCTAGTTTCAACTTCCAGCCCGTGGTTCTTGTTATATTTTTCTCCTCTAGATTGAAGGGCACTCCTATTATCATATTTCTGTTCCCCAGGTAGGTACTTATAGATTGTGATCAAGTTCAGCCCTGAATCTTCTCTTTTATAAGCTAACTAGATTGATCCCCTTGAGTCTTTCACCTGAAGGCAGTTTTTCAAATCCTTTGATTACACTCTTAAAGTATGTTCGTTCCTTTTTCCTAAAGGATCACAATGGCTGAGAGGAAACCTAGCTCAGTTCAGATACTGAAATCTGTACTGGCAAATTTTAACCTAAATCGGTTCATAGCCGCTAAAATGCAAACCTGAGAGATTTAATACTAACCCGCTTAGGACACTACCCAAGACTTCATATAACTATCATCTTTGTTGCCTGGATAATAAAGTTGCTATAAAAGGGAAATATTTCTTCAAATCAGAATTCAATGTTTCTATATGAAAGGGTAGATAACATGCAGTAACCTGTATCAGGAAGTCTCCTGGAAGGTCGTATGCCTTGCAGAGTTCAGATATTGTCACCTGACCAGTTTCCTGTAGTTTATCGTTTATTTCTTCTGCTAATTGGTCTAGGTAACTCCTTATGTAAAACCAGGAAGAAAAGACATTAGCATGACATTCCCAATTCAACTTGCATCTCTTTACGTACAGTTATCCTGCCTCATTAAATTTATTTGTTCAGAGTAAACATTTTTCCAGGGTATACATAAATACATGGGAACTTACTATAAAACAGAAATAGATGGGCTGTGGTAATTCATCTTGCTCAATACAACTATTACAGGGAAAAGGTTGTATTTTTAAAATTCTGCTAACCAACCCACTAGTTTGCAACCTGTTCATTTATTTCCTTACAAGGAACAATAAGAAGTAATTTCACAACCCCCTCATAAAAAACAAACACACACATTTTTTTCTCTCCAAGGAACCTGAACATGGATTTTTATGGGAGACGAGGGTCCACAGCATGTCATTGGTTCTGGTCCATGGAAGTCTATTCTCTGCCCCAAAAATAAGTTCTGAAGCATAATAAATAATAGAAGACTATAGTTATATTGCACCTATAACATCTAAAGTTGTATCTCTTGACCACTGTATACTGTAACTCCTCACTTAACGCTGTAGTTATGTTCCTGAAAAATGCGACTTTAAGCAGAACAATGTTAAGCGAATCCAATTTCCCCATAAGAATTAATGTAAATGGGGGGTTAGGTTCCAGGGAATTTTTTTTTTTGCCAGGCAAAAGACTGTAGTTTTTTTTTTTTTTAATATATACACGCACATATGTATACACACAGTATAAGTTTTAAACAAACAATTTAATACTGTACACAGCAATGATGATTGTGAAGCTTGGTTGAGGTAGTGAAGTCAGAGGATGGGATATTTCCCAGGGAATATTGCTAAATGATGAACTAGCAATTGGCTGAGCCCTCAAGGGGTTAACTAGTTGTTAATGTAGCCTCACACTCTACAAGGCAGCAGGAATGGAGGGCGGGGAGACAGCATAGCAGACAGAGAGGGAGACACAGTGTGTGCCTGAGAGAGAGATGCGCATTTCCCTTTTAAGTACCTGAACCACTCTTAAGTACACTGCCTTGTTAATGAGTAAGCTAAGACCACAACTGCTGCCAGGAAGCTCCCTCCATCCTGAGCCCTGTCCTGTGTCCCCCTAAGATGGGGTAAGCGGGGTGCAGGAGCAAGGGAGAGGGGGACACCCTGACATTAGGACCCCTCTTCCCCCCTCGCCCCCCCGAAGAAAGCAGGAGGATCAGGGAGCAGCTCCAAGGCAGAGGGCAGGAACAGCACATGGCAGTGGGGGGGAGGGACAGCTGAACTGCTGGCAATTGGTAGCCTGCTGGGTAGCTGCCGCACAGGGAACTTAGGGGAGGAGGGAGTTGATAGGGAGGCTGTCGGTCCACCCTGGTTCCAAGCCCCCACCAGCTAGCTGCAACAGGCTGCTCTTTCTGCAAGCAGTGGACAAAGCAGGCAGCTGCCAAAGACGATATAAGGGAGCATTTCGCAACTTTAAACGAGCATGTTCCCTAATCGATCAGCAATGTAACAACGAAACAACATTAACCGGGATGACTAAGTGAGGAGTTACTGTACATTTCTCCTGAAGATACTCACTCATTTATAAACTGTCCCAGCACCAGCTGAATAGTTCTGTCTGATTTAACAATGTCATTAGCTCGGCTTTCAATATGGACCAGGTCGACATTTATTATCTGGAAAAAAAAAAAAAAAATCCATCAGTCCCTTAAATTCAAACTAACTTTCAGACATTACGACATACTTTCAAAAGGATATCTGCTTTTTATTTGCTCTATCATATTTATGTGCAAGTAAGTCTGTGGCTTGGAACAGAAGCGTTTGTGCTTTTAAAACATCTCTTCCAATAACTAGGTTAAAGGGTCCTAGAAAAGTAAGATTTTTGTAAAGCTCTGTAAAGAAACACTTTGTCTTCTAGAAAGTTTTCTGATTTCAAGCAATTTTGCTTGAGACAGAAGGAAAAATTAGTCACAGAAGATTACTGGGGGATAGAGATTAGTGGAGACAAGCGATTAAGGAAGAAAGAGCGAGGACCCAGAGAGGCATGCAAAGTTTATTATATTTCACTGCATGACCCAATAGCTCTAAATTTTAGCAAAGGCAGACCTTTCTTATCCGCCTGTACTTCTCAGTTTAAGAAAGCAGAGATATTCAAATCATCAAAAAAAACCTGCTTCTTTTTTTAGGGGCAATTTTAAAGAGTGTCACAGTACTACAGAGTACTTATTTATCTCAAAATCAGAGTAAACATGAATACAACATTTGTGAAGTGATACACATATGGACAAAGTAGTCAAAGTTAGTGAGAAGTGCCACCAGTTTTGCAACCACTGCTATACAGCACTTCAATATCAGCATAGTAACTTACTTTGAGACTGACTGATGCAGTATAAATAGAGAAACACAGAAACAAAAAGTATATGTATTTTTATAACAAAAAATTACCTGTTGTAAGTCAACAATGTTTACTCGACCTTTGAAAAAATACAAATATAATTTAAGTATTTAGTACATCAAAAGCTTTGAACAGGTTTACAATGCAGCACAGCCAATTTCATTTTTTTTAAGTGATCACAAGGAGTGTGACTGACAGCATTTAAAGCTGAAATCTGTTTAAATCAGAGGAAAAAATCCACACAATGGCAGCAACAGTGCAAGATTCCCCATGACACCCTATATGCCTAAAGACAACGTTAACATAGAGTCTACAAAGGTAGAAGTATTGTTGAGACTCTCCCCCCTTTACCTCTGTGCTGAAACTGTCATGTTATGATGCCAACAAAACATGAAGAAATGGTTACTCACCCTGTGCAGTAACTGTGGTTCTTCAAGATGTGTCCTGTCCCTCTATGAGTGCTCCACTCTAGGTGCACTTGCACCCTGTGCTTTTGATAGGAGATTGCTCATAGCAGTGTCCATTCGGCCTGCACATGCATGTTACTCAGCCTCATTCCCCACGCTGTTGCTATATAGCATTGTTCAGGCTAACCTCCACAAAGCCCCATGACAGAGGGGAAGGAGAATGGGTAGTGGAGCACACACCTCAAAGAACCACAGTTACTGCACAGGGTGAATAACCATTTCTTCTTCTTTGAGTAGCGTCCCCATGAATGCTCCACTCTAGCTGACCACCAAGCAGTTCCCCTTTAAGGAGGAGGGAGCTTCAGAGTCTCATTCAGTACGGAAGAAAGTACAGCTGAGCCAAACACGGTATCAGAAGCAGCGTCACAAATTATTACAGCAAATGTATGCATAGAAGTCCAAGTTGTGCCTTTACATACTACGATAGGAGTGATAGGATCATCACTGCAAGTGTCACCATTCTGAATTTCTGTGCCTTCACAAATGTGTTGAGTAGTCTTAAATCTAGGATGGGTCTCCAACCATCATTTTTTATCAGAACCAGGAAATACCTGGAATAAAACCCCTTCCCTCTGAGCTGTGTGAAACCTGATTCTATAGTACACAAGTGTAGAAGAGAGTCTATTTCCTGCCATAGCAGGTTCTCATGGGAGGAGTCCCTGAAGAGGGAAGGAGGGTTGTGAGTGGAAGAGAATTGAAGTGGATGGAGTACCCTGTGTAAATGATCTCTAAAACCCACTTGTCAGTAGTTATGGTGAAAAGAGTTGCCGAAAGGAGGAAAGCACGTGAAACGTTATAGCTGAAAAGAAAGAGGATGGCAGCTCAGGACCTCAACCATCCCATCAAAATTGATCCTTTGAAGTGGATGGTTGTGAAGTTGAAGGCTGGGAGGTGGATGGTTTCCGTCTCTGAAATCTCTGCCTCTTGTGGTGAGGTTTTATGGCCTCTGCTAACTCAGGAACTGTGCAGGATGGATCTCTGTGCTTTCTGGGACCTAGTAAATTTTCTCTTCAGAGCAGGTGTGTAGCTCCCTGGAGATTGTAAAGTGGCTCTGCAATCTTTTAATGTATGCAGGGATTCGTCTGTATTACCAGCAAACAACTTAATGCCGTCAAAAGGAAGGTCTTCTATCGTATTCTGGATCTCCTTTGGGAAGCCAAGGGACCCTCCTCATAACTATTGCTGTAGAAATAGAATAAGTAGCAGTGTTGGCAGCGTTGAGAGAAACCTCCAGAAATATCCTGTGAGGAGTTGGCTTTCTGCAATAATTGATTGGAACTGCTCTCTGTGTTCTGTCGGCAGATGGTCAATAAAGGAGTTTAGCTTGGTATAATTTGTGTAGATGTAGTTGGCGATTCTAAACTATAAAGTAGTCGAAGAATCAGATTTTCTACAAAGAAGGTTGAGATGCTTATGATTTTTATCATAGAGTGTAGATTTAGTGTAGTTCTGCCTACCACGTTTGTTAACTGCCTCAACTGCCAAGGAATTAAGAGATGGGTGAGAAAAAAAAATATGACTCCTTAGAGGGAAATATTTTTTGACTGCCCTTTTGCACGTGGGAGAAACTGAGGCCAGAGTATGCCAGATAACCTTTGTAGGATCCAGGAGTGCCTTGTTGACTGGCAGGGCAACGTGGGCATAAGAGGCTATATGGAGGACGTCAAGCAGCTTCCGATGTGGTTCTTCAATGCAGCGACCCTCAACCTTTCCAGACTACTTTGAGGAGTCTGATTTGTCTAATGTACCCCCAAGTTTCACCTCACTTAAACAATAATTGCTTACAAAAGCAGACAAAAATACAAGAGTATCACAGCACAGAGTTACTGAAAAATTGCTTACTTTCTCATTTTTACCATATAATTATAAAATAAATCAATTGGAATATAAATATTGTACTTACATTTCAGTGTACAGTATACAGAAAAGGATAAACAAGTCATTTGCTGTATGAAATTTTAGTTTGCACTATTTTGCTAGCGCTTTTTATGTAGCCTCTTGTAAAACTAGGCAAATCTCTAGATGAGTTACTGTACCCCCTGGAAGACCTCTGTGTACCCCTGGTTCAGAACTACTGCTTCAATCTCCTCAAGAGGGATCTGTAAAGAATCCACGATGCTCTTGATGAGATCCTGAAACTGCTTAAAAATCTTTGGCCAGCGATGCTGGAGCTTCATCCTGGGATGAAGAAAGATGTTCGCGGCTGGAGAAACCTCATCATCAGCCCTGGCCTCCTATTCCTCAAAGGTCTCTTCCTGAGACCAGTAAAGGGAGGATAGGAGGGTTGTCTCTCTCTATGAAGGGCTGAACTTTAGGATCTAGACAATTGGTGGCAATAAGCCACCCAGGGATTCCAGTATGGCCAAAAGGGTGGCACATATGGCATGGGTGGTGGAATCCACAGGTGCTCACCCCAGCGGGATAGTAGCTGTGGACATCTGTCATGAGTGAGCTCAGGCTCCTCAGAAAAAGAATCCTCATGGGGCGGAGTGGAGAGCCTTGAACGGATATTTGGGAGGCTGAGGCAAAATTTTTCTCTGAATCCTCCTCCTTTAAGTCCTTGGTAATGGTGAGAGAACAGAAGCCGCTTGAGATACCATCATCAGTACCGAGTAGGTGTCCAGAGATCTGGAAGTTCTTGGTGCCAAAAAGATATCGGCGTTGAGCAACGGTGAATCAGGAGTCTTGGACGCTCTGAGGTCTTGGGGAAACCAGGTATCTTACAGTACTGACAGCATTGTTGGTATTGCGTCCAGGGCTTGTGCCGAAGTAACAGTAGTGATGGTACTGTGAGTATCAAATGCTCTGGGCGGAATCCAGACAGAGCCCAACCAATCTTTTCCAGTACCATTGTAGAACTCTTCTTGCCGCTGCGGTCTCCTACTAGTATCAAAGGTCTCTCGGAACCCGATATTTTAGGGTTTCTTCACTTAGCGGAGCTCTCGGTACTTGAGAAATCAGCAGCCTCGGGGATACCATGTCTGAGACTGATGGGATCCGAGGGAGCTGATGTATTCGATTTCTTTGATGTAGGTTCCCTACCTGGAGAACTTGGAGCACAGTCATTGGAAGACTTATGAGAGGAATCGTGGGTCTTCCTCTTAGATGCCCTCGAGGAGTGTAGTTCAGAGACAGAAGAGGCACCCGACTTACTCGGAGACTGGTTTATGCAAGGGGGAGGAGGTTGAAGAGCTCCTGACCTGGGTCAGAGGCCAGACGCAGCAAGTTCTCCATCATAAGGAGTCAAAGTTTATCTCCCTGTTCTTTCTGGCTCTAGATTTTAATGCCAGACAGAAGTTGCACTTTTGGGAATTATGAGATTCCCCAAGGCAATGGATGCAGCGGGAGTGTCCATCACTCACTGGGATTGCCTCCCAGCATGACAGGCAACCCCTGAATCCAGGAGAACTAAGCATAACCTTGGAAAGGGCAAAAGATCCCAGGGAGCAGGAGAATGATCTAAAAGCTATATAACACCTTTTTTTTTTTTTTTTTTTAAAATACAACTAATTACTTTAATAGACTAAGTACAAAAGCTAAGAGAACACAGCTGAGCCAAAACCAGAGGTGCTGGAACAATTTGTATAATGGGGGTGCTAAGAGCCATTGAATCAAACTGTAAACCCTGTATATAGTGGAAACCACTTCAAACCAGGGGGTGCAGCAGCACTCCCAGCACCCACGGCCAAAACTCAACTTGAACAACTAGCTAAGGCTTTGTCGTAAGCCAGGACAGTTGAGAAAGAACTGAGAACGGTTAGCCCGCACAGTGCCATATAGCAACGGGATGGAGCACGAGGCTGAGTAACATGTATGCACAGGCCAAATGGACCCTATTAGAAAAATCTTTAATCAAAGACGCAGGGGATGCAACTGCACCTAGAGTGGAGCACCCATAGGAACACTACTAGAAGAGGAACACCAGTCTACTAGGGATGGACTTGAAACCACCAATTCTTTCCACACGTGCCAGAAACTGCTATCAAAGTAACAACTTTGAACTTTTGCCAAGCGGACACACTGATGCAGCACACATTAAGGTAATCTTTGGAAAAAATCAGCTATAGTGCATGAATGTGGCAGGTGTGTTAACTTATTTTCCAAACGATATGATGATATGAACTTCACACACGAGGGAAAGATTTTAGATTAACTAGAGCAGGGATGGCCAACCTGTAGCTCTGGAGCCACATGTGGCCCTTCAGAAGTTAGTATGTAGCTCCTTGTATAGGCACCGACTCTGGGGCTGGAGTTACAGGCGCCAACTTTCCAATGTGCTGAGGGGTGCTCACTGCTCAACCCCCGACTCTGTTATATCAATAAAATAAAAACCAGCAGGATCTTATTAAAGGGAAAAAGGCAAAATACCACATTTATTGTGAATACAGAAAGAATCATAGTAAGCAGTTAGTTACAGCTATAACATTCCATTCAATCTCATATTTATTCACACATTCATTCATTCATTCATACACACACACACACACACAGATTCTGCAAAGTTGTTATCACAGTTACCAGCCTTAGAGTTGCTCATGCCAAGCCACTGGCCAGGTGGCCTGGACATGAGGAGGGAGCAGGGCCTTGTCAGATGCTCATGTGATGCTCCTGGAAGTTGCTTTGCAGAATCAGACCCCAAAGTTCTCACTTTTTAGAGTCTATTTTTATAGGAATTTCTTCCTATGCCAGTCTATGGGAATTGCTGCATCATGCTGTTGCTGAATCAATCAGCAGATAGCACATTCCTGACGGCTCCAAGATGTTATCTTGTTCTTTGGTTCTCCCATTCTTGAGGCTGTTGGGTGGATTCCAGTCTGCCCTCCGGGGGTCCTCTGGTTATTTCCACTTGACGCCTTCTTCAGCCGATGGACACTGCATTCTTAGGCTGGCACCTCCCTGATCATTCAGTTATTATCCACACCAAGCATCCATCCACATACATCCTCTATCTCTATTTTAATCACAATTGTTAATACAACAAAAGGGCGGGGAGTCTCTGGGTGCTGTTTCTGTTGTTAGAGTATTGCTTTGAGTCTCTGTGAATTGCTTTGAGAACAGACTCTGTCTTAGAATGTACTAACACAATTAGCAGCTTGCAAGTTTCATACACAGAGGGAGAGAAACAGTACCAAAAACCAAGAGACCTCTTAATTAGTAATACCCTGGAATTTAAACTATGGGGAATCAAACTCATTTGTGATTTTAATACAGAACTTCTTTAATATGATCCAACAACTCTGCCACAGGCTCTGCCCCCACCCCACCCCTTCCCGCCCCCACCCGAGTCTGCCGTGCCCTCGCTCCTCCCCCCCTCCACCCCAGAGCCTCCTGCACGCCACGAAACAGCTGATCGGCAGGTATGGGGACAGAGGGGGAGGCGCTGATCGGTGGGGCTGCCGATGGGTGGGAAGGAGGCGCTGGGAGCACTGGGGGGGTTGGGAGGGAAGCTGATGAGTGGCGTATTACTGACGTATTACTGTGGCTCTTTGGCAATGTACATTGGTAATTTCTGGCTCCTTCTCAGGCTCAGGTTGGCCACCCCTGAACTAGAGGTACCATATGTTTCTTCGCATTCTAATTTAGGCCATGTCTACAGTAGGAATGCTTATCCAACAGAGTATACTAAATCAGCAAAGAGCACCTAGGGTGGACGCAGCTATACTGGGAAAGCAAAGCTTTGTATTGGAATAGTA
Organism: Chelonia mydas; assembly: GCF_015237465.2. Taxonomy (NCBI): domain Eukaryota; kingdom Metazoa; phylum Chordata; order Testudines; family Cheloniidae; genus Chelonia; species Chelonia mydas. Next base: position 70,658,888 of record NC_057851.1, on the reverse strand, counting down.
AAACCACTCCCCCCAGATAAAACATGCTATACTGTTTAAAAGTGTAGTTTTACTGGTATAACTGTGTCTGCATTAGTGGCTTATGTTGACACACCTGTTGGTCAGAGATTGTGCCTCTTTGCACCTCTGACTGATAGTTATGTTAGTAGAAATCTGTAGGTTAAATTACCCATTTGCTACAGACAAATGGGTAGTTTAAGCCATATATGCTCCCTGTGCATCTAAACCATACCTAATACAGAAAAGCTTTTACTACTGTTCGTTGATATATCATATAGACATGGAAGAACATGCTGGATATGATTCTACTTTCTACATCAACAAAATTGATTCTAAATTCTGACTGAGACATTTTTATTGCTAGCGATGTTGTAAGAGGTAAAAACAAATACGATTTTCAGATTCTGAGTCAAGGTTGCAGGCCTCGTTCTCAGGCCTCTTCTATTTCAGAAAATTTGCACTGATGAAACTAAGTCAATTTAACATCAAATCTAGTTACACCAGTGCAAACGTCCAATACAGATGTTCTTAAATTGGTTTAAATTACAATTCCCATGGCTATTATGCATCTATATTAGAGGTTTTCACTGGTATAATTATATTGGTTTTAAATTGATAGTTATATTACCGTAGGTTTTCTAACAGATACACGCTTCTCAAAAATAATCTACTTGTGAGGTGACTCAAACTTCATCATGGAATGTTTTAGATCCACTTTTCTGATTATAACTGCACATACATTTATTCCTCCACAGAGGAAAATGTTTGGTTAGTTGAGTGATTTGCCTGATTCAACAACCTTCTTTTAGTTGTCTTTGAAAACTGTCTAAATATACCAATCATGTTTAGATCATTTCTGACTGTAAAGCAATAATATTCAGTACAAAACAAAACCACCCATATGCACATGCTTATTTTGTACTACAAGATCAGGCCTTAAATGCCTACAAAAGTACAATGAATTTCTTCAGTCTTAATCACACTTTTAATGTGATAGCAACAGAGTCATTAACAATCATTAAACAGAGCACTACATTTATTGAATTTATAAAAATCACTATTTTATTTACTATACATACAAAATACAAACAATATTAATTCCCATAAAATATCAAAGCACATATTTTGGCTTATATTCTATATATATCATAATACTAGCAATATATTAAGTGCGCTAAAAGATTTCTTTTTGTGCGTTGTAACATCCTTGTCCTATATTCTTAATACTAGAAAATAAGGTAACATTGACAATTCAGGTTCACAACCAGCCAGTGGCCGGAGTTTGGAAGGGAGACAAGGGTAGAGGAATTAATCCTCAATGAAGCAACAGGGAAATGCAAACTTAAGCCATATTAAGTTTATTGAAGGACAACGGCAATCTTCAAATCCCCAAATTATTTTCTATGATCTTGCTAATAATTTACTTGAAGTGAAAAAAAACAAATGTAACTCTTACCACCACAAACATGAAGCTCATCCTGTATTTCTCTGCTAATCTGTGCTGGAGTGATATACTCCTTTCCATCAAGCGTATGCACTACGTCCAGCTGCTTTTCAGCAATCAGTTTAGCAACAATCTCTATGCAGTTACGTTCAGACAGCCTGCGGACATTATAAAGAGTAACAAGGTCATTTAAAATGAGAATTTGCTAATTTTAGGATAAATAACTGAAGCTTTTCAAGTTTTACAATCTGAAATATTATTTTGCTGTTCTCTGCACACAACTTTCAATGTCAATTCCATACAAAATCCTAATTCTCTTTTCATTTTAAAAACATGGTCTTAGTACCTGCATACGTTCCTACAAAAGATTAAACTTTATTCATGTGAGTAATATTAAGTTACTTTTCTTGCTCTCATGAATAGTCAATGTTTCAATGAGACCACTCACATCAGCAAAGTTAAACTCTTTGTCAGCTTTTCAGGATGAGGCCCTATGAGTGTAGTTTGTTACTTTGGAACTTGATTTTTAAAATTAGTTAAACGAGTAAATGATTGCCCCCCTTATACAAAGTAAAATGGTTTGTCAAGACAAATAAAGACAAAGCACTACTAAAAGATTAAATATTTAGCTGATCTGCTAATGTGGATAAATAGGACGCAGGAACTCAGAGGGGCGCTGTCAGTTTGAAACCCCATCAACTTTAAAATGTGAGTTAACATTTTCACTTGCCCATTTCTGTAGTTTTACAATCACTGCTTTCCTATTTCAAAAATGGGTTTTCTCCCCTCCGAGGTGCCAGGCCCAAAGAACCCCTGACTCTGCAGTGACTGCGCAGGGCCCACTGGCCACAGAGAAAGGAAAAAGAACAGGAGGACTTGTGGCACCTTAGAGACTAACACATTTATTTGAGCTACAGCTCAGGAAAGCTTATGCTCAAATAAATGTGTTAGTCTCTAAGGTGCCACAAGTCGTCCTGTTCTTTTTGCGGCTACAGACTAACACGGCTGCTACTCTGAAATCAGAGAAAGGAAAAAGTATTTTCTACTCCACTTTCAGCTACAGCAACCTTGTTAGGATCCGGGCCGCGGCGTGCTGGACACTTCGCCACCCCCACCCCACCGGGCGGAGTGCTGCATCCCCCACCCCCGCCGCCGCCGCCGCGCCCCACAGAGCCCTGGACACCGGACCTCCCCACAACTGTCCAACACGCAGCGCCCGGCGCTGCCCAGCCCCCTCCCAGCGCTCGGGGGTTCCGCGGGCCGCCGCCTCCGGGGGGGGGCGTGGCCGGGCGCCTCCTCTCGGTTGCCCGGCGGGGGGGGGGGGGCAGGCACCCCAGTCCCGTCACCTCTGCGCTGCTTCGGCGAACTGCGCCCGCTGGAAGTCGGCAGCCAGTCTCCGGATCTCCTCCCAGGCGGCCGCCATCGCTACCGCCGCCGCCGCCACACGTCAGCCTAGCCGCCGGGCTACGGGCCGGGAGCAGGGACAGACCGCTGCGGCGCGTCAACGATCGCCTTCGCCTCCCCACAGCGCCCCCTAGAGAGGAGAAGCAGTTGCGCAGGGAAAGCGGCTCCCCTTCCTGACCCCGAGTGGGAGACGGGCTCCCCTGCGCCCGCCCAGCCCTGGACTTGCGGGGCTTCGATCCCGCGTGGGCCTGAAACGGGACAGGAGCCTTGTTAAATACCCACCCCCACTAAACCCTCCAGCCCTCAGCCTAGGGCCGGCTCCTATCCAGCTTGCCTGGGGCAAGTCATGGCCCCAGGTGGGAGCCTCCTCCCCGCTGCCAGCCCCCGACCTGCCACGTCCCGTCGGTACCTGCAGGCTGGCGACCATCCGCCACGGGTGACACTTGTCATAGGAACGTGGCGCTGGCAAGGAAATGCCACTTGGTGGGGAAGGTTTCTCAGGTGCAGGATGGAATTAAACTGGAGTCATCCAGGAATAGCTAAATTCACGCCCCACCTTAATCCGAATGACCTTTCAAGTGTAGACAAACCTTACCCTAGCCCATTTAAAGAAACCACATTTACCCCTAGTCTAGAAAAGCCTTGGCTCAGGTTGAGCGATTGGGATTTGCTCGCTTCTTCGGCTTGAGCGCAGAGAGCAGCAGTCTGGGCTCAGTAGGAAGAGTACTCTCCCTTCAGAGCATGGTGATGTGGGACTGGGCTGTGTGTTTGCATTGAGAAATTGACCAGCAGAACTGCCCCTTGTATCTGGAATAAAAGTATGCAGTGGTGCTGTGGCCTTGTTGGTCCCAGGATATCAGAGAGACAAGGTGGGTGAAGTAATATCATTTATTGGCCCAACTTCTGTTGGTGAGAGAGGCAAGCTTTTGAACTACACAGAACACTTCTTCAGGTATGGGAAAGTGACTTGCTCCAGTATAGCTTGTGTCCCTGTAGCTTTGCTGGTCAATTTCCCTGTGCAAACAAGCCCTGTCTTGGAAAGGCAGAAGAAGAAATGCCAAGCAATGAGGAAATAAGGAGAGGGACAGGGGAAGCAAATAAACATACATAATTGAGATTTATAAGTACTTTAAAAAATTCCTAAATAGCAGGTTGTACAGTTGAGTCAGCACTCAAAGATAGCATCAGAGGGGTAGCCGTGTTAGTCTGGATCTGTAAAAGCGGCAAAGAGTCCTGTGGCACCTTATAGACTAACAGACGTATTGGAGCATAAGCTTTTGTGGGTGAATACCCACTTCGTCGGATGCATGTAGTGGAAATTTCCAGAGGCAGGTATAAATATGCAAGCAAGAATCAGGCTAGGGATAACCAGGTTAGTTCAATCAGGGAGGATGAGGCCCTCTTCTAGCAGTTGAGGTGTGAACACCAAGGGAGGAGAAACTGCTTTTGTTTGGTGAGCCATTCACAGTCTTTGTTTAATCCTGAGCTGATGGTGTCAAATTTGCAAATGAACTGAAGCTCCGCAATTTCTCTTTGAAGTCTGGTCCTGAAGTTTTTTTGCTGCAGGACCGCTACCTTTAAATCTGCTATTGTGTGTCCAGGGAGGTTGAAGTGTTCTCCTACAGGTTTTTGTATATTGCCATTCCTAATATCTGATTTGTGTCCATTTACATAGGGACTGTCCAGTTTGGCCAATGTACATAGCAGAGGGGCATTGCTGGCACATGATGGCTTATATTACATTGGTGGACGTGCAGGTGAACGAACCGGTGATGGTGTGGCTGATCTGGGTTTTCGGTATAGGGTGGTGTTAACGTGACCATCACTTATTTGCACCGTGATGGTCACGTTAACACCACCCTATATCAAAAACCCACCGACCACTATGCCTACCTTCATGCCTCCAGCTTCCATCCCAGACACTCCACACGATCCATTGTCTACAGCCAAGCGCTGAGGTACAACCGCATTTGCTCCAACCCCTCAGACAGAGACCAACACTTACAAGATCTTCACCAAGCATTCTCAAAACTACAATACCCACACGAGGAAATAAGGAAACAGATCAACAGAGCCAGACATGTACCCAGAAGCCTAAGAAAGAAACCAACAGAACTCCACTGGCCATCACATGCAGTCCTCAGCTAAAACCTCTCCAGTGCACCATCAGTGATCTACAACCCATCCTGGACAACAATCCCTCACTTTCACAGGCTTTGGGAGGCAGGCCAGTCCTCGCCCACAGACAACCTGCGGACCTGAAGCATATTCTCACCAGCAACTACACACCACACCATAGTAACTCTAACTCAGGAACCAATCCATGCAACAAACCTCAATGCCAACTCAGCCCACATATCTACACCAGCGACACCATCACAGGACCTAACCAGATCAGCCACACCATCACCGGTTCATTCTTCGCACGTCCACCAATGTACTATACGCCATCATGTGCCAGCAATGCCCCTCTGCTATGTACATCGGCCAAACTGGACAGTCCCTACGTAAAAGGATAAATGGACACAAATCAGATATTAGGAATGGCAATATACAAAAACCTGTAGGAGAACACTTCAACCTCCCTGGACACACAATAGCAGATTTAAAGGTAGCGGTCCTGCAGCAAAAAAACTTCAGGACCAGACTTCAAAGAGAAACTGCTGAGCTTCAGTTCATTTGCAAATTTGACACCATCAGCTCAGGATTAAACAAAGACTGTGAATGGCTCACCAAACAAAAGCAGTTTCTCCTCCCTTGGTGTTCACACCTCAACTGCTAGAAGAGGGCCTCATCCTCCCTGATTGAACTAACCTGGTTATCCCTAGCCTGATTCTTGCTTGCATATTTATACCTGCCTCTGGAAATTTCCACTACATGCATCCGACGAAGTGGGTATTCACCCACAAAAGCTTATGCTCCAATAAGTCTGTTAGTCTATAAGGTGCCACAGGACTCTTTGCCACTCAAAGATAGTTTTTTTTAAACAAGAAATGTCTTTTTGTATATGTGTGTGCATGCCTTAAATGTAGCTGACATGCTGAGTAGGTTTCCCAGACCTGAAGAAGAACTCTGTGTAAGCTCGAAAGTATCTCTGTCTCACCAACAGAAATTGGTCCAGTAAAAGATATTAGGTCACCTACCTTGTCTTTCTAATATCCTGGGATAAACATGCCTACAACAACTCTGTGTATACACAGTTTGTCCCCTGACAGTTTCTACATTTAAATGTTATTTATATAAACATAGGTATTTCTACTATACAAGTCAAGGTGTTATTCAAATCAAGTAAAATTATTTGTGGTTAAGAAAAAGTAGTAAACAATTTCTTTAATTATCTCATATATACACAGTAGAATCACAGTGAATTGAACTCTGATATTATTAGAGGCTGCTTGGAAACTGAGACATATCAGTAGGTACACAGGATATAAATAATGTTTATTGGGTACACATTTCATTTCTCTCTATTATTCTGAGCTTTACTGATTCCAGAGTCATGAATGTCACAAAATTTGCCTTATTCAATTGTTTCAGGCAATGTACACTCAAAACAAAGATTTATATGGATTTAATGGAAGTAATTGATTCAAAGTTCTTTATATTAATATTGTAATATGGATTGATGGTCATATTTCATGATGAATGCAAGTTTGTAATGTGCTATGTGATCCACAAACAGTATCCTATTGATTCACTTTGGGAGCATCAAATCCCCATCTTTATTATGAACAATGAAAACAAATGATGGGGGATATTAGTGCTGTCAAAATGAATCAATACTATACGTGTGACATGAAATACATTTGAAAGTTTCGTATTATAATACCCAGAAAAGTTCATAGTGACTACTCTAAATTCCATTCTTATAGGAGTTGAAAGTTCTTCTAGTTCATCAACCAAGCATGAGTTAAAGGAACATGTCATCACTTTTGCTGCTGCTGCTGCTGCTCTGAGGTACTGAGGCATTATTTATCATAGGAACAATCCCTGAAGAACTGCACAGTGTAACTGCTGGCTGCCAACCTGAAAAAGAAATTATACAATTAATAGCCAATAATAAGTCTATTGAACAATCACATCTTGTAAAGAGCTAAAACACTTGCTACACTAATTACCATACAGCTAGTCTAATAGTCAGGGATAGACTAATGCTACACCCAAAATTGTCCATTGTGGTGTTCCTTAAAGGGATGCAGTGTACACATCTCTTCATGGTTGGCCAGCTGTGCTGGGTTGGATAGAAAGAGGGGCAGGATCATGGCCCCTATTTTCCATACTTTGACAACTAGGAGGCGTCCTTGGATTTACAGGGGAACATTCACTATAATTCTGGCCAACCTTACATAGGAGGAAGCTACTTCTTCCTTCCACACCCATGCAGAAGCTATCCAAAATCAGGTGTGTTTGCATTCTTCCACCTTCCCTTCTGTTTGCTGCATTCACACACACTTTAGCTGTGCTTTTATATTCCTCAGAGTAGTTCCCTTTTTTCATGTTCTTATTACTGAAAAGGACTACATAAAAATAATTAAAATGATGCAGTACAGTGATGCAAACAAACCATAGGGGCTGTTTGAGATAATTTATGATCCAAGAAGAATGTCCCAATGTCTCATTCTCCACTGAGCAAACTGTTAGAAAACAAGACCAAGAGTGTGAGCTTTCGGAAGAATGAAGAAGGGGGAAAGACCTCTTCAGGACAGACTGTGTGTATATGGACAGTGTCTAGCATAATGTGGGTGCTACTAAAATAATTTATGCACAAAAGCTAACAAACACAAAACCACTTATGCTCAACTAATTTCAACCCATCCTGCCATTCATTTGTCAAGAAATGAGAAGTAACAATAGTTACTTACGGTTATATGGAGGGAAAGGAAGTAGCTTGACCCAAGCATTGAACCTGTTACGAACAAGAGTTATTAATACTAGTGTGTAACATTTTGGCTGTTGAACAGCTAGGAAATATAAGCTGAAATGTTTGTGTGTGACTTGACATATCCACTGTACGTCGTAAAATGGATGATTAATTCATTAGCAAGAAAAAGTCCATAGGATGATAAGGAAAAATTTTATCAGTAATGTCAACGTAATATGTAAAGGATGGCAGTGCTGATTGTGCATACAGAGCGTGCTACAAATGGTGTTCATGTGTGCTCTGAGTAGGCTTTTAAAAATATTAATTGGGATATGGAACATGCATTAATACCTCCACCTAATGCAACCATACTCCACTGGCTGAGTGTGTCATGAATAGATGCAGTCCCTTTCTTCATCACTGTTCTTCATCAAGGCAAAATTATAAATAATATGTTTTCCTTTTCACTGTACTTTTCCCCTCTTATGTTCTGGCTTTTCTCTTTCGTTCATGAGCTAGCAGCTGTGCTGAATGCTAATGAGACAGCACTTAGTTCAACCTCGGGCAGCCTTTTCAACATAACTTCTTTGGTTACTAAACAGCAAACCTGCAATTAATTAGTCAGATTTCCTACCTATCTGTGGATAGAAAAAAAAAAAAAAAACAACAACAACAGATTCAGTCCTTCCTTAGCAGGGAATGTGGCTTTTCTAATAATGATGCCTTTCTAGGTCAAAGCTTTAATGATTGTACAATCCCTGCAACAGCACATACAAATGTGAAATTGTATTTGTACATTGTACCGGGTAAAATGCTAATTCCATGCGCAGTAGTCTGATTTGTGCACAAATACATGGTTTATGTATGCAATTTAGACACCTATAATTGAAAGTATAACCCTATTTATATCTCTATGACTATTTTAAACAATTAATTTATTTTGTAGCTACATCTAATAGGGATTATTTATTCTTTTCTATCTCAAAATATTGAAGACCAAATTCTATCCTGTTTGCGAATGATGTTTTTCTCCATTTGAATTGGAAAACTGAATATATTGAAGCATTTTAATGAATAAACTCCCACACTGTATGTTGAATTAAGCCTCTTTGATCTTCCTTCAGGAAGACTATGAAATATACTACCTGGGGTTTACTATAATCATTTGTTTCACCCAATCTTTGAATATCATGCAAAATATGTGAGGGGAGGAGAGACATATTTTTGAACATTTTCAGCCTCTTATTCAGTTTTAAGTCAAATGAACTGACATATTAGTACGACAAATTGAACAGAATCAAAGATTAGCTACTGTTGTAATAATTGGTCCTACAAATTTACTCTAATTGTGAGCTTAATTGTAAAAAGTGAGTGAAAGTTCATAAAACGTTACAATAACTTACAACAAATGTTGAAGGGAAAAGGTGCAAAAGGGAGACAAAGATTCAGTTAGTCCCCCCAAAAGGCCAACTGATGTAACTCAAAGACTGTGTTAAGAGCTTGCCTCGTAAGCAAGAGAAGTATGGGACCTGAAATCAATTAACCCAAATTGGTGTGTTGAAAATTAGACCTAACTGATAAACAAAATAATGAGGGGATGGGCTATTCCACCCATCACTCTCTTTTGGGGTCTTAAAAGAAAAGACTGAGAGAAAATCAAGAAGAAGCAACAGCTCTCTGCCAACAACTGCTGCAGCAAGCTTTACCATCATGGCTACAACCTTCATCATCTCCTGGCACCCTGGGATCTACTGTAACAAAGTTAGGCCTTCATTATTCTGATCCTGAGAGATGTCCTGACCACAGGAGGCCAGAAAGAGAGGAACCTAGATGATATCACTACCTCCACCTACACTGACTCCAGCTAAATCCAGCCCCGTCTGGGATGTGAGACTGGGTCAAACCCCATCTCCCACCTGCCAAAGTGTCTTTTTTCTTTCCCACTTTCTTTCTTTTTTCCTATCTCTCTCCTTTTGCCTTCTGTCTAATAAGAGTCTTTCTTAGCTGGCCAATGTTGTATATTTTGCAATGCTGCTGTAAGCCTGTGACTAGGGTTGCCAGGCATCTGGCTTTTGACCAGGATGCCTGGTCAAAAGGGACCCTGGCGGCTCCAGTCAGCACCACTGACCGAGCCATTAAAAGTCTGGTTGGGTAAGGCAGGCTCCCTACCTGCCCTGGCTCTGCACAGCTCCCAGAAGCGGCCAGCATGTCTCATCGGCCCCTAGGGGCAGGGGCGATCAGGGAAGCTCTGCGCGCTGCCCCCACCCTGAGAGCCGCTTCCACAGCTCTCATTGGTTGGGGACAATGGGAGGGGGTGGCGCCTGTGGGCATGGGCAGTGTCCCACCACGCAGAGCTGCCTGACGGTGCCTCTGCCTGGAGCTAGACATGCCGGCTGCTTCCAGGAGCAGCGCGGAGCCAGGGCAGGCAGAACCCTGCCTTAGCCCCACTGCACTGCCAACTGGGGACCGCCTGAGGTAAGCACGGCCCAGGCAGAGCCCACACCTCGAACTCCCTATCCCAGGTCGGAACCTGCTCCAGCACCCTAACTCCCTCCCAGAGCCTGCACCCCCACCTGCACCCCAACCCCCTGCCCCAGGTTGGAACTCCCTCCTGCACCCAAACTCCCTCCTGGAGCCTGCATCCCACACCCCCTCCCACAGCCCAACCTCCTGCCCCAGCCTGGAGTCCCCTTACACACCCTCATTTCTGGCCCCACCCCAGAGTCTGCACCCCCTCCTGCATCCCAGCCCCCTGCCCCAGCCCAGTGAAAGTGAGTGAGGCTGGGGGAAAGTGAGTGATGGAGGGAGGGGGGCTGGAATGAGTGGGGAGCAGGGCCTCAGAGAAGGGGTGGGGCCTCTGGGCAGGGATGGGGCAAGGTGTTCAATTTTGTGCAATTAGAAAGTTGGCAACCCTACCTGTGACCAGGAAGCAATGCCCAAACAGCCCAACACTGGTACAAGTTTGCCAGGTTTCATTATTTTTTCCCATCTGTGAAGTTGCAAGTGAAAGTCAACACAAGAAACAGAAGTTGAATTTTTTGTCTTTGCTGTTCTTTGCTTTCCCCTTTTGTGCATGTTTGTCTAGTTCGGGCTTCTAGGCAACAGGATTGGTCTTTAACAAGAACAGCAACAAAAGAAGCTCCAGCCTCTCTTAACTAACTTTTTCTCTCTTTCCCAAAGGGACAGTTATTATCATCTAAAAGGCTGCCAAACAGTAGAATTGTTTTCTTTTAAAGACTCCCTAAGCTAATTAAAGCCTTATTTAACATTTTATATTTCAAATGCTTTTACTGTTTTTCCTTCTTTTCTGTATCTTTACTAAAAATTTTAAAAGATTTTTAACGGTGTGTTTGCCATGGTAATGAGCAGGCTGTGTTCTCTGTACATTGAACCCCAAGCTTTGCTTAACTCTGTCTAACGTTGGACAGTGACTGGGTCATGTTAACACTTTAACCCTTTGTTCCATCAAAACAAATACAACACTACCCACATCGTGCCATGCAACTGAATATTTGACTTATGTAAGAAGCAAGACCAGTCTATCATTTGTGGCATAACATGTCACTATGGTGAGATACAACTTTGATTACATTACAGCAAACATCAAATATTTCTTACCCTTAGATACTAGCTGCAATGAAACAGAGCATTGAAAAATTTATAAAGGCTTTATTCACACAAAACACAAGCATTCAGATAATATTACAAACAATATATGTGTGCTGTTGCTGAAATGAACATACATTTATACTATGGAAGGTAATAGTTCAACTATTTAAAATGGTATGTTCAGAAGTAAAAGTCACAAAATCCAACATCAAGCAAGGACTAGGGTAGCAACTAAAACTAATAGAAATACATGCAGCTTGTAAAGATGACACAGAAGTGTGGTTCTCTTTTTTATATAATTTAAAGTTGAGTTACACACACACACACACACACACACACAATGTAATTCAGACATTTATGTTCTAAGAATACTTTTCCCCAATAGTTTTTAAATGCTGTTTCAGTTCATTGGTTTTGATTTTAAATTTGTGTTACAGTTGAAATGTCATTTATAGTCTTAGACCAGCAGTGGACTTGGGATTACCATAGCATTGTAATGCCAGTCTCTTGAAAAGGGATTAGAAAGCAGATCAGATTTGTCAACTGAGGCCTTGAGTACACTAAAGGGGACATTCGATCTAAGCTATGCAATTTGAGTTATATTAATAGCATAACTCAAATCAACATAGCTTAGGTCTACTTGCCGCGGGGTCCACACTACACAATGTCAATGGGAAATGCTCTCCCATCGACTCCCCCTACTCTTCTCGATCTGGTGGAGTACAGGAGTCGATGGGAGTGTGATCTGCGGTTGATTTAGCGGGTCTTCACTAGACTCACTAAATCGACCATTGATGCATCTATCTCCACTTATCAATCCCCCAGTAAGTGTAGACAAGCCCAGAGAAGAGCTAGCTCAATCCTCCAATGTAATTCCAAGAATCATTACTTGTGGTGCCAGTGGTTCATTTTTTGCTTTCTCTAGTATGGAGCAGTAGATGAAATAGCTTATGGCCTTCCAATATTTTGCAGTTATGCATCCAATTAAATCCAGTATTTGTGTTTAGTATATGACATCCCTCTGTGCATCTGTTTATGTGTTTTGTTTTCATTTATATGCAGTAAGACAAGCCATGCAATATTATATACCAATGTAACATTTAAAACCGGTGATGTTAGAACACATTTTACAGTCAAGTCACCAGTTTCAACAGAGGGACGCCAATTTCTCTCCAAATATGTCTCTCACTCTTCCCTTCACAGTAGACACTCTTATGATTTTTTTCTATTTATTGTGTTGTAAGGCCTAATAATATGTTTCTCTGTTGCTTCATAACCAGTACAGTGTAATTTTCAAAACTGAAATATCCAAGTCAATTTGTTGCCCAAATCTCTGCACCTGAAGAAATACTAAATGAAATGTAACAGTTATTCATACATTATGGATTATTCAGGCATCTAAAACAAGACAATGTAAGAAACCTGGGTCAACCTTTGTCTTATATAAATAGGTGTAGCTTTATTAACTTCAGTAAGGCTGCACCATTTTACAACAGCCAAAGAATTGGCCCAATATTTAGGGTTGCCACCTTTCTATTTGCAGAAAACTGAACACCCTTACCCCACCCCCTGCCTGCCTCTTTTCTGAGGCCACGCCCCCCTCACTCCATCCCCCCTCCCTCTGTCACTCGCTCTCTCCTACTCTTGCTCATTTGCTCATTTTCACTGGGCTGGGGCAGGGTGCGAGAGCAGTTGAGGGCTCTGGCTGCAGGCTCTAGGGTAGGGCTGGGGATGAGGGATTTGGGGTACAGGAGGGGGCTCCAGGCTGGGGCAGGGGTTGGGGTGCAGGAAGGGGCTCTCAGCTGGGGCAGGGGGTTGGCATGTGGGAGGTGGTACAGGCTCTGGGCTGGAGGTGTGGGCTCCGGGATGGGGCCAGAAATGAAGGGCTCAGTGTGCAGGAGGGGGCTCAGGGCTGGGGCAAGGGGTTGGGACATGGGAGAGGGTTCGGGGTTTGGACTCTGGGTGGCGATTACCTCAGGTGGCTCCTGGGAAGCAGTGACAACTCCCTCCAGCTGCTAGTTGGAGGCATGACTATGTGGCTCTGTGCACTGCCTGAACCTACAGGCACCACACCCTCAGCTTCCATTGGCCATGGTTCCTGGCCAATTGGAGCTGCTGAGATGGTACTGGGGGTGGGGGTAGTGCACAGAGCCCCGTAGCCATCCCTCCGCCTAGGAGCCAGAGGGCGATGCCGGCAGATTCCCACGAGTCATATGGAGCCAGATAGGGAGCCTGCCTGTGTCGCCAACTGGACTTTTAATGGCCCAGCCAGCAGTGCTGACCAGAGCCACCTGGGTCTCTTTTCGACTGGGTGTTCCGGTCAAAAACCAGAAACCTGGCAATCCTACCAATATTTGCTGCAATATATATGCAGGGCCAGATTCTGACCTACCCTTTTATGGGTTTGCAAGAGGGAATGGAACATGACAAGACATTTTCCCTTCACCTTGCACTCCTGGACAAGGGCTGTCAAAATCTCCTTGATGAAGGCTCTGCTCCCTGCCAATACCCCTGTATGCTAGCTGTCTGAAGGTGGTAGGGCAGGGGTGGCAGGTTTATGGCCTTTTTTTCTGCACCATCCAGCAGAGCTGGATGTGTGGTGGGGAACAGATTTCACTCTTCCTGTGGATGGTGTTGCTGCTGCTGAGGTGGACACACCCTATTAACCCCCTGGGAGAAATCTGACTCCCTTTGGCTGCAGCTGTAACCTTTCCATGTCATTTCCAGCATGCATCTCACATCCATAAAACTGCTAATTAACAATAATACATTGCATCTGTACCTTTCATTAGAGGATTGCCCCTTCAGTGCCCCAGACTTCCTATGTGACCTTGGGCAAGTCACGTAGGGTATGTCTACACTGCAGTTGACTAGGGGTCGTGGGGTCCTGCTGCACAGCTGTTTTATTGCAGTTAGACTTCCAAGCTCCGGCTGGAGCCCAGGCTCTAGGGCCTTGCGAGATGGGAGGGTCCCAGAGTTGCAGTAAAATAGCCCCACAGTCGGAGTCCCATCAGCCTGAGTCAGCTGGCACAGGCCAGCCACAGGTTTTGAATTGCAGTGTAGACATACCCTTAGGGTACATCTACAATCGCAACTGTACGAATGCCCATGCGTGGACTTGTGCCGTAGCTTCCCTATTGTCCACACTTAAACCCCTGAAACACGTCTCAAGGGGAGGAGGGAGAGTAAGCTAGCACATCTGAGATGGTTTTGTAAGTACAGCCAGCTGTGGCATGGCCCCATTCCTGTGCCAGTTTGCAGTTGGATTGGGGGTTAAGGGTTGTGTACCTGGAGTTACAATAGTCCTCCACCCCCTTTTTCCCAATACACTGAACCCCTTCCTTCCTGACTGTTACACGAGCTATGTCGTTGCCCCAAGTGCACCTGTACAGTGCGCAGCACTGACCGCAACAGAACAGCTTTCTGCTATATTTCTTACAGGTGACAAGGGATCCAGCTCCAGGCATACCCAGATGCTGATCAATGTGTGGACTGAATACACTGTCCTCCATGAGTTTGGCCAGAACAGCAAGAACATCCACCTGCACCAGGAAATTTCACACACCTAGAAGGCATTCAGCAGGTTCCGTGAATGCATGAAGCATTTGAAGCATGTGGAGGAAGGGTTTGGGGGAGGAAGGTCTCTGATGGGGAAGGTGCCAGAACATGGTTGCAGAACATATACGGTCAGTCGTCTAAGGAAAAGTTAGTCATAGCAGTCTTTTCTCCCTTGGAAGATTTCAAAGTCTTTACACTGTCTGTCCCTGGTGTCTGCCCTCTCCCTGCACAGAGTCATGCTGCACAAGCCAGGAGATGTGGGGGTGGGAGAAGGATCCAGTCTGGCAGTTGGATAAAAATGGTGCAGAGTCTGTTTCCACTTGCGTGAGGCGAGGGGCTTGTGGTGCTGAGCCAAATCATCAGGAAACCTAATGAAGTGACAGTGTGTCTGTTTCTTTCCCTATTCATTTCTCTGTTGTTAGGCAGGCACAGGGGCAGGATTTTCTGGTGAAGCTGGGTGGTTGTGGTTGGTGGTTCAGATTTCCTTTTGCATGAAATCTCCTGTGTGCAAGCTGAGAAAATAGTAATCAAATTGCCAATCCTGTAAGCATATTTCAGCAAATTTTTGTCACAGCAAAAACTCCAGCTGGTTCTTCAAGTTCACCAGCAGAGCAAATCTGCTTGGTCTACCTTCATAGCTGACCAAACCCCTCTATTCAGCAATATATAGAGGGGTGACCATTAGCAGAAACTTCTCTTTGGCATCTCCTCCACGTGATTGGAATGCCACTTTTTTTTTTCGTTCTGGTACTTTGAAAACTGCAGTGTTCTCCACATTTTGGCCAGCCTTAAGGGAAAAAAATATAAACTTGTAACAAAGCCCCAGGCAAGAATTAATCTACTGCTCTCCACTAGCAATTAGAAAGTATGAATATTTTAAATTGCTAAAGACACTGGTCTAATCTTCAAACCTTTAGTAGCCTCTGCTCTTTTCTCATGGGCTACAAAATTTGTTTAAGAATCTAGGATAATAAGACAGCTACATTCCTGGAATGCTGAAAAGGATCAAAATTGTGGCCTTGTATAACAGTTATGTTCTGTGTGGAGATTTCGTGGCTTCTGCAAAAAGGTCCAAAATATAATGCTCTCCTTCTCTTTGAATTGGTAGGACCTATGTCTCCTGAGAGTGAAATCATGCCACCAAGAGGACAGGAGGAGCAGACACCCAGAGAGGGCAGAGGTAGATAAAGAAGGACCCTAGAGGAGATGCTCATAAGGATGGACAGGAGAAACTGGGCACAATTTGAATTCCTTAGGGAATGGGAGTGGTATCCTCTACAGAAGGAGACACTTATGAACCATTTCATGGACATGGAGACACACCATAAAGAATGGGAGCATTTCCTAATAGAGAGGCTAATTGAACTGGTGTCTGGCTGCTGCTGAAGCCCAGAACCAGCCCATCGACTGCCACTGCCTCCTGCTTCTCCTCCAGCTGCTTCCTGGGGTGCTGCTGATCTTGAGGATCCTGTTGCAGTGACCCTTGTCAAGATGTCTGAAGTGACTCATGAATGTGGGTGACTCAAACTGCCACAAACCAGGGCACAAACCTCAAATTGGCTGTGTGTTCTATCATTAGATTTCACCAACCAAGCATCAAGTGTGAACTCCTCAAGCACTTAACAGTCTTAACATGGAGTCACAGATAGTCCCCTTGGGCACTCTGATCTGTCTTGCCACCCAGGCAAGCTCGCCTTTTTGCTGAATGGTCCCTTAAACCAAAAATCACAACAATATTCAGATTACTCCCAGTCCCAAAGGACCAGTCACTTAACCCAGGTCCATGGTACCCCACGTCTCAAATCAAAGACAACACTTGTAGCCAATCCTGTAATAAACTAACTAAAGATTTATTACCCAGAAAAAATAAATAAAAGAGTTATTTATAAGGTTAAAACATACACACACAAATGAGATACAGTTTTAGGTTCCAAAAGATAGTGGTAGCTGCTATAATATGTACCTTTTATATGTCCTTTAGGGCTAACTCAAGTTAAACAACTGGGGATCCATTGCTTATGCTTAGAAATCATCACCCTTTAGAGTTCAAGCAGCACAGGGATACAATTTCTCCTTCACAGGAATTTTTATTCCTTTCCCCCAGAATTCAGGCTGTGATGGGAGGAGGGCTCTGTGCACTTACCCTCTTCAGGGGTATGGGGGAAGCAATTAAAGTCTTTTGTACATTGATGTTCCACAATGGCTTGTCTGGGGTCTACAGGCCTTTTTGGGGGAGTAGATAACACCTCTTGTGGTAAACTAGTATTTCACACTTGGTAATGCTTGTCCCCTGACTGTGGGGGTTTCCAGTCTTAGCAAACATTTTTGTACTTAGAGAGCAAACACTTAAATATTACCTTGCAACATGGGATACAGACATTATAAGAATAATATATGCAGCATCCTACAAGCATTCCATAAAGTCTAAACGCTAAACTCATTCTTTTCACTCCAATATCTATTTTAACAATACTAACACACAGACGAGCCACACTGGTTTCCAGGTAGACAAGGTGGGTGAGATAATATATTCTATTGGACCAACATTTGTTGGTGAGAGAGGCAAGCTTTAAAGCCACACAGAGTCTCTAAGGTGCCACAAGTACTCCTTTTCTTTTTGCGAATACAGACTAACACGGCTGCTACTCTGAAAAGAGCTCTTCCAGGTCTTCTTCAAGTTTTTCCAGCTATGCATTTGCCAGTGTGCAGTGAGACCGAGGGGACTTGGCATGAGCTGGCACCTGCTCTGCCAGCGTCACAACTCCACTGACCAACCAGGATGAGAACATCGAGCTTCCAGGAGTCTTGGAACACCACCATGGACTGGCTCCCAAAACCCCTTGGAGGAGATGTGCTCAGTTGTCACAGAGAGCCATTGTCTCTCATCAGTCATCCGTTCTGATGATGGGTGCAAAGCTATTAAACAGTGGGCAGTGCTCTCCATTGTGAACAGTTACTTTGGTAACAATATATTGTTCTGAGTTCAAAATCTTCCCATTAAACCTTCTACCTCATACTTTTAATAAATGTTATGCTTTAACTACATGTTGGTCCTCCTTCCTAATGATGAGCTGAACATGGTTTTTCATTCTTGAATGGTCTGCAAGCTTCCTTCCTCCTGTAATGGAATGGTCTGTAAAAATCTGGTGCCATCATAGTGCAAATATGTTTGAGTTTCTCCCCTAAAGTTCAGAAATATCTTAAGTCCCACAGATGCACAGAAGGGATGGGAAAACTGTATGTGTATGTGTTATATGCCTTAAAAAGCATTATTTTTCAGGACAGCAGATTGACACAGGGTTAAATCAGTATCTTACTGGCTTTATTAAACATGCTGAAAATCAAAACCAAAGAACAATAACAAAGAAATAGGGAACATACCAGCAATAACAGCGTCCACCAGTACCCTGTACAGAATCCCCACCCCCCGGAACCTTAAGCAGTTTCAACTATACTGGGGATCAGTTTCAATCATACCACTTTCTTTTACAGTCCATTGAATCTTTGAAATGAATTCTTCTGAGGGATAACCCTCAAACTGCGAGGTAGGTGATATGGAGTCTGGTGGTGAAGGAAGCTCCATGTCCTTTCTTCCCCTGTTTGTCTGTGTGAGGTTTGCCTCCATCCCCTGGTAGCTTGATGGTTCTGTTTACTGCTTATATGTAAATCGAGGTAACCACATGTTCCTTTGTTTAGGATAGCCCTTTTTAACAACTCCCCCTGCCAGATTTCCAAAATTATGTGATCTCCCCACACAGTGCTGGTTCTCCTGCACCAGAAGTGATGGTCCACCCAAGGGCATACTGTGGCAATATTGGCATTCACTATATCTGCACAGTGTGAGCTGAATAAATTGCCATAGACCCTCGAGGTCAGCCATCTTTGACTTGTTAGAAAATGCTGCCCAAATTCCATTCAGCATATCACTGATTGCCTACTCCACCGCATGAGCATTTGTCCTGTACTAGGGAGCAGGAGAAGAACCAGATCATCATCCCATTTTTCCCATGACTTTCACCCAATTTTCCGGGGTATAACAGTGAGGGGTACCATGATCAGGAACTGCTATAGACAAATGTGTAAAGACAGGTATAGTACCAACAAAACAAAGCAATATGATTCCTAGAACATCTTCCTAAAATGCACAGAGCCCTGGGATATAGCCCCTGAAATGGAGCTCTAAGAATTGTGTACCTACAGCGGCAGTGTAGACGTGGGTATATGTATGTACATGGCATTATACCCACGTCCAGCCCAGCATATGTGGACTCTCGGGTGCATGTATTGGGAGACATGCAAGCATGAACACAATCCAGTACTCAGGTATTTGCACAAGTGTAGACATAGCCAGTGTAGATGTAGCCTTAGGGTGGAATCCATGAAGGGACTTGGGCATTGTGTCTGCAGCATCCAATGGGCTAATGCGAGTTTTACATGGCATTCCTTGTGTAGCTGCATTTCAATCCTGTATCAACTCTCTGGGATTACGTACATTCTCAAGCAGAACAATTGCTTCCTATTTTAGCCAACATATTAACCCATTCCATTCTGTAATATTTTATTGAAGGGTGCCTACATGTTACACACACTGCAAGTAGCACGGATGTGCTAGGATAAAAAAACAACTCTAGCAAGCAATTCATTTTTAGGTGGATCTTTATTGGAATGCCAAATCACGATGAGAAACAAGTTAATCCTTCTGTAAAAACAAACTCACCAAATAAGTCAATAAATAAATTCATGCCCTCCTCTCCCAAAATTATGATGACAAATACTAGTTTTGGGAACGCAAAATACTTCCCGAGCGGTAGTTAGTCAAGCTACTGTATCAGGTCTTTAAGTGAGAAAGATAACCATTAAAGTTTGGTCTCCATGACTGTATGCTGCACTATATTACAATATTTCTGGTGGGGAATGTTATAAGATTTGAATCTCAGAAAATTAATCCATAGAGATCTTCATTTTACTCTCTGTTTCTCACACATAATGTCACGTCCCCGCGGGGATGTTTGGTATTACATAATTAACTCTTTCTTTATGGCATTCATCTTTTTTTAATACAGTATCAGACTAATGAAAAAGCATAGGGGAAGCTGCTGCCGGAGATTGATATGAGGATTAAATGAACAAAATTAGCTTTAGAATGCATGCTTTTTACACCTCCTAACAGGACATGGATCATGTGAGTGAATTATGGTGCATTTTCTCGTGTCAACCTGAGGTTTTATACTTATTTTAATCCTTTATTTAGCTCTGTGCCTTTATTGCTGGGGAAGCTTTATTAAATTAACTTGAAAAATAAGAGAAAGGGCTTACAGACAGACCAGTTTAAGAACTGACAGTTCTTGGCGAATGTATATTTTCTTACAACAATTAGTGGTTAGGCTGCTGGTGTGCAGCATACCTCGCATGCTGATCACTATTGTCTCATTGATTCCTTGTTCTCCCCCATTTATCAGTCTGCATCCATCGGTTTTCTCTTATCTCAGATTGTAAAGTCTTTGGGCCAGGGATTGTGTTTTTGTTCTGTGTTTGTACAACACCTAGCACAACGGGTCCTGGTCCATGACAGAGTTCCTAGGTGTACTGATAAAACACGTAAATAAAGAAATAGTAATAATAGCCATTTTTCTTTCTTTAGAGGTGGCAAGATGGTGGTATGGCGGGTCATCCCTCTCCCCTCTGGGTGCAACCTGGAACTGGGGTACTGATGAGCTGTCTCTCTCACCAGCCTAGGACACCTCTCACACTGTGCGGCTGTGACAAGCTGCAGATCGCTCCTGATCCTGTACTTACCCTTGGACACAGCCAGCTACACTTACATGAATGCTTCTCCTAAGCCACTCAAGAACTGACAATAGAAAGAGGCTCCAGCCTAAATACCCCCAGCTTCACAGCCTAGGACCCCGGAGCCACCCTGGTTAAAAGCCTGACCAGTATGAGAGTTATTACCCAGTTCGCCACTTCTACAAAAGAAAGTGGACATATACCAACTCTTGTTCCTGAGCTGAGATTTTTCCCCAATCACTTCACTCAAACCATACTGTTTTAGGTAAAAATTATAAAATAGATTTTATTAACTACAGAAAGATAGATTTTAAGTGATTATAAGTGATAGCAAACAGATCAAAGTAGCAGAGGGGTAGCCATGTTAGTCTGTATCCACAAAAACAACGAGGAGTCTGGTGGAACCTTAAAGACTAACAGATGTATTTGGGCATAAGCTTTTGTGGGTAAAAAACCCACTTCTTCAGATGCATGGAGGTTTTTTACCCACAAAAGCTTATGTCCAAATAAATCTGTTAGTTTTTAGGTGCCACCAGACTCCTCGTTGTGTTTGTAGATCAAAGTAGATTACCTAGCAAATAAACAAAAACACAATCTAAGCCTAAAACACTAGATAGGATTTGAATCAAGCAGTGCCTCATCCTGTTAGATAGTATAAAGAGTCACCAAGGTTTCATAGACAGGCAGGCTTTCTTCTTTCCCACCTGGGACTTCCTTCCCCAGTTCAGTCTTTGTTCCTTAGGTGTTTCCAGGTGCCATGTTGTAGGGGAGTGAGGTCCCTTGGTGATGTCACTTTCACCTTTTATAGTTTCTTCCGTACGGCAGGAACCCCTTTGTTCCAAGCCAAGTCCCCAGCCCAGTTTGTGGAAAAATGGAGTTCAGGATCATGTGATCTAGTCACGTGCCCTTGCATGCTTCGATGAGTCATGGCAGCCATTATCCATATGCTGACTGAAGCATTCACAGGAAGGCTCACCAGGTGGGGGATAAGTTTTCCTAAAGCCCATTGTTTTCCCTAATGGCCCATTACCTTGAATAGACCTTTCACAATTGGCTATATAGACTGAAAGCATCTTGACTTGTGGGTGTCACGTAGGTGCAAACAGATTTTAAATACAGAGGCATAGTCAATATTCATAACTCCAGATACAAAAATGATACATGCCTACAAATAGGATAATCATATTCAGCAAATCATAACTTTTCCATTTCCCCCTCACATCACACATTTTGTTCAAGTTCAACTTATGTCATAATCATATCATAATCATACCACTATGATGAATATGGGATGCTGACAGTCACAGGTGAATTACATTATTATCTCAAGCTACTGCTAAATGGTGCCATAAGTTGTACATGGGAGCCCTCTGCATAGAAATTGTTCCCAAATTATACCACAAGTACCATCATCATCTGCAAATTTTACTATTGTTTCTAGGAATAATTTGTTTCTAGGAATAATAACAGTACTTTACACTTACGTAGTGCCTTCCATCTGAAGATCTCAAAGCTGTTTGCAAATTAATGTAATCAATTTTTGTCACTATCTCCCTCGGAGGCAGGCAAGTAATATCTCTATTTTACACATGAGGAAAGTGAAACAGTAAGGTTGTCTGAAATCACCCAAGAAATTTGTGACAAAGCCAGGAACAGAAATCAAATCTCTCGACTCCTAATCCTGTGCCTTTGACAAAAGATTATCTTTCCCCCATTAGTCTTTTGCAGGGCATTGTTGTCTCTCCCAGTATATAGGAATTTGATAGCACCAAATACTTTTCTCATGTGGTATCTTTGAGCAGGCAGGGTAGTATAGTCTACTGGCAACTATGGCCCCACCCCTAGAGTGTACTCCAATTGGATACAGGAATCCACACAAGAAGATAGGCCTGGTCACAAATCACAATCTCTGTTTTTTTTGTTTGGCGGGGGGTGGGGAGGGGGAGAAAGTTTAGGCATTTAGTTTTGTTCTGATACAGACTGAAACTGAGACTTTTTGAATGTTTTTGTGAAAAGGTGAGAGAGAGAGAGAGAGAGCATGTGCCCCAACCTAGAATAGCCAAAAGCCCAGGAGTTAGCACAGTCACCTGGGAGATCCAAACCTCTACAGTTGTTGATGCAGAGCAGAGATTTGAATGTGAGTCTCCTACATTGCAGGCCAGTGTCCTAAACACTGAGATATACAGCCAGTCTTTCTTTCCTTGATCCAGTGAATAATTATTTATACAAAGTGAAACAGCTTTAACAGGAAAGGTTACCAGGGAGACTGATTTGCTAGCCTGATGGTTAGGGAACTTGCCTAGAATAAGAGAAACTCAGATTCACATCCCTCCTCTGCCTGATTCACAGTAAGTGCCCTACACACAGCTCTATGAGCTATTCCGGGGTGGGTCTCCCTCTCTCTCATGTTTTGATCAGAGATTCCATTCTGCACATGAGAAATCACCCTGGTGAAAATCTCATTGAAATGACTATGCTTTTGCAAAAAAAAAAAAAAAAAGTTTCACTGGAAAATTCCCAACCAGCTCTTTATGCACAGCTCATTTCAGGACATGTGCATTAGATTGTATGCAGCTATACTCTGGGTTTTATGCCCTGGGCAAATGGCAATTACCTAAACTGTCAAAGTCAAAATCTCAAACACTTGAAGAATAGCAAACAGAAAAAGTTTATTAGGCCTTCTAAACCAAACTTGCTCCTGGGTGGTGGGCTCAAGAAACCTCATTCCTGTTGGGCTCTGTAGGTGGGAGGTCACAATTTGAGTATCTGTGTTTGCCTGAGTGTAGGGACTGTTAGCACCCCACTGGGTAAATGACACCTTAAATTGCTCCTGAAGAGTGAGAGGCAATAGGGACCATGCCCCCATTTGCCAGCAGAGTTAGCTAGCCAGAGGGGAGCTTATGCTGCATCCTCTTAGGAGGTGCGCTCCTCTCTAGCTACTCTACTTCTATGGTTAGAAAGCACATAAGAAGCCAGACAGCCATTTATTAGCAAGGTACCCTGAGGAGGCTTAGCACGGGGACCATGATTTTAGAATACCAATTCAACCACAAGAGGTCATGACAGAGAGGAAACTGCCGAATGTGCAGCCTTGAACAATGCAATTACTGAAAGGCAAAAAATGTAAATAATGGCCTAGGTGAGCTGATGGTGCTTCGCTCTGCTACTGTGCTTAACTTCATGCTCCCTTTGCCTACTCCTCCTCCTCCCATTTTGATGTGCATCTTTGTCGTGCTACCTACCTCCTGCAGCGTCAACTGAGATCACTCTCCTCCTCTAAATTTCTCTCAGGGAAGAGAAGGGAAAAAGGGAGACCCAACATTAATTTTGGAAAACACCACAACCACAGTTCAAAAGCATGTGACCATAGGCAAACACCCACCCAACAGTGCATTGGGCAGTGTGTTTTGCCTCAGTTTCTCATCTTGCGGTGTGAACGTCCTACAGATGAATGTCCCCGAACACGTCACTTCCCTCTCCCTCTGCGGCACCCCACTCACAGTTGGCTGTCCTTGGTTAGGAAAGATCCAGAGTTCAGAGGTGCGTTCACAGGGGTTCCCCTCCCATCTCTGGGGAGGGAGAAGAGCAGGTAATGCATCTGCCGCCACTGCTACTGGTTTACAGCTACCGCTGTCTCTCTGCTGCAACTGGCAGCTGCCACTGCTCGCCCCCGCTACTTGCTGCTCCCACAATATCACATGTGGAGGTTCTGCCATTTAACCCAGCTCTCAGATAAGTGTAACACTGACACACCCTAGTCGTTGGCAGGCAGGATCGAACCATGAATCTCTGGAACTAAATGCATGAGCCTCTGCTGCATGAGCTAAAAGCCATGTGGCTCTTAGCTAAGGCGGTAGCAGACTCATTAATCTCTAACTGGTCTTGGTGCCACTAGAAGGGGATAGAGCACAACACCCAGGAGGTGTGTGGGTTACATACTTCCCCTAGCTGAAGAAGCATTTCCTGAGCTTCAGAGACTTTCCAGTTGATATCCCGGACAAGCTCCTACTTGTAACACCGCCAGACTCCAGTTATCAGCGGGCAGGATCGAACCTGGGACCTCAACGCATGAGCTTCTGCTGCAGTGATGGCAGGGGTGAAAGTAAAATGGAGCTCTTACCGGTACGGGGCCGCTCTGGCCCACCCCGAGAAGGGGTGGAGCCTTGGGCGGAGAGGTTGGGCTGGGAAGTCAGCGTCCCCGAGCCAGCCCATCTGCCCTGCCTAGCCCGTGCCGCCCGGGGCTCCAGCGGCGATTAAAAGGGCCAGGAGCTCCGGCTGGTGGCGGCTGGAGCCCTGGGCCTTTTTAAATCGCAGCCCCGGGGCAGCTACTTCTTTTGCCCTCCCACCCCCCGTCGTCGTCGGCTGGGTGGGGGGGCAAAAGGCAGCATTTAACATCGCTGCCCTTTTTGTGCCCCCCATTGGTGACCCTGCCAGGTTGTCGCTGCCCCTTTTGCCCCCCCCCCCCATTGGTTGCTGATGGGAGGCGCAAAAGGGCCAGCAACGTTAAAGCGCTGCTGCGGCCGTGCTTTAAAGTCAGCGGTAAGGCCGGCTACCTTTTACCGGTATGCCGCACCGGCCCGTACCCCCTTACTTTCACCTCTGAGTGTTGGGCTACCTGCGGCCCGCATGTGGCCCATCACAGTAATCTGATTGCAGGCCGCAAGACATTCTTCTGATGTTGACCGTTCTCAGGCACGGCTCCCCACAGCTCCCGTTCCCAGCCAATGGGAGCTGCAGGAAGTGGCGGGCCGCAGGGACGTGTGGTATTCCTATAGTAAAGCACTTTACCTGTCAATCCATGTCAGTTTCCTCCCTGCAGGTGGTACAGGTAAAGTGCTTCAATGCAGTAGCACTGCACTACTGTTCCCTAACTCCTTGCATGTCCCTGAAAAAAGAGTGGAAACAATAATGAATATAAGGGAAAAAAATAAATGAACCTGAATATCTTAGGCCCTGGATTTATCTAACATTTGTGGCAAAATGCACTTCAGAGGCTGTGCCCTTACTTCATTTAACAGTGAGATGTTTAAAGTGCAGCTATTCCAAGCTCTGTACCCATGTACAATTCAATTATATATTATAAACTTACAGATTTTATCAAATACATAGGTTAATGATCCTTTTCATTGAACTACAACTATGTCTCCTCTTCTGTCTCTGCACTCCCACTCAACCAACTCTCCCCCCTCCCAAAGAAACTATAGCAAATAATTAGGCCTTACATCATTCCTTGAGAGGCAACTGCATGGACTTTGTTGGATTATGAGTGGGAGTACAGCTGATCGGGAATTTTCACACTTAATCTTTTTTGTTGGAAAATAAGAATTCATCAAAACTGAAACTTTTCAGGGCAATGTATCAGTTTCAATGAAACTTTCATCAGGAAGGTTTCTCAGATTCACAATGGAATTTCTGTGGTCAAAACCACAGAGGAGTCATCCCAGAACAGCCAATGGCACTCACTTGGGATATGGGAAACCCAGATTCAATTCCCTGCTCCAAATCAGGCAGAGCAAGGATTTAAACTAGGGTCCCCAACATGCCAGGTGAGTGGACTAACCACTGGGTTATTGGCTATTATAGGATCTGTCTGTCTGTCTCTTTCTTTCCGTTTTGGGGGAAAATATTTCAAGAGGTCTCAAGAGCCAATGTGAAACAGACATTTTTTTTTGAAATCTTGAAAATGTTTGCAGGCCAAGACAACCAGCTCTAAGAGGGAGTAAATGTCACAGATAAGGGCTCTCCATGGAAGCCCACTGCTCACGCCTTCAGATAATCACAGGTAGTGACTGTGAGCTTGATCTCAACAGCTAGGGTAAAACACAAGGAGAAAGACAGCCTTTAATCACAGAGGGAATTATAGATTAAAACTAACACCTGGAACAGCACTCAGAAACAAAACACCAAAGTAATTATGGAATATCTGTGTTTTAATAAAAAACCCTTTCATTCCACTGCAACAGACAATGTGACAGTAAAGTGGTTACTATGCAGAGACATACACCAGTTGAAATATAGATCTGATCTAGAGATCTATCATCTGATCCTGTAAAATGAATCAGCAGCAATATTCTTTCATGAGTCACAAACCATCCAGGCCTCCAAGCTCAGCCAGGTTCTTCTAACCTCAAAATTTCCAATCCAAACTTGAGTAGATTCCCATTTAAAAAATAAAAAATTATGCCTAAATATTGTTGGAGAGAAGAACCTACTGGCCCTTCATGATCATTGCAGTCACCAGTATTTATTTCTGCCAGAGAGCTGCTGCTGCTGCTGTCAACCTTTTATTGCATTCTAATCCCTTCACTGCATGAATCCTTTCATATTTATCCGCTCCGAGCTTTTATTCCTGAATCAATAAAGGAAAGTGTAGAATATAGGGAATCTTTGTAAACACTAACCTGCTTCCAGAAAATCTGTACAAACACAGACACGTAAAAGTGTCACTAAACACTGATTCTTGGAGTAAAATTGTCAAAAATGCCCAAATGCCCATTTTCAAAAATGACTTAGGCACGTAGAAGCCTAAGTCTCACTGAAAGTCAATGGGGTACTGAGTGCCTAAGTCACTTTGGAAAACGAGCATGTACATGTTTTTGAAAAATTTACCCTTTATCTTCGAGCACTTCTTATTTGCTTTATTGCCATTGGTTGTCAGTCCAACTTCATCTCCCCCCTCTCCTTTCACTGCAACCCTTCAGCTCTCCATACTCACTGCTCTGCTCATTGGTTGAGGTTTTCAAAGCTGCCTCTGGGATTTGGATGCTCAATTCACTATAAAATTAATGCAAATTCAATGTCCAAATCCCCCAGGTGGCTTTAAAAATCCTGCCCATTGTGCTCTCACCCTTTTCCCCTTCCTCCTTCTCCATTTCTACTTTCCTCCTCCTGACTTTCCCTCTCTTCACTTTTCCTCCTTCCTTTTCTCTATTTATATGATCAAAATCTCTTCCCTGGCCCAACATTCCCCTTCCCCACTTCATCCCAGGGTGCACACCCAAAATTACAGCCCCCAAAATAAGGTCAGTTGTAATCTGCCCAGGCTAAGGAGTAACATGTTGCTGGGCTACCCCAAGAGCAGCCGGAGAAGAAGATTGTGTCTCAGGAGTTATATAACTGTCCTCCCTATCTCCTCACTGCTTCATGAAGGGAATAAACGGGGCTGGGTCTATACCCCTGACACAGCTACTTTGCTGGGTGCACTGAGAAAGCAGAACTTGGATTCCCTACCCCAATTCTATCCCTTTCTGCCACCTTGTGTGTGGGGGGCGGGGGCACATAGCAGCTGTTTGGAGCCTGCTGCTCTCCATGTGCTGGATGTGATGGCATGGGGCACTGCTCCCGCTACTCCCTTGTCCTGGTGTGCAAGTCAGGCCACAATCTGGTCCAATATAAATAAAACAATTGCTAAAACATGCTCTAACGACTAAATACATGAAGGGGAAAAACATCACAACCAAAACCCCATCAAGATGTGTGCATGTCTCTCTAAGCAGTCACACAATCTTGTTGCTGTTCCCCTTCTCTTCCTTTAGCCCTCCACATCCTCTTAGATTTTTGTAATCCATTTGCTCTGCTCTGCTGCTATTTTGACTGTCAGTTCTCTGGGGCAGCCACTCCCTCTTCTCTATGCTCTGTAATGCTCCTAGCATACTTTTACATGCTCTAAAAACAACCCAGCAATAAATTATAATATTAGTTGGCATATCTATATTCTTTAATTTACGAAGGAATGGGATGGGACAAGCGGCTAGAGGAGGGAGCAGCTGCTTTTTATGGCATCATCCCTGCCCTATCCCTAAATGACAGAACTTTATCAGGTAAGTGAATGCTAACAATTTATTAATTTATATCTACTCTCCTCATCCCCTGCCACAGGAGACTTCCATATGGCAATCAAGTGGCTTGTGAGGGATTTCCTGGCAGCATGACTGGTATGGAACATATGCTGGTGCCTTTTTTCCTGCAACATGAAAAAAGAAATGGTCATTGAAGTCAATGGCAGTTACTCAGAGGGCCCTCTGAAGGGAGCATGTAGGGAAAGCTGCTTTGCCTTGTTCTCACTGTCTTTTCCAGTCACCATGCCTGTGTTACCATGGCTGTGACTTGCTGGGTTCTGCCCTGAGCTCCCTGGAAGCAGGATAGCACTCAGAATTCCGTGTTCTTTGGAGTAGTCTCTGTTAAGTGCAATTTGGGTTCTTCTCCCCTCCAGCAAGGGGATGACTGAGGTGCCAAAACTGAGACAACAAGCTGTATTTTCAAATCTGGGACTAAATCTGTGTTCTTTTATATAGAAAGACAGTCCATCTGAATCCAGTCAGAAGGATCGTGGGGAGAGGAGAGAGAGAGAACATTTCCCCATCATATTAACATTTTTTAACCTTGATCCAGCCTTCTAAAACAACCATGAGACTATTACCTTGTTATGGTTGTCACCTGATCCTAACTGAAATCTATAATTCCATTTCCAATGCATCCAGACACATTTACTCAAACCATATCCTGTTGTGCACATTGAGATCTGAGTTCATAGCTCATCCCTAAACAAATTATACACAGTGTGAGAGTCCAGGCATTGAACAGGAATCTTGTAATGAATGTTGCCAGCTCCTTCAGGTCAGCTGGAAAATTGGGTTGCCACTGTTTGCAATTTCTAAAGCATGGCAGGATAGCTCATTTTCCAAGCTGCCTTTTGGATTTCTAAGTAGGCTACCTCATGGGGATATTTAGTCTTCTGCATTTGCAGTGTTTTGGAGGTGGGCAGAGGCTTAAATGTATTTTCCCAAGACTTTCTTGAAAGTTTGCAGACTTTCTTCATTCAAAATGAAGACTGGGATGCTAATACGGGACAGCTGTTAGTCCTACCTGTTGGCTTTTATTGTTTTTGAAGCCTGTAAATTGAACAAGACATTCAGATTTTTTATAGTATTTTTTTAATAAACAGGAAATAATATGATAATATTTTCTTCTACCTGATTCTGCCTTGCGTTTTAATGTTTGACTTTTTAAATATATTTTATAGGCAGAGTTGCCTAACACTATATTATATAAATACACTATATTACACTATATATATATATATGTGGTTAAATTCTTCCAATTTAGAATTCTTGAACACAAATTTTTTTTAACTTTGCTTGGAAGTTATCCTGTTTTTCTTATCATCTAATACTGAACTCTAGGTGGCAGTATGTAGGAATGAATATCAGATGCTTATGTTAAAGAGCTAATTCATTGCAACCATGTTATAATTTATAGTGATGTAGCTTAATCTATTTTATAAGCATCTCTTTTTTCTGTTTTGCTGTTTTTCTTTCTTTTGTACATTGGCATTCTATCAAAATCCAACAAGTATTTATAGTATAAACTGAGAAGAATATACAACTCTGGGAGTTACTGAGTTTTGATTATGGTATAGGGCAAAATCCAGCTCTCACTATAAGTAGGGATGCTAAGGGATGATCGAGGGGGAATGCTGTGGAACGAGCAATGCAGAGGGTTCCTAGCCTTTGGCAGGATGGCTCAGGGAAGCCAGTAGGGTGTGCACTACATCTTTGCCACTCCTCTAAAAGAGCAAGTGTATGCTCCTAAGCATGGATTTTCCAAAGCAATACTTTGAAAACATGTGATTAGCTACTGGGGTCCAGTTCCTGTTTTATGCCATATCCATATATAGGGGCTATAAACTGACTGGCTTGCCAGGATTTCTTACATCTAGGGAGTGTGGAGAAGCTAGTACTAGAAGGGTATGGTTACTGCATGAGTACATTGGAGGTGGGGAGAAGAGATGGAGTAGTGGGTGAGATAGGAGTGGTAGGTGAGATTCTGTGGCCTGCGCTGTGCAGGAGGTCAGACTAGATGATCATAATGGTCCCTTCTGACCTAAATATCTATGAATCTATAAGAGACAGAGAATCCCGCACCTTTTTGTGCCTACCACACATGCACAACAAAAGGCGGGATTTTGACCTTGATGTTGAGAGGCAGGGTGCGTATTTGGAGCTCTCTTATGGAAAAGTTCTATGATAGGGATCAAATCAACACGGTTCTGCAAAAACAGGGATGCCATTTGCAGCAGGAATTTGAGCTCATCTTTTCTACCAAGTTTGTGTTTCCTTCCTTCAGACCTGAATTTTCCCCTTTCTTCTGAGTATCCAGCTATCTTGATGCACAACTAGTTCTAGCAGATGCAGATGGCTCTTAGATATCATCAGCAGACATACAGAGTTAAACTGTGGAATTTGTGCACTGTTCCAAGTAGGGAGGGTGGAGCTTTACTGCCTCATGTGGACTCATGGCAGGCGCTGTGCCAGTGCCTCTGATATTAATAAGGGCTTGTCCACATGAAGACTTAGGATGCAGCAAGCTGGGATGAAAATCTACAGCCTACCAGCTTGCCACACTCTAATTGGTCATGTGGACCTTGCTACCAGGCACTAAAAGTTTTGTAGTGAGCTTTGATCCATTGCTGTTTGCACTACAAAACTTTTGGTGTGCGATAACGGGATCCACAGAGCCAGTGAGCGTGTGTCAGGCTGGTGAGCTGTAGATTCACACTCAAGCTTGCTGTGCACTATGACTCCATCTGGCCAAGCCCTAAGTGAAGTTGTTCTCATTATACATGTAAATATCTAATCCCTGTTTGAATCTCACTTAAGTTTTGGCTTCAATGATACCTTGTGGCATTTAATTTATTCTTTCATATGGTTTTTAATGTTTTTTATTGCTCCTTCTTAGAGCTTTACAGTTGGAGTTGTAGGAACTAAACTCAGTAAAACATTTGCAAAATTGTTTTTCTGTAACATATGTGGACAGAATACACAATTGTGTTCTGGGATATGAAGATTTCTACTGGCACTCATTTGAGAAAGGAAATAAACTTGTGAGTAAAGCCACCATCCCATACCCACGCTTCTAAGACCTGGAGATACACCAAAACCTTTATACCACAACACTACATCATGTTCTGTAATATATTGTGTTAGTGTCTCTTTAAAATTATAGAATCATAGAAATGTATGGCTGGAAGGGACCTCAAAAAATCATCAAGTCCAGCGCCCTGCACGGAGGCAAGACCAAGTAAACGTAGACCATCCCTGACAAGTGTTTATTCAACCTGTTCTTAAAAATCTCCAATATTTGGGATTCCACAACCTCCCTTGGAAGCTTATTCCAGAGTTTAACTAGGCTAGGCCTACATCCTTATAGTTAGAAAGTTTTTCCTAATATGTAACCTAAATCTCCCTTGCTGCAGATTAAGCCCATTACTTCTTGTCCTATCTACCGTGGACATGGACAACAATTGATCACAGTCCTCTTTATAACAATCCTTAACATATTTAAAGACTGTTTTAAGGTCCCCCCTTGGTCTTCTTTTCTCAAGACTAAACATGCCCAGTTTCTTTAGGTTTCAGAGTCACTGCCGTGTTAGTCTGTATCCGCAAAAAGAGCAGGAGTACTTGTGGCACCTTAGAGACTAACAAATTTATTTGACCATAAGCTTTCATGGGCTATGCATAGAATGGAACCTATAGTAAGAAGATTTATATATACACACAGAAAACATGAAAAAGTGGAGAAAGAGGCTGATTAATTAAGATGAGCTATTATCAGTAAGAGAAAAAAACTTTTGTAGTGATAATCAAGATGGCCCATTTAGACAGTTGACAGGAAAGTGTGAGGATACTTAACATGGGGAAATAGATTCAATATGTGTAATGACCCAGCCACTCCCAGTCTCTATTCAAACCCAAGTTAATGGTATCTAGTTTGCATATTAATTCAAGCTCAGCAGGTTCTTGTTGGAGTCTGTTTTTGAAGCTTTTCTGTTGCAAAATTGCCACCTTTAAGTCTGTTACTGAGTGGCCAGAGAGGTTGAAGTGTTCTCCTACCGGTTTTTGAATGTTATGATTCCTGATGTCAGATTTGTGTCCATTTATTCTTTTGCGTAGAGACTGTCTGGTTTGGCCAATGTACATGGCAGAGGGGCATTGCTGGCACATGATGGCATATATCACATTGGTAGATGTGCAGGTGAACGAGCTTCTGATAGTGTGGCTGATGTTATTAGGCCCTATGATGGTGTCACTTGAATAAATACGTGGACAGAGTTGGCATTGGGCTTTGTTGCAAGGATAGGTTCCTGGGTTAGTGTTTTTGTTGTGTGGTATGTGGTTGCTGGAGGGTATTTGCTTCAGGTTGGGGGGCTATCTGTAAGCAAGGACTGGTCTGTCTCCCAAGATCTGTGAGAGTGAGGGATCATTTTTCAGGATAGGTTGTAAATCTTTGATGATGCGGTTGTAGATCTTTGATGATGAGGTTTTAGTTGGGGGCTGAAGGTGACAGCTAGTGGTGTTCTGTTATTTTCTTTGTTGGGCCTGTCCTGTAGTAGGTGACTTCTGGGTACTCTTCTGGCTCTGTCAATCTGTTTTTTTCACTTCAGCAGGTGGGTATTGTAGTTTTAAGAATGCTTGATAGAGATCTTGTAGGTGTTTGTCTCTGTCTGAGGGATTGGAGCAAATGCGGTTTTATCTTAGAGCTTGGCTGCAGACAATGGATCGTGTGGTGTGTCCTGGATAGAAGCTGGAGGCATATAGGTAAGTATAGCGGTCAGTAGGTTTCCGGTGTAGGGCGGTGTTTATGTGACCATCACTTATTAGCACAGTAGTGTCCAGGAAATGGACCGCTTGTGTGGATTGGTCTAGGCTGAGGTTGATGGTGGGATAGAAATTGTTGAAATCACGGTGGAATTCCTCAAGGGCTTCTTTTCCATGGGTCCAGACGATGAAGATGTCATCAATGTAGTGCAAGTAGAGTAGGGGCGTTAGGGGACGAGAGCTAAGGAAGTGTTGTTCTAAGTCAGCCATAAAAATGTTGGCATACTGTGGGGCCATGCGGGTACTCATAGCAATGCCACGGACTTGAAGGTATATATTGGGAGTATATATTGGGAGTGGCTGGGTCATTACACATATTAAATCTATTTCCCAATGTTAAGTATCCTCACACCTTCTTGTCAACTGTCTAGATGGGCCATCTTGATTATCACTACAAAAGTTTTTTTCATCTGCTGATAATAGCTCATCTTAATTAATTAGCCTCTTACTCCACTTTTTCATGTTCTCTGTATGTATGTATGTATGTATGTATATATCTATATCTATATATCTATATCTTCTTACCATATGTTCCATTCTATGCATCTGATGAAGTGGGCTGTAGCCCACGAAAGCTTATGATCAAATAAATTTGTTAGTCTCTAAGGTGCCACAAGTACTCCTGTTCTTTTTGCAGTTTTTTTTAAGCTTTCCTCATAGGTCAGGTTTTCTAAATCTTTTATCCTTTTTTGTTGCTTTCTCTCTTAGTCACATGTAATGACCAGAGGGCCTCCCGTTGTAAGGGGTCTCTCACATGATGCAGGCACACTCAGAGTCTGCAGGAGCAGAGCCTGTAGGAGCTATCTTGTTGTGTAATTAATATAGAAAGTTGTGATTTAAACTTTGTATCTCTGGTCTCATTGTGGGTTCCTGGAGTACTTCAGGTGCAGCATACACACAAGGAAGATACTCCCGGCTACCTGACTGTGTTAGAAACCATGACATACACAGACACTCTCATCTATATTTGTGTAGGCAGACACACACTTGGTACACACTTGCATGTGAAATAGGACATTAGTGTACAGTATTCTGATTTGCACATTTATCCTTATGCTTCTTCAGTATCTTAACGAAATAACGTCTTTTCTCATCGCTTCCAGACATACAGAGGTTTGAGTGTGTTTCAGATACTCTGTTCCTCCAGCTGTTCCCATCTGTTCACACCTTCCCTTAAGGTCCTTTTTCTGGTAAAAGTCACCTCTCTGTGGCTCTGTCAGATTTACGGACAGATAAATCCTCACTATCTCTGCATTAGAGCACAACCCCTATGCAGCAGGTCCCAAATGCCGCACACACCAGATTTATTGCCCTGCCAGCTGCTTCAGTTTTGTGCTGTAGGCAACTGCAACCTAGAATCAATCTCAAACACGTGCTTGAGTTGCATCTCTATAAATGATCTTGGAAACTCTACAATATCATCGAGTAAAATGCTCCAAGGTTAGCGTTTCTAATTCTATCACACCGTCTTTGACATAATTAATGATTTATTAAATAAAAGGAAATCCAATGGCAATGGGATATTTGGGTTCTATAAGGGGATTTGATTTGGTAGCACATAATATACATATTAAAATAGTAGAATAAAAATATTGCATGGATCTGAAATAGGTTGTTAAACAGGGAAAAGAGGGCAACAATTAATACAACCTTTGAGTGAATACCTCAGAGGTCTATATTTGGGACCCATATTTATATTAATAGTCTGGATTCTAAAGTAATGTTTTAACTGATCTGGTTTGCCAATCATCACAAGCACAGGGGAGGAAAGCACCAATCTGGAGAGTTATCTGGAGACAGTACAACAGTGGTCTGCATTCAGATTCAATAGATGGATGTCTAGGAAACAGATTAAATCAGCAGCACAGATACAAACTGCGGGCAGCTACCTTGAAAGCAGCATGTACAAGAAAGCAAAGCAAATATGAGGAGGCAGTCCAATCTAGTTAAGGGGAAAAAAAGACATTTTGCATACACATGGTCCACCCTCATCTATATCAGACCCATTTTACAGATGGGTTTCTTCTGTTAGTCAGATGGGTTGGCTCATCCCTAGACAAGAATCGGACATGGGTCTGAATCAAAATTCCAAATCTGAACATTTGGTGAAGTTTGGATGTGGGTCTTCATGTAACTGGCTCTGTTGCTATAATGTGCTATAATGAGCTGAACCAAAATTCAGGATCCAAACACCCCTGAACTGTGAGAAGTTCAGAGCTGGCTCTACATCCTTATATTGATTCTCAAGATCTTCTGTAATAAATACTTCCAGGGTACAATAACAATCTTAATGAAGGAAGGGAATTATTCACAGTCCAAGAAGATGGTAGGACAATGACCTGAAGGCATGGAAGGAGGAGTACAGACTAGCTGTGCAGATGTGACTTTTTCATGCTGCTCCAAAACACAGTCCACACATGCTCTGTAGAGTCAAATCTCAGGAATAGACAAACATATAAAAAGCCTTCTCCTAGTGTTCCTCCCTGAGAACTGTTCAGCCCAGAACATAGGCTTCCTCTGTTTAGAGAAGGAGTGCCAAACTCAAGTGGAAGAGAGGTTGGAATTCTATGTTTAGTTATGGGCCATGGACTATAAACCCTCATCAGTGCACAGTAGAATGGCCACAGTAGGAAGTTTGCACATAGATCAAGGAAAGCCATTTATTTATTTGTTATTTGCTCAAAGTCTTTTTGTCACATTCATCACTTAGTAAGTGAACCTGCTCCTTTTTTTACCACCACTATCCCTGCCCTTTGTTTCTCTTCCTTCCCCATCCTCCTGTCTGGTTTTCTGCCCCTTCCCTGTCACTTTTCAGAGTAACAGCCATGTTAGTCTGTATTCGCAAAAAGAAAAGGAGGACTTGTGGCACCTTAGAGACTAACCAATTGATTTGAGCATGAGCTTTCATGAGCTACAGCTCACTTCATCGGATGCATACTGTGGAAACTGCAGAAGACATTATATACACAGAGACCTGTCACTGTGAATCTTCTCTGCACTTTCTTTCCTGCAGCAACTCCTAATTTCCAACCCAACAGGCTTCACTCCCACCTGCTTCCGCCATCGCATTCACTAAAATGATCAGTGGTTAAACAGATAATATTGAAACTACAGTGTCACCATTGAGCTTTACATCAGATATTCTAATCATCTTAATAGGGGACAGGTGAGTTCATCCCTCTAAGTGACTACATCGGCTATACTCAGTTCACTTTTGGAAGGTTATCTCTGCAGCCATGATGGATAGAAACTTCCTTTAAAAAAAAAAAAGGAAAGTTTATGTTCTAGAGAATATAAATATGTTGGCTGGATTCACCTTTTGGGCCCTATCCTTGACACCTTTAACACAGGTACTTATGTACCGAGATACTTTGGTGATGAATACCTTAGAAAAGCATATATAAAAGACAAAGTAATATAAAATAATAACAAGATACTAGTCACAATCATATAGGGCCTTATTTAAAGCCTGCTGGAAGCCAACAGAAAAAGTTCCATTGATTTCCGCTGGGTTTTGTATGAGAACCATGAGTAGCCCTACAAAATGCAGCAACAGTGCAGACTGGACAACCCAGGTGTGTTTTTTTGGGTTGTTTGAGTTACCTTTTTTCTAGCCTTATCTGTGATTCAATTCAACCCCCACCGAGTCTGTCCACATGCACACATTAGGCCAGATTCTCAGTTGGTGTAGATTTGTTGCCTTCAGTCCTATGCAGTTTTACATCAGCTGAGAATCCGGTCTATTAGGGATTATTACCTGCATCCTGGGCTTAGTAGGAACTCCATTTAAGAGAGGGCAATACTAGAAGCTCACAGGGGTACAATTATAAAATAAATAATAGAAATTTAAAAAGACTAACTATGGTAGAAGAGCAGGGGAAAGATATACAAGCCAGAGGCCATATGTTGTAACTGATCCATGGGCAGAACTCTCAACGATGTCATTAGGAGTTTTGTTCAACAACTGATGACAGAATATGGCCTTTCAGCAAACAAAGTTTATATACTATTTTTATACAGATCTGGGAGTGCAGTAGTTCACTGTGTGTATCAATGTTCCTATGTTTCTTATACAGATAACATGCTATTCTCTATAACAGGCTAGCTACTTTTCAAGTTTGAAATGATTTACTATTTTCGCAAAGGTTATGGCTTGCAGCACTTGTTCAAATAGCTGAGTATTTTCACACATGCTCTTCATTCCAGGTAATGTTCACCTCTTTGCAGAGGGCTCTGTTTTGAGAACGTAAGTGGGATTTCAACGTTACTGGTTAGGGTGAATTTCACTCCTCTGATGAAGGAATGTGATGAGATCATGGCCTATCATGATGATCAATACTGTCTCAGTGTTTCTTTGTACCTTCCCCATCTGTCTGTATCCATCTGTTGTCTCTTGTCTTATACTTGGATTAGGGTGACCAGACATACCATTTTTAAAGGGTCAGTCCCGTATTTAAGCCCTCCTGCCGGTATCCTGATTTTTTCTTAGAAACGGGCAAATTGTCCTGTATTTTCTGTTTCACCCCACATCAGTACTGGCGGGTCCTGCTGCTGGCCAGATCCCTGCTTGCCGGCCACTCGTCTACCAGAGGTGAGTGGGGAGGTCCAGTGGCTGATGATGGGGGTGGGTGTGCAAGGCTGGTGATGGGGGCTGGTCAGTTATCACAGCCCCCACTGCATGCCGGCTTCCGGACAGCAGGGCCCCACCCCTCCCATCCCGTTTCCAGCTGGCACTGGCTGTGAGCTGCAGTGGCTGGTGAGTGCGGGCAGGCGGTGGCTGGTTACATGTCGCCTCTGCTGCCCACCCATCTTCCCTTTATGTGCTCCCCCTCTTGCTGTCCTCCCCCTGTTTTGTCCTTTCACCGCTCCGTCCCACTGCTCCTCCATATCCCCCTAGGAGGGGTGTGTCCCGCTCCCAGTGCTGTGCAGAAAACCAGCCCCTGGTCAGAGCACTGAGCTCACCAACAGCCTGGCTGGCAGGTTCCTTCCTTCCCCCACTGCCTCTGGCTGGGCTGGTGCCCTGTGAAACCTTAAGATCCCCCTGGCCTGGGGCACTGGCCAGGAAGAGCTGAGACCTGCATGTGCCAAAGCCCTGCTCAGAGCTGGCACGGGGAAGCCTCTCCGCCCCTCAGCTAAGCTCTGGAGTGGCGGGGAAGGGGAAAGCAATTTCCAGCCTGTTCACGCCCTGAACCTGCAGGCTCCACAGCAGCCCCCTGGGCAGGGGTTTAGCCCACCCCCACCCCAGTCCTGGGTCCTGCCATGGAGTGGGGGCTGCTCCATCACATAGGCACCCTCCCTAGCTGAGCCACCTCTCTGGCCAGGTTTTCTGAAGTCCCTGAAGTCAGGTTCCCTGGGCCCTGGTGCACAATGCATCCTGAGGGCTTAACCCCTTCCTGCCTGGAGATGTTAGCTGCCTTTTGACACTGTGCGGGCAGGAAGGGATAAGCTGCTTCCAGCCACATGCAGTGGGGTGCGGTAGGGTGGGGGGGAAGGTGAGCTCTTCAAAGACACAAGACAGGTCATCCCTTCTCCCCTCCGTCCCCTGCAGCTGGAAGCAGCTCCAGTCCCTTCCCACCCACACAGTGCTGAAAGGCTGCTGCTGGCCACATTCCTGGCGTGAACCCTGGTGGCAGAAATCTGGGGCAGGGGGCATGTGACCCTGTGTGCACCCCCCCAATGCGTTGCCTGAGGAAGATGCAGTGCCAGGTACCAGGAGAGGCGGGTCCGTCCCAGGGGCCCAACCAGGCATGGGAGGCAGAGTGTGCTGGGCCGGGAGGGTTGGGTCGGTTGGTCACCCCCCAACACGTGTGAGAGAGGTGAACAGGAGTGCGTGTCACCCCTCCCTGGGTGTGTGTGTGGGGGGTAGGGGTGTGTGTGTGTTACCCCTCCACATGTGAACCCTAAAGCCTTAAAGATAAGAAGGTAAATAAAAAGAATCGAACTATGCAGTATTTCTTTTTAACAGGGGCTCAGTCAACTTGATGTTAATTTGAACATCTGTACGATTAATTGCCATTGAACTCACTTGACTATGACAGGTTTCAGAGTAGCAGCCATGTTAGTCTGTATCAGCAAAAAGAATAGGAGTACTTGTGGCACCTTAGAGACTATCAAATTTATTTGAGCATAAGCTTTTGTTGGCTATAGCTCATTTCATCGGATGCATAGAATGGAACATATAGTAAGAAGATATTTATACATACAGAGAACATGAAAAGGTGGAAGTACCCATACCAACCGTAAGTGGCTCATTAATTAAGAGGAGCTATTATCAGCAGGGGAAAAAAAACTTTTGAAGTGATAATCAAGATGGTCCATTTAGACAGTTGACACAAATGTATGAGGATACTTAACATGGGGAAATAATCTATTGACACGAAGGTATGACGGTACTTAACATGGGGAAATAGATTATTTCCCCATGTTAAGTATCCTCATTCCTTCATGTCAACTGTCTGAAATGGGCCATCTTGATTATAACTTCAGAAGTTTTTTTTTCCCCTGCTGATAATAGCTCCTCTTAATTAATTAGCCTCTTACAGTTGGGATGGGTACTTCCACCTTTTCATGTTCTCTGTACGTATAAATATCTTCTTACTATATGTTCCATTCTGTGCATCCGATGAAGTGAGCTGTAGCTCACGAAAGCTTATGCTCAAATAAATTTGTTAGTCTCTAAGGTGCCACAAGTACTCCTGTTCTTTTTACTTAAATATTAGTAATTTTACCAGGTATCCCGTATTCAGCATAGGGAAATACGGTCACCCTAACTAGGATTGTAAGATCCCTGGGGCAGGCACCATCTACACCATCTATTTGTTCTGCGTTTGTACACTACCTAGCACAATAGGGTCCTAGTCCATGACTAGGGCTCCTACGTGCTTCTACAGTACTACTAATAAATAAAATAATAATATATGAAAATAAATTTTGGTGTGTACAGAAGAAATGTGAGTCCATCCAGGTCTGTCCTGAAGAATCTTTAGCACTTGGACACTTAGCTCAGGGACCTGTGACAAGAGCCACCTGATCCATTGCCAGCTCAAACTGGGAGTGAAAAATATCTTTTACCTTCTGTTGTCTTTCACCAAATTTAAACACCATCATATTCGGGGATTTTCAAGGAGAGACTGAAACCAGCCTGAAGCAAACTTTGGTGTCTTTCTTAGACTCTTATTATTGGGTGGATCAGACCCTTGAGAGATCTGCAGGAAAAACAGATGCTTTCACCGAAATAACTTTAGCTTTGACTCTTTGGATATTAGTTGCCATTTTATAGCAAAAATAGCTTTTAATTTTTATCTGTGGTTGCTGTCACAGATTGCACAAAGCAAACCTTGCTAGATATTGACTCATCAGTTATGAAAGTAAACTGTAATTGTATTTTGTTTTGCTTTATAAGATACATTTCAGTCATTTTATTAATATTCTCTATCACTGACACATTTATTAACTTGATATCAAAGATTTACAATATATATTACTTCCAGTGCCTAAAGTATAAAACTCTAAGCTGTTTTAATAAGCAATGATTGCACTCAGAGAAGTAGAATTATTTATCTTAATTTATTTGGAAATATTTATGAAATGTTTTTACAAAGCTTTTTTTTTTTTTTTTTTTTTTTTTAAGGGTGAAGGGTAGCATGAATATCCTTACAGCTTCTCCACAATGAAATCTTGATCTTAGGTTTTTTCAAAGATCAATCTATATTTGATTAAAAAATAGAAGAATTTCACATGTTCTGTCATTTCTGTTTATAGTATAAAAGTCTTGGAAATCAGAACGGACGTAAATTCCTAATTTCTAACATATTATGGTGAATAATTATCATATTAATTATTTTTTTCTATTAATATACACCAGATACTGTATTAATTTCTCATGGCATTAGAAATTAATTTGAGATCTTATTTCCAGAATGAAATTTTCAGACATGGATCTCCTTCTCTTCTCTCCCTTCACCATATCCCTGGATAAACTCATCCACAAACACAAATTCAATTATCCTCTCTATGCTGACAACTCACAGATCTACCTCTCTGCTCCAGACCAGAGTCTGTCTGTCCAAACTAAAAGCTCAGCCTGTTTCTCTGACATCTCTTTGTGGATGTCTGGTCTTCTGCTCAAGCTAAACTTGGCTAAAGCAGAGATATTAATTTAACTCCTACAACTCTACCCCCAACTTCCTTTTTCAGTCATCATGAACACCACCATCATCCTGTCTGTCCCTCACACATGTATCTTGGATATCTTCTTTGACTTAGACCTCTCTCTGGGTCCTCACATCCAGGCTATGTCTAAATTTTGCAGATTCTTTCTGCATAATATCTCTAAGATATGTCTTTCCTATCCAGCCATACAGCTAAAACACTCATTCATCTTTCATATCTCAATTAGTGCATCATCTTTTGACTGGCTTTGACAAAATGTAGCCTTGCACTGCTCATATCCATTCAGAATGCTACTGCAAAGTTCATTTTTCTAGGCCATTGCTTTGACCATGTCAACCAACTCTTTACCACATTCTCTATAGCATCAACTATCAGCTGCTTATCTTCTCTTTTAAGGCCCTTGCAGGCCTGTAAGGCCCCACAGGTCTAGAACCCAAGCCTGCATGGCTCCCACCATGCTGCCACCATAACCAACTTGCACTTCATTTCCCATGACCCATTGTGGACACTGATCATGAGAGGTTCTGCCTCAAGAGTTTGACAGACAGCAGCATCATGGCTCCTGATTGGCTGTCTGCCCTATATAAATCCAAGGGGCCTTCCAGAAAGTGTCCAGGCAAGAGCATGGAGCTTCTGTAGCTGACATGATCATTCCTGCTCCTGAATTCCTGGCTTTGACCTTGGCTTGATTAGGACTTTGCCTCCTGACTTGGATCCTGAAACTTGACTCAGTCTCTGACCCTTGATATTGACCCTGGCCTGGAACCTGACTATAAACTCCTCTGCTACTCCCAGCAACTGGTTTGCCCCACTCTGACCTTGGCCTTCACTAGCCTTGTTGGGATCCCGATGGGGCCTATCCTTACCCTACCTATCTTCTCTTATTCGCTACTGAGACGTTGAGTCCTGCCTCCGATCAGCAAATGATGCCTGCCTCCATCGTGTACTAGAGAAATTTTCAAACAAGCACCTTCCTGCTTTCTTCCATGCTTCCCCCCATATTTATCCTCCTTCAAATCCCTCTTTTAAGACTCTTCTGTGCTGTGATGCCTACAAAAAACTTAACAATGGTTAGGCTATTGGTGTGCAGAGACCACTGCCTATCATGCTGACCAATATTGTCTCACTGTTGCCTCATATTCCCCTGTCTATCTGTATCCATCTGTTACCTCTTTTCTTAGACAGTAGACTCTTTGGGGCAGGGCCGTCTTTTTATTTATATAGTGCCTAGCATAACGGAGCCCCGGATCATGACTAGGGCTTCTAGTAACTTTGTTAATACAAATAAATAAAAATAGTAATAATAATGCTGAAACTCTTTAATGTCTTCAGCTACAGAAAATATAGTAAATAATATAATAAAAATGGAGCAGGTGTTTCAAAAGTCAAGAGCATGTGCTGCAGAGAATCTATGTATAGATTATTTCTGACAAGATATTTGTGAAAATTCACATCTTTTGCTGTGTGTGCGTAGATATATTACATACATGCACAGATATATTTGAGTAATATTTGATTTACCTTTGTATACCTGAGTTATTTCAAATTAAGAACTCATGATCTACTGTACCTGTTGCTAAAGATGACCATGGAAAAACTCTGTGAAACTGTGATCCGCATTCATTGTTCTGTGTGCCCGTTGTGGTCAATACTAAAACTAATTCTCATAGATTAGGCTAGCAATGCTTAAGCATATGAAAGGATTGTCACCTTGTGTCCCTTAAACTCAGTCTTGTCCATGGTCATAGGTGTTTCCTGTTTCCCTGACAACAACACACTTTTTACTGTTTTAATCTTTCATTCACTTGCAAATGTTGCTCTTCTACAAACTCCCTCTGGTTTGTCAATATCTCTTTTAGACATGTGGTGTCTGGAGATGAACATAGCATACCAAGTGCTGTCAAATAAGTGCCATAGAGAGAGGAACTATTACCTCCCTGTTCCATGATGAGATGTGCTTGTGAATATAGCCCGAAACTGTGTTGATCTGTTTTGCAGCCAAATCACATTGCAAACTCATGTCTAATTTGCAGTCAACTATCACCATTGGGCCTCTTTCAGCATTAATGCTTCCCAGATCTCTCCTTCACACTGAGTGTTCTGTGTGGTTTTTAATTGGATTTCCCCAGATATATTCATTTGCATTTTTCTATGATGAAACTCATTTTCCTATTTTTTGCCCATGTTTCTAATCTTCCTAGAGATTGTATCATGTCTCTATGCTCCTCCCTATATATTACCACCTTCAAATTTCATTAATGTTCTGTTCACTCAGTCTTCTTGATCATTAATGAAGATGCTCTAGTCCTAACAATATGGTAGCTGTGGTAGCTCACTAGACACTATTCCCAAACTGGTACTATTTGCCTTTAGCCTTTGTTTAGGATCTTTTTATCCATAGAGCAGCATTCCTACCTAATCCAATTGTAATTATTTTTTCAAATGAATTTCAGTGTAACACACTTTACTTTATTCTCTGACACTTCCACGTATGGCTCCAGCCACTGCATGCAGTTCTGCTAAAACCTCAGGATCGTCCATGTAATCACGGTTGGAAGATAAACTTGGGATAATCTGAAGTACATATCATTCTCAATGCATGAAGATTGATACAAGTGCCTCCTTCTAATGCTAACTTCCAGATATTTCTGTGATGACTACTTCTCATCTACAGTCTGAGCCTGGCATTAAAAATTAAGTCGAAATAATAGAAACTGACCAAAATGTATCAGTTATGACATTATTGTCATCATTATTACTCTATGATGATAAGTGATGGCAAAATTGCACCCAGACGTTCTCTGTGA
Organism: Chelonia mydas; assembly: GCF_015237465.2. Classification (NCBI taxonomy): domain Eukaryota; kingdom Metazoa; phylum Chordata; order Testudines; family Cheloniidae; genus Chelonia; species Chelonia mydas. Next base: position 70,614,590 of record NC_057851.1, on the reverse strand, counting down.
CTGGAGTGTACAGTATACTAGGAGGAGTGGTAGATACGGTGGCAGGTAGGGATAGGATACAGAGGGACCTAGACAAATTGGAGGATTGGGCCAAAAGAAATCTGATGAGGTTCAACAAGGATAAGTGCAGGGTCCTGCAATCCAATGCACCGCTACAGACTAGGGACCGAATGGCTAGGCAGCAGTTCTGCGGAAAAGGACCTAGGGGTGACAGTGGACAAGAAGCTGGATATGAGTCAATAGTGTGCCCTTGTTGCCAAGAAGGCCAATGGTATTTTGGGATGTATAAGTAGGGGCATAGCCAGCAGATCGAGGGACGTGATCGTTCCCCTCTATTCGACATTGGTGAGGCCTCATCTGGAGTACTGTGTCCAGTTTTGGAAGGATGTGGAAAAATTGGAGAGAGACCAGCGAAGGGCAACAAAAATGATTAGGGGTCTGGAACACATGACTTATGAGGAGAGGCTGAGGGAACTGGGATTGTTTAGTCTGCAGAAGAGAAGAATGAGGGGGGATTTGATAACTGCTTTCAACTACCTGAGAGGTGGTTCCAAAGTGGATGGTTCTAGACTATTCTCAGTGGTAGAAGAGGACAGGACAAGGAGTAACGGTCTCAAGTTGCAGTGGGGGAGGTTTAAGTTGGATATTAGGAAAAACTTTTTCACTAGGAGGGTGGTGAAACACTGGAATGCGTTACCTAGGGAGGTGGTAGAATCTCCTTCCTTAGAAGTTTTTAAGGTCAGGCTTGACAAAGCCCTGGCTGGGATGATTTAATTGGGGATTGGTCCTGCTTTGAGCAGGGGGTTGGACTAGATGACCTCCTGAGGTCCCTTCCAACCCTGATATTCTATGATTCTATGATTCTATGTTCTATACTTAGAGTGCTACTCCTGGATGGATAAAGTACAGATGGGGAGGGGTGACACTTATCTGATTTACATAATAACCTGAATAACTGTTACTTAGGTAGTTTGGGTTATAAATATATACATATATAAATAATTCAATTTATTTTTACTGACATTTGACTCAGACAGTGGTTGAATACATATGTCTCTTGTGCTTTTCAATTGTAACACCTATGGTATAAATGATTATTAAAATAACCTGTGAAACATTTATTTAGGTGAATTATTCAGATCTTTAAGCTGATTAATATTAATTGTTCGTATTACAGTATTTTAATTAGACAGATAAATATGACTGCAAAAAATCAGCTGAGATTTCTGCCGATAAAAAGCACCTGACCTGTAGAGTCTAATTTTAATTCCTTTTTAGCATGCCAACCTATACATTATAGGGTACTTGGGGCTAGCAGCTATTCATTTTATACAGAAGCCATATGGGCTATTTTTAACTCTGTAGGTGGTCCAAGTCTTTGACAGAGCTCTCTGCACTGGCTATCTTCATCATCATTCCTGTGTTGGAGTGAAAAATCTACAAAATGCAGTATTTTGCTGTACAATTATGTGTAAATTTTATATTTCTATATATAATATAAAATTAGATGCATGGTTTAGGTCTTGACCTGCTTTAGTGTTGTTCGGTGCCTTGGTGTCAAGTAGAGAGTGATTATTGTGAAGATGGGCTGTAATTACAGTGAATCAGATGGCTCAAATTCACTTTTAGTTATTATCAGTAGGAGAAGTGTTTTCATTAGATGCCCCCTGGAAATTCCTGATCTGACTGAAATAAACATCTTCTGCTATTTGATTGTGTGTGTGTCAAGATGACTGCAGTGGTTAGAGGAATGCTGGAACTGCTGAATGTGATTTCAATTTGGCAAAATTACATATTGCCAAAGAAATCAGTTTTCTGAAAAACCTTCTAATTGCTAAGTAGTCGATGAGAAGCCATTAGAACAGCCATAGCAACCAGGGCCAGGATGGATGACCAAGCCGAAAGGTCTGATGTGAGTTCTGTTACTATGGATATATACAAAATAAATGCAGTAGCTCACTGGTAAAGTTTCATTTCTTTTAAATATCAAGACGCCTGCTTATTGCTTCTAGTCAAAATTGGGAGCCAGATCCTTGGCCTGGGTTCTGCATGTGTTCCCTCAGCAGCACAAAGCCACCCTAAAGGAGCAGCTGAGGATGACAGAGGAGAATCCTTGGATGACAAAGATCTAGCATAGCTGCCTCCACACCACTTGTGTCCTCACCTGGATGTAGGGTGCATGGTAGGGGCAGGAGAAATGGAGATAAGGTGTGTCAAGATCAAAGGTGGGAGGGAGTGAGGCAAAACAGAGGGACCCTTACAACTGGAGTAATATAAAGTTTCTAGACCCAGTTTTTGCCCCCAGCAGGCTCAGGGGCCCAACCCTTCCCCATCCTCCTCAACAATCTGTCCCCCAGTACCTTAATTTACCAGGAGATACTCCTAAACTAAAGCTGTATGAGTTGCAAATAATCTAGCTGGTCTTGTTCCTGTAGACTATTCAGTATCTTTTGCAATTTCACAAGGATTATTTAGTCTGCAGAAGAGAAGAATGAGGGGGGATTTGATAGCTGCTTTCAACTACCTGAAAGGGGGTTCCAAAGAGGATGGATCTAGACCGTTCTCAGTGGTACCAGATGACAGAACAAGGAGTAATGGTCTCAAGTTGCAGTGGGGGAGGTTTAGGTTGGATATTAGGAAAAACTTTTTCACTAGGAGGGTGGTGAAGCACTGGAATGGGTTACCTACGGAGGTGGTGGAATCTCCTTCCTTAGAAGTTTTTAAGGTCAGGCTTGACAAAGCCCTGGCTGGGATGATTTAGTTGGGGATTGGTCTTGCTTTGAGCAGGGGGTTGGACTAGGTGACCTCCTGAGTTCCCTTCCAGTCCTGATAGTCTATGATTCTAAGGCACGAGACCTGTTAATAAGTACTGGTATCATTAAATAAGCACAGCAGTTGGGTTTAACATCATATTAACAAAACCCTAATGGAACCATAGGGTTATCCACAGCTACCTGACAACATTAAGCATGATGTGTCCCCATCTACAATGACTCCAAAACTGTTAGTTAACATGACTCCTCAAGGTCCTGTTTTAATGTGACCTTCATTATTGTATGTTTGTAATAGAGCCTGGGAGGCAGTAGAGACCAGCACCCCAAGGTGCTAGGCATTACACAAACACAGAACAAAACACAGCTCCTATCCCAAAGAACTCACAATTCAATGGTTTGTCTTCACTGAAGTATTAGCTCATGGTTTTCCCTGCAACTTGACTCCTATCCAATTTTCAGCTCAAATTAAGTGGGGCTTTAAACTGGAGCTATTTAGGCCAGGTCTCTACTAAAAAGTTGGTTGACCCAGCTATGTTGCTTAGGGGTGTGAAAAATCCACACCCCCAAGAAACGTAGTTAAGCCCATCTAACCCTGGTCATAACAATGCTAGGTCAACAGAAAAATCCTTCTGTCAACCTAGCTACTGCCTCTTGGGGAGGTGGATTAACTACAGTGACAGCGGAACCCTTCCCATTACTGTCAGGACTGTCTACCCTGAAGTGCTACAGAGGTGCAGCTGCAACATTTGCTAGTGAAGTCATAGCCTTAGCCAGCCAGCTCCACTTTGGGCTGCCACTGGCGAGAGAGCCAGGATCCAGCAGCTGAAGTTACCAATTGCTAATCCAATTGCTCTGTGTAGTTGGATTGTTGGTTGAAGGTGTGGTTACTCTCTGTGCCCTAGAAGCACCAACCTGTTGCATTATCTGTTGAGTGGAAAAAGCAGGATACATTGATACTTTACATTTTCTCACCCCTTAACTTGATGGATAACGCACAGATGTACTTATGAATTATAATAAATAAGATTTAATTAGAGATACTAGCTTGTGTAGTAGCAAGAGAGTCTGAGACATAGGCCCTTGAATCAGAGGCCTGGTATGAGGCAAGACCTGCTCACAGAATCTGGCAAGAACAGGGCTGATATTGCAGAAATACACATTCCTAAGAAGTGCTAGTCACAAAATACTCATGCAAACACATCCCAATATCAAGTGGTACCAGAACACCCCGATATCAAAGATGGTACAAAAATATTCCCCAAGGATAACGGGAACACACGGAACCCTCCTAAAAGATAAGGTCAGGATGACAGTACGTAATAGAGATGTTTTAATTGAACCAACATGTACAGGGTGATAACTAGCCATGTCAGGGGGCAGTGACTAACTATGTCAGAGGCAGTACTAATTTGTTTGTATTAGGGTATAAAAATGTATCTCAGAGGGAGTATCTTTGTCCAGATGAGTGGGGAGTGGAAAGTCCCGCCATTCACTGAGCTGCATCCATTGTCATGGGCATACATATCTTACTATCTTTGTAGAGTCTGCCAGGTTCTATTACCATGCTTTGTTGACAGTAAACCTGGCCTGGCACATTCGTACCTTAATGGATCTTGTGGTCATTGGGCGGTTTGCTATAGGTCTGCTGTGCCAGCTGTCTGCACAAGCTGGGGCAGCACACAGGGAAAACACACACACATGCAGCCAAACATCTAACCACAGCTTGAAATCACCACTGAAGAGCTTCTCTTTTTAGGAGTTGCCTTATTTACAAGAGTAAAGTGCCAAAAGCTTTGTATTTCCATGGAGAACCCATAACCATTTAGACAGATACCAGGGGCTTAATTAATTCACCACTGCTGGTATTATCCACTGTTGGCACTGGGTTGCAATCACACTATTGGGATATGGATGGGAAAGTTTATCTGACTTCACAAAAGATAATAAACAGACTCCTCTCCAGAAAAGATGAGGTTATGTGTCAAAGTCTCTGAAAGAGCAAATGGAAGTGGCTACTACTGCTCCTCTTACATTTGGAGTCTCAGGATGAGAAGCTGGGTGCCTGAGCCTCAAAAGTGCAATCAGTAAAACTGGTTAAATAGCAATACATGATAAATAAAATAAAGAGCCCCAAATATTTCAGAGAATAACAGTGCTAAATGTGGTTTATATGGTTTGTAGGATCATGTATTTCTTTTTTGTTTGTAGATCTTGCAGGTAAGTGAAAATATCTGCAAATCTCAAAAGTTTCATGAATTTTAACACAAATGGTAATTAGTTCAAAAATTCATCCCAGCCATGTGCTGCTCATTAATAGATATCATCTTGTTTGTTATAAGCAGGTGTGCAAATTCACCAGTTGAGGAAGGAAAAATAAAAAATCCTAACTACTGGTCACTTCCCATCTCTTTCTTCAGGCTTGCTTTATTTCCAAAAACAAAGCAAACAAGTAATAACTATCCAATGTCTAACCAGCTTTAGACAGCTTGGAGGAAAGAGGAAACACACTTCTTCTGTGATAGGCTCCTTTGTATCAGCTTCTTTTCCTTTTGTAATCCCACCTCCCAGATCACCAAGTTAATAGGCAGGAACCCAGTTCCTCTTACATGCCATAGTGCCATCCATTATGACTTGACACATATAGAAAGCTTTAGGGAACAGAAACAATACCAAGTGACTTGGGTGATCAACCATACAACAAATAGTGAATTTTCAAAGCAAACAGTTTGCAAACAACACACTCTGAAAACTACTTGTCCAAAATATTTCATGAATCCTGATGAATAACAAATATATTCCCAGAAACTGGGAATGACTTGCTCACCAAAACTGGGGAAACAATCTATGCAGTATTATATGTATTTTTTGTTCATCTGTTACACATACAGAGCGTGAATCTCCCCAGACTTGCACCATATATAGTCATTTACACCAGTGCTAAATGAGTGCAAAATGTGTGTTTGACATTACCAAATCAGAATGGTTGTATGTTATACCCATTTTGCATAGGTATAAATGGTCACACATAGAGCAAAACAAGGGTGAATCAGGCCCCAAATAATCTACTCCTGGCATGATTTTTTGAGTCTTAGGCCTTGTCTACACTATGAAATTAGGTCAAATTTATAGAAGTCGGTTTTGTAGAAAGCGTTTTTATCCAGTCAATTGTGTGTCCCCCCACACAAATGCTCTAAGTGCATGTAGTCGGAGGAGTGTGTCCACAGTACCGAGGCAACCGTCGACTTCCGGAGCGTTGCACTGTGGGTAGCTATCCCACAGTTCCTGCAGTCTCCGCCGTCCATCTGAATTCTGGGTAGAAATCCCAGTGCCTGATGGGGCTAAAACATTGTCGCGGGTGGTTCTGGGTACATATCGTCAGACCCCCATTCCCTCCCTCCCTCTGTGAAAGCAAGGGCAGAAAATCGTTTTGCACCTTTTTTCTTGAGTTACCTGTGCAGATGCCATACCACGGCAAGCATGGAGCCCGCTTAGCTAACCGTCACCGTATGTCTCCTGGGTGCTGGCAGACGCGGTACTGCATTGCTACACAGCAGCAGTTTATTGCCTTTTGGCAGCAGACAGGGCAGTATGACTGGTAGCCGTCGTCGACGTAGTCCAGGGGGCTCTTTTAACCAACCTCGATGAGGTCAGGGGCGCCTGGGCAAACATGGGAGTGACTCAGCCAGGTCATTTCCCTTTTAAGTTTCGTCTCATGGTGATTCAGTCCCACCGGCAGTGCACTGTCTTTTAATCTGCAGCCAGCAGAAGACAATGGCGAGCAGTCATACTGCACCATCTTCTGCCGAGCACCCAGGTGATGACGATGGCTAGCAGTCGTACTGCACAGTGTGCTGCCAGCAAGATGTATAAAGATAGGTGAAGTGGATCAAAACAAGAAATAGACCAGATTTGTTTTGTATTCATTTTCTCCTCCCTCCCTCCGTGAAATTAATGGCCTGCTAAGCCCAGTTTTGAGTTCTATCCTTGAGGTTTTGAGTTCTATCCTTGAGAGAGCCATTTTGTTTCTCACAAAGCCACCCCCTTCGTTGATTTTAATTCCCTGTAAGTCAACCCTGTAAGCCATGTTGTCAGTCGCCTCTTCCTCCGCCAGGGCAACGGCAAACAATCATTTTGCACCCTTTTCCCTGGATTGCCCGAGCAGGAATAGACACTATAGCACAGCAAGCATGGAGCCCGTTCAGCTCACCCCAGCAGTTATGATCATTGTAAACACCTCATGCATTATTGTGCAGTGTATGCAGAACCAGCACCTGAAAAACCAAGCAAGGAGGCAACGGCAGCGCGGTGATGAGGCCCTGAACACACTTTTCTCTAAAATCACATTCCCCCCGCAATTTGGAGACCATGGTGTTAATGGGGCAGGCTCATGCCATGAAACGCCGATTCTGGGCCCGGGAAACAAGCACAGAGTGGTGGGACCACATAGTGTTACAGGTCTGGGATGATTCCCAGTGGTTGCGAAACTTTCGCATGCGTAAGGGCACTTTCATGGAACTTTGTGACTTGCTTTCCCCTGCCCTGAAGCGCAAGAATACCAAGATGAGAGCAGCCCTCACAGTTGAGAAGCGAGTGGCAATAGCCCTGTGGAAGCTTGCAACACCAGACAGCTACCAGTCAGTCGGGAATCAATTTGGAGTGGGCAAATCTACTGGGGGGCTGCTGTGATGCAAGTAGCCAATGCAATCACTGAGCTGCTGCTATCAAAGGTAGTGACTCTGGGAAATGTGCAGGTCATAGTAGATGGCTTTGCTGCAATGGGATTCCCTAACTGTGGTGGGGCTATAAATGGAATGCATATCCCTATCTTGGGACCGGACCACCAGGGCAGCCAGTACATAAACCGCAAGGGGTACTTTTCAATGGTGCTGCAAGCACTGGTGGATCACAAGGGACGTTTCACCAACATAAACGAGGGATGGCCGGGAAAGGTTCATGATGCTCGCATCTTCAGGAACTCTGGTCTGTTTAAATGGCTGCAGGAAGGGATTTACTTCCCAGACCAGAAAATAACTGTTGGGGATGTTGAAATGCCAATAGTTATCCTTGGGGACCCAGCCTACCCCTTAATGCCCTGGCTCATAAAGCCATACACAGGCACCCTGGACAGTAGTCAGGAGCTGTTCAACTATAGGCTGAGCAAGTGCAAAATGGTGGTAGAGTGTGCATTTGGACGTTTAAGGGGTCGCTGGCGCAGTTTACTGACTCACTCAGACCTCAGCGAAACCAATATTCCCATTGTTATTGCTGTTTGTTGTGTGCTCCACAATCTTTGTGAGAGTAAGGGGGAGACGTTTATGGCGGGGTGGGAGGTTGATGCAAATCGCCTGGCCGCTGAATACGCAAAACCAGATGCCAGGGCGGTTAGAAGGAAGCGGTGCGCATCAGAGAAGCTTTGAAAACCAGTTTCATGACTGGCCAGGCTACTGTGTGACACTTCTGTTTGTTCCTCCTTGATGAAAACCCGCCCCCTTGGTTGACTCTAATTCCCTGTAAGCCACCCCCCCTGCCACCTTCGATCACAGCTTGCTTGCAAAGGAATTAAAGTCACTATCGTTTAAAAAACATGTATTCTTTATTAATTGATTATAAAAATAGGGAGATAACTCACAAGGTAGCCCAGGTGGGGTCTGGGAGGAAGGTAGGAGGGAAGGAAAAGGCCACTTTAAAACTTGTTGAATGCCAGCCTTCTGTTGCTTGGGCTGTCCACTGGGGTGGAGTGGTTGGGTGTCCAGAGCCTACCACCCCGTGTTCTTGAGCGTCTAGGTGGGGAGGCTATGGAACTTGGGGAGGAGGGAGGGTGGTTAAGCAGGGGCTGCAGTGGCAGTCTGTGATCCTGCTGCCGTTCCTGAACCTCCACCAGACACCGGAGCATGTCCGTTTGATCCCGCAGTATCCCCAGCATTCCTCTCATCTTCCTGCCGCCACCTCTCCTCACGTTCATCGGCCACCATCCTGTACTCTGCTATTGTGTCCCTCCACACAGCTCTGTCAGTGCCGGACGACTGCATGAGCTCAGAGAACATGTCATCGCGCATGCGGTTTTTTTTGCCACCTTATCTGAGATAGCCTCTGGGATGGAGGAGGGAGGCTTGAAAGATTTGCAGCTTCTGGAGGAAAAAAAGGGAGTGAAGTATTTAAAAAGATACATTTTACAGAACAATGGCTATGTTCTTTCACGGTGAACAACACTATTCACGTTACATAGCACATGAGATTTTGGTACAAGGTCGCATTTTGCATCTTATATTGAGTGCCTGCGGCTTCGGTGTTAGAAGGCCGGGCAACAGAATTTGGCTTGCAGGCGGCCATGGTAAGCCATAGTCTTTCGGCTTCTGCAACCTTCATAACAGCAGCCCCCTCCTTTCCCATAGCAAGCAAAGCCCGTTGAGCTGGCCATTTACTGCTGCAGTTTTCCTGTTAATGTGCAGCAGCAGAAACCAAACTAACTCCCTCCCGCCATCCAATTCTCTGGGATGATCGCTTTTCCCCTCCCGCCACCGTGTGGCTGGTATCACGGAAGATCCCTGCTAGCCATACGCGAACAGCTTAGCGCCAATGGCCCCCCCTCCCACCGCGTGGCTAACTGCGGGGAGGATTTCTTTTCAGCCACAGGCAAACAGCCCAGTAGGAACGGGCACCTCTGAATGTCCCCTTAATCAAATTCCCCTATTTCAACCAGGTTACCATGAACGATATCACTCTCCTGAGGATAACACAGAGAGATAAAGAATGGATGTTGCTTGAATGCCAGCAAACACCAGGACCATACGCTGCCAGGCTTTGTCATGCAATGATACCAGATTACTTGCTACTAGCATGGTGTGGTAAAGTGTCCTACCATGGAGGACGGAATAAGACTGCTCTCCCCAGAAACCTTCTGCAAAGGCTTTTAGAGTACCTCCAGGAGAGCTTCATGGAGATGTCCCTGGAAGATTTCCGCCCCATCCCCAGACATGTTAACAGACTTTTCCAGTAGCAGTACTGGCCACGAATGCATCCCAAGTCCTCAGGGCTACTTAATCATTAAAAAACGCTTGCTTTTATAACATGTATTATATTTAAAAAGGTACACTCACCAGAGGTCCCTTCTCTGGCTTCATTGGATTGGGAGGGTATTTCAGTCAGGGTGATAAAAAGATCCTGGCTGTTGGGGAAAACGGTGTGCTGTGTGCTCTCCCCAAGCTCGTCCTCCTCCTCATCTTCCCCATCTGCAAAATCCTCAGCCATGGCAGAGAGTATCCCATCCTCAGAGTCCACGGAGAGAGGTGGGATAGTGGTGGCGGCCCCCCCTAGAATTGCATGCAGCTCAGCATAGAAGTGGCATGTCTGGGGCTCTGTCCTGGAGCGTCCGTTTGATTCTTTGGTTTTCTGGTACGCTTGTCTGAGCTCCTTAAGTTTCACGCGGCACTGTGTTGCATCCCTGATGTAGCCTCTGTCCCTTATGGCCTCTGAGATTTTTTGAAATGTTTTGGCATTTCGTCTTTTGGAACGTAGTTCTGATAGCATGGATTCCTCTCCCCATACAGCGATCAGACCCAGTACCTCCCGTTCGGTCCATGCTGGAGCTCTTTTTCAGTTCTGGGACTGCATGGTCACCTGTGCTGATGAGCTCGCCTGGCCAAACAGGAAATGAGATTCAAAAGTTCCTGGGACTTTTCCTGTACACCTGACCAGTGCATCTGAGTTAAGAGTGCTGTCCAGAGCGGTCACAATGGTGCACTGTGGGATAGCTCCCAGAGGCCAATATCTGCGAATTGCGTCCACACTAACCCTAATTCGAAATGGTGATGTCGATTTCAGCGCTAATCGCCTCGTTGGGGAGGAGTGCAGAAATTGGTTTTAAGAGCCCTTCGTTGTGTGGTCGGGTGCAGGGTTAATTCGGATTTAATGCTGCTAAATCCGACATAAACTCGTAGTGTAGACCAGGCCTTACTCTCATTTATCTTAAGTCCCTGTTAGAAATGCTGTGCTAGAAATGCAAAGGTGCCTTCAAGATTTGCACCTGCTTTAATGTGCCTTTACACAGCCAACATATATAAAGGGACCCTTATGTAAAAGAGACACAAGACCAGTAATAGCAATTAAAATAAAGAGTAGACACCTTCGCTCTAGATATAGATTTACAAAGACAAAGTGTTCAATATGCAAAATTCTTGCTGCATACAGCAAGTTCTCAAGCAATTCTAAAAGATAACAAAACTTTTCAAAACAAAATCAGCAAAATGGTCCATCAATCATGAGTAAGGCATCTGACAGTATTCAGACTACTTGAAAATCCTAAGTATGAAGACTTACCACCTTTGTTAAAAGATCATTTCTCTTGGGAAGAAAATATAGGACAGATAGATTTTACATCCATAAGGATAAGAAGACTTCCTAGGGAAAAAAAGAAGATAGATCTATCATTAGCAATCCTTGTTTGTGATCTCTGAATCCCTGAAGGTTAAAGCAATATTTTAAGAAAGGCAAATACTGTGACAATTTTATCATAAAAATTGTGCGAAGAAAAACAGAATAACAAATGATACATCTCAATTGTCTTCTAGATGCAATATCTCAGACTGCATTTCTGTTACCAGTGCTAATATGTTTGGTGACCACTCTTGAACAAAGGTCACTCTTGCTCTTTCACTCAAAGAACAAAAGATATATTTGGCTAGCAAAACCAAAGGGAATACCGAAAGAAAGAACAGATAGAAGAGGAAGAGTGTGGCCCCTCCCTTTGGCCTGCCCACTCTCCAGTTGTAAAGGCGTATAAAGACAGAAAATGAGAGAAAGAAGAAGAAATAAAACCTTTGTAACATATAGTTTTCTGGGAGTGGGGGAATTTTAGGACTCCTTGTCTTAATCTATGAAACAGTGGATCAGATCCTCAGCTTGTGTAAATCAGTGTACCTCCATCAATACCCAGGATTTTCAGGGGATCTATCGTGATTTACAACAGCTGAAGAACTGGCTCATTATTTGTCTGAGTGAAAATTGTTTAAGTTAGATACCAAATTTACATTTGCCCATTTCATTGTGCCCAAAGGCCTCATACATGTCAGAACAGCAAACATAGCATCTATCTTTAAAAAGGGAGCAAAGAGGACCTGGGGAATTATAGCCTAATTTCGATGCCCTGAAAGATACTGGAACAAATTATTAAACTATTAATTTGTAAGCCCCTAGTAGATAATAGGGTTATAAGGAATAGCTAACATGGATTTTTCAAGAAAAAAATCATGCCAAACCTACGCAATTTTCTTCTTTGACAGGGTTACTGTCCTAGTGGGTTGGGGTGGTGGGGGGCAAGGGTGGGGGGACAGCAGACATGATATATCTTGATTTTACTAAGGCTTTTGACACACTCCCACCTGATAGTCTTATAAACAAATGAGGGAAATGTGGTCTAGATTAAATTACTATAAGGTGGGTGCACAACTTGTTGAAAGACGGTAGAAAGTATATCTAGTGGGATTTCACAGGGGTGAGTCCTGGGTCCGATACTGTTCAATATTTTCATTAATGACTTGGATAATGGGATAGAGAGTATGCTTATAAAATTTGTGGATGACACCAAGCTGGAAGGGGTTGCAAACACTTTGGAGGATATGATTACAATTCAGAACAACCTTCACAAATTGAAGAATTGGTCTGAAATCAACTAGATGAAATTCAGTAAAGACAAGTACAAAGTACTTCACTTAGGAAGGAAAAACCAAATGCAGATCTACAAAAAGGGGAAACACTGACTATGTGTTAGTACTTCTGAAAAGGATCTGGGGGTTACGGTGGATCACAAATTGAATATGAGTCAACAATGTGATGCAGCTGTGAAAAAGAGTAATATAATTCTGGAGTGCATTAACAGCAGTGTCATATGTAAGACACGGAAGGTAACTGTACCTCTCTGCTCAGCACTGGGGAGTCCTCAGTTAGACTGCTGTCTCCAGTTCCAGGTGCCACACTTTAGGAAAGATATGGATAAACCTGAGAGAATCTGAGCAGAGCAACAAAAATGATAAAAGGTTTAGCAAATCTGACCTATAAGGAAAGGTTAAAAAACTGGGCATGTTTTGTTTTGAGAAAAGAAGACCGAGGGGGATCTGATAATAGTTTTCAAATATGTTAGGGGCTGTTATGAAGAGGACAATGCTCAATTGTTCTCCATGTCCACTGAAGGTAGGACAAGAAGTAATGGGCTTAATCTGTAGCAAGGGATATTTAGGTTAGATAGTAGGAAAAACTTTTTAACTACAAGGGCAGTTAAATTCTAGAATAGGCTTCCAAGGCAGGTGGTGGAATCCTCATCCGAGGAGGTTTTTAGGAACAGATTGGATAAACACCAGTCAGGGATAGTCTATGTTTATTTGGTTCTGCCTCAGTGGATGGGCTAAACTTGATGACCTCTCTTAAGCCTTACATTTCTGTGATTCTATGAGAGATGAGGTGGGTGAGGTAATATATTTTACTGGACCACCTTCTGCTGGAGAGAGACAAGCATTTGAGCCACACAGAGCTTTTCTTCAGATCTGGGAAGGGTACTCCCAGCATTACAGCAAAATGCAAGGTGGAATAGATTGTTTAGCATAAATAGTTAGCATATATTGTAAGGCACAATTCAAGGCCTGTTATCACCTCTGTAGTCAAATGACAAAAAGAGGGGGTTAGTGGGTTACAGATTGTTGTAATAAACCATAAATCCAGTATCTCTGTTCAGTCCATGATTTTTCAGGGTAAATAAAGCACACCTCTGAGCGACATAAGTTTTGCTGGCATAAGCAGTAGTATAAAACTTCTCCCACCAACTGAACTATTGCCATTGGGAGTGGTTTAATTATGTTGATGGGAGAGCTCTCTCCTGTTTGCATAAAGCGGCTACATGAGATCTTACAGTGGCACAGTTGCATCGGTACAGCTATGCCACTGTAAGCTCTCAAGTGAATACACAGCCTTAGTCTAGCACAGTAATGAAGATGCCAGGCTCATCTTTTGAGGGTGTTGTGCAGGTTTCCTTTGAGGATGAGGACTGATAGGTCAGATATAGATTGATCCCTTTGTAAAATGTGTTCACCCACAGGTGATAGGGTGTTTTGTCTTTTATCATTTTCCTGGGCATCCCAACTGAGCATTGGCAGAAAAAGAGCTGGTATCTGCATGTATATAGTAACCATTTGTATACATCAATTGCCCACTTTCACCATTCCAATTGTGTGAGTGCAAATTAGGTGCCAAATTTTGAAAAAATTGACACTGTATTTTTAGGCAGCACTTAGATACTAAGCGCTTTACTTTTTCTCATTGCCTTGAAGATTGTGACACAGATCACCACACCATCCCTTGCGGATTAGGTCATACTTACACTACTTAAATTTATGCTGCCATCCTTTTTTCTACATGTGTGAAGTCTGCACTACATTATAAGCTTGGGGCAGAGGCTATGTCTTCTTAACTGACTGTACAGCACAGAGCACTCTGTCAGAACTCAAATAATATTTTGCACTTATACAGTGTCTCAAGATGCTTTACAAACATTAATTAATATTAACAAGATTGAAGTTACAAAGTGTTGGCAGTTTCACAATAATTAACTAACTAATACATAACAACATGACACTTTTTTTGTAATCAGTTATTGTTTTCCTCCATTCTCTTCTACTAATTTTACAAGAGATGAAGCTCTCTCATTCATTCATTAACCTTTACAGGCCAAACTCTGAGGTAGCAAGAGAGGGTATAAATTCCATTGACCTGTGTTCATATGTTAGACAGAGACTGACTTTCTGTTAGTCTCTCATATTGCTTGAATGCTCTTTAACATCTTATGGAGAACTTTAAAAAATATCCTCTTTAGAAATAATTTCCCCCATTTTTCTGTACTTCTTTTCCATTTAACATTTGTAGGAGCATAGGTGTAGCAACTGCAAGGAACTTGGAGGGAGGAACACAGATTGCAGAAGTAAACAATTTGGAGAATAAATCAGGGAGTCAGTCTGTGTACCCATGGTTTGAATGCCCGGTTCAGTGATAGCATCTCTGTAAATAGTTCTCATAATAAAAGGTAGTTTAGTTTTAGAAACATGGACTCCTTTCATTCTGTTACCCAGCACATGGTACATGAAATAATAAGGCCCTCAAATTTGCTTTCACAGAAGAAAAAGAAAAACATTTCCATTGACTTCTGTGGAAGCAGTATTGGGCCTAAGATCATGGTCACTGCTTATGCTACAAATTCCCAATTTGTTGTTATAATCTGATGTTTGTGATATAACAGCAGAAGAGGATGATTAGGAATCTACAAACAAAGGATTATGAATTCAGTTGAGGAACAAGATGCAAGAGAGGATAAAGTCCTTAGCAATAGAAACCTCTTTTTAATGCATAAATTCCTGGTGATTAAAAAACGAGGGAAGAAAAAAATCCATCAAGTATATTGTTTTCCAAAGAGATTGCTATTGAAAGTTTTCCTAGCTGCTCTTTGAAACATAAATTGGAAAACATATCAAACAGCACAAAAATCCATATTAAGAGAAGAAACAGAAGAGAAATGTGTATGTATGTTTGGGAAGTAAGAGGTTGGATGCTGCCCTAGGCCTGCTCCCTATATAGCAAAACAAGCAACAAATGGCCCTTGATCACTCTAATATAAATATTAGAGATGAGTAGCCCAATTGTTGGCTGGTGTAAATCACCATAGCTCCCCAGAAGTCAACTGAGCTATGCCAATTTTGGGAAGGATCTGGCCTGAGGTGGGCCATTCCAGGGCATAGCATTCTCAGGACATCAGAACACTCCAGCCATGCCTCCTCACATTAGGACATGCACCTGTGTCAGCAATGAGGGCCTGCAGCAGAGCCAGTCTCCAGGCAGTCTCATCAGTAGAGCTAGCCTGTAGCAGGCTGCCTCATTAGCCATGCCGCCTGATTGGCTGCAGAGCCAGCAGCAACAGCTTGCTGGTTTCTTGATGCTCATAACCCACCACTACTGTGCCTGCTCCTATGTTACCTTGTTCCTGCTACTCCTGCTTTGCCTCTGTCCTGCCCTGTAGACCTTGTTGCCAGTTACCCTGTTTGCTCCAGTTTCTGCCCTCCAGTTTGACCCTGAGCTGTGGCTCTAGGCTTGTCCCTCAGTTCTGGTGTCCAGTTCCTAACTTCATGTTTTTCTCTTGGTTTTGGCTCCTGACTATGTCTCTGACCCTAGCCACTAGGCATGATGCTTGCTCTGACCACTAGGGTAGACTGCCCTTGATCCAGTCAGCTGGCAACGTGTTATGAATATTAATTCTCATCCTGGGCTTGCCTGAAACACATACTGCACTGGGACCTGCTGTGAAGGCAGCACAGAGTTATTCCCTGGCAAGGCGACAAGGCAATGATGAATCATGCCTCTTAGCTCAGCAGAGCTCTTCTGGTATCCCCCACTTACCTGAATACTCTTAAAATAGCAGTTTGCAACACAATTAGAGTTGGTCAGGAATTTTCTGTCAAAATAATTTTCAATGGAAAATGCACTTTCCACAACATTGAAAATTTCTGTGGGAAAATTGCAATTTTTATTACTTTCCGTTTGTTTTCCATTGCAAAACAACAAAATATTTCTGTTTCGTGAACTGAACTGAAATGTTTTGTTTTGAGTCAGTTCAACCTTAAACTACATCTCCTGACGGTACAGCAAAGCTTCATGAGAGCTGTAGTTTGAGTGATTCTTGCCCCCATTGTCCCTCATAGGTCAGCTTTCCTGGCCATATTACATCTCCCATGATGCACATTGGTATCACCTCTGACTGTGCCACATGGTGCATCATGGGAGTTATGTGACTACAATGCATCATGGGAGATGTAGTCCAGATGGGGAGTCCAGCTTATTGGGAAGAATGAGGGCATTAGGTGCTACAGCTCCTATGAGGCAATGTGGTACCATAAGAAAATGCAATTTGAACGTTGAACTGACTCAAAACAAAACATTTCAACCATTTCTGAATCCATTTTTTTCTGATATTTTCAATGAATGAAAAAGTCAATATTTTGACTCTTCAACCTGATTTGGGATAAAAAAATGTTGCAACTTCAACATTTCCCATGGAATGGGAATTCTGATGTCTACTCAGCTCTAGTTGCAATGTTTTGGTGGAATGTGAGAACTGAAAGTGGCTATAGTGCTGCAAAAGTAATGTTGAAAAAGGGCATCTTAGCTCATAACAGTAATTAACTTAATAGTTTTCCCTTTAAATCACTCCAACTCCATCCTAGTCTTCCACTTCCTTCCTAGTTGATGCATTTTGCAGGTAATTAGGGTTCTTCAAAAGTTTAACTTTCATCTAAGAAACTGAAGTAGAACAAATAGATTATCTCCCAATTCAGATTTATAAGTGAAAGTAAAACTTAGGTGATTTTAAGTGGATCCACTTCCAAAAGACTGCTGAGGGCAGTTACTGGACTGGAGCAAGAACACAGTGTTTTTCCTTTGAAATTTGCCTATTTGAGAAACATACTTGTGACCAACTTCATAAGAAACCACTGCTTCCATATTGCATACTTTCCACTAGGCTTTAGAGGCAACTGCCTCTGAATTTGTACATTTACTTGAAATGATAAATGAGCTCCTGTGGTATATAAAATGATGTAAGAAACCTTGCTACAGGACAGTGTATGACAAATAATTATTATTATATTATTACCAGTAACAAACAAATGTTAACAAACAGCACCATAAGTTGGAATGGTACACTGCCGAAGTTAAAAAACAGACACAGTTTCTACATCAAAGAATTTACAATCTAAAGCTCCAAACCTGCAACTGGACCCACTCAAGAAGAACTTTGCAGATCCAATTGCAGGTTCAGGGTCTAAATAGAATAGAGTGAATGGTCTGACAAGTTTGATTTTTGTTTTTTATGATTTAGAATCAAAGGAAAAATAAACTCCAAAAAACCCTTGATATCAGCTCACTCAAAACCCTCAGAAATAAAGCAAATGAACTGAAGTTATATTATGAAACAAGGGACTATTGTGGGGCTATTACAATATTATCTAGAGAAATCAGAAAAGAGATTATTGCTTATATTGTATATATTAAGCTTATTAGGGTTTAGAGTTACTAAGATTGTTCTTCTGTCAGACTATAGAAGATAGGTCTGGTATACAGTAGCAGTTAGGGAAATGTCTCTGATTGGTAAAAGTCAATCTCTCTGACTTGCAGGATATAACTGGCAACTGAATGTAGGGTGTTGTAAAAGTTCCTCTTTCACAGTGCTCAAAAGCTAAGAAGCAGGATAGAAAGTGTTTACCAGCCTTTTATAATCAGCAATGGGCTATAACCCAGAAGGAAAAAAAAGGTGAATGAATCACTGAGGCATTAGCTGAGGAACAGCTACCCCACTGCAAGGGGTCCCCAAAATTATAAAAGTTTCTCATGCCTGTCCTTTTAAAAGAGCAATTAGTTTCAGTACCTTTTGGCCTCTTCTAGGTAACTCTTTCACTTTAATTTTACTTTAAAGAAGGTGGTGAAAGGCCATTTGGCACCAGCCAATTTGTTTTACTCCAGCTGCCTGAGAGGATCACAGTTGCTTGGCAACTGAAGTCTCAGCCTTTCTCTCTGCCTGCACCAGGCTATGAAACTTAAGAGTTTTGGAGGCTTTGACTAGTGGTGTCAGCATAAAACTGAAATGACTTCAGGGTTTTTTAACTTGTCTATCTTATCTCATCAATTGTTTTTAACGTAGTGCACAAATCCATGGGATCTTGGTGTAGATAATTTGTTGCTGTATTGTTGACCACGAGTGTAATTTGTGGAAAAATTAAAGCTTTCTACCAAAAATGTCAAGTCTCCTCAGATGCTCCCCATAAGGGGGAGGAAAAGAAGAGGTGCATTTCTCCCTTGTGCCAAAAACCTCACTGCTTCACATGTGCTAAATTCTCCCAGGCTCCTCCCCATGCCTTCCCAGGTCAAAAGTAAAGTACTGTATATTAAACCTCCCTCTCCAGTATTTTTTGTAAAATATTTAGGACCCAATCTGGTGAGAGGTTGACATCAATGGGAGTTGTAGGCACTCAGCACCTCACAGGATCAACTCCTTAGTTTGCTTTGCCTGCATTTTTCCCAAGCAAAGTGAATTAGGAAAGTCCAGTCATTTCAATTCTTTAAAAGGGAAAAATTGGAAACTAGAATGACTATTAAATATAATTCTTTTATTTCCACTCATTCTAACTTTGTTTCTCTGTGGAATGAAATAGGGTCTATAGCATAGAGACAGGAATCGTTAGCTATTTTTTTCCCCATTCAGTGTTACATTAAGCTGGAAAAGTCTCTTCGAGTTTTTTTACAGTTTGTTTGGATAATAATTTATTACTTTCTCCTGATTTCTTCTCCTGATTTACAGTTCCTCGATTCCTTCTCTTTATGTAAGAAGAAAGATCTGTAGACACCTGCAGAGTCTGCCAATTTGTTTCTATTGCCAGCTAAGAGAAAGTCCTGATGCACAGGGAAACAACTGTAGACCTATTTGCACATTCTCGAGAGACTCTATCAATCTTGGGGTCAAATAGCTCACGCCCCCTCTGGCACTTTTGGTTCTTAGACACACAATGGAGCACCTTCTAAGTGACATTCATGGGTAATATTCTTTTATGTTTTAATACTTCAAAGATAGTTTCATGGAGAGGTATTTAATTTGAATAAAGAGGAAACGCGTGTTCCCCTCCTTGCTCGCCTCCATTCTCTAGTGACTAAGCAAATGATGCATAGAGGAAGCTGCAGTAAATTGGTTTTGTCATGTGGGCTTTCATCTTCGGGAAAGACCTCAGTACTCTATCAGAAACACAGCTGAGTACGGGTTTGGAGAATCTACCCTGAAATAAATAACATAAGGGACATGAGGGGCTGTCTTATTCTTTTTCATTGCAATAAAACTTCACTAGCCCCTTTGGAAACTTAGGCCATTATCCTCACACCTGTTGACCCCATCTGCTCCCCACCCACTTATTTGCTGCAGGAAGTAGCCCCTTCTCTCACCACAGTGTCTGGAGTCACAAGCAGAGCTGAGTAAGGGCTGGGACAATCTAGCGCAAAATAAATAACACAAGGGGCTGTTTTGTTCTTTTTCACTGCACTCAAACATCAATTTTTTAAAAATGTACCTGAAGCTGCCACATGAATGCAGCATGTCATAGCATTCAGCATGTGTGTGCTGCAGAAACATGAGGGCTTTGCATCAAAATTCAGGTCCAACTTGTTACAGACTAAGCAGGGCTTTGATTTCTGAGTATAGTGAAGGCAAGTTGGCCAGTGTGCACACCTCAAGAGGTAATGCAGTTCCTGACTACCCATTAGAGTTGGGTAAATAATGCAAAAAACATATATGTGAATAAAGAAAAGGAGTACTTGTGGCACCTTAGAGACTAACCAATTTATTTGAGCATAAGCTTTCGTGAGCTACAGCTCACTTCATCGGATGCATTCAGTGGAAAATACAGTGAGGAGATTTATATACACACAGAACATGAAAAAATGGGTGTTTATCATGCACACTGTAAGGAGAGTGATCAATTAAGATGAGCTATTACCAGCAGGGGCGGGGGGCGGGGGAAGAAAACCTTTTGTAGTGATAATCAAGGTGGGCCATTTCCAGCAGCTAACAAGAACGTCTGAGGAACAGTTGAGGGGGGGGGAATAAACAAGGGGAAATAGTTTTACTTCCTCAGACGTTCTTGTTAACTGCTAGAAATGGCCCACCTTGATTATCACTACAAAAGGTTCCCCCGCCCCCACTCTCCTGCTGGTAATAGCTCATCCTAAGTGATCACTCTCCTTACAGTGTGCATGATAAACACCCATTTTTTCATGTTCTATGTGTATATAAATCTCCTCACTGTATTTTCCACTGAATGCATCCGATGAAGTGAGCTGTAGCTCAAATAAAGTGGTTAGTCTCTAAGGTGCCACAAGTGCTCCTTTTCTTTTTGCAAATACAGACTAACACGGCTGCTACTCTGAAACCTGTTAATACGTGAATAATGTATTTGACAAACTAATAACAAAATAAAAAAAATACAAGGAATAATGGGACTAGCTTTATATTTTGTGCCAAAATTGCTGAGGACCAGATATTGCCACCCTTAGTTTTTGTAGTATCTTACTACTCAGACAGTCCACCTGAAATCAGTGGGATTACTTGCAGAGTAAGGTGGGACTCAGCATGAGGAATGATATCAGAGCCAGATCCTAAATTAGAACTACATAGCTTAATAGAACATAGCTAAAGGCTCTCTAGAATACTGTAAATGTCCAAGGATAACATTTATGGACACAAGCTAATATACATAGGGTATTCTGCTCCACTAAGGGATTATCATGTTTGGGAATGTTTCACTCTTCTCTTCAGATATTTTTTAGGATATCTCTATCCCTTCCCTTTAATCTCCCATGATGCACCACAGCCATGGAGTCCCCTCTCTAAGAAGTGAGAGACAGTGGTGTATCATGGGAGATGTAGTCTGACCCAGAAGTCCAGCCTGTAGAAGAGAGTGGGAGCATGAGGTACTAAACTAGAACTCCCATATGGCACAGTGGCAGAGTTTCTGAACTGAAATATTTCAGTTTTCAGCCAAAATATTTGTATTTGAATTTTTACTAAAAAATACTAAATTTGCTGTGAAAATTTTAGACAAAAACATTTTTTTTGTTTTTGTCAAAATTTTGTCCCAAAACAAACACCATTTTCTGACCCGCTATAGCTGATGCACCTTGATCTTGGGGGATTGGGCATGTGCTATTCTTGTTTTCCCAGTCATTTCATGGAGAAGGATTGCTGGGATGCTGGGGTAAACATTCTACCCCCTGGCTGATAAAATGACTGACAGGATAAGGCAGTGACAAATGGAGCACCTAGGACTCAGTGATAAGCAAGCAAGAGTACACATTCATGTGCATGAGGCCTCCATCTTTTCAATTGAATTAATCAAAGAACATCTTTAAAAGATGCAACATAGGAAACATAAGCACAGGTCAGTTTCTTGCAAATCTATTGGGACAAACATTCTGAATAATACAAAACTATTTTCATTTCATAGAGGCTCTGGATTGTTAATGCAGTTTACAGAATGGTCATCTCCAGAGGCAAGTGCCCTGAATTATTACGTTGACATGCCTCTTAAAATAAATCAAATAGCTCCTTTTTTACTTGACAAACTCTTCATCTTATCAGAGTGATCTGCTTTTGCTGCAGAGATTTCTCCGGCAGATCAGCTAGACAATGAGAACCCTTACAGTGGATGCATTTTGTTGAAGTATGTCATGGAAATACAAACATAAGGAGATAGGCTCTCTTTTCTTTCCCCTGAGGAGAGAGGCAAAAATGCTGTTTTACTAGTTACTGTCTTATCAAGCTATCTCACTGTGTGTGTGTGTGTGTGTGTGTGTGTGTGTGCATGTAAAATGATTAACAGCAACAAGAACATGTTGCCTTATTCTCTTTTAAGATAAGATGTTTGATGTGCTACGAAATGTTCGTTTGGCCTTTATTGTATTAGTCACTTGTAATACCAAAAAGATTCAATTGAATTTTAAAGGATACATTTAATAATACAGTGAATACACAAAAACATGTGGTAAAGAGTCTCACTTCGTAATCTACACCAAACCACATGAATTCTAGAGATCAAAAATTAGTATTGAAGGAAGCAAAACACTTGATTTGCCATCCACAATCAGGGAAATATTATTCTGGAGTGAGTCAGGAGTGTGCTGAATCTGTATCCCTAATATATTCATTGCAAGTTGTATTCTTCATTTGGATTCTATTTAGGTTTCTTGCAAGCAGCTTTCCAGATGTTGAAACAGATGAGCATCTATAACTCTAGGGACATAGAAGGTGAAATTTAACAAGGTTTGCGGTACTCTAGTTTGACAAGAGCTAGTGAGATGGACTCAATATGCCTTATATATAAGCATAGATCTCACTGTCAGTAGTATATAAATTTAGATGCTTATCCAAACCTTTACAGATTTTCTCCCTCCCTTTTCTCTCTCTCTAGTTTATTTTTCACCCTTTCCCCTCTTCCTAACCCAACCAGATCATTGTCCCTTTGAGCCTCACTCCATCCTTCCCTTTCTGCTCAACTTCTCTGACTTTTATCCCCCAGTCACTCCCTAGTGGCAGGTGATCCCCCTGACTCCCATAATTTTCAGCCTTTCATTCTTTTTTCAGTGTAACTCTTCTGCCAGATGCTTACCAAAAGTAAAAAAGGCTGGGTTCAATATTAAAGTTGGTCAGAAAAATTCTGAAGAAAAAACTGTTTCGATCGGAACTTGCCAATTCAGGGAAATCAGCATGTTTTGCAGAAATGGAACCCAGGGAAGATTCAGACAGAACCCCACCTGCCAGGCAGGTTTCACTTGTAAACATCATTATATACCAGTTCTCCTGCCCAGCTCCCGGTCAGACTGCCTAATTGGCCCTGCTAGGGACCCCAGGGCTTCTAGGGGGCCACAGTTCAGGGCAGCCCTGCCATGCAGACTGCTTTTGAGTCAGGACTCTATTCCCTTTTGCAGATAATTTCAATTTTTTTTATTTTTGTTCTTATTTGGAACAAAAACAGATTGTTGAAATATTGAAATCCTCTACGACATGGAATTACTTTTCTCCATCCAGCTCTACTCAATATAGCTCCGGTCTGTTGGGTTCAGATTAACTGCAGTGTTCAAACCTGTGCTTAAGAAAGTCTGAAGCTTCAGAGGTATTAATAAAGCTTCTGACCCAACTTGTATCCAGTAGAGAATGCTAGGCTTGCTTTAAAAAAAAGATCACTATTTTCCTCAACATGAATATCACCAACAGGTCAGCCTGTTAGAAACCAAGAAAGGGGAACAAGAGTACTTAGTAACTCTGTAGGGAATAGTCTTGCAATAGCAGGGGGGTGGACATGTCAGTCACACTTTCAGTGTGGTTGTCTGTCCCACTCCAGGGGCTGAACTACACAGAAGTATATGAGTCTGCTACTGGTTCTGACCTACCAGCTCAGACAGCAGAGGCTCATGGTTTTAGATCCAGAGGTCCTGGGCTCATGCCTTGCCAATGACCTATCCAGTGGTGTCACATTACAAATGTGGTGGCCTGTATGGGGATTTAAGCTGTGGTGGACATCTAAAACTCAATTAAGATTCCTGGGCTAGAAGAAGTGCATAACCCATGCTTACACAATGTGGCTCTCTGTCGCCCTCTGGTGGCTAATCCACCTATAGAGTTTTATGAATATGCTTGCTATAGACTACAATATTTAAACTATGGAACCTGATTTCTTTAGCTCAAGCAGAGGAGGTCATGTTTTTAGATCCAGAGATCAATCCCTATAGATAACAACCCATACAGGGGTTTGGCATTGCAGACAGTGGCTAACTGACCTTTTCCATCTTTATCTAATACCATACCATAACAGTCCAACATTTATGAGTTTGACACAGTGAGAGAACAAAGATTTCAGCTAGTTCAATTATTATAGGAACTAGCTCATCTATACTTATTTGTAACCTATGAATTTATTAATGGATCCCAAAGTAGCCAATGACCTTCTGTGACAGATCATAGAATCATAGAATATCAGGGTTGGAAGGGACCTTAGGAGGTCATCTAGTCCAACCCCCTGCTATTGTGCTATCAGATGGTGAATCACATCTGATTTCAAATGCATATATTAACATTTTAAAACACTTTTGGCTTTAACCAGTGAAACATAACAAGGATTTGTAAAAATCTGATGTTGTGAGTTTGAAAAGATCTTAAAATTCATTGTCTGTGAAATAATCTAGTACTAGTATGCTATTAGCAAGGGCATAACAAGCTTCTGTTTGTTTTAGAATGATGTATGGTTTGTGATGTTGAAATTGCAGTCACAGACAAGTTACAATGATTTGCCCTGAGGATGATTTATGATTCACAATCCGGCAGGAATCATTTATCTCTTGCACATCTTGCTAGAAATCATATCCCTTGGCTTATACTTTCACCAGAAAAGATATTCTAGAGGTCATCAAAACTTTGATCTGGAAAGATGGAACTTTACTCCCCACATCTTGTTCCTTTGGTGTGATAAAGGGTTTTACTTTTCACATTGATGTGCACAGAAGAGGAGCTATTACTCTTTCCCGCAGTCTAGGGCTCTTTTTTTTTTTCAGAGCTTAAGCAGCCTTTCCAAAATGTAGCACTAATACTCAGAGGTAATAGACAAAAGCCTAAATTATCCATCCCAAGCCAAAGGAGAGAATCAAACAGGCAAATCAAAATTAAGTTCCATGCAATACTTTGCCCCAAATACAGATTCTATTGAAATTAGATCAGAACAATAAACAATAATTAAGTAATTTAGAAACTCTTCAGGCTACAGGATACAAGTACTCTGTACTGTTTAATTATGTCATTACTTCCATTAGATCATGCACTATAGTGTCTAAGTGCTATAATGCATAACATGGTAGCCTAAGTTTCCACACAAGAGGGAACAGAGGAGAGGGGGAGATTCAACTCCAGCCAAATCTCCAATTCCTGCCCCTCCTGCACCTGTGTCTTCTCCAGGCATAGGAATGTGGATCTAAATTGTCTTGGGCCCTGAGCCTGCTGCATGACAAGACTTGGATGCCATTTCTTTGACTTAAGTAGCCATTTCTTTGTATGAATCATGAGTGGCCTTCAAGTCTTGGGGCTGCCAGGAAACTACATCCCTGGATTGCCGCTGACTTTGCTCCAATTCTCCCTTGTGCACTGGGGTTCAGGGAATCCAAATGGAATAGAGTTATATAGTACCCATAAGGTGTGGAACCCCTGAGTGGTGTTGCTCAGTTCTGCCCCTCACTTTCCTGTGCAGCGAAACTGCAGCAGTTCTGATGTGTCAGAAGCCTGCAGAGGAAGGGACAGAGTTTGGCTTATGGTGACTTAGTGTTTTACCAGTAAACACCAAGGAATAACAGCATATTTATAGGCTTTTGTAGATTACTGTGTAATTACACGAAGCAGATCTAACAGTAATTAACAAATAAGCTTCAGCACTGTTTAGAAGACGGAAAAGTCATATATTGGTCTTGTAATCACCCAGCTACCACATGAAAATTAATTACCCTGTAACTATGTGATCAGTATTTACCACATTTAAATAGTATTTGTGCCCCTTTAATTTGAAGTGCCACTTTAATTTTAAAATATGAAATTACTAAATCTCTCATGACAGTGGCTTGAATTTAAAGTAGTTACAGTAGTGCAGTAAAGCTGTTTAGAAAACAATGAAGTCACTGAATATTGAACATCCTGGTTAATTTTTTTTTCACACACATAAGAAAAAACCCCCAGCTGATGGAATATCACTGAGTGATCCTGACTGATGCCACCAATTACTTACTAGAAGCCCCAATCATTGGTGAAAGTCCCTCTGTGCTAGATCGTGTACAAACACAAAACAAAAAGACAGCCTCTTCCCTGAAGTACTTAAAACCTAAGTTAAGATCAGAGACTTTGGAGGGTCTGAAATGCAGATCTGGATCAAAATTTTGTGGCCCACCTCTAGTTTCTATAACTACAAAATTAAATGACACTCGAGGTCTTTTTCCCCCACGCTGGCTAATAGTCATGCCTTCACTGAAGCCCATCCACAGTCTATTTTCTTATTTTGTGTTTTCTCTTGAATTTCTCTTATCACTGTGTATATTCTAGTATATGGAAAGAGCTATATGAATGGTATTATTCATTGTCTCCTTTTGAGCAGCTCATGAAGACGTCTATTCAAGTACATGTGCAAGGCCATAGTTTTTGTGCCCAAGGCAAGAAAGGCATTACAGTGCTGGGCAAGAAAGCCGAACTTTGTATGACTGTCCCTGGCTTGGGTTACAATGCAACAATCTTGAATACAGAATGATTGGCTGTAGTTCTGTAGCATGTGGATACTGGAGCTGCAGAGTCTGAAATGAAACCCTTTCTCTCCCTGCCATCCTCATTTTTTTTCCACTTATTGTTCCACAGTCTCCACACTCAATAGATTCCTGCCAAACAAGTTGCAGAGTTGGCGCTGCCAACTAAACAAGCATGTTGGGTCAAATACATCTTTAATTTAACACAAATGACTTTAATGGCATTACGTCAGAGATTAGCTCATCTTGGTTAACTCCTTCCTGTCCTAAAACTTGACAGGATTTCAATGGGAGTTTTACTTAAGTGGGATTGCTGCGTGAAGCCCCTTTATTTAAACCGTATGTGAAATTAACAGACCCCTGCTCTGAAAACCTGAGTTACTAAATCATCAGTTTCTCAGCCTACCTTTCAAAGCTGGATTTCAGAACCTTGGTCTGTAAAAGCAAAATGCCATTCATTAACCATCTCTATGGTGAGGAAGTGGATTAAAATTACCTCTAAAATATGAAAAATAAATGGCATAGGGAATAATTCACTGAAGTGCAATCATGGCTTTTAAGTATAAACACTTTTGTTTGCTTGAAATTAGTGAGGCTGAAAGTTTGTGTAGCAATTTGATCACTTGGAAAATCACTTTGCTTGCTTAATTCTAGTTGTCAGAAACTGACTAAATCAGAGAAGGACATTGGCCACAGTTTTGATTTTGAAATTTTGATTTCAAATGAAGGGATTTAGAGTGCTATATAGAATGCTAAACTATGAGGGACAGATACTACCCTGGTGTAAATCCAGGGTCACTCTCTTGGGCTTACAGTATTATGCAGAGCAAAATTTGACCTAAGATGCCACACAAATGTATCTGTGTGTAGGTCAACTCCTGTGTGTGTGCACAAACATATACATGTTTGTTTGTGTGGGGGGAGCATACAGCATGTGATATAGGATATTAAACAGCATATTCACACAATGAGAATGTGACAACAGATGTGGAGATCTCTCTCAGCTTATCTACTAGTTGATGTTTATCGTAGCTCAGCTCAGCTGCTAATTTTTTAGTATGAAAAATGTGAAGGTTTTGGTACCATATGTCACAGGGTCAAAATTTCAGTAACAAAATCAATTTGGTTGAGATTATAGGATATAGAGTGAACCAGTGTGGGGTGGAGGAGAGAAAAAAAAGCATACATAATGGTAATCTTGGTTGATGAAGATCTTCTGTGAAGATGAAATAATCTGAAATGGTTTATTGTCCACAGACTAGAAAGAGCACACTACTTAGAATGTATGATTAATGTAAAGAATGTTGAAAACCAGTCTTTTAAAAGCAGGCAGAAAGAATATATGGCTTTTTCAGATTTCTGTGCACAAATATTTAGTCCCTTTCTTTGAAGTATGATGTATTTTGCAGTCAGACAGTATTTAGGTGCCTAATGTTAGATGGTTAACTTTATACTTAGGCACTTAAATGAGTGGCCTAATTTCCAGAGGTGAGGCTGAGTCCCTACAACTTATTGATTCTAAGTGCTGCCATCAAAGCTCAACAACTCTGAAAACCAGGAAATTTATTTAGCTGCCTAATTATAAACTTAGGTACCTAACATTAGGAGCTAAGTTTGAAAATTTGGGCCATAGTCTTTGGAATTCTTTGTATAGGGTTAATTTCACTTAGTCCCTACTCTGTCTTCTATGTCTTCTGGACACGAGAACAGTGGGTAATAAAAGTAAAGGACTACTTGTGGTACCTTAGAGACTAACCAATTTATTTGAGCATGAGCTTTCGTGAGCTACAGCTCACTTCATCGGATGCTCACGAAAGCTCATGCTCAAATAAATTGGATAGTCTCTAAGGTGCCACAAGTACTCCTTTTCTTTTTGCGAATACAGACTAACACGGCTGTTACTCTGAAACCGGTAATAAAAGTGACATCTGCTAGTACAAGGAGAACTCATACAGCATGTGTAATTTGAGGAGATTACTCAGCTACACTGCCAATAATGTGACTGCTTCTAATGTCTTCCAGCTCTGCAGGTGTACTATAATGTGTTGAATTTATGGGTATGTGTATGAAGGTGCTATATTGCCCTCTAAAGGCTAGCTAGAGACAGGATAAGGGAACTGCTGCTGCTTGCAGTTGCAGAACATTCTCCATCAGCTAAAGAGATTTTTTGGAGCTGAAGGACTAGGGAGAGTCCCAGCTCTCAGTAGGTGCGATTTACATCCTAACCATATACCTTCTGTGCACCACATATATTCGTTACATATATCAGGACATATAATCCTCTTTCTTTCATCAATTCATGCAAGCTTTGTGTTACAAAGATATCACATCTCCAAGGAAACTGGCAGGGGTGGTGTTATTCCTAATCCTTACAAACCAAAACCTTTAGGTTACAGAAACAAAACCCTGGAGGGTTCTCACAGTCCTATGACAGTACTTGTTCTGGTAGGTCTGCAATGTCAATAAAAAAGGTTAGTTTGGAAAAGACAGCAATGAGAAACGTAGCAGTAGTCAATGGAAGTGGTAGATACTCTGATGTCACATTTGAGTAATGTCACCCTCACATATTGTGTAATTTCCTATACTCCAGATCCATGTCACAGTAGACTGGCTATGGTCTCACAAGAAAGTTTTTGGTGGCCTCAGAGTGTGACCACCAACTCTTGCTGGTGGCCATTCTAACAATTTTCCCTAAAATACTTAATTAACTTTAGGAAAAACAAATAAATAAATATGCACATATACATATCCAAATTATGGTAATTTATTTATGTAGGGATTTATTGCAGACTCAATAATAAAAATAATGCACAGTTGTCTCTATTCTTTACTGGACCTAAACATAACAGAAACAAATAATGTGCTTTACATGTTCTTGTCTTTTTGTTGTTGTTTCTTTTGCATTTTGGTTGCTTTTGGGGGTTTTTTTAGACTTGCTAGATAGTAAATCTGTTTCTGTGGAAAGTGATATTTGTATCCTTGTTTACATTGCTTTCCCGCCCTCCCCCCCGCCAATCTCTGCCCAGGAGACTGTGGCCACGTGAAAAGCCCTTGGTTGCCGCATGCAGCTATGGTGGCCCCATTTGAGAAATGTTCTTGCCCTCAGGTCACTCATCAGCCAACTAGTACTGGCTGATATGGTAATGCATGTAACCTGATATCCTTGTTGGAGCTTGTGTGGTGAAATTCTGGAGAAAATAGGCTAAATTGGAATTTCTTGCTCACAGAGCACTGCATCACTTAATAAACTCTCTTAGTAAGTCATGACTGTTTTTCTAATTTATCTCTTTGGCACTTTAGTCCAAACACAGCAGTAAATAAGCATTTTTCCCATTTTCCCAATGGGGAACCAAAGCAGAGGCTAGATTAGCTCAAGACCACAAAGGGAGAGAATGTCAAGATTTAAATTCAGAATACAGAGCTGACTATTAACCTGTAATTTGTACACAATTTAAGTTCCTCTTCTATACACCCATCAAAAAAGTGTTCCCCCTCTGGGATTCTGGCCACAGGAAAAGACAAACATGAAGGAGCATTCAAAAGTTTTGTTACCCTGGTGTAACAGCAGAGTGTGCTGCATCTTGCCCAGTGCTATAGTCAAATTTGGGGCCCTTGAATCATGTAACCAGGCTCTTCAAAATGGTTGTACTCTGAATGGAAGGAGACCCAGCCTCTATAGGAGCTAGGTGTAGAATAAAGAAGTCAGGCAGATTAACTCTTCATTCAATCCCTGGGCAACCCTCCGTGCATTTTGCCTCTCTCCCCTCCTTCCTAATGCTAGAGCTGTGAGCATTCTAGGACTGTAGCAATCTCTGCTGACAGGTGCAGGTTCTTGAACTGTCATTTCTCCCATGCCAAATAAAAGTGGTATATTGGGAAGGGTTGGGATGATTTTGCAGACACATGGCATGGGGAGGCCCACCATGCTCCATCACCTCACAATGCTTTCTTGAGGTCATCATCCAAATCCTGGCAGAGGGAAAAGTATCAATGACTCCATAGCACTGCACTCCAGGTGGCTTGTTTGGCAGTGGGAACTGAACCTGGGAACCTTCAAATATTAAAGCCACAGTTTCTACTGCCCGAGCTGAAGGACACAGGTCTGTTAGGTATTGCTGTAGCAGGCTTATCAAGCTGTCTGTGTGGCCCAGCCACCACTAGGGGGGAACAGAGTGCCCGTGAGTGGATATGGTTTACAACTCTGCATTTATGAAATCAGATGAGGTTGAGTGACTGCACAGTGCTAACTCTCCTTCTCCCTCTTCACCAGGGTATAGATCAAGGGAGGGCAAACTATGGCCCACGGGCCAGATCCGGACTAACAGGGCTTTCAGTCTGGCCTGCGGGATTGCCAGCCCCGTGGTGCAGCGGGGCTAAGGCAGGATCCCTGCCTGCCTTAGCCCCGCACTGCTCCTGGAAGTGGCTGGCACCACGTCCCTGCGGCCCCTGGGGCTCCATGCACTGCCCTCTCCTGCAGACACCGCCCCCGCAGTCCCCATTGATCGGGAATGGGCCGGAGCCGCCTGCCTCCCCCCCCCCAGGAGTCACTGTTGGACATGCTGGCCACTTCCGGGAGCAGCACAGGGCCAGGGCAGGCAGGGAGGCTGCCTTAGCCCCAGTGCGCGCTGCTACCACCCTGGAGCCACTTGAGGTAAGTGGCGCCAGGCCGGAGCCTGCACCCCAAACCCTTCCTGCACCCCACACCACAGGTCCCTGCCCTGAGCCCCCTAACACCCTGCACTGAGCCCCTGCCACACCCCTCTTGCACCCCAACCTCCTACCCTGAGCCCCCTCCTGCACTCCACACTCGTCCTTCACCCCAGCCCCTTGCCCTGAGCCCTTTCCCGCACACTGCACCCCTCCCACACCCTGCTCTCCCTCCCATACCCCAACCCCATGCCCCAGCCCTACATTCATGGCCCTGCATACAATTTTTCCACCCAGATGTGGCCCTCGGGCCAAAAAGTTTGCCCACCCCGGTATAGATACAGCTGCGGCAGTACTGAACTCAGCCATACTGCATAGTTCAAGATGATTTCTATGTTGTAGAGGCATGAGATCCTGGGCTTAGTCCATTATCCACAAGTTCTTCCTTCCCTCTCCACAAATCTTCAATGGCTGTTTCTAAGTTAGTACAGTTTCTAAGTTAGTAGGCCGGTAAGCCTAACTTCAGTACCGGGCAAACTGGTTGAAACTATAGTTAAGAACAGAATTATCAGAGACATAGATGAACATGATTTGTTGGGGAAAAGTCAACATGTTTTTTTGTAAAGGGAAATCATGCCTTACAAATCTACTAGAATTCTTTGAGGAGGTCAACAAGCATGTGGACAAGGGGGATCCAGTGGATATGGTGTACTTAGATTTTCAGAAAGCCTTTGACAAGCTCCCTCACCAAAGTCTCTTAAGCAAAGTAAGCTGTCATGGGATAAGAGGGAAGGTCCTCTCATGGATCAGTAACTGGTTAAAAGACAGGAAGCAAGAGGTAGAAATAAATGGTCAGTTTTCAGAATGGAGAAAGGTAAATAGTGGTGTCCCTCAGGGGTCTGTACTGGGACCAGTATTATTCAACATATTCATCTGGAAATGATCTGGAAAAAGGGGTAAACAGTGAGGTGACAAAATTTGCAGAGGATACAAAACTACTCAAGATAGTCAAGTCCAAAGGAGACTGTGAAGAGTTACAAAGCGATCTCATAAAACTGGGTGACTAGGCAACAAAATGGCAGATGAAATTCAAGGCTGATAAATGCAAAGTAAGTACATTGGAAAACATAATCCCAACTATACATATAAAATGATGGGGTCTAAATTAGCTATTACCACTCAAGAAAGAGATCTTGGAGTCATTGTGGATAGTTCCCTGAAAACATCCACTCAATCTGCAGTGGCAGTCATAAAAGCTAACAGAACGTTGGGAAGCATTAAGAAGGGGATGGACAATAAGACAGAAAATATCATATTGCCTCTATATAAATCCATGGTACACCCACATCTCGAATACTGCATGTCGATGTGGTCGTCCCATCTCAAGAAAGATATATTGGAATTGGAAAAGGTTTAGAAAAGGGCAACAAAAATGATTAGTGGTATGGAACAGCTTCCATATGAGGAGAGATTAATAAGACTGGGACTTTTCATCTTGGAAAAGGGACGACTAAGGTGGGATATGATAGAGGTCTATAAAATCATGACAGGTGTGGATAAAGTAAATGAGGAAGTGTTATTTACTCCTTCTCCTAACACAAGGTCTAGGGGTCACCAAATGAAATTAATAGGCAGCAGATTTAAAATAAATAAAATAAAGTATTTTTTCATGCAACACTCAGTCAACCTGTGGAACTCTTTGCCAGAGGATGTTGTGAAGGCCAAGACTATAACTGGGTTAAAAAAAGAACTAGATAAATTTATGGAGGATAGGTCCAAGGTTGGGCAGGGATAGTGTCCGTAGTCTTGGTTTTGCCAGAAGCTGGGAATGGGTGACAGGGAATGGATCACTTTATGATTACCTATTCTGTTCATTCCCTCTGGGGCACCTGTCATTGGCCACTGTCAGAAGAAAGGATACTGGGCTAGATGGATCTTTGGTCTGACCCAGTATGACCATTCTTATGTTTGTTATGTTTCTAAGCACACCCAACAATGAAATGGAGCATGTTAACTTATGGAAACTCATTATTATAATAATTTTGTGTAGCTTAGCCATTTCCTAACTTTTTTATAACAAAAAGGAGCTTGTGACCCACAATCTGTACTTTCAAATGGTTGTCTTGTTATATTTAAACAAAGAAATATCAACAAAATTAAATTACAACAGTCCCCTCCGTACCAAAACAATCTGTTGAGAAATTCATGGTAATTTTGTTACCAGTGATTGTGTTTCTGTTTGCATAGTAACATGCTCACACTTACTAATCTAATAACATTACTTAGCACTGTCATCTTCAAAGCACCTTTACAAATAACTGCTGTAACACACCTGTGAAGAAAGTACCAATTTACAGATAGAGGGGCTACAGCAGAGAACTTAGGTTTCTTTCACACAGTCGCAGGAGGAGTCACTTGGAGACAAATATTTTTAGTCTTCAAAGCACTTTACAAACAATAACACACTAAATATCACTACCCCCATTTTTGTAGATGCAGAGAATTCAGTTGACTTTCATGCAGTCATATAATGAGTCTGTACAGGTTCCAAGAAGGGGGAGGCTAAAACCAAATAAATAATACTACTTTAAGAAGGCCTCAAAACTAGCCCTGACCAGCAGAGTTCCTAGTTCTCTTAGGGTACATCTACACAACAAAAACACCCCATGGCAGTAAGTCTCAAAGCCCAGATCTACAGACTTGGGCTTGTGCTATGGTACTAAATATAGCTCTGTAGATGTTCCAGCTCAGGAGGAGCTTAGGCTCTGAACCTCACCCCGTTCCCTGGGCTTCAGAGCCTCAGCTGCAAGAGCTACACAGCTATTGTTAGTGCCATAGCGGTAGCCTGGAGAGCCTGAGTGGCCATCACAAGTAACTGAAAAAGGAGAACCAGTCCTTCTCACTGCTTCTAAAAATGAGAAAATTCAATTTGAAAATCCATAGAAAGCATACACAAACTATAGCTTATTGTCTATGTCTTGTATTTTTATCCATGACCACTTCTTGTTGTTTGATGAATTCTGGAAACACATCCTTGCATTCAGCATTTTCAAAATTGCAGCAAATCTGTAGTTCATTTTTCACTGTGTCCACTTCCAAATGATTTCTTTCATCTCACCATGTGGACTTCATTAATGAAAATACTTTCATTGTGTGCATTGTTACATGAAATGGAAAGTATGTAAGAAGCTATTTTTTTAAATTCTTGAAGTTTCCACTTCCACTTGGATTTATCATCTTGAAAAATTGTGAGGTATTTCTCTTCAATACTTCTGCAGTCTTGAAATTCAGGAGGCAAAATGACTTCTTTTGATTGCACAAAATTCTTTATATAACACGTCCTTGTCAATAACATCATCAATTTTGCATGTTTCAACAGCTTCTGTAAATGCTTTAAAAGAACACTCTTTTGCCAATAAGAGACAGTTTCTTGTGCACACTATTTTCATTGGTGTCATATCTGTTTCATAAATACTTTTAAATTCACTGATAAACAGAAAAATCCATTTTACACTTTTTGTTTACTTTCACTGATACACTTCAATCTGGGGTTCACAACATAAGCATAACATTTGTCATTTATTCTGCAGCCTAGTTTGTCTAGATTGGATATCAGTTCCAAAAATGAAGTTACTGTGAACGAGTTTTACTCCAGAGCTTCAATACTGTCTGTGAATATTTTTAAAGCATCATTCAAAAAGTAGAATTCATCAATTTCATTTGTGTTTCTTCATCTCTGAAACCATCCCATATTGCTGTAGGGCTTCCATCTTCCCCTAAAGATTGAAAGTAACTTGTAAGCCCTTTCCAACACATTGCCAGCTGGTCAATAGCAGGTACAAGTGGCAGCCATGATGTAGAATTTTACTGTATTCTACCCCAGCAAATTTGACAGACTCTAAGCTGTTGAACTCTCTTTGATTGAATGCTAAAGTGGCTGTAAACTTTTAAAGTGGAGTTTTCTAAATCAATGTTTAGTTTGGTCACTGCAAATCGTGTGCTGTTGTGTATGGCATGAACTAAACAATTGGCAGCAAGAAGGTCACTGTTTCTCTCTTTCAGTTTTTGGAAAACACTTTAAATTTAGAATAATTACACTCACACTGTCTCCTGTGTATGCTGATACATCTAATAATTTTAGTCAAAACTTGTCTATCCTGTTAACTATGTTGGTAGCAGTCTTCATAAAAATCTAACAAACAGTATTGAACACCTGTAAACACAATGGAAATCTTAAAACAAGTGGGAAGTATTTCATGGAACCTTTGTTGGAGGCATCCGTGGCTATCAAATAATAAATGTCTTTCTCTTTAAGATAATCTGTATGTTTAGAAGAAGAATGTGGGGCTAGCACAGTTTTGCAAAATTCTTGTCGTTTATTTTTTCCACAGAATACACTTTTAGCAATCTCAGCCTTGGCAACAACTGATGTCAGATCTCTGACTTCTAAACCACATCCTTCTGCCAGCTATCTACCTAGCCACATGTCAGCAATGTGAGAGATCCTTATTCTAACGGTTGATAAAGTGTTGCAGCACATGTGGTGTGACATTAATACACAAGTACAAAAAGGGTAATATGTTAGATTTACACCTACTCTACATTTGGCTCATAGTGGCAGCTTTAAGGTTAAATCTCCTGGTGTTGGGTTGTTGAGGTCAAAACCCTAAATGTGATTTCAATGTATTTGTTGTATTTAACTCAATATTGCTGCAGTGAATTACAGGAAAAGGTAATAAATACTATGTAGATTATAGTCTGTTTATGCTAATGGGCACAACACACCTGGCTGTAGCTTTTTAAGTTAGGTCTTAGCCATTAGAATGTGTATTTTACTTTTATTTGCTTGTAACTATTTGGTCTTTATCCCTTGTACTTGAACTCATGCAAAACCTCTCTTTTTTGGTAATAAACGTTTTACTGTTAATCTAAACCAACCCAGTTTGAATGTTTGAATTGAAGTGATTAACTCCAGTTAAAGTAATAACCTGAGCTTTTGTCTCTTTAAAGGAGCAATAAAGCTTATTAACACATTAGCACTAATGCAAAAGAACAAATGGTATCACATCAGAATGTCCTGGCTCCTGCAAAACAACAGAGGATTAACAGATACCTTTTGTGTACTGTGCATGACCTCTAACAGCTTTGTCTTTCTGGAATACAAACATAGCATATATTCCATAAATGTCAATACATTTGTTATGTAAAAAAGATGGGCGGGCAATATAATACTAATGGGATTACTTCATATGATAATTACTGCAAGGTTCCCAGTAACGAGTCATGCAAGCTTTATTAGTTGGATTTAACAATATCATTAGGTGAACTCATTGAGCTGTTCAGTCTCAAAAGTGGATGGCAGAAGCTTCATGGGGTACAGTATCTTTATTTCTTTCAGATCCATGGAAATTATGATAATACAAAGTTAACCGTGAAAAATTGGAATGATGGACTTTTCTGAACAAAGAATGAGGCGTACTTGTGGCACCTCGTTCTTTTTGCTGATACAGACTAACGCAGCTACCACTCTGAAATCTGACTTTTTTGAAGAAGCTATACGGCTGTTATTGTTAGTCTGGTTTCCAGACATTGGAGGTGGTTTTTTGTTTTGTTTTGGGGGTGGTGAATGGAAGCAAGTTCTCTCTGCTTTGGTTGGACTCAACTGTAAAGGTTGAAAGGACTTTTAAGATTTTGTCATTTGTTTCAGCAGAAAGCTCAACAAGCTGTCAGTGTATTTTGAATGAGAAGACAAATGGCTGACAAAACACTTAAGCTGTGCTCAACAGGGCTAAGTATTTTTGCTAGTTGAGCTCTTCATAAGCAGGCAACGCAGAGAATAATTTCATTTGAGCCACGTTTAAAATTCATGACAGGTTCACTTTAAAACAATGGCAGTGCTGGCCTCAAGCCTCTTTTAACAAGACAAAATATCTGCCACTGCTTCATGGGAAGAGAACAAGTTTTACCACCACCACCGGTTTTACATAGCTACAAGTGAAGAGATGTTGCATAGAATTCTTTGAAGGGTATTTTATTACATGTAGATCGGAACATAACGTAGGGAGAATAAATAGTGGTGATGAAGCATAGATGTTTTATTGACCTCAATTTGGGAAGGCTATATTACTCAAGAGGAAGAAAGTCACAAGTCAGTGATGTAGGTCATCTCAAGTGAGTGCCAATAAAACATTTATATCACACCTTGCCATCATGTGCTTTGATATGCCACAACATTACAGGAAAAAAAAGCCATTTTGAAAGGTTTTAGAGTTTTTTACATTTGAATTAGTTCTATTTTTCATATCCATCTACCATCAAATCCAAGTTTTTTGATTGGTCAAAGTCAAAATGTGATAGACTCAGATGGGAAACTGGAAAATAATCTAAAATAGTATCTCTATACCTAAAAATGTGACACTTTTTATTTGTTAAATTTAACTACATAACGAAGTAAAGTCACATACCTGTTTGTGCATTAAGGATATTCATAGAGTTCAGGGTCAGCCGAGACCAGTGTTACCATCTCCTCTGAACTCCTATATAAAAAGAGAATTATGGGGAAAGAAATATGTTTCATTGTCACCAAGAACCAAATGTGTGTCTACTTAGGTATTGAAAAGTATTTTCAGTTATTTCAAAAGTTTTTTCTGTCTTCCTCTGAGCTCCTGGTAACTAAGGCCCAGCTCCTCAAAGGTATTTCAGCACCTGAATCCCATTGACATCAATGGGAGTTAAGTGCCTAAATACCTTAGGCCCCGATCCTCAAAGTGGCTTTAAAAGTGGTTGGATATGAAAAAAAGTAATATCACTAAAATCTCGATAGTAGTGGGAGCACACGCACAGATCCAAAGGCATAATTTGAGTGTCCGTCCTGCATAGCTTTCAGTTTCATGGGAAATCCTGAATAGCCATTGAGGCATTTTTCTCAGAGTGGGACTTTCATTTTAGCAGGGGTGTTGGGCAATCCATGGGTGCTTATGTACACAAACACTCCACACGTGTTGTAGCCACAGCAATGGCATACATTAGAATGATTTAGTGTAAGCTAATAGACATTGGGAGCACTTGCAATAGTGCAGAGCTCTGGTTCAAGAATATCAAAAAAGAATGTTTAATCCTGCCAGATTTGATGTTGAATGACAGACAGCAAAAGATCTGATTTTTTCCCCCAGTTCTTATCCATACCATTCACCATACACTTTTGTACTGTGGGCTCAAGCAAAACTCCCTGTTTTCCTGGGTAGATCAGACCACTAGGACATACCTCTTACTGTGCACTGTTTTCTGCAAATGGCTTATAATCTTCATATACTGAATGAAGACTTTGTGTCAGATTGTGACTTGCTGCTCAGGGGGAAAAGGGGACATAGGCAGGAGTTGTAGACCAATCTGGATGAGCAAGCATCTCAGAGAGGTGATTAAGAAAAAGCAGAAAGCGTGCAGGGAATGGAAGATGGGAGTGGAAAATGGGAGGGATTAGCAAAAAAAGCTATTTTATTGAGGTCAGAACATGTAGGGATAAAGTGAGAGGGGCTAAAAGTCAAGTAGAGTTGGACCTTGCAAAGGGAATTAAAACCAATAGTAAAAGGTTCTATAGTCATATAAATAAGAAGAAAACAAAGCAAGAAGAAGTGGGACTGCTAAACACTGAGGATGGAGTGGAGGTTAAGGATAATCTAGGCATGGCCCAATATCTAAACACATACTTTCCCTCAGCCTTTAATGAGGCTAATGAGGATCTTAGGGATAATTGTAGCATGACAAATGGGAATGAGGATATGGAGGTAGATATTACCATATCCGATGTAGAAGCGAAACTCAAACAGCTTAATGGGACTAAATCGGGGGGCCCAGATAATCTTCATCCAAGAATATTAAAGGAATTGGCACATGAAATTGCAAGCCCATTAGCAAGAATTTTTAATGAATCTGTAAACTCAGGGGTTGTACTGTATGACTGGAGAATTGCTAACATAGTTCCTATTTTTAAGAAAGGGAAAAAAAGTGATCTGGGTAACTACAGGGCTGTTACTTTGACATCTGTAGCATGCAAGGTCTTGGAAAACATTTTGAAGGAGAAAGTAGTTAAGGACATTGAGATCAACGGTAAATGGGACAAAATACAACATGGTTTTACAAAAGATAGATCGTGCAAAACCAACCTGATCTCCTTCTTTGAGAAAGTAACAGATTTTTTAGACAAAGGAAACACAGTGTATCTAATTTCCCTAGATTTCAGTAAGGCGTTTGATACGTGCCACATGGGGAATTATTAGTTAAATTGGAAAAGATGGGGATCAATACGAAAATTGAAAGGTGGATAAGGAATTGTTTAAAGGGGAGACTACAGCGGGTCATACTGAAAGGTGAACTGTTAGGTTGGAGGGAGGTTACCAGTGGAGTTCCTCAGGGATCGGTTTTGGGACCAATCTTATTTAATCTTTTTATTACTGACCTCGGCACAAAAAGTGGGAGTGTGCTAATAAAGTTTGCGGATGATACAAAGCTGGGAGGTATTGCCAATTCAGAGAAGGACCGGGATATCATACAGGAGGATCTGGATGACTTGTAAACTGGAGTAATAGTAATAGGATGAAATTTAATAGTGAGAAGTATAAGGTCATGCATTTAGGGATTAATAACAAGAATTTTAGTTATAAACTGGGGACGCATCAATTAGGAGTAACGGAGTAGGAGAAGGACCTTGGAGTATTGGTTGATCACAGGATGACTATGAGCTGCCAATGTGATATGACCATGAAAAAAGCTAATGTGGTCTTGGGATGCATCAGGCGAGGTATTTCCAGTAGAGATAAGGAGGTGTTAGTACTGGTATACAAGGCACTGGTGAGACCTCATCTGGAATATTGTGTGCAGTTCTGGTCTCCCATGTTTAAGAAGGATGAATTCAAACTGGAACAGGTACAGAGAAGGGCTACTAGGATGATCCGAGGAATGGAAAACCTGTCTGATGAAAGGAGACTCAAGGAGATTGGCTTGTTTAGTCTAACCAAAAGAAGGCTGAGAGGAGATATGATTGCTCTCTATAAATATATCAGAGGGATAAATACCAGGGAGGGAGAGGAATTATTTAAGTACCAATGTGGACACAAGAACAAATGGATATAAACTGGCCATCGGGATGTTTAGACTTGAAATTAGACGAAGGTTTCTAACCATCAGAGGAGTGAAATTCTGGAACAGCCTTCCAAGGGAAGCAGTGGGGGCAAAAGACCTATCTGACTTGAAGATTAAACTCGATAAGTTTAT
Organism: Chelonia mydas; assembly: GCF_015237465.2. Classification (NCBI taxonomy): domain Eukaryota; kingdom Metazoa; phylum Chordata; order Testudines; family Cheloniidae; genus Chelonia; species Chelonia mydas. Next base: position 70,574,010 of record NC_057851.1, on the reverse strand, counting down.
GGAGGAGATGGTATGATGGGATAACATGATTTTGGCAATTAATTGATCTTTAACTATTCATGGTAAATAGGCCCAATGGCCTGTGATGGGATGTTAGATGGGGTGGGATCTGAGTTATTACAGATAATTCTGTTCTGGGTATCTGGCTGGTGAATCTTGCCCACATGCTCAGGGTTCACCTGATCGCCATATTTGGGGTTGGGAAGGAATTTTCAGGGCAGATTGGAAGAGGCTCTGGGGGTTTTTCACCTTCCTCTGCAGCATCGGGCATAGGTCACTTTCTGGAGGATTCTCTTTGAGGACTTCAATAGCTCAGACATAGGTGAGAGGTTTATTGCAGGAGCGGGTAGGTGAGATTCTGTGGCCTGTATTGTGCAGGAGGTCAGACTAGATGATCATAATGGTCCCTTCTGACCTTAATGTCTATGAGTCTATGAGGCGTGAAGGGGCAGGGAGAAGGTAGAACATTGACTCCATGATCATATTAAAGAAGTTCTGTATTAAAATCACAAATGAGTTTGATTCCCCATAGTTTAAATTCCAGGGTATTACTAATTAAGAGGTCTCTTGGTTTTTGGTACTGTTTCTCTCCCTCTATGTGTGAAACTTGCAAGCTGCTAATTGTGTTAGTACATTCTAAGACAGAGTCCGTTCTCAAAGCAATTCACAGAGAGAGAGAGAGACCCAAAGCAATACTCTAACAACAGAAACAGCACCCAGAGACTCCCCGCCCTTTTGTTGTATTAACAATTGTGATTAAAATAGAGATAGAGGATGTATGTGGATGGATGCTTGGTGTGGATAATAACTGAATGATCAGGGAGGTGCCAGCCTAAGAATCCAGTGTCCATCGGCTGAAGAAGGCGTCAAGTGGAAATAACCAGAGGACCCCCGGAGGGCAGACTGGAATCCACCCAACAGCCTCAAGAATGGGAGAACCAAAGAACAAGATAACATCTTGGAGCCATCAGGAATGTGCTATCTGCTGATTGATTCAGCAACAGCATGAGGAAGCAATTCCCATAGACTGGCATAGGAAGAAATTCCTATAAAAATAGACTCTAAAAAGTGAGAACTTTGGGGTCTGATTCTGCAAAGCAACTTCCAGGAGCATCAGATGAGCATCTGACAAGGCCCTGCTCCCTCCTCATGTCCAGGCCACCTGGCCAGTGGCTTGGCATGAGCAACTCTAAGGCTGGTAACTATGATAACAACCTTGCAGAACCTGTGTGTGTGTGTGTGTGTATGAATGAATATGTGAATAAATATGAGATTGAATGGAATGTTACAGCTGTAACTAACTGCTTACTAAAAAGAAAAGGAGTACTTGTGGCACCTTAGAGACTAACCAGTTTATTTGAGCATGAGCTTTCGTGAGCTACAGCTCACTTCATCGGATGCTATGCTATGCATCCGATGAAGTGAGCTGTAGCTCACGAAAGCTCATGCTCAAATAAACTGGTTAGTCTCTAAGGTGCCACAAGTACTCCTTTTCTTTTTACGAATACAGACTAACACGGCTGTTACTCTGATAACTGCTTACTATGATTCTTTCTGTATTCACAATAAATGTGGTATTTTGCCTTTTTCCCTTTAATAAGATCCTGCTGGTTTTTATTTTATTGGTACAACATATGTCCCCCAGTGTGCTAGCCAGAGCAGCTGAGCTGCTGTGGAATGGGAAGTTATCCAGGCCAGGTAAAGGTGAAGCAGATGACTTCTCTTGTTAGCAAGAGAGGAACCAGGGATTGAATTCTGATTCTCCGAGTGCTCCTGGGGCAGTACAAATGCATGTTGCCTGTTAGTCAGGACTAGTGGTAAATCCACAATCTAGCCCTGAGGAAATAGTCTTTCCTTAAAGCAAGCAGAACTCTACTAGAGAGAAGTGGACCAAATTCAGAAATGGTGTAAACTGCTCCAGATCATTAAACTCAGTGGAGTTGGGTTCGTAATACCAATTCAGAATTGATGATATTTTGTCAGAAATTAACATCCAAGTTCAGCCACAGAGAGTTTGTTGTTACTGCATTTTTTTCCTTACATGTCACAGCAGGAAGATGAGAGATAAAGATGAAATCTTGTTAACTATCTGAAGGCCATCTGTATTTCCTTAATGAACACTACACTCCTCTTGGACCCATGAAATATTCAATATATTACATTGTTTCTAAAACAGTGTGCAGAATTGAAACTTTACATATGCTCTGAACATTCTTTTATTTATCAGATTCTCTTGTGAAAAATTTATCAATGTGGTATTGCTCATTCAGCAGCTGCTACAAGAAAAAACTCTCAGAAGACTCGGATTAATGTATAGTACTGGAATAATTACTTGGTGATATTGGAGACACTTGATTTTACCCAGTTAGGGACTCTGAATTTTTGCTCATTACTTTTCTGCTGCCTATGTGCTTTGGTATGTACCTTTCACGGGTTATAAACAACCCATATGTGCTGCAGTTTTGGGGGGCGGAGGGAGGAAATGAGTTCTATGTGTATCCTATTAGAAAGGATCTTTCCCCTATGGAATCCTTTGAGGAAGTCTTCAAATGTTAATGCAAAGTAACAGTAAAATATCCAACAGAATTTCACAAATGAAGATGAGTAGTTCATCTGTGTCCCTGCAGACCTATGAAATGTCAACTCTTATAAGCCATTAAGTATTATGCTATTTAGATTCTGAATACAGAATTGGCCTTGCTTAACTTTGCATCATCATTAACATAACAATGCAGTGTACTGAGGTTTCACAAAACCTTTTAAAAGCAAAAGATTCCATTAAATGCATTTGGTGAAAACAAAATTAAAATGCTGGTTATATTAGAGGTTTACCACGATTGTCAATCATCTTTAAGAAGACACATAGGCAATTTAAAATGGGCTAAAGGTCAATATGATTAAACTTGGGGGTGAAGAGGCAAAGAGCTTTTTGATTTAAGAAGTCTAGTTGTTCATCATATCAGTAACAGCAGGATCTATTGTATCTTTATTGAATGAAAGAGTATTGTTCAGTCTGGCTTTATAATCTGAAAACTGATATGCACATATGGAAACCTTGTTAGGGGTTGGGTTAAATTCCACTGAGGTTGAAAGGTATGAACTCTCCCTCAATTAACCTAACCATTAACATAAGCCCCACCTGAGACAAAAGTTGCCTTTGAATACCCCTAGGAGCTTTGGGCTGAGTATTGTTTTGGGTTGATGCATGGGGGAGTGTGAGACAAACACAGATATTGAAGTCACAGACAAGAACAGGAGAGGCAGAGCACACAAGGCAAACAAGGTCAAGCAGGAGTCCGTAAGCACGATGTGGTAAAAGTAAAAGTTAGGGAGAAAGCTTTTGGGTCTGGTGTTAGTTAAAGGGGCACGGGGGCCAGTAAGCTAAGAACAAAACAGAGCAGTTTCTTGGTTCCTTCTGCTTTCAGAGACACAGGACTCTGTACATGCCTTGTAAACAAGATTGCATCAGAGAAATACCTGGCTACCACCAATTCCTACTCCCAACTGGAATGCACACAGACCCCTGAACTTTGATTAGTCACTCAGATCACACACCTATGTAAAACAGGGGGATTAGAATGAAAAGAATTAGGCAACAGTAACTATAGGCATCGCTACTGCTCTGCCTATGACCCCAGTTCAGCACAGCAATTAAGCACATGCTTAATTTTGTGCCCTTAAACATTCCTAGTGAAGCTGTTGGATTGCTCACATACTCAAAGCTAAGCATGCACGTAAGTATTTGCAGTAGTGGTGCTTTTGCTGTGAATTTAGATTGCCCATATAAGCCAGAAAATGTTCACTGTAACTCTGTGTTGTATACTTAATATTCAGTAATGTATGGCTTACTGTTTATTTTTCATATACATTATTTCCATGCGTACACTGTGCTATCCAATGCTGTGGGCACATCCAAGGTTTCAGAGAGAAATGCATATTATAGCATGTTTGAAAAAAGTGTGCTATGTCATTAACAGTATTTTCATTTATACACACAAGAAAGAAGAGTTATGGTTGAATGTACAATCTTATCTATGCAAAAAGAAAAGGATGCTTATGCTCAAATAAATTTGTTAGTCTCTTAGGTGCCACAAGTACTCCTTTTCTTTTTGCGAATACAGACTGACACGGCTGCTACTCTGAAACCTAAAAAAAGAAAGTCATTCTCCTAGATTTCAAAGCTCTGCTGGCTTGCAAAAGAAAAAGAAAAAAAGAAAGAAAGAAAAGAAAAAAAAGGGGCAATAGCTTACGTAGATTCAACAATTTATTGGAATTAATTGGATAGAGGTCACCAAAATGCATCTTTGGCAGAATGCCTCTCCACAGGGCCAGACTGTGAACCCCTTGCTCACACTGTTGGGCATTTACTCACATGCCTAGTCCCTTCAGAAATCCACAGCTTCTCTCCTGAGAACCTCAGGGCTGGTCTACACCACAAAGTTAGGTCGGTGTAACTACATCACTCAGGGCTGTGAAAAGTTTCATGCCCTATGTGCAATGTAATTAAACCAACCCAAGCCCTGATGTAGACACAGTTAGGTCTATGGAAGAATTCTTTCATCGATTTAGCTTCATCTCTCACAGAGGTAGATTTACTCCAGTGATGCAAGAATCCCTCCTGTCACTCTAGTAAGTGTCTATACCCTGGAGGCAGTGCTGCAGCTGTAGCATTTCTAATGTAGGCATACCTTTAGAATCTTCAGACTGGAAGAGTTTCTTGTACCTTGCCTACTTAGAGCTCCAAAGGCTTCCTCTTGCAAACTTTCCAAAGTTTGCAACAGCGTTCATTAATCCTTTTAAGTCTGCAGTACTGTTTTCACTGCACAGCTAAGTTAATCAAGACTGAATACATAGCACAGCATTTCTTAGCTGTGCAATTTATGAGCTTGGTGGAAAAAATCAACTAACAAAATTGTACTGCATATGCCCCCTATGCAATATTCAAAGGGTCACAACTCACACAAACCAAAACAAATCTCACTGCAGTACTTGAAGGCAATTTCCATGAGCACAACTATCCATACCAAATTTCAACATCTTAAAAAGACAAGGGATAGGAAGGAAGGTCCAGTGGATGAGGCACTGGATTGCAACTCAAGAGACCTGGTTTCCATTCTTGGCTGAGCCACCAATTTTCTACATGAGTTTGGTCAAGTCACTTAATTTACCCAGTCTGTAAAATGCAGATATTTCCCTACCTCAGAGGATGTTGTATAGATCAATGATTGTGAGATGCTGAGATATTAGGGTAATAAGAGCCATATACAGATCTAGATAGACATCTGTCCAAAACCAGGAGAAGAAAGGTACACTTAGAATTGATCAACCGCTGTCAGACAGCATGGTTTCATCAAAATTGAAATTTTAGGTGTGGAAATTTTGATGCAATTTTCTGATTAGAAGACTCAGACAAGGAGAGGAAGGATGCACCAGTGGTTAGGGTGCTAGTCTGGGACTTAGGGGACCTGTGTTCAATTCCTTGCTCCACCATGAACTTCCTGTGTGATCTAAGTGACTTTTGAAAATGGGACTTAGCTGTGTAAGTCACTTGGGCCTTGCAGAGCACCACCTAAATATCTATACAAATTGGGGCCTTACTCTCTGTGCCACCATTCTCCACTTGTAAAACGGGGATGATAGTACTTCCCTACCTCACAGGCCATGGGGAGGATAAATATGTTTAAAGACCGTGAGGTGCTCAAATAAGACAGTGATAGGGGCCATATTAACAGTGGTGCTGGAACACTTTTTATAGTGGGGGTTCTGAAAGCCAGCTAAATAAACTGTAAAGCAGTGTTCCCCAAACTTTTTACCTCACCCCCCCCTTTACCCCTGTCCATGCCTCCCTGCCCCCCAGAACTGTGTCTCTGAGAGGGGGGACATGGACAAGGTAAGGGGGCCAAGGTTGGGACCACAGCCGCTGGCGAATGCGGGGCCAGCAACTGGGGCCCCAGACATGGGGCCAGGAGTGGAGCCCCTGGTGCGGCACTGAGAGCCAGGACTGGGAGCTACCAGGACCCCGATCACTGGGGCCAGAGGTCGCCGGGACCCCCAGCGTGGGGCTGACATCTGGGACCCTGGATGTGGGCCAGGAGCGGAACCCCATGTGTTGGGGCCAGGAGCTGGGACCCTGGGTGCTGAGGCTGGGAGCAGAGCCCTGGGCACGGGGCTGGCAGCTGGGACCCTGGGCACGGGCGGGGTGCTGCAGCATCCCTTGAACTCCTAGTTCCCATGCTTATGCATATTAGTACATAAGATAGATAAGATTGCCAGAAGCTGGGAATGGGCGACAGGGGATGAATCACGTGATGATTTCCTGTTCTGTTCATTCTCTCTGGGGCATCTGGCATTGGCCACTGTCGGCAGACAGGATGCTGGGCTAGATGGACCTTTGGTCTGACCCAGTAGGTCGTTCTTATGTAAAATCATTGCAAAATTTCATGAGTCAAAATGAAAAAAAATGTTGTCAACGTGTTGAAATTACATTTTCCAAACAGCTTTAAATATCAAATATGTAAATTGTTCCATGCATATTCATTTATTATACTTGGATAACATCACATCTTCATTCACCCGTCAATCTAGTAATCGCTGATTGGCTGATTTATTGTTCACATTGCAGAGGTGAGTTTTAAGGAGGGGTTTGAAGAAGGAGAGGGTAGTATTTTTATGGATCAAGTCACCATGGGAGTTCCATGACAGTGACACACGGTGTAGCTCGGCAATAGCAGACAAGGCAAATACATGAGTTCTACCCTGCTGTATAATATTGTTTTTTATCATACAGTAGTAAAAGGAAAAAAAACTGTTAGAAGAAATGCATAGTGCTTAATTTGTTTTCACCATCGGATATCCCTGTTTTTATGTCCCAGAAGCCAAATGCTGCTTTTTACTGTAATAGAATATTGATTTTTGTTTTAACTAAGCAGAATATAGGTAAGTATAAATAGGTATTTTTCATGTCAGACAGATTTTAGAGGCACTTGGATTTCATACTTTTCAGGAAAGGCTTTGGTACTTATTTGCACAATAAAGGGTTCTGTTAGATGTTTGCTTGCACAAGACTAGTATTCCAGGATTATCTTCAATTTGGACCTGTCCCTAGTTCCTCACAACCAGGCTATACCAAAATCATGTTAATTCTTCACAATATCTCTCAGATACAGCCTTTCCTATCCATCTGCACACGGCTAAAATTCTAGTCCAAGCTCTCACATCTTTGTTACTACAACATCCTTCTCTCTGGCCTTGACAAATGCAATCTTGTCCCCACTCATATCCATTTAGAATGCTTCTTCAAAGATCATTTTCCTAGCCTGTCATTTTGACCATGTTACCACTTGTTGTTTATTGTATTATACTAAGATTGTAAACTGTTTGGTGCAGGGACTGTCTTTTTCTTCTATGTTTGTACAATGCCGAACACAATGAGGTCCTGATCCATGACTAGGGTTTCCTGGTGCTATGATAAGACAAATAATACATAACAACAACAGGCAAAGGGTTAATGAATTCAGAAATGTGTGCATGGAAGCTGGAGTTCAAATGAACCTCTATTTGGTTAGTTAAGGCATTTCTAATGGTCTCTCTACTTTCAGAGTAACAGCCGTGTTAGTCTGTATTCACAAAAAGAAAAGGAGTACTTGTGGCACCTTAGAGACTAACCAATTTATTTGAGCATAAGCTTTCGTGAGCTACAGCTCACTTCATCGGATGCATACTGTGGAAAGTGTAGAAGATCTTTTTATACACACAAAGCATGAAAAAATACCTCCCCCCACCCCACTCTCCTGCTGGTAATAGCTTATCTAAAGTGATCACTCTCCTTACAATGTGTATGATAATCAAGTTGGGCCATTTCCAGCACAAATCCAGGTTTTCTCTCCCCCCCCCCCCCTCCCACCCCCCCCCAACCCACTCTCCTGTTGGTAATAGATCTGTAGCTCACGAAAGCTTATGCTCAAATAATTTGGTTAGTCTCTAAGGTGCCACAAGTACTCCTTTTCTTTTAGCTTATCTAAAGTGAACACTCTCCTTACAATGTGTATGATAATCAAGGTGGGCCATTTCCAGCACAAATCCAGACTCTCTACTGTAATCTGAGCTCAGATTATCTCAAAGCACCTGTAAATGCACTGGTACAGCTGTGGCTGAGGGCAACACTGTATGTGAATCTGGGAACAGCTGTAAACAGTGTGGTTGTATGGATGCAGTGACCCACTGTGAGGATAACTGAGGAAGCCAGCTGCTTCACGCAATTACAGTCCCTCCACTGGTTTCATTGTTTAGGGTAGCTGCAGCCACGTGTCTCTTTTTGGTGCAACTTGTGCATGCTTGCAGCTGTGCATGTTTAATGTGGCTTTGTCTGGAAACAGTGCTGCCGTGTTGGTCTAAGGCAGGTTATTCTGGTGGTTAGCTGTTGTGCTGGTCAGGCTCATTTTATCTGTTGCTTAGCAGTAGCTATGCAGTTCTGATAGCCTGTTACTCCATCAGTGGTGTTGTCCTGAGAAATGCAAGATATTTTGCTCTCTAACTCCCCTGTCTGTTTTTAAAGATCGTTAGCTTAAAGGGAGTAAATCAAAGTGCTTTCTGAGTGAGGCTTGAATATTCACAACATGCCCTAATCTGCATGGATTAATCTCTTAAAAGAAATCTTATGTAGAGAGAAGTCCCATTTACAGCTACTTAAAATGCATATAGTAGTTCTTCCTTTTGATGGAGATAACATTGAGAGCTGTCATGTAATGTCATTTACATCATATATCTGTTTTATGTAACTTACGCATTGTGAAAAGGAGTTTGATATTAGAGGCAGTTGCTACTGGGCAGGTAGGATTGGCACCAGACTCTGTTTGCAGAATGAACAAAGTTCCATATAGGCTACATCTACACAACAAGCTAAGGGCGTGATGCCCCTGCTCACATACACAAACCTGCACCACCTTTTGTTATACCAATAAAATAAAAACCAGCAGGATCTTATTAAAGGGAAAAAGGCAAAATACCACATTTATTGTGAATACAGAAAGAATCATAGTAAGCAGTTAGTTATAGCTATAACATTCCATTCAATCTCATATTTATTCACACATTCATTCATACACACACACACACACACACACACACACACACACACAGGTTCTGCGAGGTTGTTATCATAGTTACCAGCCTTAGAGTTGCTCATGCCAAGCCACTGGCCAGGTGGCCTGGACATGAGGAGGGAGCAGGGCCTTGTCAGATGCTCATGTGATGCTCCTGGAAGTTGCTTTGCAGAATCAGACCCCAAAGTTCTCACTTTTTAGAGTCTATTTTTATAGGAATTTCTTCCTATGCCAGTCTATGGGAATTGCTTCATCATGCTGTTGCTGAATCAATCAGCAGATAGCACATTCCTGACGGCTCCGTGCTGCTAGATGTTATCTTGTTCTTTGGTTCTCCCGTTCTTGAGGCTGTTGGGTGGATTCCAGTCTGCCCTCCGGGGGTCCTCTGGTTATTTCCACTTGACGCCTTCTTCAGCCGATGGACACTGGATTCTTAGGCTGGCACCTCCCTGATCATTCAGTTATTATCCACACCAAGCATCCATCCACATACATCCTCTATCTCTATTTTAATCACAATTGTTAATACAACAAAAGGGCGGGGAGTCTCTGGGTGCTGTTTCTGTTGTTAGAGTATTGCTTTGAGTCTCTCTCTCTGTGAATTGCTTTGAGAACAGACTCTGTCTTAGAATGTACTAACACAATTAGCAGCTTGCAAGTTTCACACACAGAGGGAGAGAAACAGTACCAAAAACCAAGAGACCTCTTAATTAGTAATACCCTGGAATTTAAACTATGGGGAATCAAACTCATTTGTGATTTTAATACAGAACTTCTTTAATATGATCCAACACTGTCACTGAGCTGGAGTGAGTATAAATAGCAGCGTAGCTGAAATAGCACAGGTAGTGGCAATGGAGGCATACCTGAACTGGGCTGAGTACAAACCTGCCTGAAACTGGTGGGAGACTTGGCATGGCTCAGCCGTGCCTCCATGGCTCATGCTAGCTCAATGAGAGTTAGCACAAGTATGTGTACCCGAGCAGGGGAATTACACCCCTAGCTTGTAGTGTAGATGTAAGCTTAGAGGGTTAGTGGGTGAGGGAAAGAGAGAAAATTAAATGAAATAAAAAGCAACAATTGGGTGATTCGAGTGGTCTTGACCCAGACAGAAGCCAGGAAAAGGCTAAATATTTTGGGTCAGAATCTTCCTTTCATTGTCTACATGAATACTGGCCAATGGAGCCACACCTAGGATCCTGCACCCTTCCTGCTCCAACACACTCTACACATTACCATGCAGGGAGTTGACAAAGATGGGCTTTATATCGTGTATTGGGTACACTGTCCCTGTGCAGCCTTCTGAAATCCTGAGCTTTCTGTACAGCATAGCCATTAGATCTGCCCTGCCCATACATGTGTGGGCAGGGCAGGGTCACAGAAGGATTTGCTTCTATACAACTAATGGAGGGTTTCCTCCTGTAAAATGCTAAGGCCGAGAACCTCAGTGAAATCAAAGGGAGTTACACCTAACTGCTGTTAGATGCCAAAATACCTTTGAGGATGTCGGCCTGAAGGCTACAATGCCTTTTAAAGTCAATGGGAGTTGAGAGCCCGTAGCCTCCCACAGGATCATATTAATAGATGCCAGAATCTCATTTTCCCCGCTCTCAGGGAATGGGGGAAAAAAAGTTAATAGCCACAATCCTGTTCTGTTTTTTTGATTCTGTGCATTGCATTGTGATTCTGTCATAACTGTTTAAATTGCTGATTGAGGTTATCTTATTATGTTCTCATAATGCTGCATTTTCCTTTCAGTCATATTTGGCATCGCAAGTTACAATAGATATATTTGTAACTACTCCTGCCAACAATATATAATGCTGAAAAATTGTTGGGCCAACAAAAGTCATTTCCGTTCAAAATAATTTCCATACCAGTAACACAGAAGCTAGTAATTAAATTAGGCCAATTCAAACACATTTATCTGGCTCCGAAGGCCATTTTTACAGATAAACTGATTTAAGAGTTAAACCATTTGCTACGTTTCACTCCATAAAACATCAGGTGAAATTTCAATATTAGAGGAAACCTGTTGATTGATCTGTTGTTTTTTTTGCTGTGAATTCTCAGTAGCTCAACACCAGGCTGTTACTTGAACACAAGATGTTTTATTCATAAATGCAGTTTAAAATGAAAAAAAATATGGCTAAAGCAAAAATCATTTAAATGGAAACTGGGCATAACAAACTCATTTCATCCAAGATACCAGAATAAAATATAATCAGTATGAGAACTAAATAGGAATTATTATTAGTTGCCCTAGTCTAACAGGTAATTCCATTGCATTGTATTGTGTTTTTTTCTTTCACAAACAGACTGTCACTGTGAAATAATGTTACTTTAAGATAAACTATAGGAAGAAAGAACAAAAGTCAAGCACCCATGAGGGAGCACAGTATGTGCCTCCACTGTCTAGGCTCCAGCAGCACAGAGAACAAAATGGCTGCCAACGCTGCACACAGGCAGAGTTCTTCATAATTGAAAGGTACAGTACAAAGAAAACAAAGGTGTTATATGTAGAGCTGTGTGAATAACCCATTTCAGTTGAACTGGCTGAACAAAACATAAGGGGGAGTGGGATGGTTTAGGATTGACCTAAATCAGTGGTTCCCAAACTTGTTCCGCTGCTTGTGCAGGGAAAGCCCCTGGTGGGCCGGGCCAGTTTGTTTACCTGCCGCATCTGCAGATTCGGCCGATCGCGGCTCCCAGGGGCCGCGGTTCACTGCTCCAGGCCAACGGGAGCTGCGGGAAGTGGCGTGGGCCGAGGGACGTACTGACCGCCGCTTCCAGCAGCTCCCATTGGCCTGGAGCAGCAAACCACGGCCACTGGGAGCCACGATCGGCCGAACCTGCGGATGCAGCAGGAAAACAAACTGGCCCGGCTCACCGGGGGCTTTCCCTGCACAAGTGGTGGAACAAGTTTGGGAACCAATGACCTAAACCATACATTTTTGAATTTTTTGGCAAACCAGAAATTTCAGATTGCAACTAAATGCTTTGTTTCATTTTTGAGTTTTTAAAATCTTTTTAAAAACAAAATTGAAGTAAAATTCAAAGCAGTCATTTTGAACAAAATAATTTCAAACCTTGATTTTTTTCAATATGTTTTCTCCCCCAAATTTTGCAAATTCAGCACAAGTTCACAAAATGTTTCATTTGTCCCAAAATCTGCATTTTTCCAGAAGTTTTAGCTGCAAACTTTTGCCCAACTCTAGCTCTATGTTCATTGCTACATACATCGTATACGGAGCACTAGAAAACATATATTTGTAAAGTGTTTTTCAAAACAAAGTGCCTTGCATGGTGACAAGTATCAGGGGGTAGCGGTGTTAGCAGTGCACAAAATGCATCTGAAGAAGTGGGATTTTTACCCATGAAAGCTTATGCTCAAATAAATCTGTTAGTCTTTAAGATGCCACCAGACTCCTTGTTGTTTTTCAAAACAAATGTGTCTTTTGAAGCTGTTTAAATTTTTATATTTCTGTAGAAAATGGCGGCTGGAGCCATATCCATTGGAATTACAGATCTAAAAAGTCAAATTACAGACAAGGCCTGCATATGGAGTCATATCAGATCACTTTAGGAAGAAAAATAAGCTTTAACTGATTCTGCTGAATTGGAACATTAACTCTTCTTACCTCTGCAGGGACAACACAGGTAAGATCGAAGCAGCTGCCCTTCCTTCCTATTCCTTCCTGCCCATCAATATCATTGCTTACTAAATTTTGCCAGTTACATCCGTGAAAATTCATTGATGTCAATAAGGACATAATCTAAACGCATCGGTGCTGCAGTGAGGGCCAAATCTGGCTTGCAGAACTTTTATTACAGTTGATGATATGTGAGAAGGAAAGAATCCAATTTGACTCTCAGATCCCGGGAAGAGTTTGCACCCCAGGCAGTTGGGAAAAAAACAACTTTTCACATGCAAACAGTGCACATTTGGAGTTGGAGAGAGACAATAAGCTTGGAATCCCACAGAGACATTTGTACAGTCACTTTACAGAGCCAAAGCTCATTTGAATACTACAGCATTACACTTGTATTCATAGCTGCATTAAGAGTCATGACATTTTCTAGTTTTTAATTAGTTTTCAGGTTTGCATTCATTAAATTCCTTCTCCACAGCAACCAATCACTTCCCTTCTGACCTCCAAAACAAACAAGGAAAAAGTCATTTCCAGACCAACTCCATCCCTCGCTCCAGAAAATGAAAAATCCTTCAAGACTAGCCTCCCACCCCAGTTTACTTCACATTTTGCTCAGGCTCCAATCAGTTCTCCAGACTTTATGCACTGATTCTCTCTGCCCTTTGCAACTATCTTCTGATCATTTCACCAGTGGTGTGATTCTCTCTTGCCCTGTACCATGTGTAGTGACAATCAGAACACTGTGTTAATGTCATCCTTGGAGAGTATAAAGTAGAGTGCAGGGTAATGGGGGAAAAGCCCCCTGCCTTTAATTAAACAGCCTTTCCAACAAACCACTTTGCCCTGAACCATTTCCTCTGCTTCTCCCCCTCCTCTCAGGGGACCACCTCCCAATCCACTTCCACTCTGCTTACTTCCCTGAGTTTAAGTTCCATGGCTTTTCTTCACGTTAGGTTAGATCAGTTTCTGGGGATTGGCATAGCCAGCCAACTCCATCTCCAGGAGCCAGGATCAGAAGTAGTCAAACTCCCCATTGGGTTACATGTTGGGGGTTTGGCAGTCAGCTGCTTCCCTTCTGGGAAAGGACCTCACGAGGAGTAACCTTTCCAGATACAATGACCCTTTCTGGTCTTCGGATCTGCTCAGCCTTTCAGTCTTCACACTGATTAGTACCTGAGGCCTGCTGTAAATTTATAGGCCCAGTTATCACCCTAATAGTGAGCTCAATTGTGGGTAAGTGAATAGAAGTTTACAAAATGTTCTAGTCACATACAGTATTACAATAAACATTGATGGGAAAGGGTGAAAAAGGGAGACAGACTGAATTAGCCCAATGGAAAAGGCCTGCTGATATAACCCAAGGACTGATAAGATCATGCCAGGTAAACAAGAGAAATGTGGGACTAGAAATCAACCAACCAAAACTGGCGTTGGAAATTAAGCCTAATTGGTTAAGAAAATAATAAAGGGATGGTCTATTCCACCCATCATTCCCTTTTGGGGTTCTCCAAAAGAGACTTGCAGGGGTGGGGAGGAAGCTGACTACTGTAACTCTGACTGAGTGAAAAAAAGGAAAGATGTGAGTTTCGCCATCTTGACTGTCACACCCTTTATCTCCTGGCACCCCGGTCCCTCTTCATCCTGAGAAATGTCCTGACCAGACTGTACCAGAGAGTGGGAGCCAGATGACTACACTACCACCTCCACCGGCTCTGGCTAAATCCTGATCACCACTGGGATGTGAGACTTTGGCTCCCACCCTCAACCTCCCCCTCATGTCCTTTTCCTTCTTTACCTTTTTCTTCTCTTTCCCTGTTTGTCTCTTTTTTCCTCCTATCCAATAAAGAGCCTGGCTTAGCTTGCCACAACTGTATATTTTGCAACATTGCTCTAGGCCTGTCACCGGGCAGAAAGAGGTTGCTAAATGCAGTGTTCTAAACATCCTGATGCCTGTACGAGTTTGCCACATCTCTGAGAATTTGATAAGACTGTGTGCTGTGCCTGTGTTTTTTCAGCAGTGAGGTTGTGTGTCAACACCAGAGACAGAAGCTGCATTTTCTATCTTTGCTGTTCTTTTCTTCCCCCTTTTGTGTTTGTCTTGTCTTCTAGGAAATGGGATTGGACTTTAACAGCAGCAGCTCCAACTGATCTCAACTAATTTTTTCTCATTTTCCCAAAAAGGACAGTTATTACCCACTAAGCCCTGGTCTACACTAGGAGTTGAGGTCGAATTTAGCAGCATTAAATCGATTTAACCCTGCACCCATCCCCACGACAAAGCCCTTTTTTTCAGCTTAAAGGGCTCTTAAAATCGATTTCCTTACTCCACCCCCAACAAGGGGATTAGCACTGAAATCGGCCTTGCTGGGTCGAATTTGGGGTACTGTGGACACAATTAGATGGTATTAGCCTCCAGGAGCTATCCCAGAGTGCTCCATTGTGACCGCTCTGGACAGCACTGTCAACTCAGATGCACTGGCCAGGTAGACAGGAAAAAGCCTGCGAACTTTTGAATTTCATTTCGTGTTTGGTCAGTGTGGCAAGCTGCAGGTGAGTGCAGAGCTCATCAGCAGAGGTGACCATGATGGAGCCCCAGAATAGCAAAAGAGCTCCAGTATGGACCGGACGGGAGGTACGGGATCTGATTGTTGTATGGGGAGAGGAATCCGTGCTATCAGAACTCCGTTCCAGTTTTTGAAATGCCAAAACATCTGCTAAAATCTCCCAGGGCATGAAGGATAGAGGCCATAACAGGGACTCGAAGCAGTGCCACGTGAAACTTAAGGAGCTGAGGCAAGCCTACCAGAAAACCAGAGAGGCAAACAGCTTCTCCGGGTCAGAGCCCCAAACATGCCGCCATTTTAGGGGCTTCAGCCACCACTACCCCAACCATGTTGTTTGACTCCTTCAATGGAGATGGAAGCAACATGGAAGCAGGTTTTGGGGATGAGGAAGATGATGATGATTAGGTTGTAGATAGCTCACAGAAAGCAAGTGGAGAAACCGGTTTTCCTGACAGCCAGGAACTGTTTCTCACCCTGGACCTGGAGCCAGTACCCCCCGAACCCACCCAAGGCTGCCTCCCGGACCCGCCAGGCGGAGAAGGGACCTCTGGTGAGTGTACCTTTTTAAATAGCATACATGGTTTAAAAGCAAGCGTGTTTAATGATTAATTTGCCCTGGCATTTGCGGCCAGTACAGCTACTGGAAAACTCTGTTAACATGTCTGGGAATGGAGTGGAAATCCTCCAGGGACATCTCCATAAAGCTCTCCTGGATGTACTCCCAAAGCCTTTGCAAAAGGTTTCTGGGGAGGACAGCCTTATTCCGTCCACCATGGTAGGACACGTGCCAGTAGCACGTAGTCGGAAATCATTGTAGAACAAAGCATTGCAATGTATGTTTGCTGGCGTTCAGACAACATCCATTCTTTATCTCTCTGTGTTATCCTCAGGAGAGTGATATCATTCATGGTCACCTGGTTGAAATAGCATGCTTTTCTTAAGGGGACATTCAGAGGTGCCCGTTCCTGCTGGGCTGTTTGCCTGTGGCTGAACAGAAATGTTCCCCGCTGTTAGCCACAGGGAGGGGGGAAGGTGGAGGGGCTAGCCACATGCTGGGGGGAGGCAAAATGTGACCTTGGAACAAAAGCACATGTGCTATGTATGTAATGTTAACAGCAAGGTTTACCGTGAAAGAGTGTTCCCATTGTTTTATAAAATATGTCTTTTTAAATACCACTGTCCCTTTTTTTTCTCCACCAGCTGCATGTGTTTCAAGGATCACAGGATCTTCTCCTTCCCAGAGGCTAGCAAAGATTAGAAGGCGAAAAAAAACACACTCACAATTAAATGTTCTCTGAGCTCATGCTGTCCTCCCACACTGACAGAGCACAGATGAATGCGTGGAGCAGACAATGTCAGAGTGCAGGAAAGCACATAATGACCAGGAGGAGAGGTGGTGAGCTGAAGAGAGTAAGTGGCGGGCTGAAGAGAGGGCTGAAGCTGAAAGGTGGCAGCAGCATGATGCGAGGAGGCAGAATTCAATGCTGCAGCAGCTGGAGGATCAAACTAATATGCTCCAGCATATGGTTGAGCTGCAGGAAAGGCAGCAGGAGCACAGACCACTGCTACAGCCCCTGTGTAACCAACTGCCCTCCTCCCCGAGTTCCATAGCCTCCTCACTCAGACTCCAAGAATGCGGTGGGGGGCCTCCAGCCGCCCAGCCACTCCACCCCAGAGGATTGCCCAAGCAACAGAAGGCTGACATTCAATAAGTTTTAAACTTTTAAAGTGCTGTGTGGCCTTGTCCTTCCCTCCTCCACCACCCCTCCTGGGCTACCTTGGCAGTTATCCCCCTATTTGTGTGATGAATTAATAAAGAATGCATGAATGTGAAGCAACAATGACTTTATTGCCTCTGCAAGCAGTGATTGAAGGGAGGAGGGGAGGGTGGTTAGCTTACAGGGAAATAGAGTAAACCAAGGGGGGGGGGGCGGGTTTCATCAAGGAGAAACAAACAGAACTTTCACACCATAGCCTGACCAGTAATGAAACTGGTTTTCAAAGCTTCTCTGATGCACACCGTACCCTCCTGTGCTCTTCTAACCGCCCTGATGTCCGGCTGCATGTAACCAGTGGCCAGGTGATTTGCCTCAACCTCCCACCCAGCCATAAATGTCTCCCCCCTTACTCTCACAGGTATTGTGGAGTGCACAGCAAGCAGTAATAACAGTGGGAAAATTGGTTTTGCTGAGGTCTAACCGAGTCAGTAAACTGCGCCAGCACACTTTTAAACGTCCAAATGCACATTCTGCCACCATTCTGCACTTGCTCAGCCTGTAGTTGAACAGCTCCTGACTACTGTCCAGGCTGCCTGTGTATGGCTTCATGAGCCAGGGCATTAAGGGGTAGGCTGGGTCCCCAAGGATACATATAGGCATTTCAACATCCCCAACAGTTATTTTCTGGTCTGGGAATAAAGTCCCTTCTTCCAGCTTTTGAAACAGACCAGAGTTCCTGAAGATGCGAGCGTCATGTACCTTTCCCGGCCATCCCACGTTGATGTTGGTGAAATGTCCCTTGTGCTCCACCAGTGCTTGCAGCACTATTGAAAAGTACACCTTGCGGTTTATGTATTCGCCGGCTTGGTGCTCTGGTCAAAGATAGGGATATAGGTTCCGTCTGTGGTCCCATAGGGAATCCCATTGCAGCAAAGCCATCCACTATGACCTGCACATTTCCCAGGGTCACTACCCTTGATATCAGCAGATCTTTGATTGCATTGGCTACTTGCATCACAGCAGCCCCCACAATAGATTTGCCCACTCCAAATTGATTCCCAACTGACCGGTAGCTTTCTGGCATTGCAAGTTTCCACAGGGCTATTGCCACTCGCTGCTCAACTGTGAGGGCTGCTCTCATCTTGGTATTCTTGCGCCTCAGGACAGGGGAAAGCAAGTCACAAAGTTCCATGAAAGTGCCCTTATGCATGCGAAAGTTTCGCAACCACTGGGAATCGTCCCAGACCTGCAACACTATGCGGTCCCATCAGTCTCTGCTTGTTTCCCGGGCCCAGAATCCAGGTTCCACCACATGAACCTGCCCCATTAGCACCATGATGCCCACATTGCCAGGGCCCGTGCTTTGAGAGAAGTCTGTGTCCATGTCCTTATCACTCTCGTCACCACTCTGATGTTGCCTACTCGCCCAGTTTCGCTTTGCCAGGTTCTGGTGCTGCATATATTGCTGGATAACGCGTGTGGTGTTTAATGTGCTCCTAATTGCCAAAGTGATCTGAGCGGGCTCCATGCTTGTCATGGTATGGCGTCTGCACAGAAAAAAGGTACGGAACGATTGTCTGCCGTTGCTCTGATGGAGGGAGGGGCGACTGACAACATGGCTTACAGGGTTGGCTTACAGGGAATTAAAATCAACAAAGGTGGTGGCTTTACACCAAGGAGAAACAAAAACAACTGTCACACAGAATGGCCCCCTCAAGGATTGAACTCAAAACTCTGGGTTTAGCAGGCCAATGCTCAACCCACTGAGCTATCCCTCCCCCAGTATTTCAGGCAGGACTGAATCTCCATTAAACTTTTCAAGGTGCCCCTGACAGACCTCACCGAAATGATTGTCGGCCATTGATTTCATGGAGGGAGGGAGGGGGGAGCAAATGAATACAAAGCAAATCTAGTGTATTTCTTGTTTTGATCCACTCCATCTATCTTTTACATCTTTGGCTGGCAGCAGACAGTGCAATAGGACTGCTAGCCATCCTCATCTCCTGGCTGCTCGGCAGAAGATGGTACAATGGGACTGCCGGCAGGACTAAAGAGAATGACCTGGTCAAGTCACTCCTAATTTAGTCCCTGCGCCCATGTCTGCCCAGGTGCTCCTGACCGACCTTACCGAGGCAGCCAGGAGCACCTCGGACACGATGACGATGGTTATCAGGCCTATTGCACCATCTGCTGCCACAAGGCAATGGGTTGCTGCTGGGTAGCAATGCAGTACCGAGTCTGCCAGCACCCAGGAGACGTAGGGTGGCAGTGAGCTGAGCGGGCTTCGTGCTTGCCATGGTATGGCGTCTGCACAGGTAACTCAGGAAAAAAGGCGCGAAACGATTGTTTGCCGTTGCTTTCATGGAGGGAGGGAGGGATGGCCTGATGACATGTACCCGATCCATCCGCGACAATGTTTTTGACCCATTAGGCATTGGGATCTCAACCCAGAATTCCAATGGGCGGTGGAGACTGCGGGAACTGTGGGATAGCTAGCCTCGGTACTGTGGAAGCACTCCGACGAGTTAATGCACTGAATGCACTTAGAGCATTTTGTGTGGGGATACACACAATCGACTATATAAAAATAATTTATAAAAAAACAACTTCTATACATTTGACCTAATTTCGTAGTGTAGACATACCCTAAGAGACTGTCAAACAAGGGGGTTTTCCTTCCAAAGACTCCCCGTGGCTAAGGGGAAGGGAAAGACAAGATGATGTTAGAATAAAAGTCTTACTTAATATTGTACATTTAAAATGCTTTAATGTTTCTTTCTCGTTTTGTATCTTTAATAATAAAAAAAAATGTTATGGGGTGTTTGCCATGGTACTAAGCAGGCTGAGGCTTCTGTATACTGAACCTTATTTATAACTGTTTAATGTTGGACAGGGACAGTGTCATGTGAATACTTTTGACTCTTTGGGCTTTATAGTCCATCTAAATTAATACAATAGGCCCAGATCCTCAAGACTATTTAGGTTCAGGGAGTTAGGTGCCTAAATGCCTTTGAGGATCTGAGCCTAAGTACAAAAGATATATTGATAGTAGCTTGACTTCAGGACCCATTTTAAGAGGGAATGAGAATGAAGAGATGGGTGTCTGTCTGGTATCCATAATGTTGTATTTCATCCTGAAATGGAATTGTCAGCCTGGTATATCTATAGGTATATTTTTATATTAATTTATTTTTAAAAATATTTATGTTCTGATAGGGATTGTATCTTCCTCTTTTGTTTGTATAGTGCTCAATAAATAGTAACAGTGCTTTGGCTTGTAATATAAATGTAGCAAATACTCTGGATCAGGGCTGGCCCTAGACCAAATGGTGCCCCCGGTGAAGAGCGTCTTCGGTGCCACTTTTGAATACCTTATTTTTTATTGCATTTGTAGCCCATTTCACAACTCTTATGCATGATTTATCCTGTCATATAAGATGATAAATTTGCACACTCTGATCTGTAACTCTGTATTTATTCATGCCATATATAAGCAAATAAAAAAAAATCATTTCCTCTAAGCTTATGGAAACTTCTTAATTTTAAGAATAACTGAAATGTACTAACATCAAGAAATTGAACTGTGCACCAATATTGGGTGGACCACTATTAAATAGTGTTACAATAGGTGACAGCCCTAGAAGGTTAACCCTTGTCCTGTAGTTCTGAAGGTCGCTTTTCTTGCCTCTGCCCTCGTGAACTGAAGCACAACATTAGAGACATAGGCACCGACTCCATGGGTGCTCCAGCCATGGAGCATCCATGGAAACAAATTGTGGGTGCTCAGCACCCACTGGTAGCCCCATGGATGAGCTTCTCTCCCTACCCCCCAGCTTTCCTGCCCCCTGGTGGGCCCTGCTAATCCTCTCCTCTCCCTCCCCCACCTATGTCTTCCACCTGCTGGTGATCAGCTGTTCAGCAGCATGCAAGAGGCGCTGGGGGGAAGGGGGAGGAGCAGAGGCAGGAAGAGGTGGGGGGAAGGGGCGGAACGGGGGCAGGAAGAGGCGGGGTGAGGGCTTGGGAGAAGGGGTGGAGTGGGGATAGGGACTGGGTCAGAGCGGGGGTTGAGCATCCGCCAGGAACTCAGGAAGTCGGCACCTCAGGTCAGAGAGCTCCAAAGACTTGCCAGTGGCATTTTCAAACGATAAAATAGCAAGCAATGTCAGTCTCTTGTCAGCCACCGTCAATCAAAGATATGTTTTAATGAGCCTGAGCCTTGAAAAGCTGCGCTCACCACTCTAAACTGTGACTGGCAGCATGAGCAGAATCCTCAAAGCAATCTACACATTAGGAAAAATATCCTTCAGCTCTGCATCATGAATGAACTGGGGAACTTGTAGTGGAGAGTGCTTCCTGTGTGACAAAACATGGCGGATGTTGTCCAATTCGACATAGAGGTCTTTATCATTGATGCCTGAACATTTCCCACGTGTCAGCATCAGTACAATTGTTCAAGATTGTTTTCCTGTACACCAGCAGCTTACTAAGGTCATACAAAACCCCCCAGGTCTTTTTGTCATGCTTCATTTGTTCGAACCTTTCTTTGATGGACATTCGAGCAACGTCAACAAGTGAGTAAAGAAACTCCCCCTTGAATTTTTCTTCTGAGCTCCTATCACCTCATCTTTGCCCTTGTAACCAAACTGTCTCTTCTTCCGAGGCTCAGTTCCCAAGTTTTCCACCATTTCTTTGGCAGCAGTGATGGCATCTTCAAATCCATTGTCCCTGTAGGCCACAACAAAATCAAGGCAGCTTCTCAAAGTTGTAGCGGTCACAATATCCATCAACTGAGTCTGTAATACATTGCTTACAACTTTTACTTGGAATAAGATATCGTGCAAAATCAAAATTGAGACCAGAAATTTGAAGCCAGGGATCTGGTCTGCCAGGCTTTATGTCTCGTGTTGGATTCTGGCCTTGGCTTTCCTTGACTGGGCCAGTTCCATCAAGGTGTAATAAATCACAGTCAATTAGTACCTCACTGGCCTTATGCTTGTCAATGAGGCTCTCCCAGCGAGTTTCACTTAGCTGCTTCACAGTAAGATTTGTAACATTGTCCATGAGGATGTTGAAAACAGGACATATATCCTTTGTAGTACTCTAAAGAGAGATACTGAATCGAAAGAAGACGATGCTGCATCTGACACAACCAGGTTGACGGACTGGCCGCCACAAGGTGCAAAGAAAGCTCCTGGATTCAGCACAACGATCCTTGCCTGGACCCCACTGATTCTTCCATTCATGTTTGCACTGATGTTGTAGCCTTGGCCAGAGCAGTCCTGAAGCTTTATTTATTCTAATTCAAAATGTTCATAAACAGTTCTGTTAGGCCTTTTCCAGTAGAGGCGTCCACATACCAGAAACAGATAAAGTGTTCCTTTACTTGAATACAGCCATTCTTGTCATCAATACATCTTACTGTAAATGACATCTTTTCAAGGTGACTAATGTTGGGAGTGCAGTCCATTATTACAGCTTCGTACTCTGCTTTGCCAAGCCACATCAATATATTATCAAACACCTTCCTTGTCAAAAGATCAATCAATTCGTTTTGAATTGTTTTGATGCAGTAATGGTCCATAGCATCTTTACAAACTACTCGATGTAGGTGCTCATGCATGACATTGTAGTATTTCCCAAGGAGCTCTACTAAACTGAGGAAATTACAGTTATGCTCAGTGAACAATTTATCCGATGAGCCAATTTATTCCTTGCAAGGAAGAGGATAAATAAGATCAGACTCTCAAGCATGTTCCTCCAATGCTGGGTTTCCACATCAAAAATGTGCTGGTTTTCTGTGTCTATGTATTTATTCAGCTTGAGTCTGGATTCAAACTCGATCCATTTGGAGTAGGCCGTAAAATGGCTAGGTGACTTTTCATGTTGCTTCAGAGCATCAGCTAAGTTATGCCACTAATTGTACCCAAAATGTGCAAGCAAAGATTTGGCATTCTTGTCAAATATTTTGCAAAAAACCAGAACACTCTGTCAGTTGATTTCAAGTAAACTAGGCAATTCCAATTCAGTTTCTTACCATTCTCAAACACTCTTTTGCAGTGTGACTTTGAGAAGTGTTGCTTCTGCACATTTACTCGAAACATCATATCCTCAGTTTTGCCCGGCCCATTCAAAATTGTACGATCAATATTGGCAGAATTTAGGATCGCCGGTCATAAAGCAGGATCTGAAGTAGCAATTTGTAGTGTGCAATTTTTCTCACTGCTGTTTTTGTTATCATGCGAGGCTGATTCTTCTTTATGGTTTCTCCCATTTTCATGTAAACCAGATTTTTCTTTGTCATTTTCATGTGAGCCATATTCTTCTTTATCATCACACTTCTTTACGCTGCCAGGAATACTGGACGATTCTCTATCACTTTTCTCACATTTCCATTCCTTATCTTCAGGTAAATTTGCTAATTCCTTAGTAATAGGACTTTCATAATTTATGCTTCACTCAATTTCTTCTGCACTGGGATGATTGCTACTACCTAAATCTCAGTCTATGCTGTTCTGTTTCAGATATTTTCCCATCAAATTTTCCCCTTGCTGCAAACTAGATTGCAACTGAGCTTTTTGCTTCCTATACTGAGCTCCCGAAGACTTCTTCCGGAGCACCTTTTATTTTTTATGGAGGAAAAACAAACAGTATTAGGGAGATCAAAAGTCTATGTTCCACAGTCTTAGAAAGTCATCAATCATTACCAGGGCCGGATTAAGACCTTTAGAGGCCCTAAGCACTGAAAAGATTATGGTGCCCCCCATATGTAATTCAAAATAAAAACAATACTATACCGTAAAATAAAATTTTATTTTTTGAAATGACACAAAACTTACATGTATGCCGAAATTAAAATAGCTTCTTTCTAGGTTTTCTGATTGCAAAATTCTGGATAAGTTCATCGAAGCTGACTCGACAAAGCATGTCTGCTTCCATACACAATAGGGAAAGTGAATCAAGTCTGTCCTGACACGTTGTTCTCTGAGGGTTTTTTATTCTTTTCAGCTGAGAAAAAGAGCGTTCTGCGGAGCAGTTAGTAATCATCAATGTTAGAAAAATACATAGTGTGATCTCTACATTTGGAAATACACATTGTATTCCGTCTTTCAATATTGTGTCATGAAGATCAATGTGACTGAATTTCATTTTTCCTGTTTCATTAAATGTTGCGCGCATATAACAGTGGAACTGCCGTACTTCTCCACAGAGATTCATGTTCAAGTCAACAGGGTATGAGTCAACTAGCTTTTGGGAACCTTGTGAATATTGTTCGTCAGATAAGTCCATATCGTTTAGAAAAGAAAATCTAATTGATGCTTCTTTGTACACTTCACCTCTCCTCTTCATTTGATCTTAAAGTGTATCAATTATAGCGTAGTAAGTAGATATGCAAAATTTGTCTCTAGGATTCAATGCTGATTCTGTTGCACTGCTGTCATTTGCTTGTTTTTTCCTGATTCGCTTGTGGGACTGGGCTTCTTTGTAGTTAGTATCAGGCAAGATATCTTGATATGTCTTCAAATGTTTTGAAATCATTCTTCAAAGTGTGTACGTGGTCTGCTAATGATTGACAGAGGTCTGCACATGTTTTCAAATCCAATTCTTTTTCTTGGAGAGCTTGACTTATGTGGTAAAAGTGCTGTAAAATTTCATTCCACATGGTCAACATGAATACAGACTCTAGTTCTTGCATCTTGTTTGCAATGTTTTCTGCCTCTCGTATAGTTTCTCCCTTTTGTGATTGGTCTTCAGCTATACTTTCTAATGCATCCACAATCTTTGAGTAGGACTCCAGAATTGCACTTGTTGCCATTGCATGTGCCTCCCAGCGAGTGTTAGTGATTTCAACAAACGATCATTGCCCAAATATGTTTTAAGAACCGCCTATCGGTGTGTTGAGGCAGAGAAAAATGTATAAAGTAACTGGACTGTTGAGAAAAAACTTACTGCCACCGGACAACAATCAACAGCACTGCGGCCAGCAAGATTGAGAGAGTGTGCAGCACATGGTATGAATATGGCATATTTGTTCTGTTCTAAAAGCTTCTTCTACATTCCTTGATAATGCCCTGACATGTTGGCAGCATTGTCATAAGATTGACCTCTGCACTTTGAGAAATCTATTTTACAAACTTGGCACAGATAATGCAGTACTTGATTTCCCATTTCTTCACCAGTGTAGCTTTTCAAATTGAGGAATGTTATAAATCGTTCAACTGGTTTTCCATTTGTGGGAGACACATATCTTAGTACAATACTCAATTGATCAATATGTGAAAGATCAGGTGTAGAGTTGACAGATAAACTGAAGTAACCAGCAGTACTTATTTCATCCACAATAGCTGGACGAACTTTGTCACTCATTAGACCAATGAGTTCATCACATATTGTCTTGGATAAGTATGATGGGTTACCTTTGCCAGCATTCCCATATTTTGAGATATGTGTCATTTGATCCCCAGAAAGGCAGACCACGTTCAGCTAACGTTTGAACAACAGCTGTAACACGCTGCAAGACATGTTGCCAGTGTTCATGCTCCCTTTAATTTGTTCTTCCAATGTTTGTGTCAATCCAAAGCCCTGTCTTCGATTTAAATATGTCAACATTGAATCTCTGTGAGGAGTGCTATTTTCATGTTGTTCAATTAAAACAGTATTCCGCCAGTCACTAAATCCATCTGCAGCAAACCGGGATGTTGAAGGTTTATATGCAAAAAGTTTGCAAACAAAACAGTACACAGACCCTGTTGATGGTGAATACAGTAGCCATTATCGAGTGTATTTCTCAGCATTCACTTTCATGCTGAAAAATATTTTTTGTTTGTTTGCCATTGGTAAAAGACCGATGTGATTTCTCAAATGGCCCAGTGTGGTGTTGACAGTCATTTGGTCACAATCTATCCAGTGAGCTACATCATTGGGACTGAAATCAATCCACATACCAGGATCTTTTCTCCTGTTATTTACAGAATGAGCAGGTTCAGTCTCTGACACATCCACACCTTCTAGAACAATGTCTGTTTTACCACCAGGAGTAGGATGATCAGTTACAGTCTCTGACACATCCACATGTTCTGGAATGGTGTTTGTTTCACCAATAGAAGAAGGGTCAGTCTCTGAAACACCTACAGGTTTTGGAAAGATGTCTGTGCTACTGAGAGAAGATGTTGCTTCTGATGGATTTGCTTTGAAAAATGATGTCAGCTTTGGAAGATTTTGGAAAATTTCACTAGTTTTTTGTTTCTTTTCTTCAGCCAGTTAACGTTTCTGTGCTCCACTCAGTTGGTTATGTTTCATCCTGCCCCTTATCTCAGTTATCTGAACTTAAAAAAAAAAGTTACACATCGTACACTATTTTTATGTATATATGTAATATATATAAGAAAGAAAAAATGAATCAAGTACGTATAACTCAGAAGAATATATCAATAATAAAACATAAATTTATTGCAATACATGACAGGATCTGATTTCCTCGCATAATTTCGATCTACGTTAGTAGGACACCCCCCGGTTTAGGTGGGGATAACTAATAAAAAGAGAACAGAAAAATGGGGGAAGAGTGTGTAGTGGAGTGTAAGGAAGTCTAACAAAGTTCTGATTTTTCCCATGGTGACTACTTCAATGCTTTTTTTTGAAATATCAAATTTTTCAAAAAACAATCCCATTTTTTTTTCGGTGCCCCCTGCTTTGCTGGTGCCCAAGCACGTGCTTAGTCTGCCTGTTGGGTAATCCAGCCGTGATCATTACATGTTAAGCATGGCAAAAGAAATAACAGTATTTCTTTTATATTGTTGCGTAGATAGGGGTTCAATAGATATCTCTAGCATCTCATTAAATATGTCCTTTATTAGTTATTACTTACACTCTTCAAGGCTTAAAACACAAGTACATTTTTACAATTACACAATAAGTCAAGGTTCACAATATCACAGCTGCGATCTCACTTCTTTCTTATATCTCACTGACTGACTGGTGATGCCCCAGCCCTTATTTATCCACGAGGGCATGGCTGACAACATTCTAGGAAGTTCAAGGAAAATGTAGTTCTCAGAAAGTCTGGAAGGTTCCATGAGATTCTACAAAGGTCCAGAACATCCTAGGAGGTTAGTGAAAAATTAACCCACATACAGAATACCTAGAACATGTTACTGCAAACATTCTATTTTCCCTTTTGTCGCTAACACAAAAACAGCACCCTGAGTCTGGTGCTACCCCAAGCCCGGCACCCCAGGTGGTCACCTGGATGATCTGCCCCTAAATCCAGCCTTGCTTTGGATCATGAACTGGACACAGTGAAAGTGTCCTGTGTTAACTTACACCCTCCTGTTAGCTGTGTTTGCTTCTAATTCCTTCCCCAACGCCGTAGCATGTAAGTTACTCATTTTCCACACCTACTTCTTACACTGCATTGCTACTTTTGTCCCCCCATTGGTACTTGGGGCACAATTAATCTATGCTGAAACAAGGGCAGGTGAACCTTAGTGGACGTTCACACATGGAGAATAGCTTGGGTGGCATTTGCACTTCTTCATTTGCCTGGGGCTGCAGCTACACTGACGACCACTTTAACTTGTGGCTCGAGCTTTACGAGAGCCCCAGGAGTGGAAGTTGTTTGGAGGATTTGCTATATCACTCCAGACCATGTCCTGTCCCTACCAACACCTCACACATTTGGGGCTGTTAGCCAGCTATGGGCCCCCCAGGGGACTGGGGGTTGCAAATACCTTGTGCTGATGTGATTCCCCTATTCCAGGTGGAATTTCTGAGGCCCACAAGTCACTGGGACTGAACACAGCCATTGAGGCACCCCTACAAACATTATTGCTTAATTTGACCCAAAAGACACATAATGGAGTTTCATCCACTTTACTCTAAATGATACTTGGTTGAATTTGATCCCCAGTGTCAAACCTTCCCTTGCACTAGGAAATTTTAGTAAGGGAGGGCCACGTTTGGACTTCAGTAGACTTTTGTTTGTTACCACCAGCAGTGAATTTGGCCCAGAGACTTTGCTATGTGGTTTACTAGTGACATAGGGTGCACGAAAAACCAAATGGATCCATCTTGAGATAAGTGAAAATAATGGCTGCTCTATCAACTTTTCAGCTAGGATTAAATGTTCATTGGCTGACTAGATATTTTAAGTACAATTTAATCCGTTATGTTCTATGATTCTTTTAGCGTCCACTATTTTAATTTTTAGCACATCTATTCAAGAGTTTAATAAGCTTTTAATGTCATTTGAAAGATTGTCCATAGTTTAGTTAATTACATCGCTATGCTATAGATACCATGAGTGTATGCAGTAGAAAACTGCAGCTTCGGACATGTATTTTCCTCTTTTGTAGGATTCTGGAGCTGAAATTCATAGGAAACACACCAGGAGCAGCCAGTTAATCTCCCAGATCCTAAACATCAGCTAGAACATGCTTACATCCATTACATCCTCCAGCAATACCTTTTATAAGAATCAGTCGCTGTTTTATAGCGGTACAAACTTAACCCGAAGGGCATTGCAGGTTTGTTGGTTGATAGGTTTGGTTTCTAACAGGATTTCTTATCAAGCCAGAGCATATTGGTACACAGGGGATATAGGTGAGATAGTTTTTGTGGCCTTTATGGCTCCCAAACTGCTTTTTGCAGCACTCAAAAGCAACTTGACTTTCACAGCAAATGACTCCTGTGCTGAGTTTGCAGTGTCACACTCCCAGTAAGGTGCAGAAAGAAGCTGGATTGTCAAGGCCACTTGCTTTTACAGCTTTCTCATGATGTTAGAGCAGAGCTCAGCTTGGATTGTCTGTATATGTACAGGTACATAAAGGGTTGAGAGAGAAATAAAAGCTCTTGATGCAAGTGAATTGACATAATCCATTATACCAGCAGCTAAACAGTGACAAGCATGTAGAACATTAAAAGCTCAGTTGATTTATCCAGGCTTAATCATCAGCTGGCATGCTTTTCTGCCCTTATGTTATTTAAATTCATTTAAGGGAGGGCCAAAGTGCAAGCTACAGGGAGAATTTAACTCTTTCTTCATTTTTGCTTCTTTGAAAGGTGGCAATGTCTATGTCACCTCCACAGCTGGTGTAAATCTACATAGTTCCTTTGCACTGGATTTACACCAGCGGAAGATCTGGTCATTCTAGTTCTTTTTTAAAGGAGTTAAAGCCTTAGTAGTGTACTTTGCTGTCCAACATGACTGGCTCAAAAGTTCATTCCAGTATCAAGCCACCACAATATGAGTAATCTAATGGAAGATAAAATCTGACCCGCACAAGGTCCTGTGTATTAAACCTCATTTAAGCCTTTAGGGGAAAATTTTGCCACTACCTTTGCAAACTCAGAATGTCCCCTTGGCACTGTCAGCAGAACTAGTGTAGTTTTGTTGTGCAAAGCATGGAGGGGCCTAGGGGGACTTTTGGGATGGTGCATCCCTGCCAATGTGGGGACCTGCTCCAAGGAGATTCTCCATACACAGCACAGAGGTGGGAAGAAATGAACTACGAATTATCAGGTCTTCTATTCAGTGGATGGTTGTGTGAAGGACCCTGAAGGCCGTTGATCCAAAGAGCAGCTCCACAGATCCCTACCATGGTTCTGGCCAGTACACAGCCCACCTGGTGTGCAGGGTTATAGAATTTAAGATGAGGTTCAAATACATACAGGGCCTCTGATGCTAATGTAGTCAATGGGCTCAAGATTTGGCTCTAAATGCTGAAATGGGAGTGGGCATGTATGATATGGACCAAGAAGGCAATGATCATGCCCCAAAACTGTCTCCAGGATGCTGTACCAATTTGATAAAATTTTGGATGCAAGATGGTTTTTAATTCCACGTATTAAAACTCCATGCTTCCACTGGGACCAATCTAATCTCTTGTTTCTCTGAAGAAGAGGCCAAGCACTAGACAAAGAATAGGCCCTTCTGGCAAATGGATCACTACCAGAGTACCTGAATCATAAATAAATTCAAGATTCATAAGTAGAAACTATTTTCTATATTTGAAAGTAGGTTAATTGTTAGAAGTGACATGGATTTAGCAAACATGGCAGAATGAAAAATTGCCACTGTCATCCTCTTCACAAATCATTGTTACTTCCTGCAATCACACAGACCTTCCCAGTTACAAGTAATGGTTTTTGAGCAAAAGGGTAATTGAAAGTAGGTTCAAGTCCTGTCCTCAGATATGGGTGCACAGCCCCCACTGACTTCAAGAAGAATTGTCTGCAAAATCTCTACATATGTCTGATAGAAAAAATTATCCTTAAAAGTGAGGCGGTAAAGAATTTGATAAACAGAGACCCAAATTCCTCCCTTGCCTCTAGTGCAGTATTTCCCAAACTTGGGACGCCGCTTGTTCAGGGAAAGCCCCTGGTGGGCCGGGCTGGTTTGTTTACCTGCTGCGTCCGCACGTTTGGCCGATCTCGGCTCCCACTGGCCGTGGTTCGCCTTTCCAGGCCAATGGGGGCTGCGGAAAGCAGCGGCCGGTACGTCCCTCGGCCCACACCGCTTCCCGCAGCTCCCATTGGTCTGCAGCAGTGAACCTCTCCCAGTGGGAGCCGCGATTGGCCGAACCTGTGGATGCAGCAGGTAAGCAAACCGGCCGGGCCTGCCAGCGGCTTTCCCTGAACAAGCGGTGTCCCAAGTTTGGGAAACACTGCTCTAGTGCATATTGCTGCTCAGTGTAGATAAGCCCCTATACTTCTGCAGTGTGGGCCAAGCTGTGTGTAAGTTGCATTGTCCCCTTTGCCACTTTACTTGGAATCACTAAAATAGGCTAGCAGGAAGGGTGGAATTGAGGTTTTAGCAACGCATGAATTTTAGAGAGTCACACTCACTACGGCTAAGGGTGCAAAACAGTTTCCCTTATAACCCTATTTAAGCTTGCTCATAACGTTCTAAAACATTCCCTCTTTGGGTTAATCTAGATGTCTTCTTCACCTGTGAAGATACAGGGCTAGATTGTGATTCACCCACGAAACAAAGTAAGAATCCTTATGCTGGCTACCCAGACCTTGGATCCTGGCACATAAGAGTAAATGGGGATACTTATTTGCTTACTCCTTCCTTGGAGTTGGTGGGCAGGGAATGTATAAAGCCTTGGCTTCACCCCTCCCTCCCTCCTTCCTTCAGGAGCTGGCTCAATGTCAGCGTACTCAGCGCTTGCAGGACTGAGCCCCTGATGTATGTGCACATGAAATACTGTGGTCACTTCTGATTGCCACATTACCAGAAAAACTGATCAACTGAAAGTTGTTTGGAGAAGCTTCTGTACTTTGGGCTTTTCATTTCCAGTTTAAAGAGGTCTATAGTTTTGTCAGGTGAAAAATCTGCCAAATCTAAGGTCAGGAGTAATGACATAGAAGTAGATATTTATTTAAACAAAGAGAACCCATGAAGTGTTCATCTCCATCTTTCCTGGCTGTTAAATTTGTTCTACAGCTTGTTAATTTCACACTATGAAGCAGTGCATAGTTAATAGGCAAGAGTTTACAGCACAGAGAGACATACAGAAACACAGCTAAAAAAATGGCATTTATAACAATACATTATCCTCCATTTCTTGCATATCCCTACTTAGCATGAATATATATTTATAATTTTAGATGAGAATTAGACCATTCTAGTTTATGAGGAAATATAATGGCACAGGTAGCATGGAGTAAAGAAAATCCATGGGAATTTATATTCCTCACAATTTACTGTGGTATCATGCCAAGGTGAATTATGCCCTTGCAGAATTTGTAATGAGAAGATGGAACAGATGGTCAGGGGTTTTTGTGTAAAGCTACGTGTGTATTAAATTATAACTTGTGCTTATCAAATGAGTGTTCATTACAACAGGATCCATGCAGATATAAGGTTCATTGCTGCTCACACTGGGGGCTTCCCTTTTGGCTTCAATAGATGCAGGATTGAGTCCTAATATAGTTTTAAATAAAAGAACATTGCACTCAAGTCACCCGTTCCAGAGCAAAACCTTGAGGCATGGGGGCCAGCAGCACCCCAACCTCGGTTCTCTCCAGGGTCTCCCCGTAGCTTTCCACAGACTAGAGTATTTTAAACAAGATTCCCCTTCTGGGGTCTAATTTACTGAGGCTATGTACACACTACAGCTTATATCGCTATAAGTTACGTCATTCAGGGGTGTGAATAAACCACCCCGCTGAGCAACATAAGTTACACCGACCCAAGTGCCAGTGTGGACAGTGCTATGTTGGCGGGAGAGCTTCTCTTGCCAACATAGCTACCACCACTCACGGTGGCTGGAGTAATTACGTCAACAGGAGAGCTCTCTCCCATTGGCTGAAGTGTAGCCAGAGCCTAAGTCTTTACACACAGTTTCAAAGGGCCTTCCAGGCCCAAGTCCTTCCTTCTTGGGATTCCACAACCTTCCTTTTGGGGCTCGTGCTAATCTTCTCCCTGGTCCGTTTAAACAGCTCTCCACTGGTTCCACCTGGGCTAGCAACAAACAAGAAACAGAACTCAAATCATACCCTTCAGGACAACAGTCCTTCCTCTCTGCTGGGGTGCAGGCTTCCACAGTCCCTCTGCACCCTGGAAGCCAGGTCATACCATCAGACAACCAACCTTCCCCTAGTATATCAAGGATTCCTGCAGGAACCTTCCTTCTCCCTGCAGCAATTCTCATTATGAGCAAAGAGGCAGCTTATATACTCCTCTCTTACACCAGACCTTATCCTGGTTGGCTGATCTTTGCCCCACCCTGTACAACGGGACGCCTGGTCCCAGGCCCTGAAAGAGCATGTCTGCACTGCAATAAAACACCCATGGCTGGCCAGTGCCAGCTGAGTCGCAGGGCTATAAAATTGCGGGGTAAACGTTCCAGCTCTGTCTGTGAGACCCATCCTCCTTGCAGGGCCTGAGAGCCTGGGCTGCAGCCCAAGCCCCTCTAGCCCATGTCTGCTGACACAGGCCAGCCATGAGTGTTTTGCTGCAGTGTAGACATATCCATAGTTAGCTGGGTTTCCCCAGACGCTAACTGTTACCTCAGGACCACTTCCTCTCCCTCAGCATTTGCTCCAGAACTACTGGAACAGGGATTGGCTGACAGCAGTCCCTACTACCTCTTAAGGAAGTCCAACCAACTGGTTACAAAGATCAGTTTTTTAAAAGAAGTTTTTAAAAGATAAAACCAACGTCTACATAAAATAAAAATATTCCCAGTTTGGAAATAATATTTCAATAGACACAGTTTTTTAAAACCCCACACAAATTGAAAGTCTCCTGCGATTTTTGGAAGCCAAACAGAGTAGCCCTGTGCTGTAGCACAGTAACCCATATAGGGTAGTCAGCAATCCTTTACATCAGTGGTTCTCAAACTTTTTTTTTCCACGTACCACTTGAAAATTGCTGAGGGTCTCGGCGGACCACTTAATGATCTTTCCAAATGTTGTTTGTACTGTTAGCTAACTACTGTAAAGTGCTTTGGATAAAAGTGCCACATAAAAAAACGCTTTAATAATTAACGTTTTTTATGCTACAAATAAAAGCACACAACTCATATTTTAATATCAGTAGTCTTACCTTTCTAATGCGATGGATGTGCCCTCTCCCCCCGGCCGTGGCAGCCCCAGAGCTGGGGAAAGCTGCCTCTTTCTCTGGCCACCGCAGCCCTGGAGCTGGGGAAAGTCACCTCTTTCTCTGGCTGCCGCAGCCCTGCATGTCCCAAATTCCCCCCACCCCCTCTTCTCACCCCACTGCCCCCTCCCACCTACTCCCTATTCCCCCACCTCACCTTACATGTGGATCTTCTCCAGGGTCCAGGCACCTAATTAGTGGAGCCACGCCTGTTTTACATGATTGGCTATTCTATGCCAGGGCTAAATTGGATTGATTGTGTGGTAACAGCGTGCAGCACAATCTGAGTTCCTCTGGCTGGGAACTAGAGAGTGTCAAGGAACTATAAGGTCCAGATGTTCCTAACAACCTGATTTCCCTTTGTGCTATCACTTTACTGTCAGGAGAAAGGGCTACAACTGGAAACTGAAATTGGAAAAAACTAGAAAAAAAATGGAACTGAGTCTATTTTCCTCGTCAATGCTGAGAGAAAATAATAATGTACACAAACCACACGGGACAGTAAATTAGGCCCCAATCCTGATAACAGTTGCGCCCCTGCTTAACTTTATGCACAGGAGTAATCCCTTTGCAGTCAATAGGGCTTTTCATGTGCATAAAGTTAAACTAATGTGTAGGTTTTGTAGGATCAATTATATTATAATTATTTTAGTTTTAATGAATTAAGAATTTGTTTGTATCTTAAGCAAGGAAATATATTTTTGTAATTATATACTTTAGCTTAACAGAGTCCCTTGATATTAGTGAGTGTAGTGGGGCAGCTGCCCCAAATGGCATGAAA
This sequence comes from Chelonia mydas, assembly GCF_015237465.2. Taxonomy (NCBI): domain Eukaryota; kingdom Metazoa; phylum Chordata; order Testudines; family Cheloniidae; genus Chelonia; species Chelonia mydas. The sequence goes on along the minus strand of NC_057851.1, from coordinate 70,539,587 downwards.
GGGGTTAGAACAGTGGTGGGCAACATGGCCCGCAGGTCGTATGTGGTACATCAGGGTAATCCACTGGCGGGCTGCAAGACAGTTTGTTTACACTGACCATCCTAGTGGCCGCGGTTCGCCATTCCCAGCTAATGGGAGCTGCGGGCGGCCATGCTTGCGGATGGTCAATGTAAACAAAGTGCCTTGCGGCCCACCAGTGGATTACCCTGATGGGTTGTGTGCGGCCACAGGTTGCCCACCCCTGGGTTAGAGCAAGCCAGAGAGGCTGCACAGAGTCCCAGCCAATCATGGAAGGGCTTATTGGGAACCAATCAAGTGGAGGCTTGAAAGCAGCCAATCAGGGCCAGGCTGGGCCCTATAAGAAGGCTGCAGGGCAACCTCTTCCTGGAGGCTAAAGGGAGAAGAATTGCATCTTAGAAAGAGAAGCACCCTAAGACAGAGTAGGGCTAGGTCAGCAGAGGCTGGGAGAGCTCTAGGCTAGTGACTCGCCAGACTGGGGCCCTGACCCAAAGGGGTAGAGAAGGTGCTGGGGCTATGGGGAAGTGGTCCAGGGAAGCAGGCAGTAGAGGAGAGCTGGAGGAGGTGAATAAGTGGCTCCTGCTAGAGGGTCCCTGGGTTGGGGCCCAGAGTAGTGGGTGGGCCAGCCTGCCCCTTTCCTCTCCACTTGCCAGTGATGAGAGTGGCTAAGTCAGACTGCAGTTTGCCCTTGGAGGAAGGGGCTACACCGAGGCCAGTGATAAAACCAGAAGCTGCTGGTGCCCCAGAAGGTGGAGAGAGAGCCAGAGGAGTGGGCACAGCCAAAAGGCAGTGTCCAGAAGTGGATGCTGTGGTCTGGGAGTGATGTGGGTCTGACTGTGAGGATGGTGGAGACTAAGGAAGTAATGGAGGATGAGATCCCCTAGCAAAGGTGTGCTGCTGAAAGAGCTAATTCCCTAACCAACCCAGAAGGAGGTGCTACTATGGTGAGTCTGACCCTGTTACAGTGAGTAATATCCTCCACTGAAGCAAATTGGGGCAGCTTCACTGAGCTATGCCAAGTTATACCAGCTGAAGATCCAATCCAATGTAATTTGAATTTTTAAAAGTAGTCCTCTTCTAACATGCTTGCTCAGTTAATTATCAAACCTTGTTATGTAGCTAGGCTCTGCTGGGGATTGTGTTGGGATGGGGATTTAGATTTGAGGAGGTTTGGGGTAATTGAGAGAGCTATTTATTTATTAGTGCCTTTTTAGAAGATTGTTAAGGCTCTCAAGGCATTCATTGGATGGGCACTATTTTATTTTAATACAAATGTGAATAAATAAATAGTAATACATAAATTTACACAGCAATTCTTCACCAAGATATTTTAGTACCTAGCTGTCACATTGTTTACTACAAATTAAAGAGGTCATTACATTGCAGGAAAGCCATTTTAATCTGCTGGTTTTTAGGACATTCCTATAGAATTGCAGTGCACTTTAAAAAAAAAGTTTCTCTAGCTGAAGTATTCTTTTCCTAACTGGCCTTTTCAAAATTAAATGTGAAGTATGAAATAATAGGTGAATTTCAAAGGGCTTGGAGGTTCCATTTGGTTAAACATCCAAATATGTTAATGTTCCTTTCATTTTTTTCAAAGTCTTTGAGGTCTTTCTCTCTTGCTGCTTCAGCCTTTCATGACCCATCCTTCTGCTTTCCTTTCAACCTTACGAAGTCCTCATTTTATCAATTTGTTAAAAAATTAACACCTATAGAGTTAAGGAATTTCAGCAGATGACTATCAAAGGAGCAGGAGTTCTTCTGCTTGTTTCATCATTTCCCTCCCATATCAGTGTCAGTTCTATCCAGCCCACAATTTGAAATACGAACTGAATTTCTCCTTCCTTTTTTAATTATATTCAGACTCTCCTTTGTGAGCAGGAGAAATTCTACCCCTGAATAGCTATGTGGCAGGGAATAATAAGTGAACTCCTTTTATCGGGGGATTCCATATATCTAAAAGATTGAATTCACTGTTATATTGTTGAGTCATGGAGGAGGACTTTGATAGCAATCTAGGAAGGAAAGGTGATCTGTCCGCTGTGAAATTTAAACATAAATTATAGTCCCCTTTTATATAGTATGGTTCAGGGAATTCAGCTTCAGTCAAAAAGAAATCAACACTATAAAATGTGGGTAAATCTACATTAGGAGTGGGTACATTAATTGTCATCTGAATGTTGTCAGTGGGATGCACTGAACCATAAAACCATAAGATATTTCTTGAATGGATTTATAGCTCACTAGTGGCTAACTATTATTACTACCCAGTTTATGGAAAAAGGATGAATTTTTGTGGATGGTAGGGTGAGATTATTTTATTTCATATAACTTTTTCTAAATTTTTATAGGTCAAAGACTTTAGAAAAAGGGTGCCTAAAGTTAAGCATCTAAATCCATTCTTTGATGTCTAGAGGAACACTTTCCAAAGTACCTAAAATTTTGGAGCCTAAATCCTTTTCAAAAGTGACTTAGCGCCTGTGTACACTTAAAATGCTACAGGAGCACAGTGGAGCCACTGTAGCTGTAGTGCTTCAGTGAAGACACTACCTACACAGGTACAAGGGAATCTCCAGTTGGCATAGGTAATCCACTGCCTCAAAAGGAAGTAGCTGGGTCTACGGAAGAATGCTTCCATCAGCCTAGCACTGTCTACACAGGGATGTAGGTCGGTTTAACTATGCCTAAATAACTTTAAAAATCTAACCCTAGGAGCCCACTTCTACTGAAAGCCAACAAAAGGCTCCTAAGTGCCTAGTCACTTTTGAAAATGGGACTTAGGCTCTGTCAAGGCTGAATCCCAACTCTGTCACTCCAAGTGTAGAAAGTGGGGGCCCACAAGGATTCTAAAAATTAATACTGGCCACTCCAGGCTTGTATTAAACTCCCAAGGTTACAGCTTTTCTCTAACCTTGGTTTGATAAATGCTGCCACCACCGAAATGCAAAAAAAAAACCCCCTTAGACCCAGGAAGGAGCACTTGAGAATTCCTCCCTGTGGGGTACCCTCAAGACCTTTCACCCCCCCCCCCCCACATCCAGGGAATAGCTGAAAAAGAAAACAAAGGAAATTAGCTGTTGCCCCCAGCTAATCAAACAGCATATGCACAAACTTCTTAGGACACCAAAAATCCAATCAAAATTAAAAAATAAATTTTATTAAAACGAAAGAAAATACATCTGGAACTTAGGCTTTTGCTAGATTTTAGAAGAGCAATTCCAAAAATTAAGCACCCAAAACAGCTTTCTTGGAAGTTCAGTTTACAGGTTACAAGCAAACAAAAGCAACTGGGGTTAGCACAGAAGAGATCCACAAGCCAAAATAAAATAAATAACTTGATCGTGTCTACCCAAACATTCCCTATCCCCATGAGTCCTGCTAGGTATGTAAAATTTTTCATACCTGGTTCAAACCTTACACAGCATTTCTACTTATAGCATTGCTGCTCCGTGTTCCTGCAGCCCAGAGAACAACAGACAAAGGGAAAGTTTCTTTTACCATTTTAAAAAGTTCTAGCCTTCCCATTGGCTCTTTTGGTTAGGTGCTCACTGTTTTTTTTTCTTTACCTGGGGGAATCTAACCCTTTACAAGTAAAGCAAGTAAAGGACATTTACCAAGAGGGATTTTACAGCTGGCTGGCTGGGTGTCCATCAAAGGGAGCTCGCCCCCTCTTCCCCGTCCCCTCCCCCACCTTTATTTATCACAGGCTCTTTGGAAAATTTTACTAAATTGGAGTTTGGAGGTATCTTCCGAGACTATTGAGAGTAGCTCCTGATTTTGCCACTGTACTTTTCATACATTATTTTCCAAATGGGTTGATGACTACTTCTGAGCCTGTGGGCTCTTTGTGGAAAGTTCCCCGTTACTATTAACCGTCTGTGGTACGTTTGGTCACTAAGCCTCACTCTAAATCGCAGTTTCCATCGAGAACTATTTGTTTCCATCACTGTGAGCAGCATTTTGTTTGTATGAAGGCTTGGGTGGAATGGGTTGGCTTGGGTGTTCTTCATAAACTCCCTTATTTGCCATTCTCATGTTTCAAAAATGTCTGTCACCCAATCAGGGAACAGAGGAAAATAAATGCAGTGCGCAAGGATCCTGATATGGTTTATATGAAGCAAATGTGGTTTGTAGGGGGAAGAGGGGACCTGGAAAAGGGGTGCCAGTGGAGTGAGAACATTTGTCCCCAGAGAAGCTACAACTGCTGTAGAGGAGTTTAGGGAGGGAATGAGCATGGGGTGGATGCAATCCACCTATGTGGAGGAGAGAATCAGGGCTCTGGCTGATTTTTTTTTTTTCAGCCCCAAACTAGGTTTTTCCTCCTCTCCAGGGATCTGAGGAACATCTCTCTCAAGCTGTGTGGGAAATGGCTTTCCCATCCCATGAAAAATTTGAGATTTCAAAGATTTTCCTATTCCACAGCAGGACAAAACCAAGACCTTATGAATGTTTGCAGGACCAAAGTTTTGTTGAACCTGACCCTTTCCTAGAAAAAGCTTGGGTTTCAGTGGATCAACATTTTCCAACAAAAGTTTATTTGAAAAATTCCTGACCAGTTCCCCCTCTCTCTCTCCTGCTTTTCTCCCTCTTCTGCTTCCTTCCTATCAGTACCATTTTTTCTCTTCCTCTCCTTTCTTTTACTTTTGCAGAAGCAACAGGAGGGCTGGCTGCAGTCACCATTATTCTCCAGCAAGGATACCAGGGTGGAGCTGATCCATGGAGTTACGTGAGTGACAGTCTGTTTTTTATCTGCTGTATCTCTGGAGATGGCACTGTACAAAGTGGTGGGGTATCTTTTATTAATAGGATGGGACTGATGACAGACTTGACATTGAATTGGTGACAAGTTGAAAGATAACTAGGGAGGGGCTTGGATGTTAAAATGAGGGAGAACTGTGAAAGAAAATGTTGTCTAGGGGACGATAGGTTGGGGAGTGGGATATTTTCAAGAACATTTTAAAACTTGAATGCATTGTTGGGCAGAAACACTAACAAAAGTAATTAACTTTGAACGAGATAACAGAGCTTATTAAGAATTTATTCATCTCTCCTGGGGGATGTAGTGTCATTCAATGGAGATATCACTGCAGCATTAGTACAGTGCAATCAACAATGCCTTGAAATTCATGTTTCTGGACATCACAAGGAATTTTAATTAAATTATGCTAATATGTTATGTTAGAAAAATACAAGTCACGTAAGGCTTTGAGGTGGTGGTAGTGTGCTGCTGGGCCAGAAAATGTGAGAAAGGAATTGTCTTGTGGTAGGAATAGGGGATTGGAAGACAAAATGAAGAAGAAGAAACAGGAGCTGTCCTCAGGGTGAGGCTAGCAGCTGCAAATCAGTATTGGGAACCTCCTGGGAGTGGAGCCAGGAATTCCTATAGGGAGCAGGACAAGGAATCGCCAACAGGTTGCACGCTTACAAATGGGATTATGATTGGAGTTTGGGCGATAAGTCATTGAGACAACCTCTCTATTAAGATGTGGTCCAGTGTTTTCAACTGCATTACAAAGGTGCCCATTAGCATACTATCTAGGCACTGCCTTGTGATCAGTTTCACAAGCTTAATTATGAGATCAAGAACCTCAGGCCCCAATTCAGGAAAGCATCATGCTCCATGAAAGCTCCTAAGCATGTGCTTTGACTTCCAGGGGACAATGATTAACACTAAACATGCGTTTATAGACTTTCCAGAATAGAGATGGTTTATGCTTCCCTTGTGAAAGATTCACAAGATATCTGGGTTCTGCTGCTGGCTATGCTGCCAACTTGCCCTGTGACAAGAAGTAACCACTCTACTTTGGAAAAAGGAGAGAAATACATTTACATAATACAAGTGGTTTGAAGGATATGGTTCTGATCCTGCAAATACTTATACATGTGCTTAATTTAAGCATGGGAGTGCTCCCATTGACTGCAGCTTGACCACTCATATGATTCAAGTTAAGCACCTGCATAAGTGTTTGCAGGATAAGGGCTTAAATCACTAATGCTGTGAGATCCTTGGTTGAAAGGTGTTGTAAGTGCCAAGTATTATTATAATAGTGCACACTTGGGCCTATTTTTGCTAAAAAGATCTCCTGCAGCGCGTTCCACATTTGTTCACATATATATTTTATCCTAAAAAAGTGTTTGTGGCTCTATGTATGTTTATCTGAAAACCCAGTGTATATCCTGAAACCCAGCTGAACTGCAATGCACAAATGACACGCTCAGTGGAAAATCTCTGCAAAGATTCAGGTTTTGGCTCTGTAATTTTTTAAAGAGGTTCTGAGTAATAAGTGCCAGAGCTTGTGGGAAAGAGGATGCTTTTTAAATCAAATGAAAGATAAAATTTTTCAAACACAGCATGAAATGTGCTTTGGCAGAGGAAGCTGCAGTTGAGAAGTCACTATCTGGATGACTGAGCTAGTAAAAGTAGTGCCGCGGGAACAAAAGCGGGGTGTATTGAATCCAAATATTTACCTTCTGACAGCAGTCGCTTACCTTTAATAAAAATGAGTATGTAAGGGTATGATTCACAAAGGTGTTTAGGGACCTAATGCCCATTGATTTCAGTGGCAGTTAGGCTCCTAAATACCTTTGTGAATCCTATCCTAAATATTTTTCTTAATGTTCTGGTTCTGAGCAATATCTGGTTGAATTTCTAAGCAACAGTTGTCCTGCACCTTTAAGTCAATGGGAGCTTTGCCATGATTCCTGTGAGTGCAGGACTCGGACTTGTACAATAATCTGATATTTGAGGCACTTCTAAATAAACAGTTTTGAGGGTAAAACAGCCACTGTGGATTTAATTGATGCAGCATATAGATTACATTGCAATATATTTGTTTGACAAATTATAGATCTAATGAAAAGGCACCTGACTGCTCATGTTTCTCAGTATGACTTCATTTCAGTGCATCTGAGGATTAATTAGATTTGCATTTGGAGACAATGAATGGATAGTGGTGCAAAGCTTTAGGGTTCATGAGGTCAAGAATGAAATGACTACAACCAGCATAGCTGAAAATAAGAGTAAACTTTTCCATGTAAGCCAATACGCTTACTGATAATGTAAACTCCCCCTTCCTCCCCCCCCAGCCCCCAAAAACACCAAAAAACAACTCTGGTGCAGAAGGAAGGGGATGGTAAGGCTTGGAAAAGTAACTTGACATAAGGAGGCGAGAGAGCCAGGAACTCTAATGGTGCAACACATCAGGGCTGACCAATTTACAAAATGAAGTGACAGTGATAACCTGAAACAATATGCCTGAAAAATGTGAATAAGATTAGGGGATAGCTTGTTTTTCAGTCCAGTCTGCTAGGGTGTGCACAATTGTGGTGGGAGAAGTGCACATTTGTGTCTGTATGAAAATGATTCTGAAACCCTTTGTTACCATTCTTGTCTGGGTTAACTACATGCTTCTTGCCCTCCAGTGCTGAAGACCTAATTCTCTCAAAATACATGATTTTTGTGTATAGTAGAATGAAAGATGTAGAGGCTGGGAGGGAGAAGGCATGGATTATTTCAGAGTATCTCTGTCCCTAGGACAGCAGGATTTATGCTGTGTCCTAGGTTTGGTTTATTGTCCAACATGGTATCTGAACGTGAGGAGGGAAAGGGGTGTCTTCTTTCTTATATGCTGCTGCCCATCAAAAGTTAATATGGACCTTTTTCTCCCCCGTTAGGGATGGGTGAGTCTGTAAAGAGTAGGAGTGTTTGGGGGTTTTTCAAACAGCAAAAATTACAGATGCTTTTTTCAAAACGTATCAGAAGTAGCATAACCTCTTCTATGTTAGGAGAGCACAGGGACTGCAATTTTGCCCAGAACATGCAGAGACACCTGTGAGTAGAAGGCTCCTTCAGTCTTCCCACCCATTCTCTTGTCCCTTGCACAGAATTCAGGTATATCTTGCCTTGAGTTATTCCACGTGACACTTATTCTGGATAACTCCATTTATTTCAGTGAAGGTTGTTTCAAATTCACACCAATGCAACTGAAAATAGAATTTGGTCCCATTATGTTTTGCCATTTGCTACTGGGGGAATTTTGTTTTGCATATCTATATAGAGGTCCTTCAAGTGATGTGAATGTTTATCTGTAAAGTAAATCAAGCAATCAAAAAAAGCAAGTATGTACATTAAATTATAAATTTTCATTTATCCTTTGAGAAACACTTAGAGGCTCAGGGCCGTCTGAAGATAACATACACCTGCATTTTCAGAGGTGACTAATTTTGGGTGCCCAACATGAGCACCATAAGGAGGCCTGATTTTTTTCAAAGGATGGATGCACAACACTTCCAGAAAAACTATATATGTGCCCAAATAGTTTTACTCACTAACCTACTTCTCAGTCTTCATACTGGGAATTCTGATGACATTCCGAAGAGAACCTTTTTCCTCTTCCTTTGTCTGGAGGTTGGTCAGGACATGCAGGTGAATGACAGATGCAGGGATGGATTTATGCAGTAGGCCACAGCTTTATTAACTTAACACTGGGGGAGGGATGTTACCTACCCACCCTCTCCTATGCCAGGCATTTAATTGAGTCCAGTGCAGGGCTCCCACCCTATAACCAATAACTTGGAGTAGACCCTCTTTGGTTTACCCTAAGACTCGGCTTATTTCTGAATCCTCTCACCTTACCCCAGTTCTCCTCCCTCCACATCCAGTAAAAAGGCTAACAAGTAACTCAATCTGCAAAGTTATCAGGTTTCCCTGTCTCCTTACAGAGAAAGTCCACCAGAAAAATCCCCAGTCTCCTTTACCTCTGGAAGCTGTCCCTGTTGTCCTTTATTCACACTGGACAGCACAAGTTTTGACAAACTCAACATTACTATATTTCGCCCAGCATTAAATCCCTGTTCTTACTCCTTCTTACCTAAACCGTGCTTGCAAAATACAACACTCCAAATCCCCGGCCAATTTATCCCCATAGGAAAAAATTCCTTCATGATCCCAAACACAGACCTGTCAAATGCACAGTATGCTAGAAACACAGCCCACCTACAGGGAGGCAGGGTAGGACATCAATAGCAGCAAGATAGCCTCTAGATGCCTGGGAAGGCTGTAAATAGAAAGAAGGGGGAACAAAATAGCCAACTGGTTCCTCTAATACCTACATGGATAGCTAATGGGAGTTAGACAAGACTCTTCTCCTCCTCCAGTCATGCTCCCATGTGTATCATGAGCGACTGGGCAGGGCTCAGCTTCAAAATGTCTGGGCATGAGCTTACCCTCTCCCAGAAGTTGGCCACCCCCCTTCTGGTCCAACCAAAACTCTCTCACCACTGAGAAAGGGAAGGGCATTTGTCCAGCCCCTTGGGTGCCATTGGAAACTGCTGTGAGGGAGTGTGCCTGCCTTGTGAACGCAGAACTCTGCTGAAACACCTCAAACACAGAGGCGTCCTGTAGAATGGTAACCAAGTCACATGTGACAGCAAACCAAGATATTTGTCAGATATAACTGGAGCAGTTAACCAATACCTGACATTTTGCTCTTTGAAGATTTTTTTTAAAAGTCATTTTTGCTTCTTACGTCTCTTTTAAGCATATGCAGAATCTCATTTGAGACATGCCTGGAAAAAGCACAGTCGGACAGCACAGTTTTGGCTAACATAGGGGACTGAATCAGGGCTACTGAGTTTAAAAAAAATGACTCTCTACAGTTTGAGCTAAAGAGCCAGCCTCTAGCACTGGGGCCCATAACGGATTCACATCCTCTGGGAATTGTGCACTGATCACAAACAAGGTACAGCAGAACACATTGTAACAGGTGCTCTCTATTGTTTCAGGGACAAATGCTACTTGTTTTACTCATGTGAGTGTGTTCAGAGGGACTACTTGTATGGATAAGGCTGGGAGGAATTTCACCCTTATTGTTTTCAAATGTATGATCTATGGAGATATATATAAACACCAAAAGCTATTGTTTAAAATATGTATTTTAAACAATAACTTTTGGTTTGGATTTCCAAACATTCTCAGCATAGGCCCTGCCCACCCCCACCCCTGAGCGCACCCCACCCTCGCTCCACCCCCTCCCTCCCAGTGTCTCCTGCATGCTGCTGAACAGCTGATCTGTAGTGGGTAGGAGGTGCTGGGAGAGATGGGAGGAGCCAATTGGCAGGGCTGCCAGCAGGCCAGAGGCACTGGGGGGAGTAAGAGGCATAAGTGCTGGAATGACCGGTGATGCTGGTGCTGCCACATGCCCTGGCTTGAAGTGGTTTCCATCATATACAGGGTTTACAGTTTGGTTCAGTGGCTCTCAGCACCCCCCACTATACAAATTGTTCCTGCACCACTGGTGGGAGAAGCTGATGGAGGGGCAGGTGGGTACTGAGCACTCGCTATTTTTTTTGGAGCACCCATGGAGCTGGCACCTATGGTTCTCAGCACTGGATTAAGTCTGCTTCCATTGCAGTCAAGGACGCTTTAGGCCAATGCTGACAGCTTTTGAAAACTGTACCCGTAATGGATAGACAAGCAATAGAAGAAGTGTTTATTGGCCCTGATCCAAAGTTGGAGACAATGGAAAAAACTCCCATTGATTTCAGTGGTCTTTGGATCAGGCCTTCGAGGAGAAAACTTACGAGAATAAAAACAGAGAAAACAGACATAGAAAATAATCAAGAACTATAATAGACTTAGAATGTTTCTTTTTATTTTTAATATACCTATTACAATTTGTTAGGCATATATAGAGCACTATTATTTACATATCCAGTGTTTATCCTTTGGGGTGAATTCCAGTGCTAAATAAATAAGCCATGAGCTGCTTGTTAACCATGTAGAAAACAAACTTCCACTAGAATGATTTCACATAATGATGATGTCCTTGATATGGTTACAGTTGCTTGTAGTTTCAGACAGTAGATCTCTTCAGATTGCAGTCAAATGGTGTATAAAATTATAAACATAATTACAGATAATCAGAAGAAAATTATAACAATACAGCAAATTAAAAACAATACTGAAAAACCATCAGCCTCTACATTTTTCACAGTCATTTCAGTATGAAACTATAGTCTAAGGGCAACAAAGTGATATGTTTTGGTAAAATCCCAATCATGAAATGTCTAGCGCCATTTAAGATGTAACCTTTGGGGAAAATAAAGGTACCTCAGTTAGTAATTATTAAACATAAAGCACATTTTAAAAGGCCGCCTTTCTGTCATGGCTTCTTGAAAAATGTCTGCATCTCAGGATTATTATTTTTACTGAAGTTCCTCTTCAGTTATCACAATTTTATTTATATATATATATATATATATATATATATATATATACACACACATATAATAGATCATACCATCGACACAAGGAACACAATTATCTGGGATCACAAAGCAAGGATCCAAATCAGTTCCCATTCAATGTTATGCAAGTAAGCTCAAATAGACAGGAACTGGACTTTGGCCCGATCTTGCATCAGGGCCTGTAAGCTCAGAGCCCTGCAACCGTACAGAGTCCTTTTATCTTCTGCTACTAGTATATGGGTGCAGGGTCCCATGCGGATATGTCCTAATGAAGGATCAGAGCTTTAAATCACACAAATAATGGTAGGTTATTTCTCATAATTCTTGTCAATAATATTTTGGAGGTCAATCCTATGACCTGTCATCAAATTGTTTGAATATCTGGGATATTCAACTATAGGACAAAGTAGTGGATTCTCCAAGCTACATAAAAAGACAGAGGATTGAGTTCATAATTGTCAACCATTTTTCCTTACAATTTTAACATTCCCACCTTTACATTGGTAAAGAACTGGCTTTCTTTACTTGTTGTCTAATAATAAATGATACAAGACATTTTAGATCTTAACCGCACTGTAGTTTGGCAAATGAATTGTTTTGGATTTTAGAAGCACTTCTTGCTACAGATTTCAGCCTCTGGCCTTTTTAAGACACCTGTCTAACTATTAAAAATAATATTTTAAAGCAAAACTGATGTTTGATATAAAGTAACAGTTGTGTTGTTGTAAACATGGAAAAATATTCTACAAAAAACAAGTAGAAAAGTGATTTCTGATTTATGAATATGGTTTATATAAAAATGCAAGTCACTAATCTGTATGCTAAGAATGGTCCTTGCTGGGCAGTGTTGTGATGGTACATCACATTTTCACAGTTTACATTGACACAGTCAGAACCATAATGTGATGACATCCTTAGATCAGAAAAATATTATTTTACAAACTGTACATTTGGCATCTGTTTTCAATTTTATACATATATAAAAGTGCAAAATACAATATGTTAATACAAGGTTTTGCAAATCCTATTAAAAACTTCTGAATTTTTAACTCTTCTGCTCAGTCACTGGAAACAGTTTGGCACATTAGGACTTTTGTTTAGATAGAAAACATCTCCCTTTGTTGCTGTCACTATCTTCACTGCATCTTTAAATAATTAAATTACTCCAAAGGAATTAACCTTTCCTTTCCCTACCTGTAACGCTTGAGTGATAAAACATAGCAGTAAAAAAAATCATAGACGCTAGGGTAATTTATTCACTCAGCAATATAGAATAGACCATGTCTGACTGCTGACTTCATCCACTGTCAGAGGACAGTGACTATACAGCATGTTCTCCAAATACTGACTGCCAAAGTGGTTGGTTGGATATGGTCTCCAGAATCCCTTAGAACTTTATCCTAACTTCATATGTGCAAGTGCTGGTTAACCCATATATCTTTAAAATTCTGCTATTTGGCATGCCCATGTATTTGAGATTAAACCTAAATCCCAGAAGTGAAATCTGAGCTCCACTAAATAAATAGCCAAACTCCCATTGACTTCAATGGGGACAGGATTTCACCCAGGTCACTTTCCATTGGGTTGGATTCATGGAAAGAATAACAAGTACATATTTTGACTACCAAATGACAACAAATAAAGTGTAAACTTATTAATTATTTAGAAATATCAGAAAAGTAATGAATAATTCCAATAATGATGGACACTTAATGTGTGTAGACTGGCACCATACTTTATAAATACTAGTACTGGATTGGCTACACTGGAGACTGAAATGCTCTATTTAATCATAAAACAGTCATAGGTAGAAGCAATGCAAATTACACCATCTTTCTAATGACTCTGTGCTCTGATCTGGAGAAAAAGCGCTAGGGGAGACTCCATTCAGTCCTTGGTTTCTTAGATTAATTGTGCTAATTGTATGAAGATTGTTGTGACACAGCCATGGATGCAGTAGGAACTGGACTGAGGTCACCATATAATGTACTGGAGGTTGTCAACCAGTTGTCGGAACCAAAAAAAAAAAAAAAAATTAGCAGGCATAACATAGTACTGAGTGTTTCTATTGTCCCAACAATTTTTTCTTAAACAAATAGGTCTTCTCTGGCTTTTCTAAATTACCACAATTAATAAAGATCTATTACTTTTCCCCCCATTTTCCATGTCTTGTCCGCAACTCAGCCACAATTACTTGACAATCATCCCGCAATTCAGTAGGGCCTTACTAATGGGGTTCCAATATTTCCAAGAGCATTATAACATGCGTCATTTTGTGGCAGTTATACCATAAACTCAAACCATCACTGAATATAATTATTTAATCAATTTACAGACATTTCTATAGCTCTTACAAACACATCTAACAAACTGCCTTTTCATGACAGGTTTCAGAGTAACAGCTGTGTTAGTCTGTATTCGCAAAAAGAAAAGGAGTACTTGTGGCACCTTAGAGACTAACCCATTTATTTGAGCATAAGCTTTTGTGAGCTACAGCTCACTTCATCGGAAGCTTATGCTCAAATAAATGGGTTAGTCTCTAAGGTGCCACAAGTACTCCTTTTCTTTTTGCCTTTTCATGCTGATTTTTCTAAAGCTAGAATCAAGAATTAGCTCTGGAACTGTTTGTTCCAACACAAATAAGAAGTTTATTTATCAGTAACAGTCATACAACAGTCCTCCTCTTCTTTTAGTCATACAACAGTCATCCAGTCCTGAATTCCCTGATTAGCTAAAACTCCTGTTGGAGTCAACAGGCTATTTGGCTATGTAAGCCATGAAAGATAATGCTGAAATAACTACTTTCTGTGAAACCTACCTGCTCTCTTTGCATTCATCCTACCAAAAACTCGTATTATTTAAAATCAGTCAAATTAAAACACAGCCATGACTGTTAGCCTTAACAGTAACTAACAATCTGCAATAGGATAAAATCCTGATCCAGCAAAGCACTTGAGTATATGGTTAAATACAAGCATGTGAATAGTCTCATTGAAGTCAGTTAAGCACATGGTAGAGGGCCCCAATTCAGCAAAGCACTTAAGAATGCACTTAACTTTAAGCACATGCTTGAGTCTCTTTTGGAGTCAACAGGGCTTAAAACTGTACTTAGGTTTTTTGCTGAATGGAGTCCACAGTGCTTTGTTAGATAAGGTCCTAAATCAGGAGTACCTTCAATGAAGTCACAACTTTTGAAGTAATACCAGAATTAGAGTTGATCATGTCAAAAATGAAATATGCATCAGTTAAAGTTCACTCCCCAAGCCACAAAAAAGAAGCATAAATGATTTTTTGTCTTTTAATCCAACAAAAGACACAACAGGAGCATTATTAGCTAATCATCGGCAACATTTAGTTCTTTAACTGATGATCGTCAATCTGCCACATGAGCCATCTGCTCCAGGTAAAGGAAGAAGTGGAACGGAATTACATACTAACTTTTTCTAAAGATTTTGCTTTTAGAAACCAATGTTTATACTCAGTGACACTGACTAACTTTTCACTATGTATTAAACAACACTACCAGTTCTATGTATTCTCTTCACACATTACATACCAAGCCTGAAAACCAGGAATTCATACTCCATCAGCACAGTACTCACTTGTCTGTGTACACAGTACTCACAGTACGTCACCTCAGGACAAAAAGCAGAGACAAAATTTCTCGATACTTTAAATGACTGCTTCTTGGAGCAGCTGGCACAGGAACCCACAAGGGGAGAGGCAACTCTCGATCTAGTCTTGAGTAGAGCACAGGATCTGGTCCAAGAGCTAACTATAACAGGACTGCTTGGAAAGAGTGACCATAATATAATAACATTTAACATTCCTGCGGTGGGAAGAACACCTCAACAGCCCAACACTGTGGCATTTAATTTCAGAAAGGAGAACTACGCAAAAATGAGGAGGTTAGTTAAACAGAAATTAAAAGGTACAATGACTAGAGTGAAATCCCTGCAAGCTGCATGGACACTTTTCAAAGACACCATAACAGAGGCTCAACTTAAATGTATACCCCAAATTAAAAAATACACTAAAAGAACTAAAAAAGAGCCACCGTGGCTTAACCATGTAAAAGAAGAACTGAGAGATAAAAAGGCATCTTTTAAAAAGTGGAAGTCAAATCCTAGTGAGGTAAATAGAAAGGAGCATAAACACTGCCAAATTAAATGTAAAAATGTAATAAGAAAAGTCCAAAAGGAGTTTGAAGAACAGCTAGCCAAAAACTCAAAAGGTAATAAAATGTTTTTTAAGTGCATCAGAAGCAGGAAGCCTGCTAAACAACCAGTGGGGCCCCTGGACGATCGAGATACAAAAGGAGCACTTAAAGACGATAAAATCATTGCAGAGAAACTACATGAATTCTTTGCTTCAGTCTTCACAGCTGAGGATGTTAGGGAGATTCCCAAACCTGAGCCCTCTTTTGTAGGTGACAAATCTGAGGAATTGTCACAGATTGAAGTGTTACTAGAGGAGGTTTTGGAATTAATTGAGAAACTTAACAATAACAAGTCACCGGGACCAGATGGCATTCACCTAAGAGTTCTGCAAGGACTCAAATGTGAAATTGCAGAGCTATTAACTATGGTTTATAACCTGTCCTTTAAATCAGCTACTGTACCCAATGGCTGGAAGATAGCTAATGTAACACCAATATTTAAGAAGGGCTCCTAGAGGTGATCCTGGCAATTTACAGATGGGTAAGTCTAACGTCAGTACCGGGCAAATTAGTTGAAACAATAGTAAAGAATAAAATTGTCAGACACATAGAAGAACATAAATTGTTCCGCAAAAGTCAACACGGTTTCTGTAAAGGGAGATCATGTCTTACTAATCTATTAGAGTTCTTTGAGGGGGTCAACAAGGGGGATCCAGTGGACATAGTGTAGATTTCCAGAAAGCCTTTGACAAGGTCCCACACCAAAGGCTCATATGTAAATTAAGTTGTCATGGGATAAGAGGGAAGATCCTTTCATGCATTGAGAACTGGTTAAAAGACAGGGAACAAAGGGTAGGAATAAATGGTAAATTTTCAGAATGGAGAGGGGTAACTAGTGGTGTTCCCCAAGAGTCAGTCCTAGGACCAATCCTATTCAACTTATTCATAAATGATCTGGAGAAAGGGGTAAACAGTGAGGTGGCAAAGTTTGCAGATGATACTAAACTGCTCAAGATAGTTAAGACCAAAGCAAACTGTGAAGAACTTCAAAAAGATTTCACAAAACTAAGTGATTGGGCAACAAAATGGCAAATGAAATTTAATGTGGATAAATGTAAAGTAATGCACACTGGAAAAAAATAACCCCAACTCTACATACAATATGATGGGGGCTAATTTAGCTACAACTAATCAGGAGAAAGATCTTGGAGTCATTGTGGATAGTTCTCTGAAGATGTCCACACCGTGTGCAGCGGCAGTCAAAAAAGCAAATGGGATGTCAGGAATCATTAAAAAAGGGATAGAGAATAAGACAGAGAATATCTTATTGCCCTTATATAAATCCATGGTATGCCCACATCTTGAATACTGCATACAGATGTGGTCTCCTCATCTCAAAAAAGATATACTGGCTTTAGAAAAGGTTCAGAAGAGGGCAACTAAAATGATTAGGGGTTTGGAACGGGTCCCATATGAGGAGAGCTTAAAGAGGGTAGGACTTTTCAGCTTGGAAAAGAAGAGACTAAGGGGGGATATGATAGAGGTATATAAAATCAAGAGTGGTGTGGACAAAGTGAATAAGGAAAAGTTATTTACTTGTTCCCATAATATAAGAACCAGGGGTCACCAAATGAAATTAATGGGTAGCAGGTTTAAAACAAATAAAAGGAAGTTCTTCTTCACTCAGCACACAGTCAACCTGTGGAACTCCTTGCCTGAGGAGGTTGTGAAGGCTAGGACTATAACAGGGTTTAAAAGAGAACTGGATAAATTCATGGAGGTTAAGTCCATTAATGGCTATTAGCTAGGATGGGTAAGGAACCGTGTCCCTAGCCTCTGTTTGTCAGAGGGTGGAGATGGATGGCAGGAAAGAGATCACTTGATCATTACCTGTTAGGTTCACTCCCTCTGGGACACCAGGCATTGGCCACTGTCGGTAGACAGGATACTGGACTGGATTGACCTTTGGTCTGACCCAGTATGGCCGTTTTTATGTTCTTATGTCTCATTTGTTCTTTAAAAAAAAAAAAAAAAAATTGTCCCTGGAAATATCGTGCTTAAATTTAATGTACCTCAGCCAAGCTGCTTGTTCATTGTGACTGTGATCCTCTCCGGATGGTAAGAAAAGGGCATTCAAAGAACTGGCAACCCTGGGTTTCTTAGGAATGCGGATGCCTTATGGCATATGAGCTGTAGTGACTGGGAAATGAAAGAAAAACTGCTTTTTAAGAAGGATCTAGTGACTGTTTGCACTGACTGCACTGATAAAGCATCCCACTATGTAATGTTTTCCACATTGATGAAGGGGACAACGTTGATAGCTCATGGTAAGATAGGAAGCCTAAAAATGTCCAAAAGACAGCCTTGTAATGAATGAGTAAGGTGTGCAGGGGTATGGTTTGAAAATGAAGCAATGTAAAGGATGTGCTTACACTATATAACATTGTATGAAAAGCACATGTTTTGCCTCCTCTCTCTCTTTTAAGCTGGTACACTGAAAAATGTATTTTCAGTGCACAGAAAATAAATGACTGTTGGGGTAACTGGAAACTATTAAGCATGCACCCAGGTTATGGATGACTGGAAGATAAAAGATGCCTGAATGCTTGAATTAAAATCATTGATAAAAATGTGGAGAGTTATTTGGCCAGTCATTTTTCACTTCTCTTTTCCTCTAACACTACCTTCTTCCACCAAATCCTCTAAAGCAGTGGTTCCCAAACTTTAACAACCTGTGAACCCCTTTCACTAAAATGTCAAGTCTCACAAACCCCCTCCTAAAAATGAATATTTCCAGGGATTTTCTCCTTTACCTGAGTATAAATTATAAAAGCAGTGATCTTGGAAATATAGTTTGTTTTTATGACATGCTTATTATACCCTATTTATTATTAATTATTATTTATCATTACAGTATTTTTATTACATTATGAAAATGGCAACACTCTTCCAGGATCTCACTTTCGTAGCTTGTACCACTTTGAATAATCCTGTTATAAGACAAGGCTCCTATGTTTCATCAAGGAGTATCAGATGTGAAACAGCATGAAGGTATCTAAGAAGCCAACTCAGAGTTCCTCCTACACAAGCATTTAGGTCTGAACAGTCCAGGCAAACAACACATGTTACAACAAAGCTTAAACTTGTTCTTCATAATAATTTAAAAAACAATACTAGCTGCCTATTTAATTTTAAAAACAGCAAAAAATATCCACCTCCCTTTCCATTTCTTATAAGGAGTCTTGAAGATTAAATCTCCTCAGTGTGATAGATATGCTTGCTTTGATCTGCTTAGCTCTTGGAAGTCCAGGGGCTCCGGGCTGCTGGCCCCATGCTGCCCAGGGTCCCTAGGGACAGCTCTGTCTGCCATTAGGGAATTTTTTCCCGAGAACAGCACTGTTCTGTGGAAAGCACTAATTATAGCATTAATTGACTGATTTCTTGGAAGCAATTCTTTAGAGTAATCAAGTTTGCATCTAAAGAAAAAAACTTTCACTTCCAAAAGTCAAGATCCACCATCCCAAAAAAGCTGTCATTGTCTGAAAGGAGAGGCACCAACAATTACATCTGCTGCATCTGCATTTTTCCATCCGAATGGAATTGGCTGTCACCAGGCATGATATTAGGAAGAAATATTTCTAATCCCAACCTCTTAGAAGTCGATGAAAGAATTCTCAATAACTTCGATCACGCTATGATTGAACCGTTAGACTCTTCTATTAAAGCTGAGATGTCAAGCAGCGCCAGTGGGATTGAATATGACAATGGTTATAACAGATGTACTAGCAGCACAAGTGTGCTCCTTAGCTTATTTTAATTTGTTGACCGGTTTTTACAAAGTGGTAAACCTGATTTGAAGTTGGATTTTCATCTTCTGTGGAAGAAAGAAAACTCAGCAACAAGGAAAGAAGGAAAGAAAAAGATCCAGAAAAGGGTAAAGCAAATTTGTTGTTATTGTTAATTAAAAGAAAACATAGATTATTAAATATTTTTGGTGTATGGCCACACATCCTACCATGTCCTGCCAGACTAACTCTAGCCCTTTGGTATGGTAACTTAGCAGGCAGAGAATTCTATAAATCTCCACAAAGGATGGAGTGTTTCTGACAGGAGTAATTCAATAAGAGAAAAAAACATTTGCTTTTTTAAAATAACCTGGTTAGCCAGTCCCTTGAAAAATAAGTGACCAAAAGAAATCTCCTCCACATGAGAATTCTTGACAGTGTACATTCAGAAGAAATAGAAAAGAGACCAATTCATCAATTTTCTTCATGTTTCCCCTCCAAGAATGAGCACAAAGGGAAAGAACTAAACAAATTAATGCAGCACCCCTGGTGATCAAGGCTCAGAGCCACCACATGCATTGTGGCAAGATCTTATTTAAAACAATAAAACCAAACTGTGTACACCTATATGTGCAATTATATTTAATGGACATAGCAAGAATCCTACTGCCAGCAAACAAAAAAGTAATTGTGCCTGATTCTGAGATCTTTGTCAGCGGAACACTCATTAACATCAGTGGGTACTTTGCCTGAGGTAAAATGGCAAGATATTACGTAATCAGAAAGGAATGTTAACAAGCTCTATGGTTGTAATTGTGAAATACGACCGACTATTTGTTAAAAGGCAATCACGTACACAGCAGTGTACAATACACAGACAGTCCCTGCCCCAAAGAGTTTACAGTCTGCAGTGTAATAGAAACCCTAAGCCAATTTTAGAGCATACTGATCAGGTCAGACTCACCGAGCACAAGAGTTCTGTAAAAATATTAAGCTCTCAAGTATTTGTCAAACTACAGAGGAGACTTGGGCTGGTGTGGCCTAGCCTGAGACCCTCCCTCCTGTTTGCTCAAAAGATCTCAAGCCCCTTGCCTGAAGCCATCTCCTTGGAGTTAAGTGGCGACTTATTTCCTCATGATTTAAAGGGGGGGCTGTATTGTCCTTGTTGGGTTATTTATGGAGTGCCTGGCTTATCTATGTCCCAGCCTCACCTTTCAGCAGAGCTGGCAATGTATTAGGATAGCATCACTTTTTAAAGACTTGTGTATATTTTTTGGCTCATTTAGCTCTTTGTTAGGTTTCTCTCTGATTTTCTCACTAACACTCAAGACACCGTGAGAGACCTAATCTGAACGTGAAGGATAGTGTGAAAATACACAGAAGATACAAACTTAGGCCCTGATCCAGCAAAGCACTTCAACATATTCGTTACTTTAAGCACTAGAATAGTCCCACTGAGCCTGATCCAACTCTGACTGATGGCACTACTCATGTGCTTAAAGTTAAGCATGTTCTTATGTGCCTTGCTAGATTGGTACCCTATGGTTTCTGTAGCAACAAAACATACACCTTCTTGTCTCATCATTATGGCTTCTTGTTGTTAATATGACAAGTACATCAGCTGAGTCCTGAAGCCAGGGGACTAGTTTTGACTTGATATAAGGGCTTTTAACATGTAAGACAACTTCAATTAGCTGAAAAGAAATAAAAGACTATGTACAGTTCACCAAGGCATTGAACCAGTCAATACAAAGACTCTCAAACTTCAGAATCAGCTGGATCTGGTCACAGATTACTTCAAAACGGTGTGGTACATTAAAATGCTGTGAATTTACTTGCCTCCTGAAGAAAAAAAAAAGATGAAAAAGTGTCCTGATTTTTACCTTGTAATAGTAATTTGTACACTATAGAAATACTACCCATATATTTTACACGTGGGTGAGTTCTCTTTTTAGATAGTAACTTTCTTTGAGGACTGGATTTCATTCTATCAGATTAATGCACAACATGAGCTGTCCCTTTATATTTCATACTGCAGTATTGGTGAATTTAGGAGATTCACAGTATGCTGTAAGTAAACCTTTTAAGACTTAGCAATAAATGGGCATAATTAAATATTTGAATCATGAAAGCAACTTTTGAACTCTTAGGTAAAAGATCAAGTCTAGTTCATAGTTCTATAACCTTTTCATTCAGTGTTCCATGTTATGTTCTTAAGTTTACCGTTCTTTTACACCATTCAGCATTTGTGTTCCATCTTCGATTACAAGGAGGTAACACAGAAATTAACATATCATTCACCCAATGTTTACCATAAACATCAACTGCTGACATAGGCCCCACTCCAGCAAAGCACTTACACCCATGCTTAAAATTAAGTATGCCCTTAAGTGCTTTGCTGGATCAGGGCTTTAAATATTATTCAAGCTGTACTTTTTCCTGATGTAAGTTTTTATATTTTCTTCCTTTTTCTAAATTTTTGGGTTCTTTCTTCATGCTTTATTTCAGCTGCTGACTACTTTTTAGATTAAACTAAATCTAGAGGGATGCTGCCATTCTGTTTAGGCATAGTCCAAACTTTCTGCCTCTGATTTACTTTCATTTAAGGATGTTAAGTTTGGATCAGATCCATAACCAGTAGCTGTCAATGGAACTATGCTGATCTACACCAGTTCAGAATCTGGGCCTTGAGTATGTTCCCTTAAAGTTCTCCTTCAACAATTATTTCTTTTCAGGTTCTTATACTACAGTATATCTTATACAGTTAGTATATTCAGATGTACATAGTCAAACCTGACTGAGATCATATCAAAATAAAGGGGCTTGAGTCTAAGAGCTGTCTACAAGTCAGCTGTGGGAGCTGTGGGTGATAAGTACATGTTGCCATCAAGAACTATGTACAGTGGCTTTATCTTAGTATAAAATACATCTACATTATTAAACCACCAGATCTATGATTATCTATAGTATTGGGAGTTTTAATCCTAGTTGCTGAGGTTACAGGATAATGAATCCAAATAATGCACATATTAATAGACATATTAAAAACAATAATGACAAAACTGCATTTCAGAATTTGCTATGATAGCACACATAATACTATGAACATATTTATACTGAAATCTTGATAATATCCATTGTTCTGATGGATACTTTTTAAAAATACCTTTCATATTACGTACTTTCAAAACAGCAAGAAAACCCCCTAAAAACAAACTGAGCCTTTGTTCTAACTAGAGCAGGTTGAATAATAATCTAATGTATGTAATTAGTTTCACAATTTTTTTCTAATAAAATATTCAATCAATATTTCTTCACATTATTCACCCACTTCAGGATGCTATCCAGCTGTGATTAAAGTTCAATTAAAGTTGGAACAGACTTTTATAGAGTTGGGTGAATAATTTGCAAATAATCAGAACATATAAAAATTGCAAAATCTTCCAATTTTTTTTTGAATAATAGGCATATCCAGTGGAGCCTGTACAGATGTATCAGTAGGATGTCTCTTGCAGTGATTGTGGATGGAAGACAACCAAAGATTTGGTACACAGACTGGATATCAGCAGAGCTCAGAGTGACCAATCTGCATGATAGCTCGGCGTACAACCATGAGTTTTGGAAGAAGGCTATAAACATCGCTGACTCTGAATAGAGAAGTGTTAAAAAAGAAGAAGAAAAAGAGCTGAGCATCTAGTTATAAAGGTGAGTGTGATCAAATGAGTATATTGCAATTTATTCAACTGTATTTAAAGTAACATTACCTGTGACCCTGATTCAAAAAAGCACATGCTTAAGTTTAAGCATGTGCTTAAATGCTTTACCAAATCAGGGCTTCAGACACTAACTTGGGAGCTTAATTTTCTCAATTCCTCAGTACTCTATCTTATGGAGATGAGAGCAAATCCATATATTTCCAAGGTATCGTAATGGAACTAACTGTAAGGGGAATACCTTTTTCCTGTTTAAAACCCAAAGGCTCTCTTATATTGTGATAACTTTTTAAAGCTTATTTATAATACATTTTTTCTGAATCCATATACCTTATAAACAGGAACCACTTAAAGTAATGCAGTGTATTCAATTCTAGAGTGTTCTTAGAATTTAAGAGAGCAGAAATTAAACCATGACAAACATTATTGTCTTTTGAAATGTTACACAAATTTCAAACTAAACCAGTTACACAAATTTCAAACTAAACCATTTCAAACTAAACCAATTTCATTAAAATTCTCTATGATATCTTAAGATGTCTTCATTTTCCACGCATGTTAAATAGCTCATCTAAAGTAAAAAACACAATGTTAAAAATCACTACATCTTGTGTAAGACTGGGACAAATAATCGACTGAAAACGTGAAAAAACCCTTGAATAAAAACTAAAGTAAACAATAAATTATTCTTCAGTGCACATAATTAGCTATATACAGTATAATTTAAAACTGAGTATTGATGACTGCTGATGCTGAGCTTTTAAAATCTCTGACAAACATAAATAAGATACCCCAAGAGGGGATAGCTGATAAAAACTGACATAAAACACAGATTTTTTTTTTCCTTCCCACCTCCACTTAGGCTACAGATTATGTCAGTTTCTTTGAAAAAAATGCACAAAAAGGTAAAAAGTTCAATTCCAAAACCATTTTTCTAAATTCCCAATGGACTTGTACTCCTGATGTCTCTTTACATGGTCACAAGCAAGGCATGCATGTGATTCCCAGAACCGAGGAAGATGCACTGAGAAGTCTTTCCTCCAGTTAAAGTAGCTAAGATACAGCTTATTATTTTTGTCAAGCATTAGAAGATATTCTGCTAGCTGTCTTGGGGAGAGGAAATCTTCGACATGAATGAAAGAATCTGCTGGAATATAATTCTCATAGTTTTCTCTGGATGGGCCCAATACAACTGGTACAGATCCAGCCAGAAAAGCATTGTAAAGTTTTTCAGTAATGTAATCTTTGTGGATTGAGTTTTCAAAGGACAGGTAAAATTTACAAGTGGAGATAGTTGGAATCAAGTTTTTATCATTCACATAGTCTCCAAATGCTTGCCCATAGGTATGGATTTCAGTATATTTGCTTAGCTCATTATAATACTTGACTCGAGCATGCTCGGGATTCCAGTTACTTACAACCCAACATACCAACTTCTCTTTGCTTGGCACTTCAAATGCAAATGGGCTTGTGCTAACCTTCATGAAGCCATAAGGCACTTGAATATCTGAATCACGCCGATAAGTCAGGGTCAGGTTGAACAGGTGTTCAATGCCACTCTTTTGTGGAGTGTGAGTTGGAGACTCCAAGTTCATCCAAATCCATTTCTGGAACGGCGGCCTAGCTTGCTGAGGTAAATTAGTGAGATCCCCGCTGATGTCTCTGTGGTGAATAAGGACGGCATGAGATCGGTTATATAGTGAGCGGTCAATAGTTAGATGGCACCCCTGGATGTTGAACATTGTTTGACAAGATGCAAGATCAAATGTCTGTCCAAATGGCCAAACCCAGATCAGTATTGTTGTTTCATTAAAATAATCGCTTTTGGTAGAAAAGAAGCTCTTCATTTTCAGAACTGAGCTGGCTGATTCTATGGGACCAGAGATCCAGCTGTTTGTTGGTTTGATGTAAATAAGTAAAAATGCCATGAAACAACCCAGCACAATGAAAATAATTAAAAATGGCCGAAAAATTCCTTTGGATGTTGATGTCATAATTTGTTCTGAAAATAAAAACAAGAGGTGTTAATTGTGTACAAGTGTTCTATTAAAGCAATCACACATCAAAATGAATAGCATTTTCAATATAAAAGCCATAAAACTGTGTGGATTTACCCATGAACTTCCAAAGAATTTTCAGTAAAAAGGAAATACCCACACACACACGACAAACAGTGGCACACCACCTTTGCATTTTGTAAGCTAATTTAAATAAACTGAAAGAGTGTTTAGGGGTTTAGATGCATGTGACTACATCAGTATAATTTGCTCTGCCAACTGTATGCCTTCTAACTTGGTTCAATATAGAGAGTGTAGGCTGAGACTGTAGGCTCAGTCCAGGAGAAAGCAGACAGTCAGACACAGTTAGTTCCTAGACTCCCCTCCTGTTCCTGGGTGAAGAATAATTAATTTACTACACTCCTTTCTGGGTATAACATGCTCCCTACCATGTGCTCAGCTGACTGTGCTGATGAGTATGTGTCAGGGGCTGTGGCTCCATGCACTTCCCAACAACTTGCTCATGGGGGAAGGGTAGACATTATTGCAAATGCAGCCCCTGCCTGATTTCTAGATGGGATGAACATCCATACCTACAATTAAGTACAGCTAGAAAACGAATCCAGGAATACTGGCTCACATTCTCGTGCTCTAACCCCTAGACTCACATCATCCCTAAGTAAGGGAAAACACGTGATGATGAGATGCCACATGAAGGCTAAATTGTGATTTTTGTGCCACATAGGCAGCAGTGCAGAGTTACAGTGCCCTAGGAATACCAGAGAGATTGTGCCCCTGTGATATGCCAGTTTTCCTGTGTTACTCCTTAGATGAGGGGATGAGCAGTCTACTCTGTCCATTACTATGGAGTTCATTGCTCCCCATGGTGCACCATATGGGCCCACGTCCTCCCTGTCTCCTTTCTGGAGTCCTGTTCCCCATGGGAGGAGTGGGGAGATGGAGCAATCATTCAAGGTGGGGTGGCTTGTTGCTTGTCCCTCTGCTACTTAGTGTAGCCATAAAACTTGAAGGCATTTGTAAAAATACATTTATTTAGTAAATTTAGAGAGGGAGATTGCATGACAGGAGAAATGGAGCAGTAGTCAGGTACCCAAGAGGTCAGAAGGCATCCCAAATATACATACACACTGTAAATGTCTCATTCTGCAAAGCAGTTTGGTTACAACAAAACATTTGCATGGCTTTTATATATTTCTGTGACTTTAAGACTTTGTTATGAGCTGCTTTCACAAAGTTTACTATGGAAAGCCCACACCAGAGGGTAAAAACCCCATTTAAAAAAAATATTCAAAAGAGTAGAAAGAATTTGAGAAACCTTCAGGCCTCTTAACCCAGTTTGAAAGCTCTCAGTACCTCACCTGTAAAATAAATATTTAAATACAGCATTAACACATGACAGGAAGTGTTTTAAAGATCTATTAATACAACATGCCTTTGGGTGAATTGTGAGGGTAAAGAGTCATGTGTAAGTCTGCAGTTCAGTTATAAGAAAAACTACTTGTATGAATATTATGGGTGTCCATTTAACATACATCTTTCATCCCCAGCCCTATAGCCGCACTTGTGGCCTGGGGACAAATAGATTTTTTTTCTTTTAAAAAGGCAGATATTTTTAATTCTTACGACTGTGCTGTGACATAAGCCTGCCCATTTCACTGAAGCCACTCTGCTGCACTCCCTAGTATGTACCATAAATGACACGGGCTAGCATATGCTCCTCCCCCTGCTTACATTAGCAGAAAGGACCCTTAGTCAGCAAACCGGCCCTGGAGGGAGCAGAAAGGAGCTCCTGCGGTCTCTATGCCATCGTCTCTTCTTCTGCTGACCCATTTATGCTCCTGTATAAGGATCTGGCACTTGTAACATGCTGGCACCACTTGCCTGAAAAACACCTTACCCTTTTAGTAGGTAGCATTTCTGTTGTGAAGGTGCTACAGGGGTTCTGCTGACTCCCTAAGGCAGGGGACTCATACCTCACTTGGTATAAAGGAAGCGGGAAAGACTCTCAGAGAGAGGTGATCTAGGGTGCAGGTTGAGCCGTTCTGAGGAAGAAACCCTAGGCAGGGGCAAGTCTGGGGAGAAGATCTGAGGTAATCTCCATGTTACTTTATTGTTGTTTTCTTTGCTAATAAATCCAAACCCGAGGCAGGGGGTTAGTACATAAATTATGTTTGAAGAGCAGGTTGAGGAAGATGCCTGCTCCTCAGGACCTGGGAAAGGAGGTGGAAAAGAGGAGCAGCCACTCTTCATGATACCATCCCTTACTGCTCCAGTAGCTTTCCAACTGAAACTCTGATTAGTTAATGCTACCTTCCACAGATACTATGCATAGCTTTGTGTGAATCTATCAATGGCAGCATGGCTCCTGAGGAAGCCCTGCAGCAAAGAAAAAAATCAGAGAAGTCTCCAACAGGATCACTGAAATCCTCACAGCCCTAATCTCTGCATAGTAGTGGCAGATGGAGTCAATTCGAGTCCTTTCTTTCTAAGTGAACCTAGGGGGTAATGTTGGGCCTTTGCTCATCTGATTCGACAGCTCTCTCATATGAAAATCCACAGGATTCCATTCTGTCTTGCCTCCTTTTAAGGTGTGGCCACTAAGGTGGTTTATGATGAAACATAGTATGCAATGTCTTTAGTACATAGATAATGCCTAGTTCTCCATCTTCTGATCTGGTTAGTCCAGCTGAAGAACATATTCGGTGCAAACAGAGACTAGGGCCTAGCTGGCTCAGAGTCAACCCAGACAAGATGAAAATCATGCTTGTAGGTTGGGAAAAGCTATTACTGACTGTGGTTATTTCAGTTTCCTTGACTGAGGGAGTTTTCCGGCCATTTCTGACAGAAATTTTGCAACTTTGGGATTCTATCAGAATTTGCTTCTGGATATCTAGGTAACACGAGAGGCCAACAATACTTTTTTTTTTTTAATCTGTTACTGGGTAGAAGGTTGTGATCTTTTCATTTAAATATGGTCCATGTGGGTTACATCTGTACCGTGCTAGTCAGAATACAAGTTGCCTACTTGCTTAGCAGCATTTCCTGAAGGAACTCATTTCATTTGTGGCGCTGTGATCTGTACTGGGCCTCCAGTTTGTTTTGGGGGATGATTCAATGTGCTGGTTTAAATGTACAAAGTCCTAAATGGTATAAGACCTAGCTACACCTCTTCCTCCTTTCGATAAAGGCTGTTGAGATCAATTGAGGTGCTTGAGTGAATAACAACCTGCTTTAAGGGCATAAGGGGATGTATTTATTAATACAGATCGATGAAAGGGAATGAATAGAGTTCATGACTTTTTTGTTTTGTTTTGTAATATTTGTTAATATTCTTAATGTACACACCCTTTCTCCTTGTGCCCTTCCTAGTGTGAAAGGACAGACAGACATGTTTTAGAAGTCTATCTACCTAATAAATGAATATTCTTAAGTATTCTGAACAGAGAGGTAGCTGGGGGTTAAGGGGTTGAGTTCAGGTAGCAAGGTGACCTGAGTTCTTTTCCTGACTCTGCCACTGACTGGCTTTATGAACTTGGACACTATATAAGTCACTTCATCACTATATCCTTTTCCTTCTGTAAAGGGGAATAATTGTGTTGATTACTCATAATTTTGAGTGAAAAGTGAATAAATGCAAAGTTTTGCTACTGTTATTTATTATTATTTCTCAATTTCTTTGTGATAAAATTGCAATCTAAGCAAATGACAGACATTATGAAACACTAGTAAGTGCTAGGCCATCACAACAAGATGAAATCCAGACACAAGGGGAAAACCAAAGAAACGCCATAATTTTTTTCCCCATTGAGAACCAAGGTGTTTTCAAGGTGACTTATGGGGTTGCAATGCCAAATACATTATTAATACAAGGGCATAGCTACCTGATAAGAAGAATCTTAAAACAGGAACATAAAAGGAAATGCCTTATCTTGGTTTGGCAAACATATGTTAACAAGTCACTCAATAAGCATTAACGAAGTCTTATCAATTTCCAGAAAAAAGGAAAAACTACAAGAGAATAATCAAAGTATAATTCCTCACAGGGATGAAACCGAAGGAGCAAAATCATTTGCACTCTACCACAGAGTTATTCACAGCTCTAAGAAAACTCAGAATGGTTTATAATGGAAAATAATGTCCAATGATTGTACAAGAACATAAATAACCAAAAAGGTAAAAACATGACCTAAACACATAAACAAGAATGAAAACTAGAACATTTTTAAACAAAAACAAGTATCCTTTAACCTCTACTACATACTGTAAAACTAGAAGAAGAAAAAAACAACCCAAAATCTATACTTCAAAGAGAAAACTCTCAGTTGACACCCAAGGGCTGGTATTTCTTGGAATGTGCATATCAAAAGGAAGAGTAAAAGAGCAGGAATTTCCAGCATAACAAGTTGGGAAATATAAAAGCTTAACAAAAGAAGTGGAAATCACCAAGAAGTGGAAATTTTATATAGGAAAAAAGAAGCTTTTCTGCAACAAACAAGCAGAACATTCATCTACGGCTATGGGTAAGTACTGATAGTATAATCTAAAATAGTCTGAAAGAAATGCTATATTAGTTATACACACATACGTACTCTTAGAAGGTAAAACAAAGTAGGGGTGATTTTGTTTCATTTTCTTTTTTTTCTGATTTTCCTTTTATTCTGACTACTTATTATCCAGCCTAACATACATTCGAGTATATCTAAGAACAACTGTCAATATCTCATTAAATGGAAGCATTTCTACACATACCGTGGTTAGTGCACTGCACACAGAAGATTAACAGATATTATACTTAGTTTCTATACACACGAAATGCTTGCTATGGAAAATTACCTATTAAGGTTAAATATTTCCTAACTTATTCATAGAATCATAGACTTTAAGGTCAGAAGGGACCATTATGATCGTCTAGTCTGACCTCCTACACAACACAGACCACAGAATCTCACCCATAAACTCCTATAACAAACCCCTAACCTATGTCTGAGCTACTGAAGTCCTCAGATCATGGTTTAAAGACTTCAAGGTGCAGAGAATCCTCCAGCAAATGATCCGTGCCCCATACTGCAGAGGAAGGCGAAACATCCCTAGGGCCTCTTCCAATCTGCCCTGGAGGAAAATTCCTTCCCGACCCCAAATATGGCGATCAGCTAAACCCTGAGCATGTGGGCAAGACTCACCAGCCAGACACCCAGAAAAGAATTCTCTGTAGTTACTGGTCTTTTTTCCTCCAGATATGTGGGTTAACCAAGAGATATTAGTGATGTGAAATTCAAATATTCAATTTTCATTTTGGTTATTGTTCCAGAAGTATGTTACTTTCAATATACCACAAAACTGTAAATAATTTATATTGTTCAACTGTTTTCTTAATAGGTTATGTAGAATTACTTACAGTACCTTATAATTGTAATTTGCTAAGTAGTCTTTCCCCCATCTTCAGGGATATATTCCTTTCTTGTTTCTGGTACAAGTCCACTGTACTTATGAGGAAGTAGGAAGCATTTAAGAAGGGAGTGTGGAGGGTGGGGAAATTGAAGAGCTCTCACTCATTCCTACTGTAGCAGTAGACTTGGCAGAATCTGATTTTTTAAAAAATAATGTTGATAGATAATATCTGTGTATTTTTAAGCTTTTTTATTTTTACCTGTTTAAATTTTCAGTCGTGCAAAATAATGCATTTAAAGCATTATGTTCAATTTTAATCTCGGACACTGGTGACTGAATGTCACAACAAAACAGTTGCATTTGAAGGGTAGAGTATCTATCTTCAGGTGAATTTGACCTCAAAATAAAACAGAAACCACTCAGATCAGAATTCTTCAGATCACGGACACACACTTCAGTCCTAAAACACTCTGAAAGTGCATCAGTCCAGGCTTCCTTGACGGCAATAAGTCAGTAATGGAAACTGGAAGATATAATCAAGATTCAATCAATGCCTCCTTAATCTTGACAATGTAAAATAAATCCATTTCCTTTTTGGAGGCTAAAGTAGAAAATGTTACAGAAAAGCGGAACTTGCTGTGAAATAAGAAAATATCTGGGTGGTGAAATCCTGGTCTCATAGAAGTCAATTGCAAAACTGCCATGGACTTTAATAGGATCAGAATGTTACTCCTGGTACTGAATGCAACCACTGCATTTGTGATTAAAGCTCCCTTAGAAAGGAAATCCCAACGTAACCAAAGATCATGTGAGAGCAAAAAGGGAGAGTACTGGGAGTCTCAGCAGGGGAAGAAGGTACAAATCCTAAAAAATTTACCGGGTAACTACTGCCTAAACTGCTGGACATGGACAAGAATAGTGACTCAGATGAGAGATGCCACTGAATCCCAATGCGACATGCAGCAGGTACAGTGTGCAATGGAGGGACTATTATTGCCATAATGGCAGATGGGAGCAAGAGAAACAGAGCACAGAATTCAGTGAGACAAAAGGGTGACCTGATGTATGGGAAACAAAACCTTTTTATTTTATTTTTTTATACCTCACCCTTTTAACTCAGAGCAGGCTCAAGGAAATAGCCATCATCAAACAATCCTTAAATTATGAGAGAATCAAATCCAGCAAAATTGAAGATCACCTACAATATTTAAATATTGTACATATATTCTTGGATAACAAATCTGCCTTAAACTTCTGAAAAAATTCCAGGAAAAAAGGAAAGGCAGTGACTCAGACTGAGACTGTTAAGCAAATCTGTCCAAATATGTTGCACTTGATGACATTTTGGGAGGTAAAACAGGATTACTTAAGAATCATGCATTATAAATAAATTTGTTTTCCAAATGTTGTTAATAACAGTTTCAATTATTAAAAACAAAAGCATTTTTAAAATCCACTTTAGGTTTTCACCATCGATGCTCTTTGTTTACTTTTGGCATTTCTCAAGTTGGACAACAAAAATCTATGAAGTCAGCTTCATTTTTGTTTATGGTCAATTTTACATTCAGGTTTACAGTGCTTCCAGGTTTGGGACACAGACATGACAAAGGGATGGTTAATTGTTTAAAAACAACTGTTTTAAACTGATTTTTAAAATATACAAATGATGGAAAACAGGATAGACACATTTTATGTTCTAAAAGCTTTTTTTTTTAAATAAAGCAAACACATTAAATTCTGTGCTATACTAGAATGGATACTGATTCTTGAATTTATTATAAGTTAGGAATCTTCCTTTCCGTACCCCTGGTTTTTAGTACTGTCATATTTCTATTCCGATCTGTTCTATTCAGGGCCTTATACCATGATTATCATCTTAGTCTCTGAGCCCCTGTGATAAATGAAGGGGAGGGTAGCCCCCGTTTATGAACACCCAGCCAAGGAAAGGTCAGCCTTCATCACCCATGTAGGGTTGTATGAATTTAATGTGCTCCCTTTCAGACTGTGAAATGCACCTGCCACCTTCCAGAGATTGGTAGATAACCTTCTGGCTGGATTTGGGGAATTTGCAATTGCCTACCTCAACGATGTGGCTATATTCTCAGATTCATGGGCGGAACACCTGGAACACCTCCAAGCTGTCTTCCAGCACATAAGGGATGCAGGATTAACGGTTAAGGCCAAAAAGTATCAAATAGGCCTAAACAGGGTAATGTATCTTGGACACCAGATGGGTCAAGGTACTATCAACCCCCTACAGGCTAAGGTAAATGCTATCCAAAATTGGCCTGTCCCTAAGTCAAAGAAGCAGGTCCAATCCTTCATGGGCTTGGCCGGGTATTACCAAAGATTTGTACCAAACTACAGCCAAATTGCCACCCCACTGACAGACCTGACCAGGAAAAAAACAACCAACTGCAGTTCAGTGGACTGAGAAGTGTCAAAAAGAAAAGGAGTACTTGTGGCACCTTAGAGACTAACAAGTGGAGTACTGAATGCATCCGATGAAGTGAGCTGTAGCTCACGAAAGCTTATGCTCAAATAAATTTGTTAGTCTCTAAGGTGCCACAAGTACTCCTTTTCTTTTTGCGAATACAGACTAACACGGCTGCTACTCTGAAAACTGAGAAGTGTCAGAAAGCCTTTAATCAGCTTAAGGCGGCCCTTATGTCTGACCCTGTCCTGAGGGCCCCAGACTTCAACCAACTGTTCGTCATAACCACAGATGCATCTGAGCGTGATGTAGGAGCAGTTTTAATGCAGGAAGGACCAGATCAACAATTCCATCCTGTCGTGTTTCTCAGCAAAAAACTTTCTGAGAGGGAAAGCCACTGGTCAGTCTCAGAAAAAGAATGTTACTCCATTGTGTAAGCTCTGCAGAAGCTGAGCCCATACATCTGGGGATGGCGGTTCCACCTGCAGGCTGACCATGATGCACTGAAGTGGCTTCACACAGTCAAAGAGACTAACAAAAAACTTCTTTGGTGGAGTTTAGGTCTTCAAGACTTTAATTTTGAAATACAACACATTTCAGGAGCCTCTAACAAAGTGGCTGATGCACTTTCCTGGGAAGGTTTCCCACAATCAGCCGGGAAAAAATGTCCCTGCCTTCTAAGTCAATGTAGTCCTTGAAATATAAAAAGTACTATTTAGTTCTTCATGTAATTATTAGTAAAATTAAAGGTGCATGAATCTTATTAACTCTGTTTCCTAAACCTCCAGGAAGAAATCCCAGCCGGTGGGGACTCAACCTGAACCAGGCTGGCCAGCGCTGTCTGTGATTTGGGGTGGCGGGTGGGTGATAAATGAATGGTTGGGAGTAGCCCTGTTTATGAATACCCAGCCAGCCAGTTAGCTGTAAAATCCCTCTTGGTGTCTGTTCTCTGCTTGCTTTACCCGTAAAGGGTTAACACGCCCACAGGTTAAAGAAAAGGAGTGGGCACCTGACCAAAAGAGCCAATGAGAAGGCTAGAACTTTTAAATTTGGGAAAGAAACTTTCCCTTTGTCTGTTGTTCTCTGGAAAAGGAGACACAGAGCAGCAATGCTGTGTAAGGCTTGAACCAGGTATGAAAATTCATCTTCCATACCTAGAAGAAATTATTTGGATAGGGAATGTTTAGTTAGACACAATCAGGTTTATTTTTTATTTTGGCTTGTGGATCTCCTCTGTGCTAACCTCAGATGCTTTTGTTTGCTTGTAACTTTTAAGCTGAACTTCTTGATTTTTGGAATTGCTCTTTTAAAATCTAGCAAAAACCCAAGTTCTGGATGTATTTTCTTCTTTTTTATTTTTAATAAAATTTACCTTTTTTAAGAACAGGATTGGATTTTTGGTATCCTAAGAGGTTTGTGCATATGCTGTTTGATTAGCTGGTGGCAACAGCTAATTTCCTTTATTTTCTTTCTCCGCTCTTTCCCGGAGGGGTGGGGGGTGAAAGGGCTTGAGTGTACCCCACAGAGAGGAATTCCCAAGTGCTCCTTCCTGGATCCAAGGGGTTTTTTTTGCATTTGGGTGGTGGCAGCATTTACCAAGCCAAGGTCAAAGAAAAGCTGTAACCTTGGGAGTTTAATACAAGCCTGGAGTGGTAAGTATTAATTTTTAGAATCCTTGCGGGCCCCCACTTTCTGCACTCGGAGTGACAGAGTGGGGAGTCAGCCTTGACAGCCCCTTACAGAAGTACATTAGAATAACAACTTATATATTGTTCCAGAATTGTGTTTGAATCAAAGGGATCTGTAATATCACTCCACCAAGATGGAGGAGGGATGTTATAATTATTTATATTACCCTAGTGCCTCAGAGCCCTATTGTGCTAAGTGCTGTACAATCACAAAACAAAAACAAAAAACAGTCCCTGCCCCAAGGAGCTCACAGTCTGAGACAAGAGACAACAAAACATAGGTAGATAGGAGTATATATTTATACTAATTCCACTATATTTTAGTGTTTTATAGAGGTGAAATTGCTCTGTTTGTGTGTAATTGGCTGGGTGCATGTGAGGGGATCTGCACATGCAATTTGCACCCTTTGTACTAGTGAGAGTGGCTGTGTTGGAGGCAAAATTCACTCCCAGGTGAACCCAGGAGGCTGCTCAGGAAAGAGGTTCAATCCGCTCATCTCCTGTTGGCCTGCTTCAAGTGTCTCTGAGACCTTGTAGCAGTGCTGGGGTTATCATCGGCTTGCAGCAATTTGCCCCTCCTACAGCAGACTTACCACCACAGTGCGGGGCTGCAGCCTGGATTCAGTCAAATCAGATGAGGAGCACATTATACAAACATAAAGAAAGACACTATCCCTGCTGAGAAGAATTTGTAACTCAATTTTTATAATTCATACTGGAATAAATAATGGCATACAGGAACCCAGTGCTACAACACAGGTGGCAGATACTGTGGTGCTGGGAGCTATGCAAGTACACAAATAGATGCAGTGTTCTTGTACTCATGCTGGTCCCAGGATATTATTGGAAACAATTTTTTATTTCAGAAGTTGGAGAAAGCTACTAGGGGAGAAGCTGTTGTAGATTTGATTTTGACAAATAGGGAGGAACTCATTGAGAATTTGAAAGTGGAAGGCAGCTTGGGTGAAAGTCATCATGAAATGATAGAGTTCATGATTCTAAGGAATGGTAGGAAGGAGAACAGCAAAATAAAAACAGTGGATTTCAAGAAGGCAGACTTAAGCAAACTCAGGGAGTTGGTCAGTGTGACGTACCTCTCTGGTGTTATCTGGATTGGTGATCTGCTAGGTCATTCTAATCCTTGACTCTGGGAGCCAGCCTTACCCTGCACTGCTGTGAGAACTCCCACTCCTGGGCTGTTCATGCACAGCCTCCGGCATGTAAGCTGCTCATTGGACTGTGTATCCGAATGACACTAGCCAATATCTCCGGTCCCAGACACAACCCTAGGAACCTCCATCTTGCAGTGTCCAGTTATGCCTGCTGGATGCTGGAAGCTTATACGAGTTTGTCAATTTAACAAAGAAATTGATATGTACCAGGCTTGTTATTCCAAGGGGAGTCTCTGACACACTTCAAACCAAATGCACTGCTTCAGGTAGGATAAACAGATTTATTAACTACAAAGATGACCTTTAAGTGATTATAAGTCAAAGCATAACAAGTTGGATTTGGTCATATGAAATAAAAGCAAAACACATTCTAAGCTGATCTTAACACTTTCAATGCCCTTACAAACTTAGATGCTTCTCACCACAGGCTGGTGGGTTGCTCTTCAGCCAGGCTCTCCCCTTTGATCAGCACTTCAGTCGCTTGGTGTGATGGTGTCTGTAGATGTAAGTGGAAGAGAGAGAGCATGGCAAATGTCTCTCCCTTTTATCATGTTCTTTCTTCCCTCTTGGCTTTGCCCCCCTCCCCTTCAGAGTCAGGTGAACATTACCTCATCGCAATCGCAATCCCAAACTGGCCAAAGAAAGGGGGGGTGACTCATTCTGAGTCTAGCAGATCCTTTTGTTCCTGTGAGGCTGGGCTGGGTTTGTCCCATACCTGCCCTAATGAGGTGTGAACTGCCTCTCTGCTCTTGGAGAGTTTTTTCCTGGGCTTATTTTAAGCCATGAGGATATATTTTCAGCCTCATAACTACATACATGAAATTATAACCTATAACATTACTGTAACAACAATACTCAGTGCATCATGAGCCTTCCAAAGACACCCGACATGACAAACTTCGTATTGAATACCACACAATCATTTTACAAGGATGAACATGGGGGTGGTGGGTGTTCCCCCAAGATACAGAGCAACACAGTAGGTAAGATCCCATGGGAAGCAAGTCTAAGGGGAAAAACAATTGAAGACAGTTGGCAGTTTTTCAAAGAGACATTATTAAGGGCACAAGAGCAAACTATCCCACTGGGTAGGAAATATAGGAAGTATGGCAAGAGAGCAACCTGGCTTAACCAGGAGATCTTCAATGATCTAAAAATCAAAAGACAGTCCTACAAAAAGTGGAAACTAGGTCAAATTACAAAGGATGAATATAAACAAATAACACAAGTATGTAGGGACAAAATTAGAACGGCCAAGGCACAAAAAGATATCAAACTAGCAAGAGACATAAAGGGAATCAAGAAAACATTTTAAAAATAAATTAGAAGCAAGAGGAAGACCAAGGACAGGGTAGGCCCATTACTCAATGAGGGGGGGGAAACAATAACAGAAAATGTGGAAATGGCCGAGGTGCTTAATGACTTCTTTGTTTTGGTTTTCACCAAGAAGGTTGGTGGTGATTGGATGTCTAACGTAGTGAATGCCAGTGAAAATGAGGTAGGATCAGAGGCTAAAATAGGGAAAGAAAAAGTTAAAAATTACTTAGGACTTGTCTACACTGGCAATTAACAGCACTGAAACTTTCTCACTCAGGGGTGTGAAAAAATACCCCCCCCAAGTGCATCAAGTTTCAGCGGTGTGAATCACCAGTGTAAACAGTGCCCCAGTGCTGGGAGCTATGCCCCTCATTGAGGTGGGTTTTTTAGAGCACTAGGATAGCCCTTCCCCAGTGCTGTGCTGCGACCACACAAGGCATGTTAAAGCACTGCCGCGGCAGTGCTTTAGCGTTGCCAGTGTAGACTAGCCCTAAGACAAGTTAGATGTTTTCAAGTCACCAGGGCCTGATGAAATGCATCCTAAAATACTCAAGGAGCTGACTGAGAAGATAACGGAGCCATTACCAATTATCTTTGAAAGTCATGGAAGATGGGAGAGATGCCAGAAGACAGGAAAAGGGCAAATATAGAGTAAAAAGGGAAATAAGGACAACCAGAGGAATTACAGACCAGTCAGCTTAACTTCTGTAACACAGCTGCAAAAAA
Organism: Chelonia mydas; assembly: GCF_015237465.2. Lineage (NCBI taxonomy): Eukaryota > Metazoa > Chordata > Testudines > Cheloniidae > Chelonia > Chelonia mydas. The sequence goes on along the minus strand of NC_057851.1, from coordinate 70,501,922 downwards.
AGCGAACATCATTCTGGCATGTATTAGGAGGAGTGATGTAAGAAAGACATGAGAAGTAATTCTTCTGCTCTACTTTCTGGTGATTAGGCCTCAACTGGAGTATTGTGTCTAGTTTTGGGTGCCACATTTGAGGAAAGATGTGGACAAATTGGAGAAAGTCCAGAGAAGAGCAACAAAAATGATTAAACATCTAGAAAACATGACCCATGAGGGAAGATTGAAAAAAATGGGTTTGTTTAGTCTGGAGAAGAGAAGACTGAGAGGGGATGTGATAACAGTTTTCAAGTACATAAAAGGTTGTTACAAGGAGGGAGGAATAGCTCAGTGGTTTGAGCATTGGCCTACTAAACCCAGGGTTGTGAGTTCAATCCTTGAGGGGGCCATTTGGGATCTGGGGCAAAATTGGGCATTGGTGCTGCTTTGAGCAGGGGGTTGGACTAGATGACCTCCTGAGGTCCCTTCCAACCCTGATATTCTATGATTCTATGAAGGAGGAGGGAGAAAAATTGTTCTTAAAACCGCTGAGGATAGGACAAGCAGCAATGGGCTTACATTGCAGCAAGGGTGGTTTAGGTTGGACATCAGGAAAAACTTTCTGTCAGGGTGGTTAAGCGCTGGAATAAATTGCCTAGGGACCTTGTGGAATCTCCATCATTGGAGATTTTTAACAGCAGATTAGACAAACACCTGTCAGGGATGGTCTACTCTAGATAATACTAAGTCCTGCCATGAGTGCAGGGGACTGGACTAGATGACCTCTTGAGGTCCCTTCCAGTCCTACGATTCGATAAACAAGGTGAATGCAGTAATATATTTAATTGGACCAGCTTCTGTTGGTGAGAGAGACAAATTTTTGAGCTACACAGAGCTCTGCTTCAGGTCTGGGAAAGGTACTTCAAGCATCAGAGCTAAACACACAAGGTGGAACAGATCGTTTTAGCATAAGTTGTTAGCAAATATTCTAAGGGACAATTCAAGGTGGAGAGGCCCGTTAACACCTCTAAAGTCAGAGGCCAAAAAAGGGTGGGTTAGTGGCTTAGGGATTGTTGTAAACCCTAAATCCAGTGTCTCTGTTCAGTCCATGATTTTTAGTGTCTAGCAGCGTTATGAATTTAAGCTCTCAGGCTCATCTTTTGAAAGTGTTGTGCAGTTTCCCTTTGAGGATGAGGACGGATAGGTCAGATCTAGAGTGATGGCTTTGTGAAAAGTGTTCCCCCACAGGTGATAGGGTGTTTTTGTCTTTTATCGTTTTCCTGTGTGAATTCATTGGAGATCATAGTGATTGTCTGGTTTCACTCATATAACTGTTATGTGGGCATTTAGTGCAGTGGATGAGGAAAGTGAACAGACACACATTATTATTACAACAATCTGTTCCACCTTGCATTTAGCTGTGATGCTTGGAGTATCTTTCCCAGGCCTGAAGAAGAGCTCCGTTTAGTTCAAAAGCATGTCTTTGTTGGTCCAATAAAAGATATTACCATACCCACCTCTCGCTAAATAGATAGATAACACACACTCTTATTAGTACACAGTTTCCACAGATATGTCCATCCATCTTTAAATAACTGGAACAAAAAATGATTAGTTTCAAGTTACTAATGTTTTGTAATCGAGCCTCAGGTCACCAGTGACTAAAAGTCATACCATTTGATGAATGCTTGAGATCCTCTGTGTACGGAGCTGGTGTAATCAGTTACATATCTAACAGATAAACTTTCACATCACCAAAAGCAACTGAATAATTCACAGCGCTCGAGTCCTGTTTGGAGGCTTACTGGTAATGCCAATAATTGGTGTATGTACCCAGGAGACAGAAATAACCTGTCACATCTATATTACAGAACAGGATTCAGGTCAGCTAGGGTGCCTGAGGAACCCATAGGCTGTTGCCTATGTTGTTTCTGTTCTGTGGACACACATAGGTCTGTTACTTCCAGTGGTGTCAATGTGATACCTGTATCAATTACCAGCTTCAATAAAAAAGGAGAAAAAATATTTACAAATCAGATAATGAGCATTTCTAAAAATTGAGTTATTTTGAATTGCTAGTGGTGTAACTAAGTACAGAAATTATCTTCTAGACTCCCAAGAATCCTGTACTGACTGGAAAATCTGGTTTTTCTGGTATCCTACAGTTCATTTTGAAAAGGTTTCACAGTTTACAGGAAACATTCCTGTGGTAATGGGCTTTGTTTGAATATACAGAGTGAGCATTTATTCACTGTCCATAAACATTTTAACAGAAAGTAGAAGATTATTTAGGATTCCTGTTGTAATCTGTGATCAACAGATACTGTTACTTGACTGGAATTCTATATTAAGCGCATAACAAATGAAATGTGTGTGCCTGACAAATATATTTTTAGATAGATTATCCTTATTTGCTGATAAAATTAAAATGAAAGAAATTACATTTCAGCCTCTCTTGAAGCAGCCTATTATAATGAACTGAATAGTAAAAGTGAACAGGAAAGCTCTAAGAGGATCTCAAAGATTTCAAAAACAGAGTAAAATATAGTAATCTCCCAGACTTATGGAAAGACATTTTAAAATGTCATTTGGTGTGAGTACGTAAGACAGTTTTGCACAGCTGATGAGTTGATTGTATCATTGTTCTAGCTAGACTATTCTTCTACTGGAGAGACAAGGTGTGTGAGGTAATATTTTTTATTGGACCAACTTCTGTTGGTGAGAGAGACAAGCTACCAGTCAATAGGGCTTTTCTTCAGGTCTGGAAAAGGTACTCTGAGCCTCACAGACAAATGCAAGGTGGATCAGCTTGTTCAGCATAAGTAGTTAGCACATATTCTAAGGGACCATTCAAGGTATTGGGATATTACATTGCCATTCCCATGGAAGGGTAATTGCTTAAATGGGGTGCTCCCGTTTGGTATATAATTTAGATTTTGGAATAACAAGATTTACAAAACCAGAACAATAGAAATGTTTCCATTACAATTATCTTTAAAAATTCAGTGAAAACAGTTTTGATTTAAAAAAAAAAAATCCCTGCAGCGTCCAGATTGTGGTTCTGTGTTAATACATGACAACTTGAGAGTGATATTTACTAGAAAGTCTCTATAAACTACAGTGAAATTGACTCCCAAGAGGAAAGAAATACAAAAAGAAGATAAGAATTTTTAAATTAATTCAGTTTTAAAGTTCTGAGGCACTGGGGGTCCTAGTTCTAAATAGGTCTCCAGTACCTCTGATGGCTGCAGGCTGCTTCTGTTCCAGCTACCATTTGGTCCACTAGAGAACATGAGAATGGAAAGCATTCCACCACCTACAACTATAGCAGCAGCCATGGTGAGGACCAGGCCTGCTAGCCACTCCCATGCCTGCCTGGATAATAGTAGTTTGGGGCATCAGACCCAAGAAGCTTGCACTCCTCTCCCCTCCCTTCCCCCACAACACTGCATCAGCCACCCCTATCAACAACAGGACCAGAGAGGAAGCCTTCATCTTCCAGCCAGCTGACACCTCCATCATCCTTTCAGTCATTTCCTTTGATCTCCTCACCTACCCTGCTGCCTGCCTAACTACACTTGTTTATAATCCACCATAATCCACTTTTTCTCTTTCCTCACCACCTCTTGCCAACAGAAGTTGGTCCAATAAAAGATATTACCTCACCCACCTGGTCTCTCTAAAGACAGTTTAGATGAGTTTGAATAATATTTGTTTTGGAGCCACACATCCATTCCACCATAAGGGATCTCAGCACCTTCACGTAACTTGCATGGCCAATTTCACTTTCATGCACATTGCAGATATGTATACAGTATATACCATATCCATACATTGACCTGCAACCTTGAAGTACTGTTGTATTTTTTTTTTAACACTGCCAATTGTTAGGCTTGTAAGGATTAGATTTTTAATCAGTAAATGTTGGTAAACATCGATTTCATTGTACATACAGAAACTGGTGAAAAATATTTTCACTGATAAAAATAGAAATGTATAGATAGGCAAAGTAAGAAAAATACTGCTTGACAACTTATTACAGTTTAATTAAAGGATATTTATTTCGTATATTTTGAGATGTGATGTTGACAGTGTGTTTTAATAGTTATAAATCTTTTTAACTTTTTGAAATCAACATCTACTGACATTAAATAATTATTGTCTGATCTGTCATGTTCTCTGATCTCCCCATAATTTCCCACAACTGTGAAAATTTAAATAGCTAAAAATTGAAAAAAAAATGCTTAAATATAAACATCAATATCATACGTTGAAATTACAAAAAAATAAAAATTGAATTCTGCTAATCTTACCCTAGTTCTTATTCAGACAAAACTTCTATTAAAGGTCGTTCTTATCTCACGTTCTTTTCACATGAGTGTAACTCCTTGCTACTCAAGCTGAACACACTCCAAGGAGAGAGGTGAGGGGATATTTTTGAAGCAGTTTCTTCCGTTTTTTTGAAGCACTTCTCTCCCTCTACAAAATATGTGCCTTTCGGTTTTAAATGATTTTAAATGGAACTAGCCTTGAATCAGCCGGTAGAAAATATTGATAAAAAGGGTATATTCAACTCCTCTTAAAGACTATATTTTGTTATATTAAAAAAATAATGAAATACCTTAGGGGGTAAGATTTTTTCTATATCAAATGGAAAATGTTTTGATAAAGCGCATTTGAGTGTATACTGTACTGCAATATAATTATTTTAAAAGCCCTCTTTCTATTTGCCAAAAACAATACTCAAAATAAACACTTCTTTAAAAACCCAAACTTTCTTCATTAGTTCACACCATACCCTGGCACGAGATGAATTTACAATTCACATTTCCAAACAACGAGGAGTCCGGTGGCACCTTAAAGACTAACAGATTTATTTGGGCATAAGCTTTCGTGGGTAAAAAACCCACTTCTTCAGATGCATGGAGTGAAAAATCACAGACACAGGCATAAATATATATTGGCACATGAAGAGAAGGGGGTACCTTAAAGTGCAGAACCAACATTGAAGGCCAATTTAGTCAGGGTGGATGTGGTCCACTCCCAATAACTGATGAGGAGGTGTGAATACCAAGAGAGGTAAAATTGCTTTTGTAGTGGGCCACCCACTCCCAGGCCCTATTCAAGGCCAAATTGATGGTGTTAAGTTTGCAAATGAATTGTAGCTCTGCAGTTTCTCTTTGAAGTCCGTTTTTGAAGGTTTTTTGTTGAAGAATGGCTACTTTAAAATCTATTATTGAGTGTCCAGGGAGATTGAAGTATTCTCCTGATGTTCGATTTGTGTCCATTTATCATTTTATGTAGAGACTGTCCAGTTTGGCCAATGTTCATGGCAGAGGGGCATTACTGGCACATTATTGGGAGTGGACCACATCCACCCTGACTAAATTGGCCTTCAACATTGGTTCTCCACTTGTAAGGTAACTCCATCCTCTTCATGTGCCAATATATATTTATGCCTGTATCTGTGGTTTTCACTCCATGCCTCTGAAGAAGTGGGTTTTTACTCACAAAAGCTTATGCCCAAATAAATCTGTTAGTCTTTAAGATGCCACCAGACTCCTCACTGTTTTTGTATATAGTTGAGTAGAGTTGCAAAGCCATCCAAATTCTAGTGTCCCTCTTCAATCTAGTGTCTGAGTGTGATGCTCTGTACCTTGGGGGAACACCCAGCACCCCCATGTTCACCCTTATAATATGATTGCGTGGTATCCAATACAAAGTTTGTTATGTCGGGTGTCTTTGGAAGGCTCATGATGCACTAAGCATTGTTGTTACAATAATATTATAGTAATGTTATAGGTTATAATTTCATGTATGTAGTTATGAGGCTGAAAATGTATCCTCATGGCTTAAAATAAGCCCAGGCAAAAACTCTCCAAGAGCAGAGAGGCAGTTCACACCACATCAGGGCAGGTATGAGAAAACCCAGCCCAGCCTCACAGGAACAAAGGACGCTGGCCTCAGCAGCAATAAAAGGATATGTTGGACTCTCAAGTGAGTCACCCCCCTTCCTTTGGCCAGTTTGGGACTGCGATGAGGTAATGCTCACCTGACTCTGAAGGGAGGGGTGCAGGGTGGCAAAGCCCAGAGGGAAGAAAGGACATGATAAAAGGGAGAGACATTTTCCATGCTCTTCCTCTCTCTTCCACATACATCTACAGTCACCACTCCAAGGGACTGAACTGCTGATCAAAGGCGAGAGCCTGGCTGAAGAGCAACCAACGAGTTTATGGTAAGAAGCATCTAAGTTTGTAAGGGAACTGAAAGTGTTAAGAGCAGCTGAGAATGTGTTTTGCTTTTATTTCATTTGACCAAATCTGACTTGTTATTCTTTGACTTATAATCACTTAAAATTTGTCTTTGTAGTTAATAAATCTGTTTGTTAATTCTACCTGAAGCAGTGCATTTGCTTTGAAGCATGTCAGAGGCTCCCCTTGGGATAACAAGCCTGGTAAATATTAATTTCTTTATTAAATTGACAAACTCATAAGCTTGTAGCGTCCCATGGACATAACTGGACACTGCAAGACAGAGGTTCCTAGGGTTGTGTCTGGGACCAGAGATATTGGCTCGTGTCATTCGGCTGCACAATCCAAGAAGCAGCTTACATGCCAGAGGCTGTGTGTGAACAGCCCAGGAGTGGGGGTTCTCACAGCAGTGCAGGGTATGGCTGGCTCCCAGAGTCAAGGATTGGAGTGACCTAACAGATCACTGGTCTGGATAGCACCAGAGGGGAACGTCTCATCTGGATCAGTAGAAAAAAAAGTATTGGGTTGTGGAGAGCCACCCAATTTTAAAATATCTGTAGGGGAACCGCAGTACTAAAAAGTGTGAGACACACAGGTCAAAACTGACATTTCTTGTTTCCACATTTCCTGTGAGCTCTTCTTCTTCAGTGTAGCAGTCAGAACACAGAAGACTTTGGTCAGCCTAAACTGTATGAATGCAAGTTAGACAGACTTTTCAGCCCAGATGCTTAAAGGTATTTAGGTATCTAACTCTCCCTAGGAGCTAGGCAGCTAAATACCTTTGAGGATCTGGGTCTTAGCTCTTCTGCTTGAATCTTTCTTGATGCTTTGCATGTTTGTACCCACATCTGGAATAGGCAACCCTGTTTGTGAATTACTGTGGGCACTATATATATTTTGTCAGGAAAAGTGCATTAACACCAACAAGCTGAGTGAACCTTGTATTTCATGGTCCTGATGAGCAAACTGGAGTCCTGCAGTACAACAAAATGAAGAAGCAAAGCAACAGTCTAACAGCAGCTCATGCATTCTCTACAGACTGGCTAGACGAGACATAATGGTGTATTGGATAATCATTGACTGCTATGTACTGTGCGCTACTCATCCAGAGAAGAAGGAAAAAGTGAACATGCTTTGGACAGGTAACCCTTATTGAGCTTCACAGTCTCTCTTAATAGCAAGGAAATCCTCTGCTGCCCAACTAAAACAAAACAATGGAAACAAAGGTACATAGAGAGATAGAAACAAGTTCTCTGATAAGACTGTAAAAAGGCCAAGCCCAGTCAATCACCTTACAAGGTATTAGTTATGACCTGACAGAAAACATGACAGACTGAAGAGCAAACATTCACAGGAAAATCCTGGCTTATATTCACTGCTTGAGAACAAAACACAAAAAGTGATAAGCAGTGAAGAGCCCTTCCTAGTGACTGAGTATATTTCTTTCTTTAGCCATTGGGGAGAACAAGAAATCCCCTCAATCCTGATTTAGCATGAGGAGTGCTGCAATAACATATCTTATCACATGGATGTCAATAAGAAAGGGGAAACCAATAAAACAGACAGGTTGGGAAATCTTCTTTGTTACTTGTGAAATCTCCACACCATGGACTGGATTCACCGTGGCCCTGCACTCTGTGGAGTCAGTGCAGAGTGAGTGTGAAATGCCATCAAATCATAATGATATTGTTTTGTATTTGCTTTGCACTCACGCTGCACTATGAGAGATGCCGGGCAATGGTGAATCTTGGCACAAAAAATTGGAGTGTGTTACTAAAATTTACAGGTGACACAAAGTTGGGAGGTATTTCCATTATGGAGGAGGACTAGAATATCAGACAAGAATATCTGGATGACTTTGAAAAGTGGAGTAATAGAAAAGGGATGTGATTTAATAGTGCAAAAGGCAAGGTAATGCATTTAGGGACTAACAACAAGAATTTTTGCTATAAGCTGGGGACATATCAGTTAGAAGTAACAGGGGAGGAAAAAGACATGGGTGTATTAGTTGAATACTGGATGACTATGAGCCGCCAGTGTGATTCGCCTGTGAAAAAGGCTAATGCAATCCTAGGATGCATCAGGTATTTCCAGTAGAAATAGGGAAGTGTTATTACCATTATGCAAAACACTGGTGAATCCTCTGACTGCAACTCTGGCCTCCCATGTTTGAGAAAAATGAACTCAAACTAGAACAGGTGTAGAAAAGGGCTACTAGGATGATCAGAGGAATGGAGAACTTGTTTTATGAGAGGAGACTTAAAGGACTTGGCTTGTTTAGCCTAACCAAATGAAGGCTGAGGGGAGATGTGATTACCCTCTATAAATACATCAGAGGGATAAACACCAGGGAAGGAGAAGAGTTATTTAAGTTAAGGGCCAATGTTGGCACAAGAACAAATGGCAATAAATAAGGCTTGAAATTAGACAAAGGTTCCTAACCATTAGAGGACTGAAATACTGAAACAGACATCCAAAGGGAGTAGTGGGAGCAAAAACCTATCTTGTTTCAAGTTTGAGCTTGATAAGTTTATGGAGGGGATGGTATAATGAGGTTGCGTACAATGGCATATGGCCCATCTATGACTGATATTAGCAAATATTGTCAATGTCAAAGGATTGGGACACTAGATCAGGAGGGATTTGAGTTACTACAGAGATTCTTTCCCAGGTGTCTGGCTGGTGGGTCTTGCCACATGCTCAGGGTCTAACTGATGGCCATATTTGGGGTTGGGAAGGGATTTCTCCCCCAGTCAGATTGGCAGATACCTGGGGTTTGTTTTTTTTACCTTCCTCGACAGTGTGGGGCCCGGGTCATTTACTGGCTTGAACTAGAGTAAACGGTGGATTCTCTGTAACTTGAAGTCTTTAAATTAGGATTTGAGGACTTCAGTAGCTCAGCCAGAGGCTATGGACCTACTACAAGGGTGGATGGGTGAGGTTCTGTGGCCTGTGATGTGTAGAAGGTCAGACTAGATCAGGGATCGGCAATCTTTGGCACGCGGCCTGTCAGGCCCACGGCCCACGCCGCTTCCCGCAGCCCCCTTCGGCCAGTGGGAGCTGCGATTGGCTGAACCTGTGGACGTTGCAGGTAAACAAACAGTCCCGGCCCGCCACCAGATTTCCCTGACTGATCGTTTGCCAAAGGCTGCTGATCCCTGGACTAGATGATCCTCATGGTCCCTTTTGGCCTTAAAGCCTCTGAGTCTGTATGGTAGGTAATACAGTCTACAAAGAAATACATACTGATAATACATAAAAACCAACCAAGGATAAGGGCCCAAGCCTCACACATGCAAATGGTCCCATTGCAAACACAAAACATGTAAAAAGCAGAAAATATGTAGATCCCCCCTCCTGCCCCAAAAAAGATTTTCAAAATATTGTAAAAAGTCTAACATCAGAATGAAGTGACTAGCAAACATGGGAACAAATATAGTGACAAACCAATTTAAGCATCTGATACCTTTGCCTGCTATCTAGTTTTAAAGTTAGTGACTAGCACAATCACTGTAATTAGAAAGTTAAAAACTGTAACACAGAGAAAGAATGAAATCTAGACAGAAATCCAACCTTTACTAACCAAGCTCAAGGAGAATTGAAAAGGAGGACTTGTGGCACCTTAGAGACTAACAAATTTATTTGAGCATAAGCTTTCATGAGCTACTGCTCACTTCATTGGATGAGTGTTAATTTGAACATTCAGAAAAACAAAACAGAAAGAAGAAAAAAAAAAGACTTGCATATTATTGGGTGACAGCTTTGCATCAGCGCTGGCCATGAGAAACAAAATAGATGTGTGTGAGAGGTGTAGTAAATTAAAATGCAAATGTCCTGAAGAAAGAAGGCATGACAAAACAAAATCTGTTTATAAGATTCAATGGTCACAAATCGAGAATGCCTTTAGGAAGACAAGATGCAGATACATCACTCTAACATGATTGAATTTTAATATATGTCAAAGAGACTTACAGCCCTGAATACATACTTTTATGTATCATATTAATCTAACTAATAGTGGCAGCTATGGTTTTGAGCTACATAAGGAAGCCTTGCAATTAGAAGCAGGAAAAAGCTGTCTGGACCAACATATTAACTCTTTTTGAAGTTAGGTTCAATCTAGGCATATTATTCACACACTTTTTTTCATTTATTGTCCCCATGAACCTATTTGATGTGTTTATTATTTTGGTGGTTTTTAGAGTTTCCAGACTTCGACATTATACCTTCTCTTTTTGAAGCTTTTCCCAGTGTGCAAAAAAATGCAACCTCTACAAACTATCAGACCCTTTCAAAGATTTGTATTAGGTCACTGTCACAGATTATTCTAACAAACATCAGGGCTAGCCACCTCTTGTTTGCAGTGATTCAGCCAGATCCTCATGGAACACCAAGGTCACACCCTTTGTTGCTACTTCCTGGCTTGGCTTGGAGTAAGACAAGGATTTCATTAAGTATTGTAGTTTGGGCTTAAAACGTTCTCACTATCCGCTCTGCTTATGATGCAGCCCAATGTATAATTCTTCTTTCTTTATCCTCCCATACCCTGAGGGTGCCGGAATCTTTGTAGTTTGGGGAGCAGGGACAATGCCAAAGTGCCCCCTCCCTCTCCGTGGCTGGCTGTTCCGGTGGTGAGCCAGCTACCCTCTCTTCTGGTGCCAGAGCAGTCCCTGGTGCGGAAAAAGTCTGCAGGGGACATGAATTCTGCACTTATGTTTCTTTTGTTAAAAGTGGAGGGGGGCATGACCTCTTGGCCCCCTCGGTTCTGGTACCGGTGCCTCAGATACATAAGGTGTACCCATTTTTTGCCTTTTATGTCAGTCTTGTGCTAGTCTATCATGTTAATGGATTTGACTTCTTTTTCTATTTTTCTGCATAATGGATTGCTCTACTTAGAATTTTTGATGTTGCAAAACACTCTTTCCAATTGACTCTGAAGATCTTCTACAAGCATTTACTTTGGAATGAATTGATCTTCTTATCAATTTCTGTTGTAGATTTCCATTACTCTGATCCATAAAGGAGAACAGACATGATGCTGGCATTAGAATTTTGCATTTTTCTGTCAATGCCAATCATACTACTTTTCTAAATCTTTTCAAGTGTATGTGTATGAAAGTTGTTTGCTGCTTTTCATATTTGTTGCTTGACATCTAGTTTGGTGTCATCATCATTGCACATCACACTCTCTAGATAGGTAAAATAACGTCTTACTTTTGGGACACTAATAGCCATATATTTAGTCTTCCCTTTGTTGATGAACAAACCAACTTGTTTTGCTGTGTTTTCCAAACGCTTGGGTGTTTTTTTTCTGTCCCCCATTAAGCAATGTGTTGACCTAAGCAGAACAGTCATCAGCAAAAACTAGGTCATCCAATTGTGCTTTATCATTTGTTCATAAAATTCCTCAATAGCCTTCTGCAGTTACTTTCCTCATGATGACAGGTTTCAGAGTAGCAGCCATGTTAGTCTGTATTCGCAAAAAGAAAAGGAGTACTTGTGGCACCTTAGAGAAGTCTCTAAGGTGCCACAAGTACTCCTTTTCTTTTTTCCTCATGATATAGTCAATAATGGAGATCTAATAAACCCTTGTCTTACTCCAGTTGTCACTAGAAACCATTGGATGATGATGTCACCATATCTGACTACACATTTGTCATTACCATATAGCTCCTTGATTATTCTAATTTTTTTGTGTTGGTACTCCATAATAGGTCTTCAAAGATTGGCTCTGTGTATATTGTCAAAATGCTTCTGGAAATTTATAAAAATTATCACAAGAAGTGCTTGCCACTCCACAATTTGTTCTATAATATGCCTGAGAAGTTCCTTTCTAAATTGAAGGTCTATTTGTTTCTTGATATGTTCCAGGATATGTTGCACGTGATTTTCCCAGATAATCAGAGTAATGTGATTCATCTCCAGTCATTGCAATTTGGCAATTTTACTATAAGGCCTCTCTTCCACTGGGCTGCGTTCTTTTCTTCATTTCATATTCTATCCAAAAACACAAGGAAAGTCTGGAGGGCTATTTCATGACTTGCTTTAAGCATCTCTGCAGTAACATTATCATCTCCACCTGCTTTCCCATTTTTGTGCTTACTGATGGTTTTTCTAACTTCTTCCATTGTAATATTTCTTACGTTAATAATCACACTTATACTGAATGCAAAACAACTTTTGGTAATGTGACTCCAAGAGACAGTAGTTATAGTACACACCCTTAAAGATCATGCAAAAACTCAAGAGTATTACATAGCTATTTACAAGGCAAAATCGTACTGCAGGAAATGACCCTAAATTAAAAAAGAATGAATAGTTAATTACCATACTGAGATTTCCCAGTTACAGACGGTCCTGGATACTCAGAGCCGTTTGTTTTAGAAAAATTAAAAATAGACAGCACTGTTAAAGCTCTCAGCCCTCTCTTTTTACAGGTGTTATTTCTCTCAACCTTTCTCCTCCATCAGGCATTTCTCTCAGTGTCTCTATCTGTCCCCTCCAGGGAAAGCTGAAATTTGGGTGTGTTTTTGTTCTCCTTCACTCCTTCTTATAACTTATCAGCACTCAGTTATCCACATTCGCACGTAGACTTAGTTTGATCCCTGCCTAGGAAACATATCCTTTAGCTCATTTAAAACAACAGCCTATATACACATGCCACCAGCGTACCAGAACTGATATATAGTCAAGGCCAGGTCAGCTAGCATACCGGGCAGACCATGTATTTTTGAGATGGAATCCTCTGCCAGTTGCCTCCATCAAATCATTTTTATATCATTGGAATGCAAAAAAGCCCTAAAATTACCCCACTAATAGCCATCTCCCAACACAAAGTTTCCAACCCAGACGACATTTGATGACTGTCCTTAAGCTAACTGTCATCAGAATTTTTTAACAGGGGCAAAATAGCATACTTTCCCCTAAACCTTATTCTTGGAACAGCTGAAATTTTGGCAGAAAATGTATAAAAAAATTCAACCGGAGGTAGATGCCCAGCATGGAAAGTTTCAGCCCAAATGGTTAATGTTTGGCAGAGTTATAAGCCACTGAAAATAGATTCTTATAACAGTTAGAGTCAAGCAACCTTAATAATAGGCAGTGCTACCAGCCCCACCTATAATAAAATACATTTTTTCCCATCCATAAAATATATTTTTCTTGCCCCCAAGACTGATGGATGGTCTGACACAAGGAGAGAATTTCATATGGGGTTAAGGAACTTAATTTTCTCAATCAAAAAGAGGAGTTTCTTTCTGAAAGGGGAAATTCTCTCTGGTGTGAGGGCCACCAGAAGGCCCATGCACAATAAGTCCCTTTTATGCACTCAAAATAGGGTGAAAGCCCACTGTACTACCTGAATTTCACTCACCACACCATTCCTGAAAATATGTATGCATCTTCCTAACTTTAAGTATGTGAGCAGTCCCATTTAAGTCAATGAGACTACTCATGTGCTTAATGTTAGTGCATGTCTACACTTACCTCCGGAGCGATCGATCCAGCAGGGGTTGATTTATCGCGTCTAGTGAAGAACACTCTCCTGTCGACTCCGGTACTCCACCGGAGTGAGAAGCATAGGCGGAGTCGACAGGGGAGCGTCAGCAGTCGACCTACCGCAGTGAAGACATCATGGTAAGTACACTTCTACACCGATATAACGCAACCCGATATAACACAAATTCAGATATAACGCGGTAAAGCAATGCTCTGGGAGGCGGGGCTGCATGCTCCGGCGGATCAGTGCGTCAGGCTCCGACACGCTGCTCTGAGCGGCGTGTTAAGGGTGCTGGGCTGGGGCCGAGGGGTTAGATAAGGGGCAGAGGGTCTCGGGGGACAGTCAGGTGACAGGGAGCAGGGGGGGCTGGATGGTTCGGAGGTTCTGGGGGCAGGACAGTCAGGGGACGGGGAATAGGGGCATTGGATAGGGTGTGGGAGTCCCGGGGGGGGGGGTGGGGGCTATCAGGGGGTGGGGGTGTGGATAGTGGTCAGGGCAGTCGGGGACAGGGAGCAGGGTGGTTGGGTAGAGGGTGGAGTCCTGGGGGTGATTAGGGATGGGGGCGGTTTCTGGAGGGGGCGGTCAGGGGACAAGGAGCAGGGGGGCTTAGATGGGGGTGGGGTAGTCAAGGGACAAGGAGTGGGGGTTTGGATGGATCAGGAATTCTGAGGGGTCAGTCAGGGGGCCGGAAGTGACTATTAATAACGGAAATGCTCAAGGCCAAAGCAAGCTGGATATAACACAGTTTCACCTATAGGGCGGTAAGATTTTTGGCTCCTGAGGACCGCATTATATTGGGGTAGAGGTATAGCTCTAAGTACGTAGACTTCAGCTATGTTATTTTCATAGCTGAAGTTGTGTAACTTAGACTGACTTAGCTCGCCACCCCCACCCCAGTGTAGACCAGGCCTTGCAGGATTAGGGCCACAGGGCCAGATTTACAAAATTAAGTGCCCAACTAGCTCACACACATTTGTAAGTCCCACAAGGTACCTATTTGCATCTTTAAGCCCCTAAATACATTTAATAACATTTTATTAAAAATGGTTGTACTGCATCCTACACTTGCCTTTAATATGAATACAAACTACCTGAAATGTATAAAATTTTATAGTGTATCAGTGCAGCATGTATATAATTTATTTATTTTACAAAATTTAAATACAAAAAATATGCACATTGAATCTTTTTTTAACTGGTTCCATTATGTCTGCCTGAACTAGCATATTCTTAGCAGGCCTGAAAAACTGATTGGCAACTTGAATAGATCTCCATATTCTTCTTTTATAAAGCCGGTAAGAAATTAAAAATATGTTTCCATCATACACAATTCTCTATCACTTAATTTCAAATCCAACAATCATATAATTTCCTTCATCCTTGTGTACATATCTGAAAATATCCTTATAGTTATCTAAAAAGTTTGTTTTAAATTTACTGCTCGCTGTTTCTTTTCATTCTAACATTTTTTTGCTTGTTTTCTATTTTCCCAATTTATCCTAACTCCCAATTTTTCAATTCCACTGGAATTGGTCTTTCATACAATATGTTTTTATCATAACAGATCATCATACAACAGAAAACTTCCCTACACAAACATACAAAGTACAACCAGCATTCCAATAACTCAGTAGTCCTACTGAATTGCTGCTTACGTGTGTATAGTGTAGCATGTTTATAAAGTTTTCAGTATTAAATCTGAAACCAACAATCATTCTATGTGGATAATCACAATTTGGACAATCTCATTTTAACTTGTTTATTATTTCATTGTATATGGCCCCAGTGGCAGATTTGCCTGAGTAAAGTGTGCAAAAAATGGCTTTAGGGCAATATTTTATGTTGCTGTTTTGAATCCTTTGAAGACTATGTAGCTATATATATGGTTAAATATAATAGATAGCTAGAACAGTCCTGATAAAAGCCAACAGCAGTTTTGCTTGAGTAAGGAGTGCGTGATCAGGATTATCCACTGGCAGACTGGAAAGTACCCAAGGTTACAAAGCTTTCTCTTAGGCTCTGAAATGGAAGAGGCACTAAAACTAATCTGTGGGAAAGGATGGAACTACCAATACCTGAGATTTATTAAAATTATTGTTTTAGAATTTGAGACCTTTAAAAATATGATCCTCTGTTGACAGAATGATGGGTGGAAAACGTATATCTGCATTACAATCAAATTCTGATCTTATGCACATATGCACAACTTACATTGGTGTCAATGGACCATACCTGAGGGCAAAATGTGTACCTCAGTGCTGTTTTCTGCTCTCTGCTTCCTGTTACCTTTCCCTCAAATGTGCGATATGCCACAACTGAGTTGTCAATGCCAATGCTAACACCGAGTAAGTGACATGCTGTTGAGTACTCCTCTCTCTTGCACCTAAGAAGATTAAAAGGTGTAGAACAGATTTTATATGCAAAAACCATTTCTTGTGGAGAATTATAAAATACTTTAATCCACTGTATAAAATTTTCCTCAAAGTGAAATGCTCATAATGTGGCAAATATGCAGTGCTAATCAGTCCTGTCTGATGTGTTAGTAGGCTTAATCTACACTGGTGGAGATGCAGCTTATAGCAACCAAAAAAAAAAAAGTACTTTTGCCGGTATAATTGCATCAACACTAGAGATCTCACTCCAAACCAATGTTATTATACTGGAAAAAGTTTCTCGGGTAGGCCTGGCCTGAGTATCAAAAGTACGCCAGATCAGTCAGGTGAACATCACCTATAGCATAGAGCACAGTTGCCTGATATTCTGCTCCAAATGCGTCCTGGAAATCAAATTGTTCAGGTGCATTTACCTACATAAACCAAGATCATCACTTAGTATTTTGGCCAAAAGTTATGAAGATATGGTCAAATTTTAGTCCCATTGAGGTCAATGATTATTTTTCCACTGACGTTAATGAGATCATGATGTGGCCTGTCTACCTGTAAAGCCAGTTCTCTAGGTCCTAACTTTCTTTTATATAAGTGATATACATGCCATTTTTAAACTTCCTGATAATAAGACAGATTGAACATAAGAGTGGCCACAGTGGGTCAGACCAGTGGTCCATCCAGCCCAGTATCCTATCTTCTGACAGTGGCCAGTGCTAGATACTTGAAAGGGAAAGAACAGAACAGGGCAATCATCAAGTGATCCATTCCTGTAGTCAAGTCCTAGCATCTGGCAGTCAGAGGCTTAGGGATACCCGCAGCATGGGGTTTCATCCCTGACCATCTTGGCCGATTAATGGACTTATCCCTCCACAAATTTATTCAATTTTTTTTAAATCCACTTTTGGCCTTCACAGTATGAGTTCCACAGGCTGGCTATATGTTGTGTGAAGAAGTACTTCATTTTGTTTGTTTGTCTGAAACCTACTGCCTATTAATTTCATTGGGTAATTCCTGGCTCATGTGTTATGTGAAGGGGCAAACAACACTTCCTTATTCACTTTCTCCGCACCAGTCATGATTTTATATGATTCTATCATATCCCCCCTTAGTTGCCTCTTTTTCAAGCTCAAAAGTCCCAGTCTTTTTACTCTCGCCTCATACTGAAGCTGTTCCATCCCCTTGGTCATTTTTGTTGCCTTTTTCTATATCTTTTCCATTTCTAATATATCTTTTTTGAGATGGGGTGACCAGAACGGACACAGTTTGCAAGGTGTGGGTGTACTATGGATTTATATAGATTTATATGGAAATATCATCGCACCATATGATATTTTCTCTCTTATTATTTATCCCTTTCCTGGTGATTCCTAACATTCTGTTAGCTTTTTTGACTGTTGCTGCACATTGAGCAGATGTTTTCAGAGAATTATCCATGATGATTCCAAGATCTCTTTCTTGAGTGGCAACAGCTAATTTAGACCTTGTCCTTTTGAATGTATAGTTGGGATTATGTTTTCCAATGTGCATTACTTTACATTTATCAACAGCGAATTTCATTTGCCATTTTGTTGCCAGTCACCTAGTTTTGTGAGATCTCTTTGTGGTCTGCTTTGGACTTAACGATCTTGAGTAATTTTGTATCAACTGCAAACTTTGCCACCTCATTGTTTACTCATTTTTCCAGATTGTTTATGAATATGTTGAATAATACTGGTCCCAGTACAGACCCTTGGGGGACACCACTATTTACCTCTCTCCAGTCTGAAAACATTTATTTCTATCCTTTGTTTCCTACCTTTTAACCATCTACTGATCTATAAGAGGACCTTCCTTCTTATTCCATGATTGCTTACTTTGCTTAAGAGCCTTTGGTGAGCGACCTTGTCGAAGGCTTTCTGAAAGTCCAAGTACACCATATCCACTGGATCACCCATGCCCACATAGTTGTTGACATCTTCAAAGAATTCTAGTAGATTGGTGAGGCATGATTTCCCTTTACAAAAGCCGTGTTGACTCTTCCCCAATAAATCATGTTAATCTATGTCTGATAATTCTGTTCTTTACTATAGTGTCAACCAATTTGTCTGGCATTGAAGTTAGGCTTACTGTCCTGCAATTGCCAAGATTGCCTATGGAGCCTTTTTAAAAAATTGGAGTCACATTAGCTACCCTGCAGTCATCTGGTGCAGAAGCTGATTTAAGAGATAGTTTTCATTGGGTTAAATCAGAATTATACATGAGTACAAAAGAGGCTAAGATCTGATCTACAATAGATAAGACCTGTCAAAATC
Source organism: Chelonia mydas (assembly GCF_015237465.2). Lineage (NCBI taxonomy): Eukaryota > Metazoa > Chordata > Testudines > Cheloniidae > Chelonia > Chelonia mydas. Next base: position 70,483,522 of record NC_057851.1, on the reverse strand, counting down.
TCCATAAAGACCATCAAAGCCTTCTTACCCAACATTTTTGGGAATGTAATGTTTCTACGGCAAAAGAAATTTCATCCGCTGAAAACATTAGTTAGATTAATTTACCCTCTTCAGACAGGATCTGATCCAATGCCCATTGAAATCAACTTGCAAGTAATTCCTCCTATAAAAGTATTCAGCTAGTGCTGGGTGAATAATTTATTTTTCAGTTCGGTGGCTGAACTGAAAAGAAAATCAGAAAACAAAATAATTTTGGGTTCACCAGAAACTTAATTTTTTTGAATTTTTCAGCAACCTAAAAGCTAAATAAAAAATAAAATAAAATAATAATAATGAATAAGAATAACAATATTAATTTTGAGTCAACCCAATTTTGAGTCATTTTGTTCAACCAAAAATGAAATGTTTCATTTCTTTTACCTCTAAAAAAATAAAAATAAGTATAATTTGAAACAATACACTGTTTTAGATCCAAAAAGGCAAAATTAAACTTTAAAAATTTTTTTTTTTTGGTTTTTTTTGGCTGAAAGAATTCATCAAATTTGACACAAAAGCTTTCAGTCAACCCAAATCTGCACTTAAAAAAAAGACATCTGAAAAATTTAGCCCAGCACTACATACAGTGATGGATGGTAATTTCTTAAATGCCTAATCCATTTCTTTACTTCAAACTGTTCTTCCCCTCTCATTTTTAAGAGATACAATGGACAGAGGTCTATGCTGATATCAAATTAACAAACACCTTTTCTTCCTTTATTCCCTTCTCTAAAACTGTGTAGCATATAAAATAGGGATGCTGTAGCCTGTTAAGTAAAGGGTGAACTAGAGGCAGACCTGCTTAACATTGTTCACAGTGAATAGTCCCATTGATTTCACAGTGAGGATATGCATTTGCAGGATGAAGGCTTAGGTACTTCAAATTTCAAACGGTAATTAGAAGACATACCTACATATATCATTGCTTTTATTTCAGCAATCTGTTTTCCCACTTGCTTCAGTTAAGTATTAGGTTTCTTTCTCCTATCTGCAGTAATGGAAGTAATAACCCAACTAACCCTGATTTAGCCATTTCTCAAAATAAAACTGATGTTAACTATGCCACATCTGCAATAGTGATAGAATAGCACAGAACAAATTAAGCATTTGGACTGGACGGAAAACAAGAATTCTGTTTCTTGATGTTTCAGAATTTGTTTTGTTCTGCATTGCAACAAAAACGAGAGTTTTCAATTTTTTTTTTGTGAAAAATGAGCGAGAGAGAGAGAGAGAGAGAGAGAGACCCACCTGAGAATAGCCAATAATCCTATGGTTGGTCTCTCTCTCTCACTCACTCAAAATTAAATCCTGGACTTGAAAAGCCTTTCCAACAAAAGTTTAGTTGGAACTGATGCATTTCCACAAAAATATTCATTTCTGACAAAAATTTCCTGACCAGCTGTAGTAAGCAGGTAAAAATCTCCTGAAGTCATTATAAAACCAGAACAACTAACAAGGGAACAATCCTAAAAGGTTGAGATACAGTAACCCTGTAAAAATCACATACACAAGGAATGAGAATATAGAAATTGAAATAAAATAATTTTCCCCAAGGAACTCATGATCATACATATTAGGTGCATAAACATTATATAACTAAAGGAGGATAGATCCATCAATGGCTATTAGCCAAGATGGTTAGAGATGCAAACCCATGCTCTGAGTGTCCCTAAATTTCTGACTGCTAGAAGCTGGGATTAGAGGACAGGTGATGGATCACTTGATACATTGCCCTGTTCTATTCACTATCTCTGAAGAATCTGGCACCGGACACTATTAGAAGACAGGATACTGGATGGACGATTGATCTGACCCAATACAGACATTCTTATGTTAACTCACTGTGTTTACCAGCCCCTTCAATTTAAGATAATATTAATTTCTAAGCCTGAATCACCTGCATGACAAGAAATATAAAGTTTCATGCAACTACATAGTATGACAATTGATCTTGGTTTTCTTATAAAAGAGGCATACACCTGGAAATCCCAATGAAAATTAAATGTCTTATGTTTAAAGTTATTTAGAGGAGCCTTACCAGATAAATTTCCACATCCTTCCCTCTGGAGCTAGAGTGACATGGTCATAGTGAACTGCATTGATAAGCAGATAGGCTACTATGTACCAGTTGGAACTGTGGGTTTACCTGAAGATATGAGTTGCAATAATCAAACCTGGCAGTCAGCTGTGTGCAAATCACTTTGGCCAGGTCTGTATCTGGTAGGATGGAGCATAACCTTTTGGTCAGTGACAGATCAAAGTGGGTTTTATTTACTGCCATGGCTATTTGGGCATCTAGTAGCTCTCAGGGGTCCAAGAAGACTCCAATGTTGCAAAGAAACTCGACACTCTGAGGCAGATGACCTTGACAGTGGAGAATATCAAAGGGAAGGCAAGTTCTTTGAAGAGCTTCCCTTTTCCAGCCAACCTCATCTTAATCAAGCCTGGGCTCAGATTCAGTGAGCTGCCCTTTATCCACGAGTTCATTTTGAGATGGTTCCCTCCCTCCCTCCCATTTTCCCAACCCCATGAGCTCACAGTCTCCATGCCCAGCCAGTCCCAAATCCACTGAAGTTCCCAGTCCCCAATAAACTTGTTTATTAAATTAAATTAAATTATTAAAAGAGGCTAGAAACTTGATGGTAGTTAGTGAAGTCTCTGGAGTTAAATGACAGTTCCTTTAGTACTGGTCAAACTAGTACATATAATAGAGTAGGTGGTAGATTCCCCACAACACAGGAGATGTTGACAAACTCTGTCAGAAGGAATCCTGGGTGTTCTTTTCCATACTTTTCCTACAGGACACAGATACGGGGTGGGGGGAGGGGAGCGGTGATCTTCTCTGTGAAATAAGAGGATAAATTCTCATATTGGGAAATACTGCATTCTGAGGTTGAGTGGATGCAAACAGGGTTTCTGCTTTTAATGCATTCCATGCTGTATATACACTAATACACAGGACCATCCACAATATATTTTCTTCCCCATAGCCGTGGAATCTATATTTAAATCTCTTGTGCTCTATCTTCCTACCAGTGATGTTACCAGCACTTTTTTTTCTGCAGCTGCTCAGCTGTCTAGTTCCTTACAGGCAATTACTCCATACTTTGCATTTGTGGTCAGGGCAGCCTTTTCATTACTTCTTTCAAACTATGTATGGTAATCTACCGCTAAGCACAGTATGGAGTAAATTTTCCTAGTGGTGCAAGGGCATTTAATGGTGCAGGTTTCATTAACATCAGCTTAATCCTTGTAAAACACATTGAAAACTTGCCCTTAAGGTTTCCAAAAACTGTTCAGGAAAGCAGCTGATTGTGAGGCAAGGTGAACTCACAGCAAAACACTTACCAATAGTTTAGACACCTTGATGCTACTCAAGAGGATTTCTCCTTAATTCATCTGATTCTTTCCTGTCAAGTGACAATCACTTACTTTCCTCTATCTCATTTTTGAGTCATTGGCCGAAAGAATCTGACTTAGATCCCTCTCAGTATCACACTGTCTCTCTCTTTCTGCAGCCTCCGGCTTCATTCACTGCATACTTTCCAACTTCCGCACTGAATGAGGCAAGAGTTCCAGTGGAAAAAATAGTATGTGATCATGTAATTAAAGACTTTACTATGTACATTAAAAAGAGGGCGGAATTAAGGCTGACAGCAACTTTAATTCTGTTATTTCCTAACTTTGAGTATTTTGACTTTGCAAACAACATAGTTTTTGTGAAAAGAAAAGGAGTACTTGTGGCACCTTAGAGACTAATCAGTTTATTTGAGCATAAGCTTTCGTGGGCTACAGCTCACTTCATCGGATGCATACTGTGGAAAATACAGAAGATGTTTGTTTTTATACACACAAATCATGAAAAAATGGGTGTTTATCATTACAAAAGGTTTTCTCTCCCCCCACCCCACTCTCCTGCTGGTAATAGCTTATGTAAAGCGATCACTCTCCTTACAATAAGAAAAGGAGTACTTGTGGCACCTTAGAGACTAACCAATTTATTTGAGCATAAGCTTTCATGAGCTACAGCTCATTTCATCGGATGCATACTGTGGAAAAAGTATGCATCCGATGAAGTGAGCTGTAGCTCATGAAAGCTTATGCTCAAATAAATTGGTTAGTCTCTAAGGTGCCACAAGTACTCCTTTTCTTTTTGCGAATACAGACTAACATGGCTGTTACTCTGAAACCTCTCCTTACAATGTGTATGATAATCAAGGTGGGGCATTTCCAGGACAAATCCAGGGTTTAACAAGAACGTCTGAGGAAGGGGAGGGGGGTAGGAAAACAAGGGGAAATAGGTTACCTTGCATAATGACTTAGCCACTCCCAGTCTCTATTCAAGCCTAAGTTAATTGTACCCAATTTGCAAATGAATTCCAATTCAGCAGTCTCTCGCTGGAATCTGGATTTGAAGTTTTTCTGTTGTAATATCGCAACTTTCATGTCTGTAATCGCGTGACCAGAGAGATTGAAGTGTTCTCCGACTGGTTTATGAATGTTATAATTCTTGACATCTGATTTGTGTCCATTTATTCTTTTACGTAGAGACTGTCCAGTTTGACCAATGTACATGGCAGAGGGGCATTGCTGGCACATGATGGCATATATCACATTGGTAGATGTACAGGTGAACAAGCCTCTGATAGTGTAGCTGATGTTATTAGGCCCTGTGATGGTGTCCCCTGAATAGATATGTGGGCACAGTTGGCAACGGGCTTTGTTGCAAGGATAGGTTCCTGGGTTAGTGGATAAGCAGGAGAGTGGGGTCGGGGGAGAGAAAACCTTTTGTAGTGATAAACACCCATTTTTTCATGATTTGTGTGTATAAAAACAAATATCTTCTGTATTTTCCACAGTATGCATCCGATGAAGTGAGCTGTAGCTCACGGAAGCTTATGCTCAAATAAATTGGTTAGTCTCTAAGGTGCCACAAGTACTCCTTTTCTTTTTGCAAATACAGACTAACACGGCTGTTACTCTGAAACCTGTCATAGTTTTTGTGGGGTTTTAGGAATGAAATACTGATGTCTTTTAGTGGGTTAGAATTTGTCTGAAGACAGTGGTGTTCAAGTGAGATTTAAATGAAGAAAGGAATAGTCCAGTCTAGATTTAAATGATTCAAATAATGGAGCTTGCACAACTGCTCTAGGGATATTATTTCAGAATCTACTATCCTGGACAGGAAACTTTACTAGGAAATATATCCGGGAAGAAGAAAAAGAATATAGGTATAAATGGCATATAGTTTAAAAAAATTAGCATGGGATAAAACACTCCTGTAGTCCCCTACATAGGCAATATCACCTTATTTGTAAATTATTTAGTTCAAACTCAGATCCGATTACTATAGTCAATGATTTTTTGTCCAACTCCATCACCGTTCAAGGTGCTGCTGCCATCTACCACCTAAGTCCTATAGACCATTTGGTGCAATCTGTTGCATTCCAAAAACAAAATAAAAGCTCTTCAAAAGTATCCCTCAATGACAGAGCAAAAAAGACCTATAAAGAATGATTTGCAAAGACATGGAAATCTCCCAATTCCTCTGTCAGTTCAAATATTGGGCCTGATCTTCCTTGAGGGTTGTGAGGCCCTCTCTTATTAGAATCCATAGCTCAATTCTCATTGCAGATTCTACTAGCAGATTGTCTTCAGAGTGGATATTAGTTTAATTTCAGTTTATTAACCGTGCTCTTAAACTGTCCTGTAGCAATATATACCAACACTGCTTTTCTTACTGTTAGTATTCTGAAAGTACATTTGAATTTGTAACTCTTGTTAAAATGAAGTGTGAAAACAAAAACACGCAGCCAATTGCAAATATAAACCCATTTTAGAGAGTCCTACAGTACTTGGGATTTTCCCCTCATAATTACCACGAATTTGAATGTAGTGTAAAAATTGCAACAACTATTGGTCTCAGCACACAAAGCTCCATCCTGATTTGAACAACTGGACCTGTAGGCTTTTAGAGCAACAATGGCATACTAAAGACAATGGTGCCTGCCATCTGTTACTTATTGTCCTCAGACTCTTGGCATATTCCCAATGAATGTTTCAGCAAATTTTGGGCACCCATGGGTTATCAGATGCTCAGTATAGGACCTGAAAAATACTGCATGTGACACAACCAATTCAGCACTATTGTGTAACTTTATTTGAAACAGTAAAGAAACATAAAAGGATAAGATTAAAATAGAACATCAAGCAGAATACAGTATTTCTTAACAGAGATGAGGGATCTTTGCTTGGTTATCAATTTCCACGTACACTGATGAGAATAGTAATCATTTAATGCAGAAAGCGATAAGAAGTAAATGTTATGATAGAAATTTCAACCAGGAAAGTGCCCATGGCAATCCACTAGCCTGTATTTGCTGCAGGAGGAACTGGAACTCCTGACCATGGTTCAGCTATTCTCATGAGATTGAGGCTAACATGCAGGCAAGTATGACAGGCATGTTAAAGTCATGTGTGTCCTACAAGGTCCATGACATCTGGCAGCCCTGAAGAGAAAAATGGAAACACTTTGAAATAGGAAAAGGTTATTGAAAAAACCACGAAATTTGGCACAAGGTCTAATGGCAGATTAATACTAGAGCTGGTCAGGAGTTCATTGAAGAAATGTTTACTGATTTGTGGAAACTGAAACTTGTCACGAAACATATCAGTTTCAACACAAGTTTCACTGGGAAGGTGTCTCATGTTTGGAATAGAATTTCTGGTCACTACCAAAGAGAATGCCCCCAGAACAGTCTAGGGATTGTGGAAGACCCAGGTTTAAATTTTTGGTTTGATTCAAGGAGAGACTTGAACATGGATCTCCAACAGCCAAGGAGTGTGCCCTAACCCCCAGGCTACTGAGGGATGTTTCTGTCTAATGTGGTTTTCTGGTGTGGTTTGTTTTTTTGGAGGTATTTTTTTGCAAAAGTTTTTGAAAGGTCTTGTTTTTGTCCTGATGCAAAATGCGACTAATATTAGACATCTCAAAATTTTTCATAGGACAGGAAATTTGACACCCAGCTTTAGTTTTTAAGAGCCAAAACAACAACAATAGAATCATAGGACTGGAAGGGACCTCGAGAGATCATCTAGTCCAGTTCCCTGCACTCAAGGCAGAACTAAGTATTATCTAGACCATCCCTGACATGTGTTTGTCTAACCTGCTCTTAAAAATCTCCAGTGATGGAGATTCCACCACCTCCCTAGGCAATTTATTCCAGTGCTTAACCACTCTGACAGTTACGAAGTTTTTCCTAAACCGCCCTTGCTGCAATTTAAGCCGATTGCTTCTTGTCCTATCCTCAGAGGTTAAGAACAACACATTTTCTCCCTCCTCCTTGTAACAACCTTTTATGTACTTGAAAACTGTTATCATGTCCCCTCAGTCTTCTCTTCTCCAGACTAAACAAACCCAATTTTTTTCAATCTTCCCTCATAGGTCATGTTTTTCTAGACCAGGGGTTCTCAAACTGTGGGTCGGGACCCCTGAGGGGGTCACAAGATTATTACAGGGGGTGGTCACAAGCTGTCAGCCTCCACCCCAAACCCCACTTTGCCTCCAGCATTTATAATGGTGTTAAATATGTAAGGAAGTATTTTTAAATTTAAAAGGGGGGGGGGTCACACTCAGAGGCTTGCTATGTGAAAGGGGTCACCAGTACAAAAGTTTGAGGAAGTTCTAGACTTTTAACCATTTTTGTTGCTCTTCTCTGGACTTTCTCCAATTTGTCCACATCTTTCCTGAAATGTGGTGCCCAGAACTGGACACAATACTCCAGTTGAGGCCTAATCAGTGTGGAGTAGAGCGAAAGAATTACTTCTCGTGTCTTGCTTACAATACTCCTCCTAACACATCCCAGAATGATGTTTGCTTTTTTTGCAACAGCGTTATGCTGTTGACTCATATTTAGCTTGTGATCCACTATGACCCCCAGATCCCTTTCCGTAGTACTCCTTCCTAGGCAGTCATTTCCCATTTTTTATGTGTGCAATGGATTGTTCCTTCCTAAGTGGAGTACTTTGCATTTGTCCTTATTAAATTTCATCCTATTTACTTCAGATCATTTCTTCAATTTGTCCAGATTATTTTGATTTTAATCCTATCTTCCAAAGCACTTGCAACCCCTCCCAGCTTGGTATCATCCACAAACTTTATAAGTGTACTCTGTATGCAATTATCTAAATCACTGATGAAGATATTGATTGGAACCGGACCCAGAACCGATCCCTGCGGGACCGCACTCATTATACCCTTCTGGCATGTCTGTGAACCCCTGATAACAACTCTCTGGGAATGATTTTCCAACCAGTTTTGCACCCACCTTATAGTGGCTCCATCTAGGTTGTATTATCAGTGTTTATTACTATCGAATGTATGCTTCTTTTGGTTCTGAAGGGTTATTTAAATGTCATAATTAATCTACGCAACAAACAAACAGCAACAAAGCAAATTAAGCATTTGTTTTGGTATGATAAGAACAAATCTGTGCTGTCTTATGGGAGTATGCAAGATGTAATGAAAGTAAATTTAAATATTACTGAAGCACTAAGAAGAGATGCTGCAGTTAAGGGTTTTATGGATGTTCTATTTGAATAGATTTCTTATTTTATATTATTCTAAAAGTTTGGAGTAAGAAAAATGCAACATAGCGTTGCTCATGCAGAAGCATCACAGCCAAAACAGGAGGAGATAGTTACCTCTCTTTAAGGTTCTGGTTGGAATGATTTCTGCGCACTTGGTAACCAGAAGGATATTGATGAAACCAAGAGATCTCAGGAAACGGCAAGAAAAGTATTTGGGTGCTGGAGGGGTAGATATATGCAAGAGATTAAAAATGTAAAATCTGTAGCCTTGTTAAGCACTGATTAAGGGTAGCAGAGGGCAGGGTAGAGGAAGGGGGTTCAGTGAGAGGCAGCTAGGGTAAACATGTACAACCTGGAGTAACTGGATAAATAATCTATGACAAGTATCTGAAAAAATTTCTTCTTAATTATGAGATCTATTAATAAGGGAATTGGTGGAAGACCCATTACTTATGAATAAAGCACTGGAAATATATTGTAAGGAAAAAGTAGCAATAACAGAATGGTAAAAGGATGGATTAGAGGACATAAGATTTTACGCAGCTAAATTTTTATTAGTCCTGCTATGAAATAAGTATTAACCTGGGCCCAGGGGAAGATGTAGAAGATGTGCTACAGGCTCCTCACCCAGGCTGGAGAAGCAAGGATGATTTGCTATTTTCTGAATGAGTAGGGGAAGGAAAATGAACAACATTTTAACAGAAGTAGGCAAATAACTCTTCACTGTTGTAACTACATATTATCATCAACTCAGTAAGATTTTGCTGACGTGAAACAAAAAGCTGAAGGAATTTCTGGTGAGCGAATGGTGATCTCAAGATAAGGATCTGGATGTCAATATGAAATACAGCACTTGGGCTCTATATCTCCATGTGAGAGAACCAGAGGAAGGTATTCTTTTTCTTTATATCTTGGATGAAATGAAACTTGGGGGGTGCTTCGATGAGGGTAAAGCACATCATGTTTTTCTTGGCCTGCTTGCTAATGAAGAGCTGGCATTACTACCCTGGTCTTAGGATTTCTTGCCCCATCACCACTATGAGTGGGACATGGACAGTAGGAGAGGGGAGAAAAGCCTCACCACAGGATTCTGGCCAACCCAGTGGAGTTACCTTGAGATATTATGGTCCAGATCCTCAGACCCTTAGTTCCCTGTGCACCATTCCAGTAGCACAAAGGAACAGACTGAGTTACCATAGCTAGCTCTATGCTAGCCCTTCCAACAGATGGCCATCCTAGTGTGGGCTCGGGGCTGTCTTGGGGTGGGTCCGGGGCATGACCAAGCAGAGTGGTCCCATAGGGATTATCATCCACCCATACAAGTTAGAATAGCCTGGAGCTGTTTAACTTCCACCAGCGTTGGTTCAGCCCCCAGATCATGTGGCAAAAAAGAGTGGCATAAAAACTATCTATGCCCCTATCCCCCATTTGCTACTCTGACACACCTGGGGTATAGCCCCATGTCTAGTATATCCAGGGTTGGAAGATGAATGTGTCTGGGAAAAACCCTTGAGCTAATTCCCTATAAGATATTCCTTGAGGTCTCTTCCTCTGGAAAAGGACCTTCATCTCTGCCAGACTAGCTTGTTTTTATTTCGGCAAGGAGCAAGCAATATACATATCAGGTAAAGGGATCCCTTCACTGACGACTGAAAAGCAGCCATTTTGGACAGGGGCTGTATCAGTGGGTTGGGGTGGGATACAGCAGTTGTTCAATGGTGTACACTGACATTTTGGAATAGTCTATGGGCCAAATCCTGCGACTGACACTCAAGCAAAGTTGGCAGTGACTTCACTGGCAGTTTTAAATAGACTAAGTGATTCGACCCTATGGGAGGATGTAAATAGCGATGTTATGTCCAACTGAAACCAGAGAGGGAACTGGGATAGGCAATGTCACTATCCAAGTGGAATTTGACTAGGACATCAGAATTAATATCCTAATTCTAGCAAAATGTGGCATGGGATTTTTGAAATATAACAGTCAGGACATAAGTCTTGCCCAAAAGATGGTGGGCTAAATTCTCTTCCCAGTTACACTGGTTCAACCCCATTTACTTCAATATGGTTTTACAGATGCAAAGAAGTGCAGAATTTGGCCCAGGATCTTCAGCCACGCAGTGCCACCTAATAAAATGTATTCTAGTCTGAAATGGAGAGAAGCATGACATATACTGAATTGCCAGCATGATTTCCTGCTTGGGTATTATGACAGCTGGAAAAAAATCTCTCATCATGAAGCAAAAACCTACATAGTTTCTAATAGCCTGTACCCCAGCAAATGAATAATCCCATTCATTTTATGTGTGGTTTAATCTAGCAATATACAATTCTTGTTGTGCTACTGAGCCATTTGAAAAAAAAATTAGCTAATTGTGCTTGGGCAACTGACAAGGGAGCAGCACTTTCCTCAAGCTTCATTTTGTTTCTAATTTACTTAGCCATGAGGCAGGCAAGGTAAGCCTTTTCTAGTTTATGTAAAGCTAAGAAGAAAAGAAGAATTCCACATATTTTAGAGACTACCAGATTTAACATTTGCATTTGATTTGCCATTCATAAAAATATTTTTAATAGAAGGACATCAAAATTTATCTCTCTAGTTACCTTTGTCAGGGCTGACAATTTTATTGCTAGGTGTTGCCAGCAAAGAGCTTCTGAAATTTTTCCAGTTATCTTCTCCACTGCCAGAGTCATTACATTTGAGATGAAAGGCACTAGAGATTGTGTTGTAAAATCTAAATTTAAAATCTGTATGCACTGACAAAAATCAACATGCTATAATAGTGGACAAACTGCTCTTAAACCCTACATTTATTATGGAGTAGGCTTACCTCAGTGTAACAACAGCTGTGCTTACCCATTCTTCCTCTCCTGTTATTGTTAGATACCTATATTTACATTATAATGTCTTCTGTGATTTCCACAGTATGCATCCGATGAAGTGAGCTGTAGCTCACGAAAGCTCATGCTCAAATAAATTGGTTAGTCTCTAAGGTGCCACAAGTGCTCCTTTTCTTTTTGCGAATACAGACTAACACGGCTGTTACTCTGAAACCTATATTTACAGTGTCTTATTTCCTTCTTTTTTTCTCCAAGCATTTTGGCCACGTAGAAAAATAAAAGGATTCTTGATTCCTAGGTGAAATATTAAGGGTGCCTTGAAAGAGTCCATAAAGTTTGCTGCTCTTCCTCTGAGTAAATAAGCTCAATTCACATAATAAATATTGACAAAGATTATCCTTTCCTCTTGTGCACTCTCTTCCCTTTTTCCCCACTTTTCACCTTCCCGCCTCATTCCTTTTCTGTTGTCATCTCTTCTCCTCTTCCCTATTGCCATTCCCTTTTTGAGGCACTCCTCTCAGTCATCCCTCTTATTTTACTGCAGTCTTCTCTCCAACCCACCCCTATTCTTCTCCCATCGTTCTGTATTTCCCCCTCCTCTTCCTCCCACTTCCAATCAGTGTTGACACATCTCCCCCTCACTCCACTGAGTGTGTATGGAAACTTGCTTACGTCTGATAATTCATCAGGGTCTAGGTTTCCAGAAAACGTTAATGTCTGTGGAAGAGAATACAATGGAGCAGGGGAGAAATGTATTGTATGAGAGAAGGAGAGAGGCAATGCAATATGGCAGGGAAGTTGACTGAGGGGGAGAGAAACTGGAATTCCTGAGCATCAAAAGATTAATAAACTAAGGTTGATAGAAACATTACAGTGCTCTTTATGGAACAGTAATATGATGAGAGAGGCATGGAAAGATCATGTTAGGTAGAGCTCAATCAAGACAGACAGGAAGGATACAGTGTCATACATGTGTTACAATAAAAAAGTAGGAGGAGTCAAAAAGTCATAAAAATCTCTCTCTCTTTCTTGTGGTCTTTCCGCTACTTATTTGAAAGCCAGAGACTCACTAAAATTCAGGTCTCTTTTTGGTTGAAGGTACCAGTCTATTCTTAAACATTGTTTTGGCCATCAAAGGCTGCACAGAATATTCACTTTCACCACAGGCATAAATAATTAAGACTGTTGTAAACTCTCCCAAAAAGAGTGAGCCAAATGCAAATTGTCAGTTAGAATTTATAAAAAAAATTAAAAAAAATAAAATCAGTTATTAAATACCTCCCCAAAAAATATGGGATTTGGAGCAAAGCCAAAGCATGTAAGTTAGCAGGCCAGTACACTGATTTACATTCCCAGCAGTTTTTAGAACAATATTGTGTAGCTAAGCACAAATAATACACAGAGCTGTCATGAAATTGATTCCAACTGTGTATGCTCAGAAGCCAGGTTAGTGGCATGCATTGCTTTTTTAAATGTCATTTAAACATATAAAGGTATATGTCTTTATCAAAAGATGTAGAGGATATCATACTTAAGTTTTCTGGTGAAACATGGTTCCTCTCTGTAGAAATCACCTGCATTGTAAAAGGAACAAAAACACTGTATTTCATAAATTGAAATTAATTGCACATGGCATAAAAGATAGAAATGTCTTTTAAAAAGAAGTTGTGCAAATGACCATCACAGCCCAGGGCTTTAAAAAAAAAAACAAAAACAAAAAAAAAACCACACCTCCGGCAAAGCAATTAATGATAACAAGAATTACCCTCATGAGATAACATGATCATAAAATACAAAGGGAGGGCTGAGATTTATTCATAAAAGGGAGTCAAAAGCAAACAGAATGTTGGCAATCATTAAAAAAGGGATAGATAATAAGGCAGAAAATATCATATTGCATCTATATAAATCCATGGTACACCCACATCTCGAATAATGCATGCAGATATGGTCGCCCCATCTCAAAAAAGATATACTGGAATTGGAAAAGGTTCAGAAAAGGGCAACAAAAATGGTTAGGGGTATGGAACAGCTTCCATATGAGGACAGATTAATAAGACTGGGACTTTTCAGCTTAGAAAAGAGATGACTAAAAGGGGGATATGATTGAGGTCTGTAAAATCATGACTGGTGTGGAGAAAGAAAATAAGGAAGTGTGTTATAAGGAGGAGTAAATAACAAGAACTAGAGGTCACCAAAATGAAATTAATAGGCAGCAGTTTAACAAGAAACAAAAGGAAGTATTTTTTCCCTCAAGGCACAGTCAACCTGTGGGACTCTTTGCCAGAGGATGTTGTGAAGACCAAGACTATAACAGGGCTCAGAAAAGAACTAGATACATTCATGGAGAACAGGTCCATCAATGGCTATTAGTCAGGATGGGCAAGGATGGTGTCCTTAGCCCCTGTTTGCCAGAAGCTGGGAATGGGTGACTGGGGATGGATCACTTGATGATTACCTGTTCTGTTCATTCCCTTTGGGGCACCTGGCATTGGTCACTGTCAGATGACAGGATACTGAGTTAGGTGGACCTTTGGTCTGACCCAGTATGGCTGTTTTTATGTTCTTGATATCCAAAGAAATATCCAATACCTTTTTGATTAGTGCTATGTGGTATAAATGTAAAATATAGTTTGTTATATTGGGCCTGTTGGCCTTCATCTTGTGTAATCATTTATGCTAATATAAAGTGGCTTTGAAATGCTACAAACTCAGAATGGTATAGGGTTTGTGACAGGGTCGGGCTGGATGGCTACAGGAGAGTAATCCTATTGGGATCCGGGAAGTGGGCGGGCTGCTAAAGGATCCCCCCGCAGCCTAAGAGGGGGATCCACAGGACCTGGACACCAAATAAATCCGGGGAACAACTAATGAAATAACAGGGACAGGAGTGCGGTCAAAGGGTCAAACGAAGGGAACCGGACGGGGACACCGAACAGAGAACCCCGGACAGCACCCACTGCTCCTCAAAGGCGTCAAGGGACTCAGTGGATGCCGCCCAGAGGAACTCTGGCTGGATACGTGAATGGACAGAGGATCGGAAATAGGCCCCACAGTCACAGGAGACTCCAATCAGCCAACAGGAGAGTAATAGAAGGCAGATATATTAGCCCCAGGTTAAGTAGGTCCCTCTTCCCTGGGTAAGGTAACAGGGAAGGTTCCAGAACAATCAGGAACCTTCTGGAGACAATTAAGACAGACATGCTGATTAGAACACCTGCAGCCAATCAAGAAGCTGGTAGAATCAATTAAAGCAGGCTAATCAGGGCACCTGGGTTTAAAAAGGAGCTTACTTCAGTTTGTGGTGCGCATGTAAGGAGCTGGGAGCAAGAGGTGCTAGGAGCTGAGAGTGAGAATGCATACTATTGGAGGACTGAGGAGTACAAGCATTATCAGACACCGGGAGGAAGGTCCTGTGGTGAGGATAAAGAAGGAACATGCCAAAGGGTAACCAACAGAGAAAGAAACCACTCACCCAGCAAAATTAAATCTTGTTGGGTGTACTGTAATGTACTCTATATAAGATTGTTCTTTTCTGTTGTTCTTGCTGTTTGATTCCAGTGCAGTGACAACAATTCTTAGTAAAACTGAACGCTGCAAATGTACCATATTTGACTGCATATATTTTGACAAATAAATCCTTTATTCAAATTAAATGTATCAACATTCATGCGCTGTGCAATATTTTACTATTAATCATAGTTATTGTCCTGCAATATCACCAGTATTTTATAAATAATTCAACTTCAGCCATCCATGTAGATTACAAAAATAATGTACAGTTTAGATATAACTTTGGGATCAATACTTCTGAGACTGTAGAATCCTATCTTTGTATGAATATGACATGAAGTAAGCTAGTAAACCATGACTGGATGTGCTATGAAGTTTTATTCACTGTTTCATTCCAGTCTAGTTGAAATCTCTGAATCATTCTGATATCTAAGACTTGGTCTCACCCCAATTACTGCCTGATATGGAAAAGAAAATCAACTTGCTCCCAGAGAAGCCTATGGCAAATCTCATTTGCTTCAGTGGTGCAGCATCAAGTTCTAGTGGCTTTACAGTAATAAGTATCTATTCAAAATCATCAACATTTCAGTTGACCTTAACTACGTTAAGAGATATTCTCCATAGACATATGCGTAATGTAACAACGTGTGCTGTTTGGATAGGAAAGCAACGTGTGTTTGGTAATAATGCGTTGTCTGAACATGAAAAAGTATGAGGTTGGTGTTTACATTGTGTATTTGAGTGTGTCTCTGAGGAATTGGGCTGTTTGTGAACTGTGGCTGATTATATTTGGGTAGCTATGATTTTAAGGTGGGAAGGCATGTAACTTAAAGCTGGTGTGGATGTGACTGTTGGTTTAAATGATGATTTTCTGAAATTTTAGTGATTATGTGGGAATAGGGGTGCCTATGGGGATAGGTGATGTGGATTTCCATGGGGGGGGGGGGGCGCATAAATGGTACTACTAGGAATGAAGAAGCCAGTACAGGCGAGAGAGTCAGTGTGAGTATAGGATTATTAAAGGAGGAATGAGACTTGCCTCCTGCAGCATCAGTGAATGGAAATAGCTGATGGATCTAAGGCCCTGTCTTTATTAAGATGAGGATCAAAATAATAAAGTCCCATGATTCTTCGCCTGGCATCTGTGCATTTTGCCAGCACAATTTTTGAACTGCAGTCAAGCAGCATGGAGGACCTAGCATTAAGTACTATGATCATGGCAGTCATTAACACTAACAGCATGATGTATATGCATTTTGAGCTGTGCAGCCAGAGCATATGCAGAAGTAACTCCTGCTTCTCCTCCATCATTAAACATATTGCTACAACAGCAGCAGCATTATGAAACAGAGCCCAATTCATCTGCCTTTTCATAAGGAACTGCCTTTTTCCCTTCAGCGTCCTGTGGGATGGAATGTAATTAGGTTGATTGAAATGGAGGTCCCAGTATGGTATATTCTCTACATTGTGCAAGACATTGGAATGCTGCGGCACAGTGCTTGACCTTTGGAGTAAATGGTGCTCTGCATAGCTGCTTGCCTCTTCAATGACTGCATCATGTCCTTTTCAGAGCAATGCACTTGCTCTCAAGGGCTATCCTGTCCCTTTCAATCTTTTGAGAATGTCTCAGGAAACCTTCCCTCCTGTCTTCATGGCCCTCTGTTGTGATGAACTGAATATTTCATGGAACAGATTATCTCAAGATTTACCCCACTCCGCTTCTGAGATTTGACAACCTCTCTGCAGGCAATAACTTCCTTCTTTGCACATTACAGGTGCTGTGGGAAATCAGAACACACACAAGTACTTATTGTCCCACTCCTCAGTCTCCATGACAACCACAAGAAAATGTTTCTCTTCCCACAATTTTGGGATGCCACTTCCATCTTCTCTTCCTACTCAGTAATTCCTTTCTGTGTGGTAAGACATTATCTAATGTATTTCAATTTATTATTTGGGGGGGGGGGGAAGCGGGGGGGGGGGCTTTATGGGTGCCTATGATTTTTTCTAACATTGTTTGCAAGGTTGGATGCCTCTTCTATATGGTGGGTAGGAAGCAGTGAGCAAGTTAGTAATTGCATGTGCACCTCTGCAGGCTTTCTAGACATTGGAGGATACAATCCAGAGACAAGTATCAGAGGGGTAGCGGTGTTAGTCTGTAGCCACAAAAACAATGTGAAGTCTGGTGGCACCACAAGTCACCAGGAAACAGAGCAAGGTCCTGTTCAAAAAGGCTTTGCACAAACCAGAAAGGTATGCATCACTGCTATTTACCAGGATGGTTTACCCACAACAGGTACATGAGTGGAAGGGGAACACTTATTACAGGGGCACCACAGACAGCTGCTTTTCCATCCAATGCTCATACCAAAATTGAGCATTATCTTTGCCTTAAGTTCTCTCTTGTGAACTGCAAAATTAATAGAATTCTACATCCAAGTGCATTACAAGTGTCTTAAAATATCTATGCATTCAGACATGCCTCTGTAGCCTGATTTGGGGCACTGACATCATGAACTCTAAACTTCTGTAAAAGCTAAGTGCACTAATGAAACTGTGAGCCAATGTACCTTTTCTAATGATTCTTTTAATCTTTCTGGAGCTACAATCAAGGTGACATATGCAATGTGTTGCTTTTTTTTTTAATTTTTTTTTTAAAACTCTCATGGTGCTGATAGCCTAAGCAAGGGAGGCAGTGGGGTAGGGACCATGCTGGCTAGAGGAGGGAGGAAGAGAAAGAGAAGGAAGCAGCCTGTTAACGGGTGAGAAGAGGGCTAGGATGCAGAAAAGGTGGCTGATGTTTGTGAGAGTTCACATTGCAAAAAAATTGTAAAGGTTTAATTGTCCAGCGTGGATGTCATTTTGAGTAAGATGTGGGGGCACCATCATGGCTACAGGGTGAAGGGAGGTGAGCAGGAAGCACATTGGTATGGGAGGGGGATTTAGACATGAAAAGGGTTGCTGGCGCTTGTTGGATTTGTGGGATTAGATAAAGCATCATATTTGGCCGCAGTAAGTCTCTGGTGTGGACTCCATGTATAGCTTGCTGGAGTGAGGGGGACGTTTAAATGCCAAGAAGGTGAAGGGAGGCTCAGCCCTCTGCCCAACATAGCACAGGACAGCACCGACCCAGAAAAAGTAGTTTAAATCTCCCTATACAGTTGTATACTATAGCATATGATACCTACCACCACAGCTCCTCTCTACAGCAATGTCAGGCAGGGTGCTGACAGAGTTCTCCTCCACGGCTGTTTCTGGATGGCTCTCCACAGGGGGTTCTTGTGGATTGTCCACATCTGCCATGTCATAGAATTCCTGGCTGTCCTCTTGGTTGGACCCCATGGCACGTGAGGGGTCAGAGGAGGTTTGTTGAGTGCTTGCCATTCTCTCTGCAGCACTATCTCCCACAGCCACTTTGGGTTCAGTGGTAGCATCACTTGCAAACATGAGGTCCAATTCCTCATAATATGGGTAGGTCATGGGAGCATTACCAGAGGCCCTGTTATGATCTCTTGTCTTCTGGTACTTCCATTGCAGCTTCTGTATTATGACTTAGCTCCAGGAATGTCCCTTTGCCTTCAGTTTCTTTGAAAGAACCCTGTAGATGTTTGTAGTCTAATGATTCTTATCCAGATGGTATTGGGTATGCCTGTCTCAGAAGAGGGCAATCAAGTCCAGGACCTCTGCAGGGGTCCACACAGAAGCATGTGTGTGCATGGGCATAAGTGCTGTTATAATGGGCATGTGAACACACTACTGCCTGTCATCAAAATGCCTACCTGCATTTAAACAGACAGGTTTTATCCCTCCAGAGCAGTGGCAGGAAGACAGGTACCCAGACAGGTTGACCCGCGTGTGAAGCATTGCAGTGTGGGATACTAGTTGGAGGACTGCCAGCAGCATAGTAGTTAGAGAGAACTCACCCTAAAGTGGAGTTATTCCTTTTCCAAGGAGGAATGCATACATTGCATGTCCTACTAGCATGGATATAAATAACAAACAGTGGAGATAATGAGGCCCTGCTTAGGCAAGTAAAGACATGACTGTACCCTACATGGCTTTCTGCACACCCCAGTAGTGCCTCTCCCATCTACACTGCTATTTTTAGCAGTGCAGCATCCTGCTGCCTCCCCACTGCCAGAGTCTTTCCACACCACAGGGAAAGACTCCAGAAGCAGCAAAAGGCTCTGGCATAGGGGAGGCAACAGGAAAAGGCTCTGGCAGCTCCTTTCAGTAGGGAAAGGCTCCAGCAGCAGGGAGCTGATGGAGTCTCTCCACTGCAGGGAAAGATTCTGGCAGCAGGGAAAGGCTCTGGCAATGGAAGGTAGCAGGAAAAGTTCCCCTCTGCCAGAGCCTTTCACTGCTGTGTGTAACTACACACCGCAGTGAGGATACAGCCTATTTTCCACCGAAAGTGGCATGCGGCATAGACATACCTTATGATGCAAATTAATCACTTTGAAAACACGTTCTGACACAAGGCATTTTAAGGTAGAGTAGCTACAGTTAGTGAGATGTGTCATCCCCATGCAGAGAAGACATGAAAAGGTTTTTCTTTTGAGTGAAGGCCCTGTGCTTAAGTGCTTTGCTGCATTGGGACCTAAATTAGGTTATGATGACAGAAGGGAATAGCAGTTTTCATCTTGGCTTGCAGAGTCTGAAAAGTAGCCTCTCTTTTGTTTGTGGTACTATGGATGGCTAGCTCAGAGGAGGAAGAATTGATAACCTCAAGTATTCAAAGTAACCTGCCCCTCAAATTCATAAGATTTGTTCAGATATGAGGTTTAAATGATGTGATTGTAAAAACATTGGCAGCTAGGCTACAGCACTCCCATAAAGCGGCACTCTTGCTAGAGCAATGGTGGGATCACTTCAGAAAATTCTCAGTGTAGACAAAGCCCTAGGGTGTGGGCTTTTGGATTACAAATAAATATGTCAGAAATGCTAGCTGAACTATGTTGAATTCTATTGAGCAATTCCATAGCATGCTGGATCCACTTGTATACTCAATGCCACTGGCCGCACACCAAACTGCAGATCTTCTGAATCATGAGGATAAATGCACAGCATCAAACTTTTCTACAACAGGAATACAGAAATCATCATGATGCCAACATGAGAGCCAGTGTTAAAATGAAGTCTTCTTGCCCCACACAGATGGTGCCTTCACTTTCCAGATTAGCTAAATTCAGTTAGCTAATCTGAACAATTGTTCCAGACAGCAAATGGTTGGCTAGCAATTTAAATGAATTCCTGTAATTTCTTCCATAAACCCCTTTGTAAATAGACGGAAAGACCTCAAACCTCCTCAACATTATATTTCCACGTGTAACTCCTACTTCACTTGCTGAACAAGATAAAATGAGATTTATTGCTCCACCAGGGCAGTAATAAAGCCCAAATTTTCAAAATAACCATACATTTTGGATGCCTGCATTTATAGGTGTCCAACCTTGGTCCTGATTTTCTGGAGTGTTGAATACCCATACTGGTTTTATTTGGAGCTGTTGGTACCATACAGGGTGTCTCAAATAGGATATTCAAAGTATGAGGCTCCCAAACTCACTGGCAACTTTTGAAAATCTTAGCCTAAGTGTATTATCATCAGTGCTATACTTTTCAATGCTCTCTCGTGGATTACTACTTCACAGTATTAGTTTTTTTTCCCCCATATTGTGACAAAAGTTCCTCCTCTGACTTGGTGGGTCCTGCACTTATTGGAGGATTTTGCTTGCCTCAGAGATTCACGGCAGCCCTCAGTTCGGCCACTTTCATGGCTCAAATCTGCCGTTCACTCAGATAACCTCATCACTGGCCAGCATGGGGAAGGAAAAAAACACGCAAGAACAATCCCCGCAGTTTCTGCAGATCCACCAGGTGGGTCGGGGACCAGCTCAGAGAACTTCACCTCTGGTGGAAGCTCCTGTGTTGGGTCAGGAGTTGGTAGATTTGGGGAGAACCCGGGCCCGCCCTCTACCCTGGGTTCCAGCCAAGGGCCATGTGGACTGCAGCGCTCTAGAGTGCCTTCTGGAACAGCTGAACGACAGCTACAATTCCCTGGGCTACTTCCCCTTGGCCTCCTCCCAACACCTTCCTTTGTCCTCACCACAGGACCTTCCTCCTGATGGCTGTTAATGCTTGTACTCCTCAGTCCTCCAGCAGCACGTCCTCTCACTCCCACTCCTTATGTGCACACCTCACTAACTGGAGTGACAGCCTGTTTAAACCAAGTGTCCTGATTAGCCTTAATTCTAGCAGCTTCCCAATTAGCTACAGGTGTCCTAATTATTCTGCCTGCCTTAATTAGTTCTAGAAAGTTCCTGAGTGTTCTAGAATAGGCCCCCGTTATCTTACCTAGGGAAAAGGGACCTGCTTAACCTGGAACTAACGTATATACCTTCGACCACACTCTTGTAGCCAGCTGGCCTGACCCTGTCACAATATCTATTCAGATTTTCCTAATGATTAATTTATTTATAAAGTCCACCAAAACATAAGATTCCCTAGACATATGTTCAATTTTTAAAAACACTTCACAAATCACATTGAAGAGGATTGCCACAGAGGCTGTATACAATGTTGGTGGGTTTTTTGGGCATGTGGAAAAAATTGGGAAAATCATGGTTATGTCTGGGGGTGGGGTGAGTCTCAGTATTAGCTATAAAAGACCCAAAAACCACAGCATTTTTTTTTCAAATCTATCAATATTTATAAACTGAGTAAATGTAATATGTTCAAATAGGGAAAACCCATATTTCACATACATGGCTAGGTTCTCTTGCACAGAGTGAAGCAGGTGCCCAAACAAAGGAGGGGCACTAGGGAGTCAGTCCCAGCCCTGACACACTTTTATATAGGAGTGCTTAATGGACCCTATGCCAGTGGAAGACTGTTTTCTGATCCCACATGTCACTTACTGCAAGAGGGGCAGAAGAGGCAGTGTTACAGGGCCTGCCTGTGGCCCAGATGCATCGGCAGAGAGTTCCCCTAAGCCAGGGGAATTCTCTGTTGGGTATTTGCAGACGGATTGCGACCCCTTTGCTTCACTTCAGGCTACAGCCTCTTGCCCAAAAAGTTAACACATTTCTTATAAAGATATTAAGTGATGTTCTGAGAAAGCATGTTATAAGTTACATGGTTTTACATGGTTGTGTCATCTCTGACCACATCTTCAGATAAAGAAAATGAACACTCTGGAGAAGCACTGTTTGCAGGAAGGATTTAGGAAGCAAATATTACATCCAGGTCACTCATTTAACATTCGGAAGATTCTCTCAACTATCAGGGCAACATTTGATGAAGCCATATGCAGTTTTTCTTGTTAAAAAAAAGGTAAAGGAACTCCATAGTGGTCCACTAAGCAGCCAAAAACTTTCTTGAAAATTGTGAAAAGCATGAAATCCTCTATAAACCATGACAGTATGACAAATAGCTTAAGCTTAGTGATTTGTGACAAGCCAGCCAAGCACAATATAATTTCCCCCTCACATACAAAGACATTATTCTACAGGTAATCCAAAATGATGCAATCATAGATTAGGTCGGTTTTCTGAAGACTTTTCAGCCTAAAGCTCAACCTATTTTCTTTACCAAAAATCAAAGGTAGTGATAGTTTACAGTACCAAGTGTTCAGAAAAAAAAACAAAAAAAACCAAAGAAGGGTACACATAGCTGGTTTCCCCCTGAATACAACAGAAGATAATTAGATCTAGTCCATATCATAGCTAATGCATGACTGTTCCCTGAATCTCGGTTTTCCACAGAACTGAGCTTATTGTATAATGGAACATTGAAGACACTATTCCATTCGCCAGAGAAACTTTTACATTTTTTAAACCCCCCCCCCCCCCAAACATCTATACAAGGACTTTAAGGCTATGCTGCTCTTCTTAACTGTGTTGGTTTTTTTGTTTGTTTGTTTCGCTTGCTACTGCATATTCTCCTCTGCTGTGCATAATCCTGAGGAATCAGGACACAACTTCTCTATGAACCGTCCAGTTAGAGGGCCACAACAGTTCTCTTCAACACACTCCAGGGTTGGAGACATGGCATTTAGCATTTGACCACATGTAAATATATTGGTTCTAACTCTGTAGTTCATACTTGACAAAAACTGTTCATTTCAAGGGGAGTTTTATTTAAGTAATTTGATCCATTCTAAAGAACAGCTACATTATTGGCTTGATAATATATTTCCAATTACTCATTACCTGCATGTTTTCTCATTATGAAATCCAGCTTTTTCTATGTTTTACAGAGATGCAAAAACCCCACTTAGGTTCACAATACCTGGCATCTCCCGAAGAGCTTATGAGAACCCATCAAAAGGGCAGAAAACGATGGGTCATGGAGCACCTATAATACAGAACAGTACAACTATAATACCTATGCAACTATAATACAGAAATGAAAATATTTACTGTAAATTAATCTTTTCTACATTGCAGATTTTATAAAAATCTGCAAAAAATGTACTGTGGATATTTCAAGCAACAGGTAAACACAACAACAACAACAGCACTACTCATCTGTAGAGGGCATGGGAATGTGAAAATAAATTAAGGTGATTCTATAACCAGCCTCTTTTGTTCTAAAATAAATAGTTCGTGATAATACATTCTCCAGTACTTTCTCTGGTTTAATAGGGCTTCCACCAATTCCCTTGAGAAACTACTCTAAAGTTTAATCTCACTTTTAAAATTTTTTTTTCTGCTACTCAGTTCATTTACTTTAATGTCACCCTTTTACTCTTAATATAAATCCTCAGTATATTCTAAACGATTCCGGGTTTTTTGGTATTTACATCCTCTTAATATATTTAGATGGCTACTGTAACTGCTTCTCATTCTTTTCATTATTTGAAAAAGTCATATGCAGTTTTTAGTCTTAATAAATCTTCTTTCCAGTCCCTTAATCATTTAGGTTGATCTTCTCCAAATTCCTTTCAGTTTGTTGTCAGTTTTTTTGGTATTAAGGAGTTCATGATTGACTGTATTACAGTATCTTAGCTGTGGTGTCACCATTGTCTCAGAGAATGGACTTGTCATCTTGGTCCTTCACATAGTGCCTTTATACATGCAGCCTACAGCTGCAATGGCTTTTTAAAAAAGCATGCTTTGCAACTTCTCATCTAATTTGCAGCTCATACGTCTTTCATATTACAGTTTTCCAAGAATTACCTTCTTACTGAGCAATCTTGCAAGGTTGAATCTCATTTGTTGTCTCACAAGATCCTGTTTTTAAATTGTTCTGTCCCTCCTGTCGATAGCAACCCATTCCCATCTGTGAGGTAGATTAATCTACTCCACAATCTTTAATAGAACTATTAAATAAGACTGCAGTTAACAATTCCTGAAGCAGTAGACTGTATACTTCCCCAAAATACACATTTTTTATTATCCTTTAGTTTTGGTTCATTAGAAGTTTAATTATCTGGATTGAAAACCTATCTTGCCCTGTATTTTCTACATTGTTTTTCTGTAGGTTTTCAGCCTGATTATTATACCTTTTTAACATATGCTGAATAGAGCAAAAAGCTTTAAGACTGAAAAATAAGCAAAAGCTTCCTTAGACTAACTTACATGGAGGTCAAAGTTCATTTGGACCAGACACAATGTCAGTGAGAACAAATTCTTCCACTGACAGGGTAATGACTTTTCTTTTGCTAGTTTCTATGCAGATATTAGTATTGTACAGATTCCCACGATATACTGAAATCTCTCTACAGAAATCCTGTCATCCTGCACTATAGCAAGATGTACTTCTAAGCAGCTCTTAATCCACACATCACTGATACAGTGCACCAGAACAAGCTTGTAGCATTTCATTTGCACCCTTATAAATCGTCTATCTGAATCACAATGGCTCCTTCAAAGCTGACATGATTTCAGTGATTCTTACGACTGTACATCATGGTAAGAGTGTAATTTAAAATAACCCCCTTGCTGGTACAGTAGCCACTTTTACTGCTCTTTGAGATTTCTTGCCCAGCACAAATATAGAAACAAAACAAAAACAGCCTAGGCTAAGGTCATGCCAATGTGTTCTGCACTGAAACAGCTGAGATATTGTATTCTAAATTGGCAGTCACAATGAAAACAAGAATAAAACTATCCTGAGCTAATTTAAAGATATTTATTCAGTTTCAAAACATGTGCTTGTTAGATTTTAGCTGCTTTCATGTACCTTCACTTAAATTTCATGTACTATATGGTTCTGATTAATAAAAAAAGACATTGTTTTGGTGCAGATGTACCAAGGAAATTGAATCAGTTTTCACCAAACAGCATCCTGTATGTAAAAGTCAACTAAGGAATACAAGAGTTATTAGAATTCTAGTGACCTTTCAGCCACAGACTGCACGGAAATCCCAAGAGCTATTTTACAGCTAAATTAAAGATAGCACATAATATGCAAGGTCAGATTGTGCTCTTCTTCAGAGTTTCTCTGCACCAGATACTAATTCGTAATTTTATTCATAAAGAAAAATGTCACTTCTCTGTGCATCAACATGTGGTTGAGGTTTATGAAAGTAAGGAATAAGGAATTCCAAACCACAATTAAATACTGGCCTAAAAATACCCCTATTTATTGTTCACAGAAGCTGCGGATGCAAATTGACATCATCTTGAACAAGACATTATATAAGAACTTGAATGTGAGATGTGGTGATCCCTTTCATCTCCCTCTGACATTCACTCATCCTCCATCACTGGTTTGGTAATCTTGTCATAGTATTCTGAATGAGTGCAAAGTTGCTGAGAGGGAGCCTTATATATCTTCAGTCCAAATGTTCAAAACCACTAGGATTAGGATCAAAGCAAGAATACTAAACAGAAAATAAAGGAAGGTAAAAGGAAATCCTGACTAAGCCAATGAGAAGGAAACCCAAGGAAAAGAAAGCATTCACTGATCCCATACAGCAACACGATTAAGTCATACCCATAAAAAAGCCAATCTCATGACAGTAATTGTTTTCAATTCCTTGAATAAAGCATCCAAAACTGAACCTATAACATTCTAGCCCAAGGAGTAAAAAAAATAATAAATATCCAGACTTGAATCTAGAAGACTGAAGCCCAGAATAGAGACACCCAATTACCTTGTGTGTGGAGACTACTGGAAACTCTGTATGCAATGGACTGATGATGATGATTGAAACAAACTTGTCAGGTCACATGTACTTGACAGCTCAGTTTCCATCCGATCTGTAGTAATCATTATTTGTTTCCAAACTACCAGTCCAGCAACAGACATTGACCACTTCATAGATTTTCTTTTAAAGGCCAACAGATCACTGTGATCATTTAGTCTGAACTCCTTCGTGACAGAGGCCACAGAATTTTGCTCTGTAATTTCTGCATCGAGTCCAATACTTAGTGATTGAACTAGCTCATATTTTTATATTTTTAGAAACTAATACTGATTTTGAAATTTCAAGTGATGGAGAATCCACCTCTTGTCTTCATAAGCTGTTCTGGTGGTTAGTTACTGCCACTGGTAAAAAAAATTGTACCTTTTTTCCAGTTTGAATTTGTCTAGCTACAAAGTCTAGCTATTGGATCTAGTTATGGATTTGCCTACTACATTAAACAGCTCTCTACTATCAGATATGTTCTCTCTGTATTGGTACGTACAGACTTTGATCTTCTCCCTGATAAATTAAATGGATTAAGCTCCTTAAGTATTTCAATGCAAGGCATGCCTTCTGCTCTTTGAATCATTCTTGTGCTTTTCTCTGACCCTTCTCCAATTTTTCAGCATCCTGTTTAGAAGTGTGGACACCAGAACTGGAGACAGTATTTCAGCTGTGGACTCAACAGCTGCAATCACAGGGAATCTAAAATCCCTAGTCCTACTTCATATTTACTTCAAGAGGTCAAAAGGAACTGAAAGGGGCCAGATGCACTCTGTCTTCTCCAAGACCTCTCCGTGAGAGTACTAAAACAGGAGAATAGAGTTTATATAGATCAAAGTAAACAGCTGGCATTTTTTGAGATTTGTCTGACGACTCTGAACACTTATTATGGAAAATAACCTACCTCAAAACCTATCCTAATGATACCTAAAGATGACCAGGTACTTTGGAATTCTTTCTTACTGTCAGAGCAGGAAGCAGCTCCATTGAACACTTTGTGGCAGGCAGGCAGATTCTTTTCTTTCCCTACCTGTAACTGGGATCTTAGAAAGTTCTAAAATAAAATATAGCATTATCAAAACAGTATCTTCCTATAAAGTGGGCAGAAATGTGGATTAACTATTCTGATCATGGCTTGCCTGTCATAAAACAAAATATAAAGCTAGGCTTAGAACTTTAACAGATCCCCAGAGAAAGGAAGTGGCCAATTTATTTTAACAATACACCCCCTTACATATGAAAAATAATCCTAATTCATGAGGCACAAAAACTTTTTTCAGACCTGGAAGTGAGTTTTTTATATTTGCCCTTCTCTGTGTTAGTCAGGTAATTTATCTACAGTTATAAGTATGGATGACAGGTTTCAGTACTTGCAGACTAGATGCCCATTCATAAAAGCCACATAACTAATTGATGCTCTCACATAGGGTAGAATTTTTCATTAAGTGCTTAGATGACCTAACTGCTCCCATTGAAGTCAATGGGAGTTTTATCATTGATGTCAACTGAAATAGAGGTAGCCAAAAATTGAATGCTTTCAAAAATCCCACTTAAAGTTGCTTGGCTTCTTACATGTTTTTGTCCATGTGTTAGGATGGCATGTGTTCCAGCTCACCAGAGGTTATGCCAGTTTCACTTGCACACAGGAGCACAAGTGCCATCTTTTCTTCTGGAAGTCCTTTCCCTGTGAAAGCAGTGTCATACTGTTGTCACACGCCTCTTTACAACTAATTGCACCTAACTTCTTCCGCTGTTAGTGGTGAAATAGAACATCTGAAAATGGAGGAAGGGATTATTATTATTTTTAAACAAAGCATTACATGACTAATAACTAAGACTAATACCAGTTGGCTCAAATGAAAGACTGGATAGGTCAGAAGACTGAGAACGAGATACTGAGTTATTCATCTACAGGTCACCAGCATAATCTCACCCATATTGGTATTGACCAAAAGCTCTTTTACTTGGACAGCTACTGGATGGCATATGTTCCATTCACCTCCACCAGAGGTACTTATATGGCCTCCATTACCATAGTAGTTGAGTATTTCACAATTTTTAAATGGATTTATCCTCACAACACTCCTAGAAAGAGAGAGATACTCTACTTTTATCCCCATTTTACAGAATGGAGGCACACAGAAGCTAGCTGACTTGTCCAAGGCCAGACACAAGGTCTCTGGCAGAGCAGGGAATTGAACCTCGATCTCCTGAGTTCTAGGCTACTGCTCTAACCCCTGGACTTTCCTTCTTCTAAGGAATTTTTAGTAGTCTGCATCAAATTTTCAATTAACATGTTAC
Organism: Chelonia mydas; assembly: GCF_015237465.2. NCBI lineage: Eukaryota > Metazoa > Chordata > Testudines > Cheloniidae > Chelonia > Chelonia mydas. The sequence continues at coordinate 70,455,105 of NC_057851.1, read as the reverse complement.
CATTTTAGAAAAACCTCTATCTTCAGAATTAGCATCTCTGGTAGCTGTCTAAACAGAAAGGAAAAAGATTAAAAGAGCACAGAAATCTAACATTATTTAGATTGCAGTAAGTACATTCCAGACTCAGGGTCAGACATAGCCCTTGCCCTGAAGGGCATACAATCTAAAAAGGCAAAGAGAGATGAAAAGTCGAGGAAAGAGATAGGACACAAAAATGACTGCAGTGATAACTACATCTTATTAAAATTAGATGTGTCTTTTAACAGACACGCCCCCCCCCCACCTCTTGCCCCTGAGCTTCTTCCACAGCAGTGCCTAGCTTCAGGTCCAGTACCCTCACCCCCTTCCTGACCAACATGTGGCTCCTATCACCCTGCAGATATGATCAATTCACTCACAATATAAATAAATACACTAAATAGGCAGATAGCAAATTAGCTAATTAACCTATAGGTGTCATGGAACAAATGGGTTTTAAGAGGAACAGGTGATGGCTTTGTGGACCAGCTCTGGAAGGGTGTTCTGTCCATAAAAGATGGCAAGGAATTGTGCAGAGACAGTTGTGGGCCTAGAAGACAAATAAGGCTTTGAGACTGACATCACTGTCTAGCAACGGCGATGAGGGAAACCTTATAGGAGACAAGAACGGATGTGTGCACTGGGTTGTGAGATCAGGATGCTTCCTCTTTCTCAGAAGATCCCAGGAGTCTGGGAGGAAGTGGTCCTGCTTGACAAACCCCACAAAGATAGATGATGGGACGATTCTTGAACACCACTGGAAAGGAGCCAACAGGAAGTAGTGAAACAGACGAGACGGCCACTGTGCTGCTTCGTGGACACCAATTGTTAGCAGGAGGAACCCAGAACGCAGCTGAATTTCTGCAGTCTGAACAATGCAGTTTTCAAGAAAAGCTTTCCCTTCTGTGGGCTTTTTGAACAGGAGAACAGAAAATAGCTGTAAATCTCGAGACATTTATCTCCATTCCCTCCAAAGTCTTTCCTCTAAGTAGCCCCTGAGCAATTAGTACATTAGTAAATTTAAGTTGTAAATAATCAGTGAACCTTTCATTTCCATGATTTGCATACATAGATTCACAAACCCTTGATGAACCCTTTCCTTTCTTACTTTAACTTTCCAGTCATACCATCTGGCTCTGCATGAGGGTAACTTAAATCATTTTCCTTCTTATGCTGACCTTGAGTTGACTTCTTCAAATTTCACACAGATGATTAAATTTAACTGCAGTTATTTTCAGATATTCTAATATCTTTAATTGCAAAAATTTCAGCCCTACTCCTTTTTAAAGTTCATGCAAGAGGTTTTATTTTCAAATGTGTCCATATGAAATTTTTCTATTTCTTTTGCTTGTGCAATTACTAAACTACTATTGTGCATTTAAATCAGGTATGTTCACAGTAGAAATGAGTGAATAATAGAATTTTTAGTTTGGAGGCAAACTGAAATATCCGGGGTGGGGGAGGAAATCTTTTTTTGGGGGCGGGGGGGGGGTTTGAACCATTTTTTCCCCCCACATTGAATGAAAATTTTCATTTAGAATCAACCAATACATTTTGAATGGTCTCTAAATGATTTTTTGTTTGTTTTCAGTTGACCAAAATATTTCAGTTGATTCTAACCGCTGCATGCACCCCCCTCCTTTTTTTCCTTCATTTCGATCCACCCATTTTGGGTATTTTCACCTTTTTGGTGCATGTGTTATTTATTGAAATTTGAAATCCAAACACTGTTTCAAATTGAAAAAAAATTCAAAACGGTCAAAATGAAACTAAGATTCCACCCAAATTTTGTAAGTTGTTTTGGGCCCCCTTAAATGCATTTTTTGGCAAAAAGAAAAAACAATTTGTAAAAAAAAAAAGTCACTCTCGTCATTCACATACAAGTGGCCATATATGTCCATCTGTGACTAACTGTGGCATTACCCTACAACTGCGGCAAGAGCATACACACGCCGCTCAAAATCAAGTCTGTAGTGTTAGCAGTGACTAACGCTCCAAGAGCTCAAATGCATAAAGCACCATTCCACTCCTTCATACTATGTTGGGAAGTTCCTGAATCTTTGCCATATGCTGATGAGATCCAAATTCAGTAGGCCTGTAAAATTATTGAATAAAATTCAAATGGCATGTGGGTATTTTGTCTCAATGACTGAGTGTGCGTTGTCATTTTTACTCACAAGATATTATAAATTAATTAAAAGACCATCTGAAAGCCCTCAGGTAATTTTCAGAACACTTGTGTAGCAATACAGCTGTCCCTGGCACTCTGCAAAGATATTTTAATTTGGAATTTTAATTGTCCCTATTAATTTTACTTCATTAAAATTGAAAAGGAAATATATGGCCGTATACTCTGCTTATTGACACCACTGGACCAACCTACCAAAGTCAGCAGGATGTACAGGGGGTAAGTCATTGCTGAATCTCACACAAACCCAGTATCTTTCTTTGCCCTAAACTGACATGCTTCGGGAAAAGTAACAGCACATTTCCAGCAGTTGTCACATGCAAAACCAAAGCCATAAAATACAGACCCACGCATACTATGTTAGCCATTAATATTCATATTATTCCATAAGATTCCATGAAAAATGTTAGCGGATGCATCCCCTAAACCAGCAGTTCCTCTGTCTGCACATATATCAGGGGATCTACTGGAGGTAAAAGGCATCTCTGAAGGTCCCTTGTCTCTGCACTGCTGACCCTCTTTCTCCAACTTCCCAAAGCCCTTGAAGCAAAGCACAGCTCCTGTAGGAGTCATGTTGCCTCGGGCTTCCTCAGCTCTGGCTCCCACTAGACTAGCATCTCTCAGAGCTAAGATTCCACAGTCCTGAAGGGAAAGCAGTGTAAATTACTGGAGACTTCGTCTGCAAGTCTTGTCACTGATTCGTCTGCAGAGTTCTTGGGTTGGGGGTGAGGGATAAGGGGGCAATCCTTGGGAGATTTGGAGATTTTTGGCCAAAATTTATTTTTCACTGAAAAATGCAGATTCAGGTTCATTGAAATATTTTGTGAATTTGTGTCAATTCTGGCGAATTGTTTCAGTCAAAACTAAAAAAAAAAAGTCACCATTTTCCCCAGGGCAGAGCCCTAACCATGGGGCTATAGAGTGTGTGTATAGTTTAAAAAAACAACAACAAAAAAAACCAAAAAAACACACTCTCTGACTCAGTGACTATTTTGGCATTTTATACAAAGTGGAACAGCTTCAAAAGGAGATTAGGAGAAAGCCCCTCCTTAGAATAGCCAGTAGCCCGGTGGTTAGGACACTCCGCTAGGAAACAGTGAGACCTGGAGTCAAAGTTCCTTCTCCAGAGTGGGAATCTGAACCTAGGTAACTAATGTCCCAAGGAAATGCACTAACCGCTGGGCTTTTGGATATAAGAGCAGTGGTAAGGGCACCCTGACCTTGGTTTTGTGAATCTAGTCCCTTAGAGAGATTAAAATGCCTGAAACAAAATGTTCCATTCAGCCTGAAACAAAAATTTCCCCACTTCTTTGATTTGTGAAAAAAAAAAATTGGTTTTAGGTCATCCTGAACCAAATTATATTGATTTTTCCCCTGTAACTGTCAGTGATCTGGGGGAAAAAAAAAAACAAAACAAAACTTATTCACACAACTCTACTGGCAGCCCCCTCTCTCTGTCTATGGAGGGAAAACTCCCAGAGGGGGTGGTGGAGGGGCAAGGGAAAACAGGGTGAAGAGCCAGCACTTCCCACTTACGCTTTCCTCCAGCTGGAATCCATGGGAAGACCTCTCTCCATTTACAAGAATGGAGGGGAAAATTTTGACAATTAGAGATTTTAAGTTTTTTGTTTAAAAAAAAACTTTATATAGGACACCAAGAGCCAAAGAGAGAGGTGGTTGTGTCCAGTGGGTAGAGTACTGGTCTGGGAATCTGGAGACCTGTGACTTTGCCACAGAACTGCTGTGACCTTGGGCAAGTTACTTTACTACTTCCCCCCCGTTTCCCCTCTCATTCTTTGTCAGTCTTGTCTATTTAGATTGTAAGTTCTTTGAGGGCAGGGACTGTCTCTTACTCTGCATTTGTATAGCATCTAGCATAGTGAGATCCTGGCCATGATTAGGTCTTATAGACATTACTGTAATACTACTAATAGAAAATTAATCCAATCAAGTCAAAACCGCCAGAACGGATGTTAAGGGACCTCACTGTAAATTATGGACAAAATTCTATTCAGAAATATGCTGAGTTTATTAGTATTTTATACCAGCCGAAAAGTATAAGTGCTTCCCAGCAGACAGAAAAAGCAGTCCCTGCCCTAAAGATTTTGTAGTCTAAACTGGAGAAGTAATTTACAAGTAAAGGTGAGACACAGGGAGGGAGGAGGGTGACAGATACAACAACAAGAGATTGGGAATGTTCAGTCTAGACCTACATGTGTTTTGGTGGTTTTGTGATTTTTAGGGCTTGAATTTATACCGTAAGAAAGGGAAAGCATAGACTGGTGAAAGTTTTTGATTCATTTCTTGTGAGCATTGTGGAAGACATTTTTGTTACAGTATTATAAACTCTTTGAGGGCAGCAAAACCTGGTTCTTATGCTGTCAACAGTATCAAAAACAGGAGTTATACTGAGCGTAAGTGAGTGGGTGGGTGGGTCTACAGAAGAGGTAATACAGCCTGGAGCTCTGTTTCTTTTCCTAATTAATCTGCATAGAACTGGTGTGTGGGAAGGGGAAGAGAAGGGGTGCAATGCAGATTATCTTCTCCTAATCCAAATCCACCCCGTGCAGAGGAAGCACACACTTCCTTCAGGCACTGATGCAATCATACCATTTTTGCTGGGCTCTCTCTCATGGTATTTTTAAGGTAGGTAAGGGGATTTAAGAGGTTAGGAAGGGGAGAGATGACTAGCTGAGGCAGATATGTTCCTGAGGTTGAAATCAGTGTACACTGTAAAAGGTCAGGAAAATAATATATTGTTCACAATCTTTATCATGTATTTCATTAGGCTTTCACAAAACATGATTAAACTTAGCTATGTATTATTCAATGGACAGGACTATGTACTGGTTAAGGTTTCAAGTTTTAAAAATCAGGGTTGGGGGTTAAGGTAGAAAAAAAGCTGGACATTTGGGAAAAAAGCACAAAAACAGCATTATATTTCACTTGCTTAAACCAAAAAATTGAAAAACATTTCATTTTAAAATTACCACGGAGAAGGCTGAGGCCAAACAAGAGACAGCTTAGCCCAAAGAAATATTTAGAAATTATTCATGCCTGAAAAGCAATGTTCAGAATGAAATGTTCTGCTCAGTATTAACTATTAAGCTGCTCATGCAATACTATAAAACCAACTAAGGTTCATGGAAGCTCCTGTACTCTATCGTTTTTGGTTAGTCCAAGAAGAGATATGACATACAGAATATAAAATGGATTTATCCTTTACTAAAACCAAGGAGAGACCCTACAGCATGCAATCAATCTACTCTAAACAGAACACAGAAGAGAAATGAATCTTGAGCGACTAGAACACATCATGTACAGGACTGCTTTAAATTTGGTGCCAAACTGTAGAAATCCCAAGTTTCCCGTTAACTCTCATTTTGTTTGCCTCAACTAAGCAAGAGATTAATATTTAAAAAGTAAGCATGCATCTTTCTATATATGCATAGGAGTACTTTCCCCATATCTCTGGCAATCATATAACAAAACTGGTTGACAAGGCCCAACTGTGTTTTCAATAATTTTTCTCAGAAGTTATCAGCACCCTGGAGAGAGACTGAGAAAAATGAGCAAAGCAGAAAGAGAGAAAAGAGCACAGGAGGATGGGGAGGACAGAAGACTACAGATGGGCAAAAGGAATGGAGGAGAGATAGAGAGATAATGAAAATATCAGAGAAAAGGGAAGAAGAAAACGTTTAAGAATGTTACCGTCTTGGTTTTTATTTTTTCCTTCCCTTCGCTTAATAATGAGCATTGAATGGGGACCTCAGATGTGGGAGAATAATTTTATTTTTTTCAAGGCAGCTTTACAACATTATTATTTTCACAACACAATAGGTATGAAGGATACTACTAAGATAATGGGTGCAGGGACCTCTCTTTAATCTAAGTGGCATTTGAGAGAAATACAGGAGAAAAGAATTAAGCTTAGCACCTCAAGCTGATCCCAAACCTAATTCTTCCAGGACCTGATCATGCCTTCGATGGAAGTTGAGGACATTTACATGGTAAGGCCCTCATTTACCAGCACTAAGTAATTTAATTCTAACCAGTTAGCTGTCTGCATATTGTACTGATTCCTATGTATTTGGAGTGTATAAGAACAGGGTAATATCCAAATAACCCTGTTTACTGAATATATAAAACACACAAAGCGTAGCTATTTACATTGGGACTCTGGTTGGGTCCCGCTGGCTTTTGAAACATAAAACACAGAAACCATCACTAGAGGCTCAAACTATTTAAAGGAATACTACCCTATTCTTGTAGACTACAGTATTTAACTTGCATTAAGAGATAGAAGCAGAAACAGACCAAGCTGTCTAACTTGGAATGCATCTCATTATACCACATGGAATCAGAGAGAGACAGTATGCAGAAAATATTTTTTTCTTTAAAAACAAAGATTGTAGGATATTCACTCATCAAAAACATCAGAAGATGAATGAATCTGTGAAACAAATCAATTTGAAAGGAAGACAAATTAGAGGGATTTTAAGGTGTCTTTGAAGGTCCCCTATTGCCTATTTCCTTCCCCTGTTCGGGTCCTGTTCCATGCTAACCCTCCTCCCAGCAAAACAATGCTGAATGTAGTTGATTCTGGAAGGCATCAATGCTGCACCAAGTGTCAGTTACAGGAATTCACTCAAGAGCTATGCAAAAGGTTACCAGAACTCCATTGTAGCCAAAGGAAAAGTTAATTTCAAAGGTGAATGGCAAATCAGTTACAAAATAACATCCCTTCCCTTGAATGGCACAATATATGCTGAAGTCTCCCAATATCCCAACTAAAAAGCATTCATTTGTTTAATTTTTAATTCCTAGGTACTGCATGTCCATCCTCATTCTAATCTCCTTAGAGCTTCTACTCTGATGCGACATGCCAGCAAGCACTATGCTGGTGGAATCACATCAGCTGCAAGAGTTCTTTGGAGTAGGGTGCTGCTGATGGCTTTAAGCAAGTTCTGGGCTGTTTTAAAAACACTCTATATTGTCTGCATTTTTTGTTTTACAATGGGATATAAGGTATTAAATGTGAATTGCAAAGAAAAAAAAGTTATGCACTTTAGTTCTTCTTTGTGTTGTGTAAAACATCCTAAGCAATGAAAACAGCATTCTTTTAATGTTCTTTTTGGTGGATAAATAATCTAATTTTAATAAGGGATCCCTTTTAATCTTGGGTCTAACTTTAAGTCTCTGCACCAAAATTACGTGTGTAGGTTAATGTCCCTCCAACTGGATCTTAATGACATGCACTCCATTTTTTTCATTTAGATCACTGCATTCCTTAACGAATCAATAAATCATTCAGATCCCTAGGGAATAAACTATTAAACCAAAATCTAGTTGGCTACCAGAAAGGGAAACTTGAATTTTCAATCTGATAGTAGAAATGGATGCCTTCCAACAATTAATACACAAATCTACTCCAAAATCATATTGGTGATAAGACTTCACAAACTGCTAGGGTGATATCATTCATTCATGACAGTATGTGTTCTCCCATTCCCATTTATTTTATCCCAGCTGTTTATTTTAGCCGATACAAATGAAACCTATCCTACACTGCCATCTCAATAGCCCATCAGCTTGAGTAATAATTACATGTTGTTTTATCAAGTACCAGCTGATTATTATGAATAGCACATCCCAGAATGTGCCACACAGACTAGTAAAAAAAAAAAAAAAAAAAAAAAGGACAGCACCTCTTGCCCTGAAGAACTTACAATCTAAATGGACATATGATAAAATGAGGGAATACAAAACAGGGGTAGGAGACAGGGTTCTTGTAAAGGTTCAGACTCACCCCTGCAATGCCTCCTGCTGGTAGTCCTCGGGAATTAGCTCATCCAGCCACTGGAGAGCCCTCTGCAGGCCAGTGATCCACCTTACCACCAGCCCCCATGTGCCTCCCAGGACCCAGTGCCCCTTTCTCTAGGGTGGTGCCCCCTGGAAGTACCCCCACACTCATGTTCTGGGTCTCCCCATCTAGGGGAACCCCCACCCTCTAACCCCACCTCACCTCAATCTCGGCTACTGCCAGTCCCCACTTAGCACCTTGTATTGGGGGCAGACTGCAGCATATACACCACTCATCACAGGCAAGGGGGTTCTGGACCTGCTGCCTCCGCCTACCCATGGGCTGCCCCTCTGCAACCCTGCACCTATTCAGCCTGTAGCCTGAGGCTTTCCAGGCCAGAGCTCCCAGCTTCTCTGGCCCTTCCCCAGCCCTGCTCTAATCTAAGTGTCCTACTCAGCACCTTACAACCAGACCCTTCTCCCTCTACACACAGAGGAAGACTGACTGGGCTCCTGGCTCATGGCCTCTTATAGGGGCCAGCTGGGCCTGATTGAGCAGGCCACAGCTGCGGCTGCTCCCTTAATCAGCCTGGGGTTTTCCCCACAGCCCCAGCCCTGTCAGGGCAGGAGCGGGTAACCACCCCACTACAGTTATGAATACAAAATTGAGCTAGCTCAGAGGTATAGCACATATGGTTTTGTTTTAGGACTAATGTGAATAATGGGGATAGGCAAACTTTACATTGAGACGGGGATAAGATACAGAGTAGAGAGGAGGTGATGAGGTCTGGAAGAGGACTAGGAACATGGCTCAAAAAGAAAACTAGGGTAACAAACTGGTGAAATAGCAAACACTTAAATGACAAATTCTGCTTGAAGAAATATGTCCTCTATGAAGAATGGAAGGCAGTAAAGTCAGGTCTGCTGGGGAATGAGTGTGCGTGTGTATGAAGGGATGGGGTAGTGGGTAACAGTTTTGTCCTGGTTGGAGACACGGGCCTATATTCACCCAGGGTACCAAGGCTTCCATTCTGCAGCAGCAGCAGCCGCCAAAAGAGGCTGACATGAATGCTGGAGTCCAAAATGGGAAGATCAAAATGTCCTACTGATGGACTAAAGGGAAAAGCAGGAAGAAATTAGATATATATTATATAGTTTTAAAAGAAAATCAAGCACAGGATTAAGGCCTGAGACATTCACTTGTAGAAAAAAAAGAGACAGTAGGTTGTGCACCCCATTTTCCTCCATGAGAATCTAATTCATTCATTAAGTATAGAGCTCCACCCTATAAGTCTCAAAATGTGCACCACAGACTTTTTAAATGCATGCTACAGATATGAACGGAGACAGGCAACAACAACAAAATAACAGAGTAGGGAGTTTGGAAAGGTGTGGGATTCTTCCGTTGAGCATCTATAAAGTTTTCTACAGCACTTCACTTTTAGGATTTTGCACTTCTGATATAAATAAGTTAGACAAATAAAAAGCAAGATAACACCAGCTTTCTTCAGAACAGAGGTAAAATTAGGTCTCAAATGTGTGACATCACACTTCATGAGACACAGGTAAGAGGTAGGACTAGAAGGCACTGCCATTTATCTGTTTGGGATCTGGATTTTTGCTTTGTAAAGTGGGGCATCAAATCCATCTGTTCCACTGTGCTCAAGCTCTCTGGGTTAAATCTTTGCCCCACTGAAGTCAATGGGAGTTTTACCAGTGACTTAAAAGGAAGTTGGGATTTCACCCTTTGTTCCTGTGTAGGTTGCAAGTTTTATTTTGTGACCAATCCTGCACATGAACTATTCCCCCCCACCCCCCCAAAACACACACACACTTTCTGATGAAGTCCAATCAATTATGTTGTAATCCATATAGGTTTTTAGAGTGCTCTCATCACCACAGTATATGAGTTCCTTCCAGTAGCGTTAAACAATGTGATTAACATCTGGCATGTGTGGGTCATTCTTTGTGTTATCCTTTCCCTAAAGAGCGAATGGAGTATGTTGTGTAGTTTTTTTGTTTCAAAAGGTTTTTTCTTTTGTTTTTAATAGATACACATTCCAATGTGTTTATATTAGAGAAGTCAGGTAGAAAAAGTGATCCTTGCAAGTGGAACAGAAGGAGGCAAGTTTTGTGATGGTCCTTCGTTCCTGTGGGAGCTCAGGATCAGCCATTGAAAAAGTTCCATCTCCTCCACAAACAATCTTTACCCTTAAGACAGAGAGTTCTACTCTGCCCGAGGAGCAAAGTTATTGACCATGAACCCCATCCCTGAGCTTTAGGAGATTTTTAGATATCCTGGGCTCAGACCACTAAGCATTGTGAAGATAAGGGGATCTTGAACTTGACTCAATCTTGCATCAGTCTTTACTAAAAAAGGTAAGAGTGAGCAGATACTTAATACAATTAATACTAACAACAAAGGAGAAGGAACACAAACCAAAATAGAGAAATAACAGATGAAAGAATATTTAGGTAAATTAGATACAGTCAAGTTGGCAGAACCTGATGAAATTCACCCTAAGGTCCTTAAGAAACTAGCTGAAGCATTTATCTTTGAAAACTCATTGAGGACAGGAAAGGTCCGAGAGGACTAGAGAAGGGCAAATATAGCACCTATTTTTTAAAAAGGGGAACAAAGAGGACCCAGGGAATTACAGATCCGTCAGCCTACATGGCATTCTCATAAGCAAATTAGGGAAATGTAGTCTAGATGAAATTACTATAATGTAGTTAGACAACTGGTTGAAAGACCATACTCAAAGAGTAGTTATCAATGATACACTGTCAAATTGGGAGGGTGTATCTAGTGGGATCCTTCCGGGGTCAGTCCTGGTCCAATGCTATTCAATATTTTCATTAATGATTTGGATAATGGAGCGAAGAGTATGCTTACAAAATCTGTGGATGACACCAAGCTGGGAGATGTTGCAATCATTTTGGAGGACAGGATTAGAATTCAAAATGACCTTGACAAATTGAAGAACTGGTCTGATATTAACAAGATGAAATTCAATCAATACAAATGCAAAGTACTTCACTTACAAAGGAAAAATCAAATGCACAACTACAACATAGGGAATAACTGGTTTGGTGGCAATGTGGAGGAAAAGGATATGGGGGTTATAGTAGATCACAAATTGAATATGAGTCAACAATGTGAAAGGCTAATATCATTCTGGGCTGGATTAACAGGCGTATTGTATGAAAGACCTGGGAGGTAATTGTCCTGCTCAACTCCGCATTGGTGAGGCCTCAGCTGGAGTACTGCATCCAATTCTGGATGCCATACTTTAGGAAAGATGTGGACAACTGAGAGAGAGTCCAAAGAAGAGCAACAAAAAATAATAAAAGGTTTAGGAAACCTGACCTGTGAAGAAATGTTTAAAAGATTGGGCATGTTCAGTGTTGAGAAAAGAAGATTGAGAAGGGACCTGACAAGAGTCTTCAAATATGTTAAGGGCTGTTACAAAGAAGATGGTGATCAATTGTTCTCCATGTCCACTATTGGTAGGGCTTAATTTGCAGCAAGGGACATTTAGATTTGATAGTAGGAAAAACTTCCTAGCTATAAGGGTATTTAAGGTCCTGAATAATCTTTCAAGGGAGGTTCTGGAAACCCCATCATTAGAGATTTTTAAGAACAGTTGGACAAACACCTGTCAGTGAGGTCTAGGTTTACTTGGTCCTGCCTTAGTGCAAGAGGCTGGACTTGATGACCTCGGAAGGTCCCTTCCAGCCCTACATGTCTATGATTTTAATGAACATTCTGTTGGAAGCCAGCATCATAACTGGAGAACAGATGTGCTCATGGTAGTCCATGCTGCTGAGGAGACATGCTGCACCATTCTGTACTAGTTGGAGTTTCCTAAGGACTGAAGGCTTCATACTCAGGAATATCATTGCTGTAGCCAGACAGGAGGTGACAAAAAAGCATGTATAACTGAGGTCAGATCATCATCTACCAGTATAGGAAGGAGTCTCCTACCCAACTGGGATGGCAGAAAATGTTACTCAGGGATGCAGCTGTGGGGAGTCTAGGAGCACTTCTAAATTATGAACTGAACTGACCAATTGTGAGTGCATGTACTTTCAACCAAAGAAGACTGTGAACTCTTTTAAGTGCTTTCAATCTCACCAGTATATCTTCCCACTTGCTCAGCTTCAACCAGCTGTTTTTCATCCATAAGTTAATGCTGTCCAAGCACTGGACCATCTAGCAGTGTGATCGTATGTGGTATGACTAAATTCAGATAAGACTGATTGGTTTGGGGAAACAGCCAGATAATATGGTGAGGATGACATTCCACCCACCTTGTTCTGGATGAATGTCTACCATTTGTTAATTGAGTTTTCAGTCTAGAGGTACAGTTAAACCCCCAAAGGCTACTAAAGTATCATATAGAAGCAGTGACCAGGAATACTATTTTCATCTGTGCCTGGGGAGATGACTCTATTTCTTTCTGACATGGACCTTGATACCACTATTCATGTCTTTGTTGCCTTAAGGCTGATTACTACAATGCTCACTACATGAGGCTACACCTTAAAACCATCCAGACACCGAATATGGTGAGGAATGTGGCAGCTCACGTGGTAAGCAGTGCATCTATTCCATTCTATTTTATATAGGTTCTTCTACTGCACTTGTCATCTTAGTATCTAAGCACCTTCCAGTAGTTAAGCAACATGACTGCACATCTGTCATGTGTTGTTTGTTCACTCATACTCTTGTCTGGGGGAGTGTGATGGAGTGTTTTATTTTGGAATTGTATATATATTCACACATACACACACGTGTTTATGTTAGAGAAGGCAAGGTCAAACAAGTAGACCTTCACTTAGAAAAGAAGCTGGTGAGTTTTGTGTTGGTCCTTAGCTCCTAGGGGATTTGGGCAAGTCTCCAAGAAAGTTCTGTCTCTTGCAAAGATGAGCTTTCCCCTTTATGCAGAGAATTCCATTGTGCCAGAGGAGTGAAGTTGTCAACCACAATCTTCATCCTGGAGCTTTAGGTGATCTTTTAGATATTGTGGGACCAGGCCACTGAGCAAGTGCCTTGAAGATAAGGACCAATACATGGAACTCGATTTGATCTGTACTGACCATCTGTTAACTGGAATATAAGGTGTTTTGACATATAAAACCCTAAATAGTTTAGGACCAGCCTACTTGAAAGACTTCCTTTCTCCCCAGGCCATATTGCTGCAATTGCAGTCTGCAGAGGCACCCGAGTTGGAGTCCCCTTAACGTAAGAGAGAGGTGAGTACATTCTTTGTGAGGAACTTAGCTGTAGAGCAGGCTTCTGATCTTGGTTACAGATCTGGAATCTCAGCTGAACACACTGCAACGTCTGTCTTTTTGCCCAGACACCTGAGGAAGGCAGGGCCTAACAGGGGTGACTGTATACAGGGTAAAGGCACACCTGTTATGTGAGGGGTGGAGTTTTGGAGTTTCTTGAAGTAGGAAGTCTGAAAGAAACACAAGCAACTTTTTTCTAAATATGATGTTTTCCTCCGTTTCAGGAATAATGCTAGCTTCTCTCCCATTGGTGGCTTAAAGTAAGCTACCGTTGGAATCAGCTGTTCAAGATGTAAAAAGGTGGACTGTTGGGTTTATAGTAGGCTGCTAACCATTGTGTAATAGAAAAGTGTGAAAGCAGTATTGATCTTAGTGGGTTTTTTTAATCATAGTTGTAGTCTATAAATGTTAGAATTTTGTTATAAAATAATTATCTGGTTTATGATATATTTAGAACTTTGCAGTGTTACTGTCACTACTGTTATTTTTTACATTTACTAAAAGGTTGCGCTTCAGAGAGCACAGGTAATGCCTTCCCCTGCGGGAGGGTGGGCAACGTAAGTGGAAGGTATGAGGTAACTTTCTCTGCAGCCACTCCATGATCTGAAAATAAAGTGAGGGATAATTCCTTTCCTAGCCTCCATGCATCTTCCCGCTGTCAAGACTGGTTATGTGAGCTGTTTGCTAGGCTCAGGATTTGGGCACTAGTGTAATACAAAATAAGGAGTTTGAAGAGATTTTCAAAAATCCAGAGAAAAGCTTTGTGCCTGCAATGGTATATGGATCAGTGCTCCTTTGCTCCTTAATATACATATCCCCTCTTATCGGTCTTCACTTGCACAATGCAAACAGCTTCTAGTGCTTTTTCCTGCTCATTGATTCCAACTAACGATGGCTGTTATAAACCAATAAAGTCAGTAGCAGGCAAAAACCTATTTTTACAGATGCCAGGACAAAAGTGTTAATTAACTTAAAAGAGTAACAATTATTTTTCTTCTGCTCTCCATTTAGCTTTTCATGGATATTAATTATAGTTTGTCAAAACTGTATCTCTGAAATACCTACTCTTCTGAAAGAGTTTTAAAATGAATCCTTTGTCTCCTATATCCTATAACAGAGTAGTAAAGTGCTTTCTCTTTTCTCCCTTATATAATTTAAAAACATAGAATCAATGGGATGTATTTAGGAAGATTTAGCATCCTTTTTCATACCTTCTTATACTGTGAGATGTAATTTTATGTAGCTATGTCTCTCTAAGAATGCAATTTTTGTGATCTAAGGCTTCATAAATGATTCATAGATGGGTAATGTGGTGGAGCGGAGGTGAGCTGGGGTGGGGAACGGTTCCTCTACCCCCCCCTCGTTACTTCCTGCGTTCCCCCACCCTCGCTAACCTCCGCTCCGCCTGCTCCCTGTCTCTCCCTCACCTGAGAGGGAGGGTGGAGAAGCGGAGCAGCAGAGTGTTCAGGGGAGCAGACGGAGCAGAAGTGAGCTAGGGCAGGGGGTTGTGGAGGGAAGCCGTAGGAAGCAATGGCTGGGGGGAAATGCGGCACACTCAGGGGAGGAGGCGGGGCCGGGGATTTGGGGAAGGGGTTGAGAAGGGGCGGAGGGGGGCACAAAAAAAAGCAGGGGCAGCCAAAATTTTTTTTGCTTGGGGCGGCAAAAATCCTTGAGCCGGCCCTGGTTGGAAAAGGGCCTTGGTGCTAGAGGGGGGTACATGGAGCAGCACCGTTTGGGGGGCGCAGGTCTATGGAAGGGCTGCGGGGCCCCACATCCTGTCTCAGTATACGGGCCGCGCTGCGGCTGGTACCTGCACTGCGCAGCCATCTGGGCAGCGGCTCCGGGGCCTCGCGCGCAGAGGCTGATCCGATGCTGCCTCGCTCAGCAGCCGCGGCCGAGCTCTATGCTGCTTCCTGCCCAGCCCAGGAAGTGCGACCAGCTGCGCTGGGCATGGAGATCAGGCACCATGTGACTGGGTGCCGCGTAGGGCCAGGGAGCCAGGCCCCTGGCAGCAGCAGCCTCCACTGCTCCAGGAGCCAGGCAGGGCCGGCTGGTGCCATGGCTGGGGGCTGCCTTGGGCGTGCTGGACCGAGCCCCCCCAGTCTCTCCCGCTCCTGTGCTGTGGGGTTGTCCAGCCTCCACTGCTCAGGGGTGCTCATATCCCATGGCGAGAGTCAGGCAGACGGCAGCCTTTGCTTGCAGGGAGCCGCCGCCCCATATGCCAGGAGTGACCCCACTGACGCAAGGGCTGCAGGACTCCTACGCCACCAGCAAGCACCTGGGATGGAGAATAAGCCTAGGGAGGGCAGGGGGACAGGACAGAGCCTGGGGGGCGTGGGAGGGGGCAGGACAGAGGCACATCCCTTAAATCAGAACTTTTTATAGGGAACCGGTTGTAAAGATTTTTGCAGCTCATCACTGACTAAGACCACCTACTTCACATGCTGCCATACAACTTACAACACAAAAACAGATTCATGGGGAAGATGTGAAAAATAGCTGCAGCTTCCAAGCAGGCGTGATCTGGAGAAATGTGGGCAGAAATGGGGTAAAGTCAAAATCACTGTGCATTCTGTCCTGGATAATCAATCAAAGTTACTACAGAAAATTGGCAGTAAGCTATTGCTACTTGAGCAGCAATAATTTGTTAACAACAAAAATCCTTCTCTTCAATGTGGCAAAACAAGTGTTTCCATGGATGAGCATAAGGGTAAACTGCAAATGGTGAGGGCATCTGGGCTTCATATCAGACTGTAAGATGTAGAAAAATTTCCACATGGCTTGGCCCCTGAGCCATGTTTGCGGTAGTACAGTTTACAACATTTCCCGACATAGAATCTCCATGTTTATTTTTACCTCTTCAACAGGTATTTGTCTTTGTTCACAGTCTGTTACTACTATGACTGGGTGGCAGGATATGGATCAATGTAGAAAGCTCAGTTGGGGGGTCTTAGCACTTTCTGCTCTTTTTCACTATAAAACAGATCATATGGCTCTAAGTCTGTTTGGTATGATATTAGATTCAGGGGCTGACAAACTGTGGTACATGTACAATTAGTGGGGGGTGAGCTTGATGGTTCATCAGTTAACTTCATGATAATTTTGTAAGATGTTGGGATATGAATCAATGAAGTTTGAGAACCACTGCTGCAGATCAAAGCTGTCCAAACTGAGATACATGGAGCCCTTCCCACTGGACCACAGAGAACCAGACAGCCAGCTGATGCTGTTGGTTCTGCCCTCTTCTGTACAGCTTCAGCACACTATGGTGTACATTGATGAGGTTACTCCATTAAATGTTTTGCCTTTTCCTCTCCAACCAAGAAATATTACCAGAGGGAGATGAAGAAGCCATAAGGAGCCAGACCTGCAGCCAACACCACAGGAGCTGGATCAGCCACCAGTAGACCACAACTGCACTGAGATCTACACCCACAACTGCATTAGGATTTACTCCCACAACCACCACCACCGCCATCGAACCCACTGATGCTGGCCCAGGACCAGTTATCACCATGACAGCAGTCAGGGATAGGAGAAGGAGTACTGGTGGACTGTGATTAGATCTGGTAGAACTGAAGGAACAGGAGAGTGGAAGAAAACCCGACTGGATGGTAGGGGGACATGAGAAAGAGCACCAGAGGGCAGGGAACCTGATTTGGAAGGAGGTGAGGAGAAGCAGCAGTGGTGGGTTTGGAGGAGGGTAGAATTTTAAGAGGAGAAAGGGGTAGGTGAATGAGGGAGCAGAGGGAAGGAAATAGGAGGCTAGAGCAGGAAACTGTAGGCAGGATGAGATCAGGGGCATGTCTGAAAGGGCAATAACTAGAACAGAACAGAGTTTTGAGGGGGTGTTTGTGGAGCAGATCATGGTCAGAGGAGTACTAATTTTGATTACCCCACGGTGAAAGAAACTGATTTGCAAAGAATGGATTATGGGGTGAACTGACTGTGATAGTGTGTAGAATTGAATTAATGGGAGGAAATTGATTGTGACTTGGGGAAGCTGATTAGGTATAGTGGAGAAATGAGAACTTAAGCTGAATAAGAAACTGAATCTATACAGGGAGTTTCAGTTTGATTCATCCACGGTAGTGAAGGAAATTATGTGGATGGTTGAGAAGTACTGAAGAATTGACTTTGAATGGGATGAGGAGGAGAGTTGCTTTTGGCCATGTGGGCAGCCAGTCCAAGCCTAGTGGTGGTGAGTCTCGGTCTAGTGTGGATAGAGAAGGCAGCCCACACTTAAAAATAAGCTTTAGAGGCCCCAGTGTAATTCTTCTATATGCTATTGTACCTTGTCACATGAGTTTTGCCTCTTTTTTTTTTTTAAAAAAAAACAAAACCAAACCAAACCTTTTGGGGAACAGGAAGAAAGGAGGTTATCTAGTTTCTTGTGGCGGTCTGGGGGATCATTTTAAATTTGTAAATCTTTACTAAAAGGAGTTTAAAACTTTTAAAATCATCTAAAAGTCAAACACGTCACACTCCCCAGTGATTTCAGCCCTAGGAAACAGAGGAAAAGCAAACATAGGGCTTTTAACATCAGTATTATGCATGCAGTACATATGTAACTAGTTAACCAAAATTTATGTATCCAATTAAAAAGCACAGTGAATATGTGCTTGCATGCCTAGCTAGCCTCACTCATAGGCCTACCTACCCCTTTTTATGCTCCAGTAGTAGGCAGGCAATACAGATGTGTCTCTGAAAATTTAGCTTATAGAACTTAAAAGGAACAATAGAGAAACATGCAATGGGTTACAAAGCAATAACCTTTTCATTTCAGACCTGTACAATATACTATGTCGGTGGGGGAGAATACATTTCCTGTACTGCATCATATGCCCTCGTTGACCCATGGATCTGCCAAAGTCTATGAAAGTCCCACCACAGGGATGAAATTCTGGCCCCACTGAAGTCCATGGGAACTTTCTAATGGACTTCAGTGGGGTCTGGATTTCATCTCAGGTTTCCAATAGTAAAACAAATGGTGCTACATTCTACTCCAGCAGACACCTGTCAAAATGGATAAAAAAAATTGTGTTACTAAAAACCTACTGTTAATAAAAGGTAACTGACATATATACAGGAGGAGAGACTAAATGATCTAATGGTTCCTTCTGGAGCTAAATTCTATGAATTTATGAACCTTTAACATATAATCAGAGTTATTTAAATATTAAGAAAGACATGGGCATTCTCGATTGAAGATTTATGGAATATGAGCAAATTTTACTTATTTTTTATATAATGATATTATATTGTCTAGTTTTCAGTGATCTTCCAGATTTTACTGGAAAAGAGAGACAACAGGCAGAAAAGAACAGTAGCATCTTTGCTACAGGAAATAAACTGGATTTTCACATTCTTTAGATTTGCAAAGTTAATCAGGTGGTTGTTCAATTGGAGAGCTCCTTTTCACAACAAGGTGATATACAACAGGGTTTCCATCTGTTCAGAGAGGAGCAGAGCAGTTTTAATTTGGGTCAAAGCTGCTGTATTTAGCTTGAACATGGGAACAAGTGGAAAGGCATTGCCACTACAGCAAAACATATTTATTCTACTGTGTAATAGAAAATAGTAACACTGTGCATATATTTAAGAAACTGAAGTTTAAAATATTAACAAAATATAAACAAAAACAAGGAAGCGGATCTTAAAAACCAAACCACTTGAAAGTTTCAATAGCTGCCCTAGGAAGGGTACTTGCACAGTGCTGTGGTTGTTATATTGCTAATAATGACCAGGGGAGTCATTATTTCCACACGTCTAGAGTGCTGTACCTCAAAATCACTCAAAGAGCTGGTTCATTTACATAGCAGTTCCACGAGGTGTCACAACCCAAGTGCAGTAGGTTAGCATGACTTTGCTCTTTAGGATAGGGTGACTAGACTATCACATTTCAAAGGGACAATGCCAGCGTCCTGGGCATTTCCACTGAAACTGGGATTTCCATATGGTTTAAGTAGAACTGGCTGAGGCAGACATCCAGCTTCACCTTCTCTGGCTTCTTCTGTAGTGCTGCGGTTCCTCAGCTGGCTCCCGCCTAACTTTCATGTCATCAGCTAGCCAGCCTCTCTCCCACTTCACATTTTTTATTCTGCCATGCTATGATGTTTCAGATTGTGCCATGAAATCTGCCATGGTACCACAGAAGAGAGAGGATGCAGAAGCAGAAGAAGTCAAAAGAGGCAGACTAATGGGTAATATATTAAGTCAGGATAGAGGTAGCTACTGTACTTGACTTCAGCAGGAAGAGAACTGGAAAGGAACCAGGAACCTACTAGGACAGTGGTCACCAACCGGTCTGGCAGTGCAGCGGAGTGGCCGTTAAGGCAGACTCCTTGCCTGCCCTGGCCCCACACCTCTCCCGGAAGCGGCCAGCATGGCCCCCACAGGTGGGGGGGCAGGGGTCTCCCTCTGCATGCTGCTCCTGCCTGCAAGCACCGCCCCTGCAGCTCTGATTGGCTGGGAATGGGGAGCTGCGGCCAATGGGAGCTGCAGGGACGGTGCTTGCACAGAGGGGCAGCGCACAGAGCCACATGACCCCCGCCCCTCCCCACCTCTTCCAGGAGCAGCGTGGGGCCAGGGCAGGCAGGAAGCCTGCCTTAGCCTCACTGCGCTGCTGACCGGGAACCACCCAAGATAAGTGCTGCCTGGTGGGAAGCCGCACCCCAACCCCAGCCCTGAACCCCCTCCCAGAGCCAGCATCCCACAGCCGCTCTTGCACCCCAACCCCCCTCCCCCAGCCTTGACGCCCTCTCAGAGCCAGCACCCTATACACCCTCCTGCACCCCAACGCCCTTGCCGCAGCCCTGACCCCCCTCCCAGAGCCAGCATCCCACACCTCCTCCTGTACCCCAACACTCTGCCTCAGCCCAGAGCCCCCTCCTGCACCCAAACTCCCTCCTAGAGCCCACAACCCTCCCCCTGTCCCAGGCTCAGCCCGGAGCCCCCTCCCATACTGCAAACCCCTCAGCCATAGCCCAGAGCCTGCACCCCCCTCCCAAACCCCAACCTCCTACCCCAGTGAAAGTGAGTGAGGGTGGAAAATGGAGTGAGTGGGGCAGGGCAGGGCAGATCCTGGGCTGCCCTTAAATTCAAAAATCTTGAGCGTAAAAAGGTTGGGCGTGATCTTGGGCGTAAAAAGGTTGGAGACTACTGTACTAGGGAGACTGGAAGACTGAGGCTGGAATGGTAACGTGCCATCAGCTCTAACATGTTCCCCCAGTCACATGTCCCCTCTCACAGGGTGACTGGCCCTTTTAAGAAGGAATGGATCCAGCTCACCTTAGATTCATTAACAGCCTCTCACTGGGGCCTGATGAAGTAACTGGTCTCTATAAAGAGCCAGTTGGTAGAGAAACAAAGGAGAAACAGGAAGTGGTAGCAGACAGCTGCAAAAAGGAAGATGAAGTCACAGTTCAGGGCAACTTCATGTGTTTTCCCCCTCAGTGGTCCAGCAGGGGCACCCACATATAGGCTTCCAGGTCTCCAGTAGTTACTTCTCTTGGGTGGAGACATGCCTCTCTCTCACTCCTGAGTGGGGTTTTTCCAGGCTGCACAGTCTCTGCCTCCAATGGGAATTCCCCAGCAAAGTCAGACTGCCTCAGCAGGCCAACTCTAATTTTTCAATTCAGAAGCTATAACCAGCATAGTTGCTCAAAGTTAAGTTACTACATGTCTCTTTCTAAGCAAGCACAGTTATTCTTAAGGTAAAAGACTTACAGAAAAACACATACTAAAAACAATAAAAGAATATATACATATGCCAATACTCTTTCCAGAAATTACCCACCCCCAATCTCAACACGGTCTCTGGTTGGTGTCAGTCCTTCCAACCTTCCCTAAGGATTGGGGCCCTCCTCTTGTTTAAATTTTTCCATTTGGTGGTATCCCTCTGGAGGTGTTACAGCCTGAGTGAATTTTTCCTAATCACCCCCACTGTTCTTAGTTCTTGGAGGAATGTGGTTCCCCGCTCTGTGGAATTACATACATTCCCAGGCTCAGAATGATACATAAACTGAACACAGTAATAAGATTTAGCTCAGTTCAGTAAGATTTGTCCAGGATATTGCAGGAAATTGCTGTATCTGTCACATCTTCCCCCTAAAGAAGTGGGTATAACTAGGGTGCTTGATTGGCACCCTAGGAAAAGCCATTGACATATTTCCTTGACAGAGCATCAGCAACCAAACTTGCATTCCCTTTAACATGAATTTCTTCCATACCATAACCTTGGAGCACCAAGCTCCCCCCTTAGTACCTTGGCATTTGCCCCTTTCATTTGATGTAGCCAGGTGAGTGGTCAGTGTATACAGTGAAATGTCACTCCAAAAAGGTAGAGCTGAAATTTGCTGGGCCTACACCATGGCCAATCATTCTTTTTCTATTGGCACATAACTTCTCTCCTGAGGCAAGCAATTTCTTGTTCGGTACATGATGGAGTTTCTCTCCTCCTTTTCATCACTTTGCATCATCACAGCCCCAAGCCCTGTGTCAGAGGCATCAACGAACACCCTAAAAGTCTTGTCAATGTTGGAGCTTACCAGAACTGGTCTGTGCTCAGGACTTTCTTCAGTTCACAGAAGGCCGACTTACACTATTTGGACCAGAGGACCTTCCCTGGCTTACCCTTTTTAGATAGATCAGTGATGGGAGCAATCAGAGTACTAAAGTGAGGGACAAACCGCCAGTAATATCCTGCCACCCCAACGAAGGATCGTACCTGTTTTCTAGTCTAGAGAGTAGGCCAGTTCTTAACAGCCTCCACTATGGCAGGCTTCAGCTTTATGCAGCCCCTCCCCAATCTGTGGCTGAGACCATAGGCGCCAACTTCCCCTCTACCCAGTGGGTGCTCAACCTCCCCACCCCAGCCCACAGCCCCACCTCTTCCCGCCCCTGCACTGCCCTCACCCCATCCCCATTCCACGGCTTGCCTCAAGTCCCCGCACTAATGGGAAGAGGAGGCAAAGAGGGGGTGGCGGCGTGGGGAGCTTGGCTGCCGGTGGGTGTGGAGCACCTGCTAATTTTTCCCCTGTGGGTGCTCCAGCCCCAGAGCACCTACGGAGTTGGTGCCTATGGCTGGGCCAAAGTAGGTTGTCTATCCCCATCTTGTATTTCTCCACTTCTACAGTCAGGCTTGTTGTCTGAATGCTCTGAAGCCCCTTCCTGATGTGAGAGTCTCATACTCTCTCCAAGGCTGACTGAAAACACAAATATCACCGACATATGCCAGGGCAAACTCCCCCAGCCCATTCAGCAACCAATTTACCAGCCTCAGGAAAGTAGCAACCTTGAGGCCAAAAGGTAGAACCAAGAACTCAAAAAGCCCCATTGGGGTTAAATGCCAATTTGAGTCTGGCACCGAGTCCAAAGGTAACCCGCCAATAACCTTTAGTGAGTTAAGTTGTGGTCAAGAAGTAGGACCCTCCTAACTTGTTCAGTATCTTCTCCATTGTAGGCATGGGGTACACAGACACTGATAGTTCTAGCTTTCTATAATTGACAGTCTAATTTACCCATCTTCTTAGGTACCAATACAATGAGAGATGCACATGGACTATTGGATCACCCCTAATTCCAGAATGTCAGTGATTTTTTTCCCCCTCCAGGCTCTGGTCTGCCTTCCCAGTAACCCAAAACGGTGAATTTCTGATAAGTAGACAGCCAGTGAGGTACATCCAAGCTTACTGGAAAATATCTGGTGATAAACCTGCAGTACCTGTCTGATCTCTGCTTGCTGTGTGAGGGTTAAATGATCAGAGGGCTATGGATTCCAGTGAGGGGCTGGCCCTGTTTCTTCTACCAGACCCAGTGATGAGCTGCCAAAATCTTAACAGGTTCCCTCCTCACCCTACAAGGGGGTTATTGCCCCCCCCGTCCCCCGGGACTCCTTCCCCATCCAAACCCCCCCGTGTTCCTTGATGCCGCCCCCCCCCCCCCCCACCACCACCACCAAGGACCCCTGCCCCATCCACCCCCCTCACCTGTCCGCTGACTGCCCCCAGAACTGGGCAGGAGGGTCTCGTGGGTAGTGGGTGTCCACCCCACCCCTAAGAGCCAGAGGCACCTGCCGGGGGGCGAGGTGTGGAGTCCCGGCAGTGCTTACCTGGGTAGCTCCCAGGAAGCATCTGGCAGGTCCCTCTGGCTCCTAGGGGTGGGGGAAGTGTAGCAGGGGGGGAGCGGCCGCTCCCCCACTGATTACATCAAAAGTGGCGCCTTAGGTGCCAACTCCCTGGGTGCTCTGGGGCTGGAGCACCCACGGGGAAAATTTGGTGGGTGCAGAGCACCCACCAGCAGCTTCCCGCCCTGTGCCCAGCCCCAGCTCACCTCACCTCCGCCTCCTCCCCTAAATGCACTGCCCTGCTCCGCTTCTCCGCACCCCCCCACCCCCGCTTCCCATGAATCAGCTGTTTGGCAGGAAGCCAGGGAGGACTGAGAAGCAGGCCGCGGCTTCCCGCTCAGGCTGAGGGTGGTGGAGGTGAGCTGGGGCAGGGAGCGGTTCCCCTGCACGCCCCCCACCCCGGGTTACCTGCTGCAGCACAGGCGCCCCTCTTCGCGCCCCCCCCCCCCCCCCCACCGCCCGAGCTCACCTCTGCTCTGCCTCCCTGGGCCTAAGCAGGAAGCTGCCGCTTGCTTCTCAGCCTGCCCCGGCTTCCCGTGCGAACAGCTGATTCACGGGAAGCCAGGGGGGTGGAGAAGCAGAGCGGGGTGGCGCATTCAGGGGAGGAGGCGGAGCAGAGGTGAGCTGGGGCTGGGAGCTGCCCGTGGGAGCTCTGCACCCACCAAATTTTCCCCTTGGGTGCTCCAGGGCTGGAGCACACATGGAATTGGCGCCTAAGGCGCCATTTTTGGACGGTTAAATTTAGAAGCCCTTTTAGAACCGGTTGTCCCTCGCAGAGCAACCGGTTCTAAAAGGGCTTCTAAATTTAACAACCGGTTCTTACCAGGCTCCAGCTCACCACTAACCAGACCTATCAGTGGATCCTCTCTCCTCCTCCTCCCAGGGTCTGCACCCAGCCAGGGCCAGATTCTCTTTGTCAATAAGGTTTCATCATGTTTCTATCATGCATTCGGTGCTGGTGGGAGAGGTTAGACAAACTTCACTATACAGTTGACCTCATTGAGCTGTCTGACTATTTTGAAGGGCCCCTCCAAGCAGCCTGGAATTTAGCTCTTCTCAGAAACAAGCACCATCACTCGGTCCCTTGTATCATGTGCCCAAGCACACACAGCAAAGGCTCCAGCAGAAGACCCTGAGATAGCAGGAGAGAGATGCCAGGGGAGACTACCAGAGAAATGCTGCCTGGCTGCTGCTCAGTGGTGTGACCTAGCCTCCAAGCCATGGAGGAAGGTAGGACAACTGCACCACACTAGAGATGCCATGGAGGAAGGACAATTAATAAGATGTTGTTTGGAGTTGCATATGTTTTGCAAGACTGTTACCAGGCCTGAGAAGGAAATGGAAGCAGGGGTGCTGTAAGGCCACTGCAGGCAAGAGGGGCGTGTGTGGGTGTGTGTGTTCTGCAGGCAGTGATCCTGTTACACACCCCTTAAGAGTTCATTCTCCTATCCATTCCTCTCCATGTCAGCTTCTCAAAACCACCAGTTGTATCTCCTCAGTAACACCACCAGACCATTCAGCTGTGTCTACCTCCCTAGTGACATGTTCTCTATCACCCCTTTACCTCTGTGACATGAGCCTCAATCCAAAACTTCAGCATCCCAAACCCTACTAAGTCCCTAAGCTCCTTCTTCCAGCTTGCAAAATGAGTCCCGTCTGCTGTCCTGCCTCATCTCGAGTGAAATGTTGTGGTAATTGGACCTGCAAATTTTCCTTAATTGTGAGCTCAACTGTGAAAAGTATGTGAAATTTCATAAGATATCACAAAACAACAATAAATATTGATGGGAAAAGGTACAAAAGGGAGACAGAAAGACTGAAAAAAAGCCTACTGATATAACTCAAGTACTGTGTTAAATCATGCTTAGTAAACAAGAAAAATGTGAAACCAGAAATCAATTAACCAAAATAGGGGTGGCGGAATCGAAGCATAATTGGTGGACAAAATAGTGAGGGGATGAGCTACCCTATCCCCCATTTCCTTTGTGGGTCCTTAAAGACAGACTTTGTGGAGAAAAATTTGCAACTGTGGCAAGCTTCACCATCTGGCTGCCACTGCCACCATCTCCTGGGACCCCAGGCCTTCATCATCTTGATCCTAAGATGTCCTGTCCAAACCGGGACATAGAGCAGGACCCAGATGACATTACCACCTCTACCGTCTCCAGCTGAATCCCAACCACCACCTTGCATGAAACAGGATTGGACATTAACAACGACAGCTCCAGCCCAACTCAGCTAACGTCTCTTTTCCCCAAAAAGGACAGTTAGTATGATTTTTGATACCATATAAACAACTGTCGAACAAGAGGTTTCCCCCCCTTTCTAAAACCTCTCTCCAGCTAAAGCAAAAGGGGAAAAAGGGGTGATGATAAAATGAAGCCTTAGTTAATACCTTACATTTCCAATGCTTTAACTGATTTTCATTCCTTTCTGTATCTTTAATAAAAGGCTAAAAGGATTTTAATGGTGCGTTTGCCATGGTACTAAGCAGGCTGAGGTCTCTGTATACCAAACCTCAAACCTTGTTCAACACTGTTTAATGTTGGACAGTGACTAGGTTATGTTAACACTTCTTTAGCCCATATAATATTCCATCTAAATACAATGAATCCTTAAAAAAAAAAAAAAAAAAAGATGTTCCCCATTTAGGAGTCACAATTTATAGGTTCTATTGGTGCACATACCTGTCCCAGACTGGCTTCTGAAGAGAGGAAAATCTTATTTACAGTGAAACAAATGTTACTAGTCACTTGATAACCATACTCACCTGTCCTAGAAGCTAATACAATCTCAGTCCTCATGAGAGCTGCTCTGTATTAATCATACTACATTATGCAGTCATCTGTTATAATGGTTAAGAAAAGAGTGGTGGCCATTATCAACAGCTTTCAATGTATATACATGACAGAAAGACCTTATTTTACTTGAAAATTAGTTCTTCCCATTCTAACCTCAGAAAGCAATATTTACACTATGTGGAGTTTCAGAGATCCATGTATGGTTCTTCTAAAGATTTTATTTGTATTTATAGAATTGATTCTTTTGATTGGATTTGAGCAGCATTTAAGTTTGCTGCATATAACAAGTATGGAATATTAGTTCTGTGCAAACTAGCAATAATTCAGTTTCTCTGCTTTCTGTGTGTACATAGAATACCAACCTCCTTAAATCAACACAAAAATGTGTAAAATTATCATTAGCGAGAATACAAAAAAAAAAAATCAGATGTTTCTGTACAATAGGTAGCTTAATTACCTCTGCTTTTCCCACATTTTTCAATCTAAGATCTTCTATCATAGGAAGGGATTCTGCCATATATTACATTCTCCCCTATTCTCGAAAGAAATAAAATTGATAATACCTTTTTCTACTAAGTAACAAATGAAATCAATGTGATGAGATGTTAAACTTTTCACACTTTCATTTATTTTTTCTAATACAGTGTGTGTATAGTTTTACACATACAGATAGTAAGCTGAGATCACTTGTTCTTTATAAAATATTTATAAATTCATCAATTAGTACTTCAAGCATTCATTTATATTTTGTTAGATGCTATTATTATGCATTTAGCTTTAAATCATTTCAATAGATTCTGCTGCATTAGTTCTCCAAACGAATTTCCAAAGTGTTCAATTACTTCCCTAAATGTAGTCTGTCTTGTTTTGGAAGAAAGCCAGTTTCCCACTCTTTACACTCTTGTTCATACCCTCCGCAACCACTTGTTCCAATGATCATGAAAAGAGTCTCTCTTTCACGACTGCTTCAACAGTGAGCACTCCTTTCTTGTTAAAAAAAATTCAAGCTTTTCCTAACAAAAATTAAACTGACATCTTCATTATACTGCACATTTTGTTGAGTGAAGAACCTTCAAACAAAGAAAGATTGTCTAAGGGACCTGTTCAAAGTAGGTACTGCCTTCTTGGGACTGGAAAAAAAAATTTAGCTACTGACAAGTGGGAGCAGTATAACAGAACAAAATGGAATGCAACTAACTGTGCCTCAGATTTCCAGAAAGCCAGAGCAATCAGTTACAGTCTCCAGCACTGACCCTTTATGGGAAAGGAAATAACGAAGTGGAATATCAAATAAGAAAAGGAGACAGGTCAATCTAGATCATGTGGCATTTCGTTTTCTTAACCTTCACTAGTAAGATTATTAAAAACTGATGTATGGAGATAAAAACCAGGGACTAAAAGTACCATAACTTAAGAAGGCCATTTAATATGCACTGGCTTGGTTCCTTCTGATAGGAGTGCTAGCAAGACTAAAACCTTTACAAAAAATTACAAAACCAGATAAAATATCGAGTGTGTGTGTGTACACACACACACTATATACACACATCTTAACAATTACTGATTTACACTATTCAGACTCTAAACACAATTTGAGCCTCAAATGTAATAAGAACAGGAGTGCTTGTGGCACCTTAGAGACTAACCAATTTATTTGAGCATAAGCTTTCGTGAGCTAAAGCTCACTTCATCGGATGCTGTAGCTCACGAAAGCTTATGCTCAAATAAATTGGTTAGTCTAAGGTGCCACAAGTACTCCTTTTCTTTTTGCGAATACAGACTAACATGGCTGCTACTCTGAAACCTCTCAAATGTAATGTGGCTGTTTATTTAAGAATAATGTGAACAATTTCCTATCTGCTGTATTTGGCTTGAAAAACAGAAAGGAATTATTTTTGTTACGTATTTGTTTGACAGTGTGGTCAGTCCTGCTCAAGGCATCTGCAGGGACACTCCTGGTTGCAAGAGGTTTGAAGAACAAAGTCTGATGGAGCCAAACATAATCCCTTTTATTAGA
The DNA here is from genome assembly GCF_015237465.2 of Chelonia mydas. NCBI lineage: Eukaryota > Metazoa > Chordata > Testudines > Cheloniidae > Chelonia > Chelonia mydas. Next base: position 70,426,855 of record NC_057851.1, on the reverse strand, counting down.
TTCCCCCCCTTCATTCCTTTAGTCAATCCAGGATTCTGCAGGCATTCATATTCAGAACACAAGAACCTCCTTTGTTGGTGACTTCCCTATTCACCAAGTAACTGCGCTTTGACTACAGGTTTTCCTAAACCTAAGCATAGTCAGGTTCTATAGTTATTTCAGAGAAACAGCTGTCTCTCCATAATTAAGATTCAGTTATTGGTAACAATCCTATTTTAATTCCACCTGCTTTAACTTGGCAAAAACTAAATTAATTTGCCTCACAAAGAGGATTCCCTTCGCAGAAAGTTTGAAGATAACAGAGTAAGGCATTTGTCAAATCTGAAACGTAACTTTTGGAATGCTATACCTCAAAAAATGGTTTGACCTAGAAAACAAAGTTTTAGTAACTTTCCATAGCAAGGACTGATGTTTTTGGCTACAGTCATATGTTCACTGGATTAATTCTGGAGTTACCTGATACAGTTTCTTCAGACATCAAACACATGAGACTTACTAGCTCAGCTGTAACAGAGAAAAATCAGTCCATATAACCTGTGGAATTTAAGCTTCACAGCACCAGAGAGACATTGAAACCAACAGCTTCACTGGTCCTGCAAAGCTCATAAACTCCATAGGAGCCTTGGTACTGGCAAGTCTCTCCAGTCCCAGACATGGTGGCTCTTTCTGTGCATGTAAGGGTTTGTATGCTCTTCAGATCCAGAGAGACATCCATGATGAACCACATGTGGAATATTCAAGGTCAGTGTGAGGAGACAGTGCTGGGACACCGCCCTAACCCTTCTCACCACTCACTTGTTTACTTGAAGAGCCACCACACTATTTGTAAGATAAAAGGCAAGTAACTTTTCTCAGATGTGTATATGTTTAGGGTATATGGAGGAAGGGAGTATGTGGCCCACATATTCAGAGTAAAGAAAAAGTTGATCTCTGGCCTTTTTGTAGAGTGTAGGCTCTCCACTATTTCTCTGTCTTCACCGATATTTGTAATTTCTCCATATTTAGTATCATCTGAGATTTTATGAGAGAGATTAACAAATTCTTTACTCCCTCATCCTGATTATTAAAATCTGATTCTCTTCTGAATTGTAACTCAGTAAAATCACTCATAGGTCTGTTCTTTTTGAAAATTAAAACTTATACCTGATCTCTTACTGTCAAAAGAGAGTTTTTACTGTTTTTTGCAGAGAGTCACAGCAGCTAATTTTAAGTGAGCTGGATTCACTTTTCTTACTGCACATCATCAGAAGAATTGCTTACTATGTTAAACTCTAGATGTATGGAAAGCAACAGGTGCATAAAAAAGTGTTACTGAAGGCATCATTTCAATAAATTGGGGTTGTACAAGTGTAAATAGGGCCTAATTTGGAATACAAAATCTTAATTACTAGCAATAATGCTTAAGAAGGAAAGAACCCAGATTGCATACAGATCTCATAGGGAATTTGCACTGGCAGTTAAACATACATTTGGGCATATTTGATCCTGACACCATTAAGAGAAAGTGAAAACAGAACCCCATGATGTTATTTTACATAATTGCTTTTCAGAGTAAAGTCACAATTTAAATAAGATCATAAAACAGATTGTTGCAACACCTCCCTCAACATTTTTCCGCAGTTCAGTACAGTACCATTTTTCAACCATCTTTATGGACAGCCTCTGAGCTAGTTTCAAATCCTAACAACAGCCTCCCTGCCGAAGCGGATTTAAATTAATTTCTCACTTAAATTTTTTAATTTAAAATATTTTTTCAATTAACATTGAGTCATGCTGCATCAAATATTTTAGTAAAATCTAAGGTATTAAGTCTACCACAATCCCTTTATCCACTAAGTTTAAAGCAAATAAATAATTACATTTGTCTGGAAAGTTATATTCTTTATAATCTGTACTGAAGCCAAGTGGCCTCCCTCTGGAGCCAGGAGGGAGGAACCATCCCACTCCCCTGGTGGGCCCAGCCAAACCCGCTCAGTCCCCGCCCCTCGCAGGAAGTGGAGGGGCAGAGCAGGACATATAAGAAGAGGGCCCTATAGCTCAGTTGCAGGTAGGCCAGGGAAGGAGGTGGATGCCTCTCACATAGAGGCGAGCCCTCTACGAGGTCCAGGACCAGCTGCAAACCAGACCAGCACCACTGCTAGGGTCCTGGGCTGGGACCCGGTGGAGTAGCGTGGGCCTGGGTCCCTCTACCACCACCCCACAGCTGGGGTTGGCTGCATACTCACCTTAGGTCACAAGGCTTGTACAAGACTGTTATTGCTTGCTCAAGTCATGAGGCTGAGGGTTACAGAGTATAGACTATTTGTTTGCTCTGCCCTGCGCAGAGGGCCGGAGACCAGACTATTGTTGCTTGCTGAAGTGAGGCAAAGCGGCCTCCCTCTGGACCCAAAAGGGAGGAACCATTACATAAAGCCCATTGCTCATCATCTCATTACCATATGTATGTTTACTGATTTATCTTGTAATCTTTGTTCCATTATTTTACTAAAAACAGAAGTTAGACTCATGGGACTGTAAATACTAAGATCATATCTCTTTCCTTTTTTTCCCCCCCAATCACAACCACGTTTTCTTTCTTCCAGTACCAAGGCAAATGTCCATAGCTTCTCAGAAATAATTGTGAATGGTTCAGGTATTTTGATAGCTAAAACTGCTATGATCTTAGGACTTACGTGATCATACTACATGATTCACATACAATCAAGTTTTCCAAATATTCCTTTTCCTGTTCTTTATCAATAGTTATTTTTACAAGTTCTTCCATCCAATACTAATTTTCCAAACTTCTTTTCTATATTTTTCTTGCTGAAAGCATATTTAGCAAAAGTGTTCTGTACTTCAGACTTTTTGGATCATGATTAATTTTATCTCCTGTCCCTAGTACTTAATAAATATTTGTGCAAACCCTCTTACACCTCTCAATCTCTTTTGTAAGCATCACATCATTCCTTTTTTCTACCCATATTTGTTTCACTGCAAATTACCTGATTCCAAATATTATGGTTTGGTCGTCTCTCACCTTTTCCATTTACAGTTCAGGTTTCCTTTTATCCCCATGTCGCTGTACAGTGCATCATGATGCCAAGTTGCCTGATCATTAAAATTAACCATAATGCCTTGGCACTTTTTGAATTTGAAGTTCACTGCTATCACAGTTGGATTTAATAACTGATCTGAACCTTTAATAACCAAAAGTACAGGTTTTCTTATACAACAAGCCCTAACTCATTAAGTAAATTCCTACTCATTTAAAAAAAAAAAAAAAAAAAACAACAGAGGGATAACCAGGACAAGATTACACTGAAATGCTGCCTTCTGGATTATGATTGCCATTGTAAGCAAAATCAGAGATCAGATAGGTACATACTCGAAGGTTACATTACAAAATTAAGGGTCCAACTTACACTAAGAAATTATGGGAAATGCAGTCACGTCTCAAATGGATCCTTAGCCTGTGCAAATAATGCCCAGGTAAAGGCAAGAGCAAAAAAGAAAAAAAAAAAAAAAAAAGAAAAAATCTTCCTCCCTTGCATCCTTTCAGCAGGTTGGGTGAGCTAACAAGGAAGGTTGGTATGGTCCATGTCCCCTCCCCATACCAGCCAGTAGAGCTTACTGGCTGTGGAAGGCAGCCTATTTGTGCCTATGGGAGAGCGAAGTATATACACTCCACCTCCACACTTGGAAGGCTTTGTGAAAGATTGACTTGAATGGGTCTACTCACATGAGTAAGAATTACATGTGTTAGGAAAACCTGAAGAACTGGACCCTTCATTAGTCCTGTTTTATTTTCACCAGTATCAGACAAGACCATAGGCCAGATCTGGAGCTACACAGATGTACACCAGCAGAGGATCTGTCCCATTATGTATAGTGCCTAAAAGTACTTTTTAAATTACATTTTTGTGGCAATAATATAATAAAAAAAATCTTAAAGCACAAAGATTTTTTGCAGTCTAAAATATATGCTGACCTGATTTTAGTGGTATTTTCTAAAATTGCACTGTTGATGTGAATATATGTCAAGAATCAAACCCAATGTGTTTTGCAGAATTGAGTTATAAATCCTAGAAGAAAAACCTAGCTTATGATTCAATAACCAACAGTCTTAACCATAACCATGCAACTGATGTAATTAGCATTAAAGACCTAATTCCAGTCAAGCAAAAATTCAAATTTACAGTAAATACATTTGTTTACAATCTAATCCAGTTTCATACAGCATCCTTATACATCTACACAAGGAGGAAGTAGCTTTCTGATCTAATGAATTTGCATATACTGAGTTTTGTATCTTGCTTCACTCATTAAAATAGTCATTACTAGTCCTCAGACTTACAACACAATTCGTTCCTCAGAATTGTGTTGTAAGTCAAAACATTGTAATCAAAACCACTTTTCCCAAACAAAGCAATGGTATAAAGGGGGGATTGGTTCCTGAACCAAGGCTTGATACACTATTTTCACCACAATAACCCAGATTTTTGTACCAAATGAATTGTAGATGACCAGTGTAGCAACATCAATGTATTAATTTGGTAAACAGCATTCAAACATACATAAAATCACATATGCTTTGACTTTCCAGAACTTTTTGAGGGCTCTTGGCTGGGGGCCTTCTCTGAAGTCTGGGCTGCAGGTTTCTCTGGAGTCTTCTCTGCAGTCTTGCTTGTAAATAACTTTGTGGTCACGTTATAATGAATGGACTTGGAAGGGGTCCCTTGTGGCCTCTTGTCTGATTGGCTTCCAAGGTCAGGGTAGCTTGTTGCTGGATAGCCCTGCTGCTTGTTTTTGATTGGCTGAGCACAGGGCCAGGAGCCAATCAGAAAGCTTGAACAGTGAAATCAGTGATTGGATGAGGCTCAGCATGTGATGTGTGCTATTCTCCCTGCTGGCTTTCATCATAAGGGCGAAACAAGCATTGTAGGGGTGAAACAGGCAGTCAATTGAAAAGCAATGTACATCTGAGGACTCCCTGTATTTGCATGTAATTATGAACAAGAGTTGCCAAGTTCTAGAACCTACAGGCAATTGTTCTGTGGCCAAAATACACTGAAGGCAAATCATCAGAACACTACTTTTGATTTCTATTACACAATATATAAAATACATGACAACTAATCACTGTAGGATATTCTGGATATGACAGTGGTTATTCATTTTGCTTTGTTTTTGAAAAGTATTTTCCTCATTAGGAGTTGAGCTAAGCAGTGGCTTTAACTCTCAGGCTTGAGTAGTGAATGGTGCCTCAGGCAGACACTGAGTTTCTGGAGAGCAAGAGATGCATAGGTACTGTTACTCCCTTTGGACGTGAACAACGTATGATTTCACTCCCTTATCCTACAAGTGTTGGTCCTCTGGCCAGCTGGGGTGGAAAGAGCTGGTGAAAAGTCACGAGCTGGAAGTATTCATTGGGAGGCCTACTGCCTATGTTCTGGGTTTGCAAATCTCCGTAGACAGAAGAATATGTAACTGAAGTTACAGGGATGAAGCGTATTGCCTTCCAAACCAGTTGGCAATGTCTAGTGAAAAATTATTTTCTTGAGGAACTTCTGTGAACTGCAAACCCAATGTAGCATTTCAGGAAAAATCTTGAGACCAAATTCTATTCTCAGTTACATGAACGTAAATCATACGCAAACCCAGGGCTACTAGTTTTAAGTCCACCCCGTGGCACCCTGTCAGAATTAGCTTATGAAAGGACAATAGCTTGAGCTATAAAGGAATAGGTTTCAATCTGTTTTCCAAAGGCAAGTGCAGGTCACCTATACTATCTATTTATGCAAAGTTAGTCCCTGATCCTGCAATAGGCACTATAGGGGAAAACCCTTGCACCTACACAGAGCCCCAGTGGAACCACCAAAGCAGAGCCTATTGCTGGACTGAGGTCTGAGTTAATAAGTGTTCACATCACTAATGCTGAGACAGTCAAACAGGAGATATGGTTTAGGATTTTGGTTTGATCTCAAGAGCTACACTGTAACAGTCTCTATCACTTGTTATACTAAAAGATGTGCAATTACTTAGACATGGTATAAGTTTTATTTTGACTAGACTATTTTATCTTCTTGGACATGTTTCCCTCCCACCCATGATACATTAATCTGGGTTTTCTGTGAAATGCATGTCAGTCTTATGGAGTTTTATATAAGATCCATTAGAAAAAAATTAAATCTGAGAACCATGGCTGACTTTAAACAAGATTTTTTCCCCATCAAGGAGCATATAAAAAAATCAAATGGAGTCCCAAATTTTCAATTATAATCTAAAAATAAAATAATCTGGACAAGCATAGGTATATCAAAGGTTTAAGATACAAAATGGAAACCAATCCTCAGATTTTATATAATCATGAAATCATTGGTCCTTACATATTTTCATTTTGCAATTGAGAAAGCTGAACAGGTACAAAACAGAAAATGCTCATGATTAAGATTTGTACTATCCTCAATACATTAAAAGGATCTTAATCTAGTTTTCAAGGGCTTAGCTGCTAGTCACTTTGCTGATGTAAAAAGGGTTAACAATTTAGAACTATTGTATCTTTGTAATTAAAACAGAGCTGTTTATGGTGAGATAATTAATAGACAAATAGACAGTTCCCACAGTTACTAACGCTTAGAACTATAAAAACATCCAAAACACAAGAGAACAGTAATTTAGGATATTATATTTTATGGATTAAAACCAAAGTGAGCACAATAAACATGAAACACAATGCGAGAAATATTAATCAGTGCCTTGTCTTCATAGGTGAAACCGAAACAGATTCTTCCTTGTTTTCAGTTGAAGTGGGAAACCATTGTGTAAGAAAAGGTACTAAACAATGCCAACTCTGTCCCTTCAGAAGGCTAGAAGTGAATGCTGGCGATACACAGCTACCAACTTGCCCAATTTCCAAGTAAAAGTGATAGTCACAGGAAATAATATTCCAATAAACAGGTCTCCAATGGGTGACCTGTGGCCACATGCAAACCTCCAACTCTTCAGAGCACAGATATAATACTCAGAACTGTAGTGGAAACTTATACATTTCTCACATTTTGCAAAACAGCTGTTTAAGGTAACAGCTGAACATGCAGTAACACACTCATTTGGTCCTGTTCTTTTCCTATGGTAAGGCCTGAACCTACTTCCACTGAAGTTAGTACAAAGCTTCCAGTGACTTCAGCAGAAGCCAGATGAGGTCCCAAACAGGGGATGAGGCATGCCCAGTACATACTGAAGATACTGAAATGCATTGCACTATATGGAATGTACAGCAGAATAAAAAGTACAATGGATAAGTCCAAAGAGCAATAAGAAAGAAAAGCATCCAGAGAATCAAAGGCATACCGTAAAGCACCATGCTTGACAGAGAGAGCAGCAGCAGCTCTGGAAAATATGCAGCTCAGCATCAAATCATAATGCATCTGCTTCCCTATGACAATCTCCTTGCCCCATCCCATAACTGAATGATATTTGGGGAAACCCAAAGGTTTAAAGAAGAGACCTAACTTTAGATAACAAGCAGGAGAGACTGAATTAATTCGTATCCACATTTATAAATAACGTCATTGAAGTCAAAAGGACTATAGTGAGTAAAATTTCCTCAATTTAAGGGTGGCAGAATTGGGCTAATTAAGATTTACAGCCCAAATTTGCTCATTTTAAGTGTAAAAAGTTTGCTTTCTAAATAGTAGTCCTGCACATCTGGTCTGAGCTCTGAAAGCCAAGTTGTGTTCTTCTTAGCTTGCACATTATTCACAAGAACTGAAGATTCTGTAGGCCAAATGCTGCCTTTGTTTAATCTTATATGATTTCAATGTGTTCAAACTGGTGTGACGAAAACGTTTAGCTCTGCAACTGGAAAATAGTTAATACATCTGTTGATTATGTGCAAAACAAAGATTATCCAGCTTCTCTTTTATAGAGTAAAACTCACGAGTTCATTTGGCCCACACATGGCCATCTACACCACATAAGCCCCATCCCAGCTGCCATCCATCAATACACATTAAATGAAAAATACTTTAAAAAGAGTTAAGGGTTCAATTCCAGCTAATGGAAGCAAGAAAATTCTGAGGGAAGGCTTGCACAATGCTCTGGACCAAAATCCTCTTAAATATTGCATAATATATTAAAATACAAATGTGTAAATTGCATACACTTACTAAAAGTATTTCAAAATTAGCTATATGAACTGTTTGGTTTTTTAATCAAAACTACTATCATGAAATCTCTAGAATAGGCTCTGATCCTGCAGTCCACATGGGTGGATCCTTATGTCCCTACAGTGCCCATTGAAGCTCTGTATGGGCACAGGGTTCTATCTCCAGGGATATTATTGTAGGATCAAGGCCATTAATAGTCTTCAGGGACTTCAATGGAAGTATTTATGTAAAGGAGTGAGTATGTCCTAGGGGCTAAAACACTGGACTAGGACTCAGGAGACAAGATCTTTTCCTGGCTCTACCATGGGGATGTTGGGCAAATCACTTCAGCTCAGTTTCCTCATCTGTAAAATGGGGATGAGGATACTGATCTCCTTTATAAAGTGCTTTGAGATCTAAATTACAAAAAGCTCTGTATAAGAGGTAGGAATTATTAAGTGAGTAGTGACTATTGGCATGAAATGAAGAGCAGGCCCCTCAAAGTCAATAATTCTTTATGATTTCTCAAGAAACGATGTCTGTTGTTGTTTAGGGGAAACCATTCATTTGAAAATCATATTATGTTCTGAAAATGTTGTGCCTGCCAAAGTTACAAGTAACACAAGATTGCTCCAAATGAAAAAAGTTAATGGGAAAGACTGTCCACTTTTTCATTTTGATTACTTGGTGTATTTTACAGCATTTTGTGCATCATCTGTTTCAGTGTTTTCCACTTAGTTATCTACTCAACAGTTTCTACCCTGCCAAAAAAAATAAATAAAAAAAAATACCCCTTATACCAACAGAGGAACAGAAAAAGAATTAAAGGATTTTTTTTTTTTTTAAATGCCAGAGTATCCTATTTAAAAGAGCAGGCCATCAGAATCTGGAGTTTTTTTAATTTGATCAATTTTTTAAAAATCATTTTGACAATGTCCCTTTGAAAGCTTTATTAGGATTTTCAAAACAAAAACAATTTCATAGTGCTTTTCATTTGTAAATGTCAAAGCACTTTAGAAAGTCAGTATGCATTATTACCTCCATCTTACAGACACAAAGGTTCAGATCCTCAAAGATTGGTTTCAATGGAAGTTAGGAGCCAAAATACCTTTTAAGATTTTAAATAGTTCAGTATAACCGCACAATAATATAATTTTTCCATTATCCTCACAGCCTCCAAATCAGACTTGTAAGATGGCCCACATATTTGCTTTCTGTAGGAAACAACTTTCGGTAAACTTGGATTCCTTTTATCTCTTATTTAAACCTCAGTTTATACAGTGAATGAACCTCACTAGCAGCAGCCTCTGATGGTCATGGTCATTTTTGACATTAAAATCCTTTAGGGATAATGGCAGAAGAACTAAGACGACAGATGTTCATGTTGTGTTGACACTTTGCTGCTCATAATAGGTACCTTTTCTCCCACTGTGATCGGCTTCCAGCTCACCTCTACTCACAGTGAGGGATCAAGTTGGTTTATCACAGTGATCAGCTTGCCTGGTTTCCCCTCCACAGTTGTTTCATGGGAACATTGGTAATACCCCTAACTTTGCAGACTTTCAGATGAAACACACTAGAGAAATCTGATGACTAGGCATTTCTAGGCCAAATTGTCCATTTCTAGGAAAAAGTTTCCATCCAAATGTAAAGATCTTTTCTTTAAGCAAGGACCAAATTCCACTGAAACCAGGTAAACTACACCTGCCTCAGAGACAGTCCTCAAGCTGTGGCACTAACACCTCTGAGTCGTATTTAAATGACGCCATTTCTGTTGGCAAAAAAGATAACAGCCTTACAGAAACTGACACCTGCTTTATACAACCTTTCATTGGAGACTTGAGTACATTCCTCTATGGCCCTGAAGCTCTCTGAAATTTCCACTGTAAGCAATACTGATATTTCATGAACTCTGAAAACCATTCTGATTAGAAACAATGCGATGGATATATCAATTTTTTTGTGTTTCTCATCCCTTATTTTTGATATATTTGCCTGAAAAATCGAGCCTGGTTTTCAAGAATTCATCAGTTCTTGTATATTTGTACAGCTCAACAGTACAACCACCCCACCCCCCACACACAGAAAGCATTTCCCACCATGAATTCCCTCTGAACAGAATTGGAAAGTAAGCATAAAAATGCAAGAAGCATTTCTGAATTAACTGGTGGCAGAGATCTTCTTGGAAAGTGGGAGTTTTATACAAGAAATTATGTTTCTTTAATACTAGCACAACAATAAAACATTCATGTTTAATACAGTAAAAAAAATAATTTAACCTTAAAGTTCTGTACATAACTAAGAATGCAGTATTCAATAAGAGTACATTTTTAACCTCTATGATCTCACAGCTATGGAGTGATTATTATGTCAAAAATAGGGTTCTGGCTTCATGTACTGAATATGATGCAGAAAAAGATGAGCTCTTAAAGAAATGAAGATGCAGTTTATTAGCGATAATGCAAGGATAATAAATGCAGAAAATAAGATATACTAGCGGATTTGTGCTCAAATCTAATATTTTGGAAAGCTTCCCAAGAAAGATAAACTGTTTTTTAAAATCATTCAAATTTTTCACAATAAAAGGGTCAAGTACATCTCTGTAAGAATCCCTCAAAGCTCTGACTCCACTCACAGCCTTAAAAGAAAGCACTCTGGGGCCTCAGGCTGCTTATTAATATAAAAGTGGGCTTTTCAAGACCTGTTCGTAACAGTTCTGGTACCTAGGAACCCTGGACCAGATCCTCAATAGGTGTAAACTGGCATCACTTTACACCTGCTGAGGATCTGGCCCCAATCTACAAGTTAATGAAGTGCTTGCCTGGCAATTCCATATTTTTAAAAAGTGTTAAAGTACTGCATCATCCCAGCAGATTTCAGTCTCTCCATTTCCAAAGGAAACTGTGAGTTGGACATGAAGATCAACCAGGTCATATGTCCCTGACACATCTTAGTAGCTCCCCAGGTAACTGTTCTAGCTCATGTATATTTAAAAATGCACATCAGCAGCCCATACAAACATGTAAAAAAATAAAAGGCATAGGCCCAGAAGTGGATTTATAAAGCAAGTGCTATGGGAGGTAGCCAGAGCCAAGAGATAGAGGGTCTGTGAAGAGCTGGGATCTGGGTTGACCATACAGGAACTGTGAGGTAATTTCCAATGAGAAAGGGATGCATAAATATAAAGCTATCTTTTACAATTTCAAAAAGGTCTAATTTTCAAATTGTTACAATCTATAAATTGATTAAATGACTTGCAATTCACTGAAAAAAATCTCCCTAAAATTAATCACAACAAATTTTAGATTAAAACTTTTTTCTTTGGGCTTGGAACATGGGCCTTAACATACTTATAGTTAAAGTCAGGTTAGAACCCTAAATTAACAGAGTTACAGCTGATGCCTTTGTAAGTGTTTGCTAAGTGCCAAGAGTGTGCTTAGTGTATATAAAATGCCTGAAACAGGTTATAGTATAAATACAATTTTAAGGGTCACAACATCTGATAGCTTGTTCTCTTTCATGGTCCCCATTGGACTACTCTTGCGACAGACATTAGTGCTCTTGGTAGACTCCATCTAAGAACAATGACGGCTCAAAGGAGGTGGAGCGGTATCATCACATTAAGAAGGATGAAAGTATATTTCATCATTAGTAAGAGATTATGAGGAATTCACAAGGGCCTTTTGATACTACAGGATTCTCAAGCAGCGAAACGTTTGTTTTGTAAAAATAAATAATAATAATAATAATAATAATAATAATTAGATTAAGCTTGTCATTCTTTAGATTACAATAAGACCTGGAGGCCACAACAGAGCTGGGGCTCCACTGTGCTGTACAAAACCCACTCTTCTCTGCCCTGAAGAGTTTACAATATATACAAGTGAGACAGACGAAGGGCTAGGAAAAGGAAAGGTCAGGTCACTTCGGACAAGAGGTCTTTCAAGAGTTAATATCTTTGGAAATGCGGCATGGATCCACCTTAGTCCATTGTGTAATTTCCTGAACTTTTGTCTCAGACTGAATTATCCTCTAACAACAAACTGAAGCAAATACGCATGGCACTGTGGGCAGACTTCACTATTACTCACTGTGCTGCAATTAGGAGGATAACCAGAGGTCCTCAGTTTCCCAAGCTAGCAAACAAGCACCTTTTATACACACTAAATTCACTTAAGGTTTTCATATCTGTAGCTATAAAGGCTTTTAACTTTAAACTTTTTATTTCTCTGAATTCAGCTTTTGCAATCAAAGCTGTAAGTCACCACAGATAAATGCTAGTGAAATCTGAAAACTCACCCATTCCTGAGGGAAATAACCTCCTACAACCAAAACCACTGAAGATAAAATAAAGAGCTGTGAGAAATGCAAGAAGACAGAGCAGACAAGGTCCTGTGAGGCAAAGAGAGGAGGCAGGTAACAAGGAAGCTACTGTAGAATGTGCTACTGTGGACATGAGGGTAGAAGGATGAGGAGGAGCACATGGATCAGCATCTAAGCAGCAGAAGAAATCACTTTAAATTGTAAGGAAACTTAAAGAGAGTCTAGACATTCTTGTACAATCACACCCTTTAGTTTTGCTCTCACAGGCTCAATCCTGCACGATACTTATGCAAGTATTTAACTTTAAGCATGTGAAGTCAATGGATCTATTCATGTGCTTAAAGTTAAGCATGAGCTTAAGTACTTTGCCAAATCAAACCAGAGAGTGTTCAGCAACTTAGAAAATTGAGCCAAGAGAGCCTAACCCTATTTCAACTGAACAGACCTTATAATTATTTATCATTATACCATTAGAACCCGTTCAACAGTCTCACAAACGGGCATTCTTGGTAGAACGGGAGCTATTTGAACCAAAATAAAAACACTGTAGAAAGAAACATTATGCCTAGTTTTTTGAGCAAATGTCTGGGAACCACGACTCCTGGGTTCCATTCCTACCTTCACAATCATGACTTTGAGGAAGCCATAGTTTCTCTATGCCTCCGTCTACATATATGAAGATTAAAGACAACTCTTAGCAGCTGTGCATTGTGCATGTTCAAAATGCTGTACAAACATCATATCCTTACAACCACCATGTGAAAGAGGTTATTGTTTTCACTTTATAGATAGTAAAATCAGATAAAGAATCATATCAATCCAACCAAATCCTGGAAGAGATACAAAGCCCAACAGAAAGGGCTTTGCTCCATGAAAAAAAAAAAAAAAAGTGGAGTCTCAGGGATACAATCTTGAGCCGCAGAAAACTAGGTTTCTCTGAAGAGCTGGGCTATCCACACAGACCAAGAGGAACAGAATATGTGGTCTATACCCACTGGTAAATTAGATTATTGTCCATTCCTTTAACACATGGAAGGTACAGAGAGACATGCTGTAGAGATATTCATGCAATAGAATGTCTTCTTACACTGTATAGAGTCTAAAGCTGGTCAGAGATTTTCCAGCCAAATATGCCAATTTGTTGAAAATGAAACATTTTGTGGAAACGTGTCAATTTTGACAACATTTCATTTAGAAAGAAAAGCTGAAAAAAGTGTTTTGAATGGAAAGTTTCCAAACAACTGTTTCAATTGTTTTACCTTATTACATAATTAAATTTTTTAAAAGGTCAAAAGTTGGAATTATTTTTTCTTTTTAAAATAAATTGGAAGAATTCAAAATTTATTGTTTTAGTTCCGTTGCAGATCAGAACTTTTTTTGAAATTGCAGAATTTCCCACAAACAAAAAGTCAGGTTCCCACACAGCTCTGATAGTCTCCTCTTTGATGCATCCCACTATGCAACAGACTTACAGCTTTTAAATGTCTTTTGGGGATCCTGTAGGTGCACAGGAAACCCAGGAGTAGTTCCTAAATTATTTTTATCACTATATAAAAGTGAGGTGGTACAAAGCCACGGTTAGAATTCAGAAGTTCTTGGTTCCCAGTCTGTGCCCTCTTCTCCATTAGTCCACATTGCTTCAAAATGAGACAGACAAAAATACTGTGTTCTGGAGGTTATACAAACAATATTTGTAAAGCACTTTGGAAGTGTCAGATGAACGTGCTATAGTAAAATGTTCATCCATTTCTATTCTAACACTCTAACAGAAAAATAGTTTCTCAGCACTCTCAAGCATGGACTATATACCAATTTCATTATTCAGTTGTATCTTATAGTTAAGAAAATGGTGCAGGGGTGATGTTGTTTATGATGCTCTGTGCAGGTTTGTATGACAATACCATTTTGATTATACCTTACAAACAATTAGTCCTTCTGGTAGGTTTAAACTCTGCTGGACCCATTCACATGCTTGTCAATACAAAAAAATCTTCCTCCTAATTATTTCTCTGATTATATGAAATTAAATTACTCATAATCTCTGATCAAGTAATAGTTTTAAAACTCCCAAACCCAAATTAAATTGTGGTACTTTTCTATTTAGCTACAGTGTGCAATCATTTTGCAATTCTTTTCTATTGACTATTAAAGTGTCACTTGTTCTGCAGGATTTAAACTTCTGTTGTCTAGAGAGAGCTGAAAACTGCATGTAATTATTGTTTTTAATGTTTTTGTCTGTTATGATTGCTGTGACGATATGAATATGCACTGCTGCATGCACTTCTCTATCCCAGGATGTCCTTAGAAACTATTTTTTTCATTTCAATTGGATTTTTCTGATGAAAGATTTTAAATCAATACACTTTATATAGCTATATACATACCACAATTACCAAACGCTGTAAAAGTATTTTCATAACCCCCCCCTACAATTATTTTCTTTACTTACATATGTCTCTCACTACTTCCCTGCTTAGGAATCCTGGCAACCCAGACACCGTCACTTCTCCGTAGCCCAACAAATAAAATCGTGGGGGCAAATTATGGCAGCCCCACAAGAGTGTGATGCACACTCTTCCTTGTCTAAGGAGAAGATCAAAATGCACCCATGCCCTTAGAGATTAAGTAGTAGAGAGGTCAGCCACAGCTGCCTGCAGAGCTCCAGGTCCCGGTGGGATGGGCATGGAGATGGGACCTTAGTACTGCTTCTCATGAACTCTGAGCAGCAGTGCAGTGGGGAGTGCACTGAACACCTGTGAAACAGGTACAACAAGCGCAGCTAGTTAGCAGCCCTGAAGGCACTAGGCCTGCTCCTGGCTTTCACTGACAAAATGCCTCCTGGAAGTGGCGTTCAATTCAGACCCCTACAGACATAATATTTAAATTAAATAATAAATTACCACTGGGCAAATACTATTAAGATGAATGTTTGTTTTGGACAAGTAATTCCAATTCACAACAGTCCTAATTAGAAGTTTTAGTATTAGCAAGTGTTCTGGTCCAAATGTGTTTCACTGAAGATGATCTTGTTTTCTTTCTCCATTCAGTTAAACAAGTTTTGTTTAAACACTCCTCTGTAACTTTGCTTGATACTAATTAGCATGTGTGTCAGAGAAAACTTGTGCTTTAAGTTGAACATTTAGCCATTAAACTATGGGTATTTAGAGCTACTGAATAATAGTCTTAAACAGTTAGTTTACTAAAAACCTGCATTACCAGACAAAATAAAGCTTGAAATCACTATAAGAACAATTTGATAGCTTGTATTGTTTAGTTGGTGAATTTTATTTCCACACATAAATACAGGCAATAATAATCACTTGTTCACTAAGAAGTTTTCCCATTATATTTTAGTGGGAATAACCACCAATAGCAAATGTGATAGTTGAGATTGTAAAACATTTCCCATTACAAACCCCTACTTTCCAAACCTCATAATTTCTTATAAACTCTCCTTTTCTGCACTGAGATTTTCTTTCAGAGTAGCAGCCGTGTTAGTCTGTATTCACAAAAAGAAAAGGAGTACTAGTGGCACCTTAGAGACTAACCAATTTATTTGAGCATAAGCTTTTTTATGCTCTCTCTTTGCCCATGGACAAGAGAAGCCCCAATTCTGCAAACATGCACATGAGTAACTTAATCCATACTAAAAAGAAAAGGAGTACTTGTGGCACCTTAGAGACTAACCATACTGGCCTCAGTGAAGCCAGTAAAGTTATACATAAGCATACATATTTGCAGGATTGGAAAATTTGGGCAAAATCCTTTCAGTTGGTATAACTTCAACCCATTGTAATCATACTTTGTGAATAGTACTAATGAATATATGGCTGAAATTTGAAACTTGGAATAGCCTTTACCTTCTCTCATAAATATAAAGGGAAGGGTAACCACCTTTCTGTATACAGTGCTATAAAATCCCTCCTGGCCAGAGGCAACGTTCTGTTACCTGTAAAGGGTTAAGAAGCTCAGCTAACGTGGCTGGCACCTGACCCAAAGGACCAATAAGGGGACAAGATACTTTCAAATCTTGTGGGGGGAGAGGGGGGCGGAAGGCTTGTGTTTGTGCTCTTTGTTTACGGGGTTGTTCTCTCTTGGGAGTGGGAAAGGCCAGACAGAAATCTTACAAAAGCTTATGCTCAAATAAATTGGTTAGTCTCTAAGGTGCCACAAGTACTCCTTTTCTTTTTACGAATACAGACTAACACAGCTGCTACTCTGAAACCTGTCATTAAAGATCAGGAAATTTCAAAAGTTAAGGTAATGTTGGCAAGGTTAACTCGGATATAAACAAAGACAAATCTCATTTAATCAAAGAAAGAGAAATTACTACATATGTGCAGTATGATCAAATTTGTGTTCCTGGAACAACCTCTAATGTTTTTAATTCATTCCATTGAAAACATGAAGTTCCGAGACAACAACATGCTTTAAGTTGGAAACAACCTATTTTGATATTGTCAAACTGAAATGTTTTGATTTTTCATTTTGAAATGGCTTTTCATTTAGAATTTTTTTTTTTTTAAACACATTATAATACCAAATTTTAAAGAACGGTCAAATCTGAAAAAGGAAAAGGAGTACTTGTGGCACCTTAAAGACTAAAATTTGAGTATAAGTTTTCGTGAGCTACAGCTCACTTAGCTCACGAAAGCTTATGCTCAAATGGATTTGTTAGTCTCTAAGGTGCCACAAGTCCTCCTTTTCTTTTTGCGGATACAAACACGGCTGCTACTGTGAAACCTGTCAAATCTGAAAGAAAGTACTTTGATTTTGTCACAACAAAATGCTTCAGTCAACCTGAAGTGATTTTTTTGGCACGTTCTTTCCCAGAGAATTTCAAAATTTTCAATTTTTGTTCCAATTTGGAATGAAGCCAAATTCTGAAATCTTTAAATCCTTTTTGAAGTGGAACTTCCTTCCTCCACACAGTTTTAATTTGAGTCTTTAATCTCACAACCTTAACATTGCATTAAGAGCTTCCCCACTCCTCCACAGGAAGAAAAAAACAGGTGGGAGAGAAAATATGGAAATGATTTTCTTACACAGCCTATAAGCTTTTCTTTGTTAGTAGAGCTTGCAAATTCTTTGAGCCAGCAAGCACACACTTACCTGGTTGCAAACACATGGAACGCACAGCTGTATTTAACTCCTTACTTTTACACTTCAGGAAGTTTTCTGTAATGCATGCTCCGTACACAATTGTATTATGTCATTGTTACGTCAGGGAAGAAAAGAATCTAATTGATAAGTATGTCCACTGAATTTATACCTGTGGAGATTAGAACCTTATGTGTTCCTGCCTGGCAGTGTGGATTGTCTATATCCTTTCTGACCTTACCAGCCCTGGCAGCATAACTGGGTTAGTAAAGTTGTTGCCATTAGTAATTGGCCCATTACTGCACGGTGACCCATCTGAAGAGGGATCTTAGAATATTAACTTCCTATATGTTGTTTTAAACATTAACTGTACTCATTTCAGGGCCTGATCCGAAAGCTCACTGGAGTCAATAAAAAGACTCCTACAGTTTTGGTTTTTTGGGTGGGAGGGGAAGGAGGGGGTTACACATAATGCTTCCTATGGCCCTTCCCCTGTTTCTCATACAACCAATAGGCCGAAGAGATGTATTGTGGAACAGGGAAAACTACACAAAGGTAAACACACAGTTTAGCCATCTATCATTTCCCTTTTGCCAAACTGTGGTTTTAGTTGTAATTTTTTGTTTCTTCTGCATTATGCAACAGATGTGGGTAGAGGGAGAGGAAACAAGAGCATTGGAACTTTTGAATTTTAGCCCCACATCACCATGGATAGCCAAACCACTAACTTCTAACAGGTCATAAATGAAGCATAATGTGGTCAACAATAGTAAAATCAATAGAAGACCAAAGTATTTATTCCAGAATTGAATATCCTACAGTGCTACCACTGATAGCCACACTATAAATTTAACAATATTCATTTGAAAGCTAATTTTTTTTAACTGAAGAGGAATACATGTTTTTTTATTAATTAATTTTATTCATTTCTGGATTGTGAAGTACATAAATTAAGTAGATCCACAGTCTGCTCACATATTTCCAGTAAGACATCCTTGAATGATTGAATCTCTCAGGAGACTGGTAATCACATTTATGAAACCTTTCACCTTTCACTGATTCATATATAGCCAAGATGCAGCAGTGATGGAAAATCATTGCCATTTGAAAGCTGGTTGGTGGCTTATGTGAAAAAAGCTAGTTATTTCAGTACATTTCTTAGTGATCAAGGGACAGAACCTGCAAGATGCTCAGTACCCTCAACTCCCATTGAAATCATAGGAACTGAGAGCGCTCAGTACCTCTCAGGATCGGACCACAACTGCCCAATTATAAAGCTATCACCACAATTGGCATCTTTAAGGATAATATCAGCACAGAGGCCAACAAACAAGGGTTCAGTTCTGACAGAAGCTCAGCAAATTTTCCTCAAGATGCTGAATACGGTGCAAAATAAATAAAACCTACTCAGCAGCTTGCAGGATCATGGAAAGTAAACAATATCCTCTTCTCTAGCATTGGACCCTACAATAGAGTTGAGGTGCACTGGTGGAATAATGTGGAATGTCTGCACTGCTGCTAGCCAGCATATATGTGTGAATAAACAGAAATTTTCATTTTTTATTCCTGCTAATCTGGCACTTTTCACCTGCAGTAAATATACTTAATTTAAAAGCAAAAAAATTAAGATAAAGATACTACAAAGAAAAGATTGTGCTTTTCCAAGGATCTCTTAATGAGAAGCTATATACTTTTGTTAAAAAATAGGCAACAAGCATTTCAATATTCTAGAAATGTTCTATGGCAAGAAAAATTTAAAATATTTCAGAAAAAAATGCCTGATAACTGTCACAACTGGTTACTAAAAAAAATATATATATATAAAAAAAGTTCCCTCTTTTCCCCCCGCGATGGCTTTAAAAGTTTTTCTATCTATAAAATTTCTTTTACATAAAGACACTTCTCTTCACAAAGGATACATTTCTTTGTGGGAAAATGTACACCATCATTTCGCCTTAAATACTTATTCAGAATGCTTAATGTATCATATTACGAGCTTCCCAGAAGAAAGAAAACTGTCTTAATTAACAAAATGTAAAGTGAGGAAATGACATCTAAATGTTTTAATCTCACCTATATACATTTCTTCTCTGATGTCACATTTGATTCTATTAGTTTAGAACTTTGATAGAATTATTTTCAAACTTTGCTTGTTACAATGGCACAGGGCAGGTTTTGAATTATTTAGCTTACTACTGCATTCTGAAAGGAATTTTTTTTTAATTTCATATCTTCTATGGAAAACTTGTTAAAAAGAACAAAATAAAATAACTAGATGTAAAAGAAAAATCACACATAACTATGCAATAACCTGACCTTAGAAAAAAGGTAAGGTCTTTGGGTATTCAGTGGACAATAAAATGTTTAAAGTAATTAAGACAAATAAAGTTATGCCTAGTTTGAATATACTTACACACTGAATAAAAACAAGTTAAATACAATACATAATTTTAAAACTCTTTCAGATATATAAATATTCAAGATGTAATCCTGCCTCCATTGAACTCAATGGCGAAACTCCAACTGATATCAGTGGGGCCAGGATTTCACTTTAAGTGAAAAATACATACATTTATGAAGTCTCTAACTAAATATGTCAGAAATCTTCTGTTATCTAATTACATTAGCTCTACACTTTCTGCCTCTTAGATCCTGGTCCAATGCTCATTAAAATCAATGGGAATCTTTCCACTGGATCAGGCCATTAATGCTCTGATAATTATTGATTATCTTATTTTCCAACTTACTTTCTGCCTTTTCATCATCTACCTTCCCCTAAATATAAGATTCCCCCCCCCCCCATTTTCTTATTTTATGTTTCAGTTTTACCTCTATAAAAACTGAAACAAGTTTATTGTGTTGATTAATATAAAGTATCTTCAGCTGCAGTTCCCCCAAACTGATCACATTTGTCTTGCTGTTAATTAAATATTACAAATTAAGGGTATTTTTAAAAGCCTACACTTGGAAACAGCTGTTCTCCAGCCTGATTAAATGCAACAAGTCCCTTCATATCAGAAATGTAAAACAAATGCTTCCATTTTCAGAAACATTTTACTCCCATAACCTAAATGTAGTTTTATTGGTGTGACATAGGAAACAGTCATTCAAAGTCTTATCATTCCACTTACAGGGTCCAATCTTCCAACCTATATAAGCAATCTTTATTTACCAAAATTAGTTCAACTGAACTAGTTGGGTGAGTAAGGACTATTTGTTTGAGTAAAGGTTTGCAAGATTAGGCCTAGGATATCCCAGTGTCATGCACCAGATAAATCCTGATAGCCATAGTAATGGAAATAAGAAAGAAACAATCCTTTTATGTTGCAGTTCTTCAAGAGTGGTTAGCAGAAATTTACCATATAGCACTTGGTCCTGCTCCCATTAGTCAGTGGGAAATCTCAAACTGATTTCACTGGGAACAGAATCATGCCCATAGTTATCTTAGGAAAATGTACCTAGATTCCCACAAAGAATTCAGAGATCTTTTTCCACCAGAAATTTAGTTTCTCATTAAAGGAATGGGTTTTTCTAATCATCATCTCTCTTCTATTAGCCTACAAGACCCCTATTTCAAGATTGGACTCTTTTTGTTATAATGGTTATTTGCATTACTGTTTGTTCTTTCATGTATTTATCCTATACAAATATATGTAGTCTGTTTACACATGCATTGTACTCATAAGATCTACTCATGTATTTTTTCTAAAGAAAAGTAAAATGTGCTTAAAAAAATGTAACTTGAACTAACATGTCACAGACCCAAATACTATTTAATCCTAAAATGTCAGGAAAAAAATTCAAATAAACTTGTACTGCTGGAAAAATAAGAGCCATGTACCAATCCTGAAGCCTTTATTCAGTTATCATTCATAATTTTCCCACTAATGACAATGAATGATTAAAAGGAGGTTACTTCATTATATGGCCATGTAGCAATTTCATATCAGTTTTTGACAACCATCTTAGCCAAATGCCACAAAATGTAAATGCTGTTTCCATATTTTTTTCTGAAAATAGGATAGAGTAAACTGAAATCAGAATAATAGCTTTTCATTTACAGCTGTCTGGAGCTTGAAGGGGGAAGGGCAGCAACATTAAAATCACCATTACTGA
The DNA here is from genome assembly GCF_015237465.2 of Chelonia mydas. Classification (NCBI taxonomy): domain Eukaryota; kingdom Metazoa; phylum Chordata; order Testudines; family Cheloniidae; genus Chelonia; species Chelonia mydas. Next base: position 70,405,187 of record NC_057851.1, on the reverse strand, counting down.
TTACAGACTGACATCTCCATAACAACCCATAAATCTTATTGTTTTGAACTACCAACAACTTCCTCTCCTTACCTACAACAATATAGAATGATCAAAACTTACTGATGATTCTTGCACAGATTTCCTTACATACCACAAAACGAAAATGCATATTTAAGTGTATAGTACATAAATGCTAAATCAGTGGAAATTCATATAATTTTCCTTCCAAAATACTGTGTGCTATTTATGTTTAGTGGTGTCACAATCCCTCTTTCCATTTACAATCCAGAACTGCCTTGCTGCATTACTGAGTGGTATCTCCAGGAAAAAGCACATGTGTAACAGTTCAAATTTTGTTTTTTTTCCCCCCCCAAGTGGTAAAACACCTAAACCCCAAAGCAGGAATTATTGCAGAAAATGTCATGTTTCCTACCTCTTTCAATCTTCACCATTATCACAACATGTTCTGAGAAAGGGAGGGTGAAGATTTGCTGCAATTCTTATATTCATATTTGTCAGGGTATTTTGGAAAGTGTCAAGGAGTTGCTCACTACTCCTACAATAAGTACAATTATCTATATCCTTAATACTGCACTGAACCAGAGATCCTATAGAAAAGAAGAGGGAAAAGACTACTGCCATAACAACCCTACAACAGAGAACTGTTGGGATACTGATAGTTACTACACAAGGTACTGTGCATCATTAAATATAAAAGCAGAAAATGCATTTCAGCAACAGAAACCTGCTATGATTCTCCCTCTCTCCTCTGTACAATGAAAACAAAACATGGACTTTTGCTGGCTGCATTTTCATTTTGGCTGAAAAGTTCATTCTTGCCCTCTCCTCTGTCCAAAGAGCCAGCACCCTACCTTACCTTCACCAAAACCACATTTAGATCTCCTCTCTCCAGAGATGTGTGTGTTGTACAAAGAAAAGGTCCACGGCTGAACTAGGCAAGTCCTGTAATCACCCCAACAAGGCAGCGGGTATTTAGGACCCTCTTTAAGAGGCATCATGGAAGGAGGAGGGAAAGGGAAAGAAGAATGTGGGGAGAAGGCGATATACTGACTCGACTGAGCTAAACCTCCAACGCCGCCCCCCCCCCCACAAAGAAAGTTAAAGACCTTTAACCAAGCTCCAATATTGACAGAGTGACACCCCCACATACACACCCCACAGGAGAGCGCGCAGCACATAGTAATTCCAGGGTGTTAGGATGGGCGGGGGGAGAATATTGTGGTCTCCGTGTTTCTCCGGGGGGGATGAGTGGGAGAGGAGCCGGGTCTAGGTCCGGCAGAAGGGGATGCACGGGCAGGGTGCACGCCCGGGAAGGGGGTGAGGCTCAGAGAGGCAAGGCGGCCCCATTGGGGGAGTCGGGGCACGCTGGGGGGCGGGGGTTGCGGCCGCAGGGGCTGGCTGGGGACACAGTGGCTCCGGGCTGTGGGGGGCGCGGGGGCAACGAGGTGAAACGCTGCTCGCAGCCCGCGTCCCGGGGGCGCAGCAGGTGCGCGGGGGGGGCTGCCCCGGCTACTCACCCGTGCAAGGCGGGAGCTGGAGGCGGCGCTGCGGGGGCGCTGCCCGCGGGGCTGCGGGGCAGGAGCAGCAGCGGGAGCAGGGGGGAGCGGCGGAGCCCGGGCTGCTCCTGGACGCGCTCTCGCTGCCCATCCCAGGCGCTGCGGCCGCCGCCGATGCTGCTGCTGGAGGAGGCGGCGGCGGCGAGGGAGACTCCGGCGCGGGCGCGCGCGCGCTGGTGGGAGATGGGGGGGAGCAAGGCCGCTTGCGGCCCCCCCTGCCGGGCTCTGTGTGCTGCGATTGCCTCCCTGCGCGCCACCGCCACGGGGCTGGAGCGCACCCCACTACGGCTGGGGGATCATCTAACGCCGCCGGGGGGGGGGGACCCGTTAGCCTCTATCACCCCCCTACCCCCGGCCACTCCGCGGGGAAGGTCGTTCCTGTGAAGGCCAGGGGGAGTCCTCCCCCCAACCCCAGCTCCAGGGCTAGCAGCAAGCCAGGGCTACCTAAAAATGCAATGAGGGGAGGAGGGTCCCCTCACCCCGCATGTGATCACTGCGACCGCGTTTGCCTTGACCCTGCAATCTGCCGGGCTGAGGGCAGCTTCTCCTCCAGCCGCCCCACATCAGCCCGCTCCAGCATCATTCGGCTGGAAAACAAAAACGGGCATGCAGAAAGCACATAAGAAAGGGCTTATCCTGGGTCTATCTCTCTCCCGCATTTGCATGGGGGGGGGGGTGTAAAAATGCCGTAGCTAAATGGGGACACCTGGGAGGCATGGCTGAGTGGTGTTGGGAAGGATAATTTGATGATCTGCACGTGCTTTTATTATTATTTCAGGTGGGAGAGAGAATAGAGAGAATCGCCTACAATATGCCAGTAGCATCGACTCATACGATTTTATTTCTACAAGGCAAAAAAAAAAGTGTTCTGGCAGGAAAAAATATATGGTAAACAAGAGCAAAACAAACAGAGTAAAATAATTACTGACTGTGTGTGAAATAAGCCCCACATTGGAGTAGTTCTTAAAATTAAAGTAGGTCTTCAAAGGCAATTCATGAAACCTAAAGGACTTTCATTGTTAACAGCAAATATTTATTTGAAATACTGGCTCATTAGCTGAGCATTAAAACAATATGAAGTGAAATGGTAAACATGAGGAATCATGTATGGCAGTGTAAACAAGCACAAATGCTGGATGTGAACATCTTCTCCTCCCTCACTGAACTCTTCCAGCATTATATAATGTAAAAAGAAAAGGAGTACTTGTGGCACCTTAGAGACTAACCAGTTTATTTGAGCATGAGCTTGAGCATAGCATCCGATGAAGTGAGCTGTAGCTCACGAAAGCTCATGCTCAAATAAACTGGTTAGTCTCTAAGGTGCCACAAGTACTCCTTTTCTTTTTACGAATACAGACTAACACGGCTGTTACTCTGAAACCAGCATTATATAATGTTGCCAAGCTGCAACTACTGTACATCCAGGGAGAATATATCGTGATGATGAGAACATAGTGATATTTATTAGAGTAAACTGGAGTTGTTACCTGACAAGTAGTTATTACAGAGGTTCATCTGTTAGTTTCTCATCTAGCTTCTCAGTAAACAACTTACTAGGCACTCAGTACAGATATATGATTCCCCAGAGTCACTGTCTATGTCCTAGATCTTTGTGAAATGCTTATGGATTATAACCTACTATGTTCCCTGCTCTGTCTTTTAGCAATAGACATACAGGTACTGACAGCTCCTGCTTGTAAAAGGAGCATAGGGGAAAGAGAGTTTGGGTAGTTTTCCACATAGCTTGACTACAGGTACTTCAAATGCAGCCTGCGGTACCAGGGTTATAGGATAAGGTGTGACCCACACCCCATTGAAGGGAGCAGAAATCTTTCCATTGACTTCAATGGGCTTTAGATCAAGCGCATTTGCACCCACGGCTGATATTAATATACTCCAAGATTAAAGTGGCAATACCATTATTTTTCAAAGCAAAGCAGAATCTCGAGTAGGAATTCCATTGTCCCTTTCCTAGGGAAGAAATGAAAGGTGTTAGGACTCTCTCACTGGTGTCCTCTCAGATAATTGGTCAGAGGAATCCTAGGGCTTTTTCTGCTGTTACTGGGAAAGTAATGGCAAAACTCTTATTGAAGGAGCCCGTTCAAATCACCAGGTTACAATCCTAGCCAGTTTGTATCCACTAACTTCTAACTGCCAAGTGCTGAGCACCTCAGTCTATTCACTCTTAATGCACTGGGAGCGGAGGCTAGAGAGAGTATTGGGTACAAACTTAAGGCCTGATTCTGCGCAATTGAAATCAATTGAAGTATACTTTGACCATTTGTTTTTCACATTGAAATTATTATCAAGTTGTTTTCTCTTTAGTTCTTTCATTCTCCCACCTGGACCCAGGCCTTGATCCTGGAACTGCATTAGCACCCTCAGTGCAAGCACAGGAGTCCCCCCATATGGATACAGTTGCAGGACTATGGCTTTTGTGTGGTAGGTAGTATACTTCTCTCTCAAGGTACTGAGTATTGACAAATAGTCTCATTTTAATGGGAAGCTGGATCCAGGTTAAATCATAGCTTTGTTTATTAAGGATAAAAATATTCCCTTATCTTTTTCAAAGCTATTGCCATGCTCTGATTTCTTTGAATGAGAAGTTGCATCTCTTCATAAATTCCTTCATGGGAAAGGAGTAACCACGTATTGTTGGAGAAGAAATTTAGCCTTTTGTGATTCTGCCATTGCCACATAATGTACCCTTTGCAAAACCTGGCTGCTGAGCCATCCTGCTCAAGCAGAAAATAGTTGTAGTGTTTCTGAGATGAATTCCAAAATATTTTCACACGATATAGCCTGCCAGCAGTACTAGTCCATACAGTAAAAAAATGGGTAGAGCTTTAAAAAATGGAAAAATATAGAAATGTGCACAATTGAAGAGACCAATACAAATGGGTAACGTTTAAAAGAGCAATAGAAACAGGTCAAAGTTAAAAAGCAGGTAGAGGCAAAAGAGAATAGAAGGGGGCAGAGGTTTAAAAAGTAGAAACCGGGAGTGGTTTTATATTTCATCAAATATGGTTTAAACATTCAATTGCATATACTGTTAAACTAAGACTGCAGTCCTGAAAAACACTTATGCCAGCGGTTCTCAAACTGTCGGTTGCGACCCCAAAGTGGGTCATGGTCCCATTTTAATGGCTTAGACTTGCTGTAGCTCGGGGCTGAACCCTGAACCCCACTGTCCAGGGCTGAAGCCAAAGCCCGAGGGCTTCAGCCCTGGGCAGCGGGGCTCAGGTTACAGGCCCCCTGGCTTGGGCTGACCCCTACATTGTCCAGGGCAGTGGGGCTCAGGCTTTGACTCCCCGACCCGGGGCAGTGGGAATCAGGCAGACTCAGGCTTCAGTCTCCCTCCTGGGGATGTGTAGTAATTTTTGTTGTCAGAAGGGGGCCGCAGTGCAACGAAGTTTGAGAACCCCTGATTTATGCACATGGTAAGTGTGCATACAGTCCCACTTATTTCAGTGGAACTACTCATATGTATAGTTAGGGACATAAATAGGGCCTAAAAGAAAGGCCTAAGAGAGTCCAATCTGTATAGGAGGATGTCTGAGCCTGATTTCAGTGGGGGTCTGAATGGGTACAAGGGTCTGTTCACTTACATCCAATTTCAGAATTGGGGCCTAAATGCATAATCCTGAAACTGTTACCCATACCCTTCCTCCTACTGTTTATGACACTCACTAGTTACATCTTGTCTTAACTTAGGCTCTGATCCTACAATTGGATTCACTAGAGTTGATGCCTGCTGCTATGTGGTACCTCACCAGAGTCAACAGGGCTCCACATGGGTGCAGAGATCTGTGCTCATGGATAAGATTGTGGGATCACAGTTCTAGATTGTGAACTCTCCAAGGCAAGAGCTGTACCTTCCTTTGTGTTTGTAAAGTGCCTAGCACACAGGGCCCAGTCCAGATCGTGGGTTCTGGGTGTAGCTGGAATAAAATAATAATATAAGGCTAATATTTGAATCTGAGAAAGAGCGCTGGTTTCTTAGTATACATTTGTGGCTTTGTTATTTTTCCAAGGTATATTGAACATCTTTAAATCTGAAGTATTAGGTTCTATTTGCAGCAAGTTATAGAACTTCTAGTGACTTCTGGTAAGACAGAAAATAAAGTAAAATATAATAAATTATTGTTACAAATGTCTTCAGTTTGGGGAAGGAGGGTTGCATGCTGTATTAGTGCTTTGATTTATACAGAGCATATTTTATTTTTCACTGGATTTTAAGGGGGGAGGGGGAAAAGATTGAACAATCCACAGTAAACTTCAAATTTCTACCGGGGCGGGGGGAGGGAGGGGGAGGAGGAGATAGAGATCTCCCCCCCTCCCCCGCCCCAGTAGAGATGTAGCATATTTACAGATCTTTGCCAAAGAGTAGAATGACATACCAAAGCAAATTCAGATTTTAAATTAAATGGCTTTGCACTATGATTAATGGGTCTGATCCTGAGAAGTGCTCTGCCATATCAGGCCAAGATTCAGCAAGAAACTTCTATCACATGCCTGAAGTCAATGGGACTACTTACATATGTTAAGTTACGCAGACAAGGTGGGTGAGGTAATACCTTTTATAGGGCCAACTTGTGCTGGTGAGAGAGATAAGCTTTCTAGCTCCCACAGAGTTCTTCTAAGGGAAAATCTAATTCCAGCAGAAAACTTTAATACAATTATAGATTCTACAAAAGATGCAGTAAATCTTTTCAGTCCAACTCTCCAAGCAGATGTTTGAGTAAATAATAAAGACATTGGCCTTCTGGATAAATGGAGATAGATGCACTGCTCAGAATCTTGATTTTAAAGTGACTGTAAAAATCTCAACAGACGTGTTTGTTTTGTGTATTCAGAGTAATATCTGCTGACTTTGGTAACAAAAATACTTTAACTTTTTTTTTCTAAAAATACCCAAAAACAAACTTCTGGAAGCCCACAGAATCAATACAGCTAAGTTTACATGAACTGCAGATTCCATTCCATTTTGTGCATCATCAACAGAATGGTTTACTTAGTCCCAGTTGGTTTATGTCTGCAATGGATTTGCACAGATAATGAAATTCCATAAGTGTTACTGAGGGCATTTATATATAGCTGAGGTCCTATTTGGCTGGCAGTACCATTACTATTGGTGCCTGTGCAGGAGGTGAAGACACCCTATTTTGACTCTCAGAGCCTAGACTGGGTTTGCAGGCCTTGCAATTAGGAAAAACAAACGTCTTTACATTTAAACTGAATACACTTGATATATACATAATTGAGAGGGCATAAACATGGAACTCCTTTTATAGGGCATTTGACATTTTTACAGTCATTTTTTAGATTTTAAACTTTTTCCACTTGGTGCTTGGATGGTCACCCTCCCGTCACTTGGAGGTTCTCATTTCAATTACCCAACTCCCCCCCCACACCTCAATGATGACCTTGGGGCCCACCCTTTGTCTTCATCCCCTTGAAGCATTCCTGACTTCCTTCCTTTCACTTGTAGGATTGCCAATTTTGGTTGAATGTATTCTTTGAGATTTCATCACATGACATAATCTTTAATTAAAGCGTAATCTTTAATTCCTGGAGACTCCAGGCCAATCCTGGAGGATTGGCTACCCTATTCACTTGTGCTGTCCAAACTCTATGCTCGTACAGCCTAGAATTCTCCCCCATCTCCATTACGTGTTAGTGAATACACAGTTGAACAGGAGGCAGCCAATCTCAGTACAGCAGGAACAGTTTATGCAAAGAGGATGGGGTTCATAATTAAGGTAAAAAGGATGAAAAGGTCTCTCACTGCAGGAAATGGGGAAAGAAAGTCACTTAGGTAAATGTGAAAAAAAATCCACGCATGCCCCATACTGCTAAAGGTTCCCATGCCATTTAACACTAGTTAATCTGAAAGTATTCTTGCTTTCAAGTAGGAGAAGCTACAATTGTTTTCAAGAAACTCCACTGGTCCAAATAAAATAATGAATATACTTTAAGTACATATACATTCTAAAATACTAATGATGCATGCAGGATAAGATTAATCACAATTAAAACAGTTGTCACAAAATCCTGTTTTGTTTTCCATAACAAGGAACTTTTAAGAAAATATTTTCAGAACACTTGCAGCTATTAAAGTCCAATGACAGAAGATTAATTAGGGTAGTTCATATACGTGCTGGAAAGATAGTATTAAAATCTACTAGTACTGTAATCTGTGGTATGAATTGTGGCATTAATTAGTAGTATAAATTGGTTTAATAATATCCACCACTATCAAGAGTTCAGTAACAAATTTCTCTTCTTTTTCAGGTAAAATTGAGTTGTTTGAAGAATATCAAATATATAATGTAGTGCCTGATGAATCTTTACTCATGTGAGCAATCTTTACTCATCTGACTTCAGTGGGAATAAGGGCTCCTTGAGTGAATAATGGTTGGCAAGATCAGGCCCTGACACAGTATTTTTAAAATATCTAAGCCTATGACCTAGTCATAATAGAGTACGAGCTAGATCTTACTCTCTGGACTCAGGTAAAATTCTCACTGAATGCCTGATACAGGGGTAATCCAATGGATACATGGCTGCTTTGCACCCTCAGAATGATGCAAGGCAGCTGGTACATGAATGAAGATTCATCCCCCTATTTTCAGTCATTTACATCTCAATTACAATCATTCCTTTTTGCTGAAGGGTCTCATGTTTGGTCTCGAATCTAAGGTGATTTATTTTCTGAAAAGTTTTTTTCATTTTCTGTTGAGCTATTTTTGAATTATGCGGACACAAAGATATATATATATTTGGGGACGTAAAGGTATAGCTATACATCTGGTTCTAGGAGGATGCAACTCCATGTAAATGGAATTGCAGCTACTTACACTAGATCTGAACTAGGCCCAAAGGGTTCAGATCTGGACTTTTTGTCTTTGTACAATTGAAAAAGCTGTGTTTTCAAGTTTGGAATTTTAACGACATGGTCCTTGAAGAGGAATGGAATTGTTTTTTAAATTTACCAAAAATCAGTTATGAAATAATAAAGTAAAGTGATTTAAGGGAAATAAATTAAAAAAAAAAAAGAGGACTACCAAGTTGCATGGCAAATTTAAATAATTCTAATGGCATGATTTTATTTTGCTTTCCTTCCTTTTTCTGTTTATTGCAGATTAAAAGCTCTTTAAGTCTGGCACTACATTTTCTTTTATATTCAGTAAGTATCATGCTCATCTATGGTGCTACAGAAATGATAAATAATAATGGCCAGTAGTTCATTTAATTTAATGATTTAAGCACTCTAAATTACAAAAAGATTCTGTCAAGAGTTTATTTTAATGACCGGATACTTTACGTCTGATGATATATGAGCTATCTTTGGTGTGTCAAGAGTGCAGCTATAGATTCATTGATTTAAAGCTAGAAGGAACATGCTGCCTGTCTGACGTCCGGCAGAACACAGGCCAGAGAATTTCACCCAGTAATAGCGTCGCTGGAGGAATTCTTCTTCTTGCTGCATAAGTGAATGCTATCAAACCCCATAATTTGTTGTTCAGCTAGAGCATATCTTTTCAAAAGACATCCAACCTTGATTTAAAGACTCCAAGTTATGATGGAGTTACCACTTTCCTTGGTAAACTGTTCTCATGATTAATAACCTTTACTGTTAAGAATTTGTATCTTATTTCCCGAATGACTTTTTCTAACTTCAGTCTCCAGACACTGGATCTTGTTATGCCTTTGTCTGCTAAATCAAAGAACTCTCTCATGTCAGATATCTCCCCATGTAGGTCCTTATAAACCATGATCAAGTCGCCTCGGCCTTCCTTTTGATAAACTAAATGGACTGAACATTAGAAAAGTAGCTATGAGGAAGAGTGCCTCAAGGCATTGAGTCATTCTTTTGCACAGCTAACAGTGTGTTATTTGGAGAAACTTCTTAAAGACATTAGCAGGTTTTGGGGGATGTGTGATAATTTGGAATTATATCACACATTCCTAAAAAAAGCAAAAAACAAAACAAAAAAACCCCAAAAACCCAAATCCAACCCTCTTCGGTCAAATAAATGTCTATGTACACTTCTTTTCTGGCTTATAATTTTTTTAAGAACATAATTCCATATGTTTCCCTGGGATATGTGCCAAAGAGGAAACAGAGAAGATGTAACTTATGTGTAAATGTCCTGTGGGAGCCTCTCTACAAGATGAAGTGGTATATTGGCATCCCACAGCTGTTGAAAAACATCCACAACATTCAAGTATCAGAGGGGTAGCCGTGTTAGTCTGTATCCACAAAAACAACAAGCAGTCCGGTGGCACCTTAAAGACTAACAGATTTATTGGGCATAAGCTTTCATGGGTAAAAAAAAACACTTCTTCAGATGCATGGAGTGAAAATTTGTCTACACTGGCAAGTTTTTTCAATGAAACTAGTGTCGCCAAGGAAAAATCTACAAAAGCAAAGTTGCCAAAGCGTGTCTACATTTGCTCCCTCTGTCGACAGATCGTGTCTACATTCGGAGCACCTTTGTCAACAGTGAGAGCAATGGACTGTGGGTGTGTATCCCACAGTGCCTGGCGACAACATCCGTCACTAGGTGTTGTGGGAATGTGGAAATGGAGCGCGGCGCATCCTGGGATGTGCAAAATGTACCGTCATGCACCTCTTTGTGTCCCACCCCTCCAAAGGTCTCTGGCTTCCTTTTGCACCATTTTTCCAACTGTCATTCTTTTGTAGTGTGCGCCAGCATCTGCAGTGAGAGAGGATGGATCCCATACTTCTCTCCAATGCGCTGTTAGCTGTCGTGAGGACATCGCGCATGACAGCACACTTACTCGCAGAGTTACTCTCAAAGTTAGCAGAAGATGAATCGCAGGCACCCAAGTGTGATATGGATGGCAGCAACTTATGAGTGCTTTGTGTATTCACAGAGCAGCTGCATACGGTAGACCATCGCTTTTGGGCTAGGGAAACAAGCACTGATTGGTGGGATCGCATTGTCATGCAGGTGTGGGATGACAACCAGTGGGTACAGAACTTTAGGATGCATAAAGCAACCTTCATGGAGCTATGTGCTGAGCTGTCCCCCGACCTGCAGCGCAAGGACACCAGATTGAGAACTGCCCTTCGACAGAGAACCATGTTGCAATCGCTGCGTGAAAGCTGGCGAATCCAGACGGCTACCGGTCAGCTGCAAATTGTATTACTCCAAGTGTGCAGGGCAATAAATCACATCCTGCTGCATAGGACCGTGACTCTGGGAAATGTGCATGAAATAGTGGATGACTTTGCAGAGATGGGTTTCCCTAACTGTGGCAGAGTGATTGATGGCACACACATTCCAATTTTAGCGCCAGACCACCTTGCCTCTGAATACATCAATAAGAAGAGATACTTCTCCATGGTGTTGCAGGCACTTGTGGATCACCGGGGGCGTTTCACAGACATCATTGCAGGCTGGTCTGGAAAGGTGCATGATGCACGCAACTTCAGGAACAGTGGCCTGTACAGAAAGCTGCAGGTGGGGACTTTGTTTCCAGACCACAAGTTCACAGTGGGGGATGTGGAAATGCCCAGAGTAATCCTGGGAGACCCGGCTTACTCCCTTCTGCCCTGGCTCATGGAACCTTACACAGGGCACCTGGACAGCAGCAAGGAGTGTTTTAACAACAGGTTGAGCAGGTGCCGCATGGTAGTCGAATGTGCTTTGACTGTTTGAAAGTTTGCTGGAAGTGTTTAGGTTAGACCTTACTGAGGATAATATTCCCATGGTCATAGCCACGTGCTGCACTTTGCATTATATGTGTGAATCTATGGGTGAAATGTTTGCTCAGGTGTGGAGCACTGAGGCAGAGCGCTTGGCTGCACAGTTCGAACAGCCAGATGCTAGGGCTGTCAGAGAAGCCCAGAATGATGCTGGTATCACATGCTCAAACCCACATAGTACCGATTAGGCAGGACTGGTCAACCAGGTCTTTAAGCAAGGAATGTGTGTTTACCTCAATTTACATATAAGTAGTAACAAGGTCCTTTAAACAGCAAGAAGGAGACAAGGCAAACCTGCATTTTAGCAAACAGTAGCAAGAATCCTCTTTCAGGATGGGACCCCATATTTTCATCCTCATCGCTGGAAGGAACTTTATCTTGGTGATCTTTCTGAAAACACCATCCTGGCCACTATGGATGTAGAAGCCCTCTACACCAACATTCCACACAAAGATGGACTACAAGCCGTCAGGAACAGTATCCCCGATAATGTCACAGCAAACCTGGGGGCTGAACTGTGTGACTTTGTCCTCACCCATAACTATTTCACATTTGGGGACAATGTATACTTTCAAATCAGTGGCACTGCTATGGGTACCCGCATGGCCCCACAGTATGCCAACATTTTTATGGCTGACTTAGAACAACGCTTCCTCAGCTCTCGTCCCCTAATGCCCCTACTCTACTTGCATTACACTGATGACATCTTCATCATCTGGACCCATGGAAAAGAAGCCCTTGAGGAATTCCACCGTGATTTCAACAATTTCAATCCCACCATCAACCTCAGCCTGGACCAGTTCACACAAGAGATCCACTTCCTGGACACTACGGTGCTAATAAGCAATGGTCACATAAACAGCACCCTATACCGGAAACCTACTGACCACTATTCCTACCTACATGCCTCCAGCTTTCATCCAGATCACACCACACCATCGATTGTCTACAGCCAAGCTCTACGATACAACCGCGTTTGCTCCAACCCCTCAGACAGAGACAAACACCTACAAGATCTCTATCAAGTATTCTTACAACTACAGTACCCACCTGCTGAAGTGAAGAAACAGATTGACAGAGCCAGAAGAGTACCCAGTAGTCACCTACTACAGGACAGGCCCAACAAAGAAAATAACAGAACGCCACTAGACATCACCTTCAGCCCCCAACTAAAACCTCTCCAACGCATCATCCTACAACCTATCCTGAAGGATGACCCATCACTCTCACAGATCTTGGGAGATACGCCAGTCCTTGCTTACAGACAGCCCTCCAATCTGAAGCAAATACTCACCAGCAACCACACACCACACAACAGAACCACTAACCCAGGAACCTATCCTTGCAACAAAGCCCGTTGCCAAATATGTCCACATATCTATTTAGGGGACACCATCATAGGGCCTAATCACATCAGCCACACTATCAGAGGCTCGTTCATCTGCACATCTACCAATGTGATATATGCCATCATGTGCCAGCAATGCCCCTCTGCCATGTACATTGGCCAAACTGGACAATCTCTACGTAAAAAAATAAATGGACACCAATCAGACATCAGGAATGGTAACAGACAAAAGCCAGTAGGAGAACACTTCAATCTCCCTGGACATTCAATAACCGATTTTAAAGTAGCCATCCTTCAACAAAAAAAGTTCAAAAACAGACTTCAAAGAGAAACTGCAGAGCTACAATTCATTTGCAAACGTAGCACCATTAATTTGGGCTTGAACAGAGACTGGGAATGGCTGGCTCACTACAAAAGCAATTTTCCCTCTCTTGGTATTGACACCTCTTCATCAATTATTGGGAGTGGACCACATCCACCCTGACGGAATTGGCCTTGTCAGTACTGGTTCTCCACTTGTAAGGTAACTCCCTTCTCTGCATGTGCCAGTATAGTTATGCCTGTATCTGTAATTTTGACTCCATCCATCTGAAGAAGTGGGGTTTTTTACCCATGAAAGCTTATGCCCAATAAATCTGTTAGTCTTTAAGGTGCCACCGGACTCCTTGTTGTTTTTATCCACAACATTGCCTCACAGAGGAAAAAAAAGGTGGTTTGTAGCTAAGTGGGAGGAGTTTATAGGAGCTAAAATTAGGTACATAGTCAGGAACTTAGTCTGTGCAACTTTAATTCCGTCCCCTTTAAAAGATGCATTATGACAGACTTTAATTACATGATCATACACTTTTTCCACAGGAACCTTATCTAATTCAGTGAATGGATAATTGTTCAATATTTCTTTTTATTCTCCTCATTCAGTGTGTGCCACAGCCTTATTTAACACACCATCCAAACCCTGACCTGAATACAAATGATTCATTTCCTCCAGGGTGTTTCCATGGTGCTCCCACCATAATATATGAGTGCTTCACAAACATTAATTATTATGTATTCACAGCACCCCTGTGAAGTGAAGGGATGTGTGAAATGAGGATGGTGAAGCAGAGATTAAGGCCAAAATAGTCAAAAATGTCAACTGATTTTGGGTATTCAACTTGAAACACATAGGACCATATTTTCAAAAGGTATTCAGGCACCTAAAGATGCAGATAGGTGCCTTTGACATTCTCACTAAGTGCCTAACTCCATTAGGGCCTAATTTTCTAGAATACTTATTTGTATACTACAATGTTGTTATACACTGGGTTGAACCGCACTGAAATGGGGTGGGAGAGAAATGTAACCACCATTCTTCATCTAAGATGGTTGTAAGAAGCCATTAAAACTCCTTGATGGAATCAGGTAATTGAAACAATAGCAGCCTCCACTCAAAACGCAGGCACGTCACTGCCCAAAACAAAGGCACATGTGAGGCCGATCAGGAATTTTAACTATGTGGATGGAGGGGCTTTCCTGGGTCTTGTTTTAATAGGTGGGGTGGGGGTGATAAAGACATAAGCCAGAGAAACACCACAAAAGAGGACAGAGAAGGTAGCAAATAGGCACCAGCCACAGCCACAGAAGCTCTGGTAGTATGACCCTGAGAGAAAGCTAAAAGAGAGCTTTTGGATTAAGTGAAAGAGGCTTGGAACTGTGAGAGACGTAGAGCTTCTTGCAGCAAAGTTATATCAACAAAGTGTCAGTGTAGACACCAGGCTTGGTTATGTCACTGTAAATGGCCTCCAGGAGATGTCCCACAATGCCCTTCCTGACTGCTCTGGATAGCAGTTTGAACTCCGCTGCCCTGCACCGAGGTACACAGGCATCCATCCCGCCCACTTTAAAGGCCTAAGAATTTTTGAAATTCCACTTCCTGTTTGCTTGGCGTGGACAGCTCACATCGTGTCTTCCCAGGTGACCATGCGGCTCCACGCAGCAAATGCTCTTGGAGTACACCTGAGTTGTTGCATCTGCTGGCCCTGTGGGGAGAGAAGGCTGTGCAGTCCCAGCTCTGTTCTAGCCATAGGAACTTCGATACCTATGGTCAGATTTCTCATGGCTTGCTGGATAAGGGCTACGAATGGGACATGCATCAATGCCATGCAAAGATAAAGGAGCTGAGGCAGGCATACCAGAAGGAAAGGGAGGCAAACTGTCGCTCTGGTGCTGTGCCGAAGACCTGTTGCTTCTATAAGGAGCTGGACATTATCCTTGGCGGCGACCCCACCTCCACCGCCAAGAGCCCTGTGGATGCTTTGGGGGATACTTCGACTGGAGGTGGCGGACAGTGGACTCGATCCCTAGGACGAGATAGTGGACACAGAGGTGAAGTTGGAAGATGATGAGGAGCTCATGGCAGGGTTGTGGTGTGGTGAGTAAGGACCTCTTTTCCACTCTGGAGGAGTCTAGCCAGTCCCAGCAGTCTGTCTCTGGCTCACATGATGCAGGAGAAGACAGCCCTGGTAAGTGATCATTTTGAGTTGACGCTGCTCGGTTATGTGAGGTAGAGCTGTCCTTTGCTCTGTATAGTCTAGAAGTGGGTGAAGGGATAGAAATGTACAAGACTAGCTGTGTTTGAGTGTGCTCCACATTCCCTTGTGCAGCTAAGCAGTATGGCGATCAGTCTGTACTCCTTATTCAGGGAAAACTCTTTACCTCAAATGGCAGCTACAGGTGCTCAGCCTCTCTGAACATCAGGTCACTTATTTTGGGTGCCTAATCATGAATTTAGCTGCCCAATTTTAGTGTTTGTCTATACTGTGATACAGTGTGGCCTACGGGGATGTGAATTGCAGAGCACACCAAAACGTTGCACTCTCCCATGTGGATGCTTCAGGCACGAGCTAAAAATGTACCTACTTAGCATTAAAGTTGTCCTGTTGGAAGAGGACTATGTTGACACAAGCTAAATGCTATTTAATTTGCACCAGCAGCATCCACAGGGGCAATTAGAACACAACATTTTGGTCTGCCCTGCACCTTATTCACCTAAATTGAAATTTTAGCCTAAGAGACTAACCAAAAGTCTCACAGAAAGTGAGTTGCAGGCAAGAATAGAAACCAGATTTCTTGACTCCCAATCAAATCACTAAACTACTATGTAATTCATCAGACTAAATGGAATAGTGGATTAAAAGTTTCTTTGAATTAAATTCTACCCTCAGACCCACATCAGTATCTCCTATTACAGTCCTATCTACCACCCTGTGCAGAAATTGGTAACTAAATGGTTCCATACATTGCATAAATTCATCTCACTAATCAGCTGAAGGCAATCTGTTTGAAACTGCTCAGCAGGCTCCACAAAACACTCTGTAAAATGCGTTATTTCAAATCTTGCAAATCTGCAAAAACCCTTAGGATCACACAGTCTCTAACAAACCACTGAGCTGGGATCAAATACTTTCTAGCTGATGACACTGACTGTAACAATATACAGTTTGTATAACATATGCTGTTTCAGAGTAATGTGTAGATATTGCAGATCCACACAAAATTTGAAAGTATTTACTTATAATGGTTGCCAGAGCATTTACAGAACTTAATTTTAAATAAGGCATACAACCGAATAATAACATTTTGTCATTAAAGGGTCCTATTAAAGCAGGACACAAAACAAGCAATAATTGAGTGTTTGTTTTTTTAAAATCATAAGAAGCAGGTTCTAAAATAGCTTGTCTGTTTTCATGGGAGGCTGGTAGCACCACTTTTGAACTCGCTGTTTTCCTAAAAATTGGAAGGTAGCATTTTCATTTCAGCTATTTTAGTAAAAAATATCTATCGCTTCCGAGGTGATGATAGGGAAGGAATACTCCCTGCATTTATAAATAAGCAAACTAGCATTTGTGTAAAAGAAAGCTACTATGGCATAATCTGTTCTTTATGAACTCTGCTGACTACTGCTAATCATTCTGTTGTCTAAATGTTACAGTCAGTTCCCTTTACTCAAGCCATGTAGAATGTCACAGAAGAATTTCTCTATAAATGAAGGTTCACTTTAACCAGAACTACAATTTGGACACTGAAACAATTTAGGACAGTTCTACTCTGCTATGGGCCAAGTCCTGAGATTTTCCTCAGGCAAAAATTCCATTGAAATTAATGCACGTTTTGCACATATAAGGGCTGAGTAAAACCTGAGTAGACTTCAGGGTTTAACCATACAAATGGCTTTTTCATTCTATCTGAGTTCACTCTCTATACGTATGTTCCATTATAACTTAGTAAAGGCTTAGTGTAGCATCATCACAAGCAATAGAGGAGGTCAGCATGTGGCTATGCTGACTCAGGAGCTGACAAGGGATCAGACTGTGACTCAGACCTTCACAGCGCCATACTTGGCATACACTACTTCCTCTTTTACATCTGCTGGCCAAGGAACTGGGAAGAGAGGGAATTCACAGCTCCGCCTGTTCCTGGCTCACCCGTGTGGAAGGGGCAGTAGTGGTCCTACGGATGTTGCTTTCTTCCATGTGCACAGATGGGAGATGCAGGTAGCCTGAACAGGGCAGTGTGTAAGGCAGTGCAGCAAGGAGACTTAAGTATTGAGGATAGAGACTAATGGGACAAGAATTTCCTGAATGTACCCTTCTGTTCCTTTGATACCTCATTTCCTTTCAGCATGTTGTTGGCAATGAACAGTTCTATGGCTACAAATGACCACAGCAATTTCTTATGACAGTTATTTAGGATGCTTTAGATACATGCAATTTGATCAAGCTAATTAAATAAACAGCTCTTATCTGGTACCTTCTCTGCATTAAGTTTGCAAGCTCCTTGGGACAGAGACATTATAAGGATGTGTTAGTGTTTATACTTTATTGAATGTTTGTGAGTTACTGCATGCATTAATCTCACTTATAATATCTGTTTCCTATACTGTAAGATATATATATATATATAAATAAAAACATTTGTATGGTAAGCCTTTGTAACTGTGTGAGTCACCAGACACAAGCCTGCTGTGAAGGGGTCTCCAACAGAAGGCGTAATGTCGTCCAACAAGGCAGGCACATCGACGCAAGACTGATTATTGTGGAACATTAAAGAGAAAAAATGACTGTTGGTCTGCTCTTCCCCTCAAGAAGAGGGGTCCTGCAAGTGAATAAACCCCCCTAACAAGAATGAACTATATCTCTCTGCTTCTTGGACCTCAGGGGGCAAGGCTTTCTTAGCATAAGCAAGGGATCCCCACATACTTAGCTTGGGTTAGCCCTAAAGGACATATAGACCTTGCTTATTATAGAGGCTTCTATTACCTTTTGAAACTTTATTATACGATTGGCTACAAGCATTGCCTTTGGTGTGAGAGCTAAGGTGCAATTGACCTGGGGTAAAAGACTGGTCCTTTGGGACTTGGAGTAACCCAAATATTGCTGTGATTCTTAGTGTAAGGGATCATCTGTCACAAAGGTAGGTTTACCTGTCTTGCAAAACAAATCAGAGTACCCAAAGGGACTGTCTGTGCCTCCATTTTAAGGCTGTTATAGTGCCTGATGGGTTTACACTTGATATTTGGTTGGGGAAATCTAGCCACTTTGGGGTTTATGCCCTGGTGCTTAATAGTCTGCCCTGAGATCAGTACACGCACTCTTGAGCCACTGCAGGACAGCTTGACAAACCTTCTCTCTGATGTAGGTATTATTGTTCTCATATTACATATGCATAACTCAAGGTACAAAGAAATTAACTGACTTGTTCAATGTCACACTGTGATCAGTGGCAAAGGTAAGAACAGAATCCAGTAGGATTAATTCTATCTCCCAGTCCCTTGGCCAAATTTCTTCCTTCCTTTAAATTTATATCCCGAGCTATCTTTCAAAGCTAAGACAGAAACAGGGCCTCTGTTATGGCTTTACCTGTCACAGCCACGTTGCACGAGCAGAGAGATATTGCATCAACAGTAATTCCCACAAGCATTCTGCATATATACAAATGACTCCTGCTCTTCATTATTGGCGATGCAATGTGCTTTGTCTCTAGTGTCCAGCTTGCATCACTAGCTGGTGCAGAATAGAGAGACAGGGCCATTGTTCTAGCCAGACATGCATTTTTTGGGGTATCTAGTGCTGCTGATCATGCCATTAATCCCTATGAGCTTGGGCTCAGAAAGCTCAGTCATCAGGATTCTGGTTGTGTGCATATGCAAGTTGAGGGTGTATTCCTGTGCCCTCTCTTCCTCTCTGCTGCACCCCCAAGCTTGAAGTGGTTTCCATCATATACAGGGTTTACAGTTTGGTTCAATGGCTCTTACCACCCCCACTATACACATTTTTTCAGCATCCCTGTGCCATATATGTAAGAAACTGGATGAAACTTATGTGGCTTATTTCCACTTTGCTGATATGTGGCACAGTTCTTGGGAATCAGACTGAGGAATTTAGCAACACTGCATAATGATGAGCCTGGCTTTGATTCTCACCATCCTCTGGCAGAAACAAATAACCAGTCTTCCAGATTGGCACAGGTACTTAGTTGGTGTAGATCAGCACAACTTTGTTGAAGTGATTGACTTCAGTAGCGTTATGCTGATTTACACCAACTACGGATCTGGCCTGTTGTGCTTCCTTTTAATTGTCATTCTAACAGTGACAAATACTGATTGGTTTATTCTAAAATTGCTATTTTTTAAATGGATCAAAAACCAGAAACCTTTTAAGGGTCAAATATTTCCTAAACAAAATAGAATGTGCTTCTAGTTCTTTTCTGGCACAGACATCCATCAAACAATAACGAGGCATCTGTTGAACAGATACACACATGCATTGCATGCAGGCTTAATTTTTATTTGTTGCTCATCAAAGATGTTGCCACAGTTTTATGTATTCAATTTTGTATGAACATTTAAGTGAATAAATGAAGTACTGTTTCAATGGAGAAATGCCAATAATGATTGCGATTAAATACAAAGCAACACAGCAGGAATGTAATAGATTGTAACTGTCGGTCATATCCACTGGAGAAGGGGTATTAACAGTATGCTTCAGAGTCCCCACTGAAACAACAAGAATGCATGTCTCCCACATGCTTTATGATAACTTTATATACAGTGCTTCTTCCTGAGAGAAATACAACTAGATCATGGAGCCCTACTGTATTAATGATTTATTCATTATTGGTCATTTAACAATATTTTTCGGCGGGGAATATCTTTTGGCATTAATAAGCAAACAAATCTAAAAAGGATAGAAGAAAGATTTGGCCACATGGGTTTTGAATACATGGTACGACACGCACAAGAACTCAGCCAGTATTCACTTGGGGCCTGATCCTACTTCCACTGAAATCAATAGTAAAACTCCCATTGGCATCAGGGTTGGAGCATCAGTCCCTTGAAGAAGATAGGAATGGACTTTTTAAAGTATGTACTAGATTTAAAAAAAAAAAACCTACAAGAAATCCACTTGGCCACATTGTCACTAGCATTTTCCAAATGTACCTTACACTTCACAACATCCTTTCATATACATTCTACTACCCAGAAACAAATTTCACAGTGGCTCAGGCAATTATCAGAACCATTAATCTTATGTTACACATGATTCTGTTGACAAAGCAAAGTACAAAATAGAATACGCAGGTGTTATATTCAAATTATAGTGTTTAGAAATTCTGTGCTACATTCAGTTATCAACTTGTTGATTTCAGTGTTATTAATATACAAAAGAAAAATACTGAAAATATTACAGGGTTATCTGTGGTTCAGAAACAAGGATGTCAAAGAGGCTTAGAATGTAACCTGATTATTGCTCTAAAAGCAATACATAGATCTTCCGAGCTGCTCTTATATTTTGGCAAAATGTGCACTAAAGCTGACACATTTCAGAATTGTTAATGTCCTAATTGCTAGTAAATGAGTTAGATTTGGCAAAATTCACTGTAAGCAAACATATTCTCAGTGTGATTGCAGTAGTGTTTGTTAATAGTGATAAAATGTACTTTCTGGAGACATCTTCAACAAGACCCTAACACTTCTTGGAAATTAAAATTTTTTTTGGTAGTAATTATTTAGTTAAGTGCCAGCTCTCTGCTTGCACAGTATGAAATACCAAGGTCCTTGTTTCAATGAGTTTACAACTGAAGGGACTGTTTGTGCTGCCAGCGAAGTCAATCGGAGTGTAGCAAGGCTATCTGAGAGTAGCACTGCACAAAAGAACAATAGCATCTTCAGTTTTAAAAAAACCCATCAAATCCTAGCAACCCTTGTGAAAAATCAAAAATTAATTTCATTAAAGCCAGAATCTTTAATAATTAAGTAGCAATGACTTTATTGTACTCTGTAAAGTTTTGTATAATTTACAACTGTACAAAATAGGTTTCCTTTTATTATGACTGCACAGAAAGTTTAGTGGCTATTAATGTTGCAGTATAATTATTAAGTTTGGCTTCACCATCTTTGAGAAGTGTAACAGTAGATTAGGAGAAGACTCTTAATAATAGCATGAATGTTAATGGGACACTTCCTAACCTCTAGCTTTATGATGATATTTCAATTAATTTATCAGAGCTGGACTTTCATAGAGCCCCTTTCCAAAAGATCCTTAAAAGTTCAGGCTCCTATGGTTTTAAAATTGACTGGCTAATTCTGAAGCTGTTTCTACTGTATTCATCAATTTTCTCCACAAGGTCTACTGTCCCACTGGAACTAAAGTGCAATAGTTGTAGGCAAGGATTATAATGAAACTTTAAAAATGGCTTTAATTCTTTTATAAGATTCAAGTAGAAACAGACGCTGCTTCCACTGTACAGAAAGATTGATACTCAAACTCAGACTGTGTCCAAATACATATGTTGCCTTTGAGGATTTCCAGAATATGGG
This sequence comes from Chelonia mydas, assembly GCF_015237465.2. Taxonomy (NCBI): domain Eukaryota; kingdom Metazoa; phylum Chordata; order Testudines; family Cheloniidae; genus Chelonia; species Chelonia mydas. The sequence continues at coordinate 70,383,684 of NC_057851.1, read as the reverse complement.
CAAGTTAGTCTGTGCTAGAGTTCTGCTTGATGCAAGGGAGTGAGGGAGGCTTCAGGGAGCTGGTTACTCCCTGACTGAATTTTTTTATGTAATTCAAAGCATCTTATATATTTTTCTCTGCATCAACTCACCGATGGCAAATTTTGAAGCAACATCTGGGAACATCCTCTCTGACACTGAAACCACTGAGTGCCACATGATGGGAAAGTCGAGTGGAGGTGATAAAGCCTATCGAACACCAAATTGGGAAGATAGATGTTGCCGTAGTTGCCATTAATGAGGATAATGCTATGACAGGAACTGTTTGTGGGAGAACAGTGGCAGAGGGAAATGGAATCACCAGAAACATGCATAACTTCAAATTTCTGTATGGCTTAGTGTTGTGGTATGACATACTGTTTGAAACGAAAGCTTATGCTCAAATAAATTGGTTAGTCTCTAAGATGCCACAAGTACTCCTTTTCTTGTTGTAAGCAAGAGACTCTGAGGTGTTGACCTTCATATATTTGGAGCAATGGTACAAGTGGACAAAGCAAAGTCATACCTACAGTCTTACAGGTCAGATGGGGAATTTCAAAACATTCTGAAGAGTGCACAGAAGTTAGCAGAGGAACTTTACACTGAAGCTATTTTCCCACCCATTCAAGAATACAAGAGTCACCAAAGAAGAAGACATTTTTATTACGAGGCATGGGATAATCCCATAAGAGACCCCAAACAACAATTCAGAGTTGAACTCTTTAACCAGGTGCTAGATTGTGCAATACAGTCAGTTGAAGGATGTTTCATGCAGCTCAAGGAACACAGCAGTATATTTGGGATGTTGTATGATATTCCAAAACTCCTCACTATACCTGAAGAAGACCTGCACCAGCAATGCAGGGCAGTAGAGACAGTGTTGACACATGATGACATGCGCGATATTGATGTGAGTGATTTAGGTGATGAACTGAAAGCCCTTTCAAGATACATTTCAGCTGGATCAACTCCAAAGGCTATTCTGGAATATATGTGCACAAATAAGATGACCACCTGCTTTCCAAATGCTTTTGTTGCTCTGCTCATACTTCTAACACTTCCTGTAACAGTTGCCTGTGGAGAACGCAGCTTCTCCAAGCTGAAGTTAATGAAAACACATCTACGCTCCACAATGACACAGGAGAGGCTGGTCGGCCTTGCAACCATCTCAGCAGAGCATGAGCTGGCCCAGACTATGGACCTTCAGGAAGCAGTTCAAATCTTTGCAACCAAGATGGCACGGAAAGCACCACTTTGATTATTCAAACAGATAAAAATGCCAGTGTTTACTATGCAGACAAGAAAAGTTACATTTGCTTTTCAGGAGTTTGAAAGTTAAGGGTTACTTAAAATTTTTGAACAAGACATTTTAAGTTGTTAGTTCTCCTTTATTGGGCTAGGTAGCAGAGCAGTACGATGAGAGGAGTAGAACAGAAAGAAGGCAGAATTGAGACCTTTCAAAATTTTGGCCCAAGCGAGGGGGTATGGGGGCATCATTTGAGCTCCCTGCCTCAGGTGCCAAAATGTTGTGGGCCAGTAGTGGAGATCTGCCATAACCCCAAACTCAAGGGCAGGGCCGGATTTGCACCTTACGCACCCGTAGGCACAACATCTTCAGCGCCCCCCGTGCCTACAGCTGACCTTCATGTTTTCAGTAAAAAACCGAAACTTTTAACCCACTTTTAACTTTTAGGTGCCCCTAGAATGTCGGCACTCTCAGGCACATGCCTACTGTGCTTAATTGGAAATTTGTCCGTGCTCAGAGGTAGGGGAAGCAGAAGTGCAGACCCACATCCAGCATGCTTGCGCCCTGCAGAGTTCCCCTGATGGACATTTGCAGACAGATTGTAGCCCCTTTTTGAAAACTGAGCCTTAAATTTAATAGAGTATCTGGCTCTATATATTTAAGAGAATTGATAAGAGGATCATTCACTGTCATATCATTTCACTGATATGAAATGGACCTAGACTCATCCTGAAGAAACAACAAAGTCCAATTGCACTTTGGTGCCTCAGTCACTTTAATCCACATTTACACTTATTGCATTAATTTGAAGAAGACTGTGATGTGGCAATTAGTGAAAGGAAAAAGGAGTCCAGGAGAACTGGAAGTTTCTCAAGGAGACACTATTAAACATGCACCAGAAAACAATACCAATGTGAAGGAAAGAGAGGAAGAAGAGGCTAGTATAGCTCCATCAGGAGCTCTTTAGTGACCTGAAAATCAAAAAGGAATCCTAGAAAATGCAGAAACATGGACAAATTGCTAGGGATGTGTACAAAAGAATAGTATGTGTAGAGGCGAAATCAGAAAGGTTAAGGCTCCATTCAGTACTGGGTTCCATTCAGTAAATGTCATAAAAGAGAATAAGGAGAGTTTCTAGAAATACATTAGGAGCAAGCGAAAGATGAAGGAAAGCATAGGTCCTCTACTTAGCAGGGAAAGAGAGCTAATAACTGACATCAAGAAGATTTAGATGTTTAATGCCTGGTTTGCTTCAGTCTTCACTAAAAAAGGTACATGTTGAGCAGATACTTAACACAGTTGCTATTAACAACAAGGGGGGGAAGGACTGTAAGCCAGAATAGGAAAAGAATATTTAGACAAGTTAGATGTATTAAAGTTGGCAGAGCCTGATGAAATTCACCTTAGGGTACTTAAGGCACAAGCTGAAGCAATCTCAGAAGAAGTTAGCGATTATCTTTGAGAACTCATGGAGGACAGGTGAGGTCCCAGAGGTCTGGAGAAGGGCAAACATAGCACCAAATCTTTAAATAGGGGAACAAAGAGGACCCTGAGAATTATAGACTAGTCAGCCTACCTTCTATGCCTGGAAAGATATCGGGACAGATTATTAAACACTCAGTTTGTAAGCACTTATAGGATAACAGGTTCATAGAAAATAGCCCCCATGAATTGGTTAAGAATAAATCATGCCAAACCAACCTAATTTCCTTCTTTGACAGAGTTACTGGCCTTATGGATGGGGAAGCAGTAGATGAGATATATCTCGATTTTACTAAGGCTTTTGACCCAGTCTAATATGACATTCTCCGAAGCAAACTAGGGAAATGTGGTCTAGATCACAGGTTTTCAAATTATAGGGCATGTAGCGGGGAATGTGACGAGATTGTCGGGGGTATGAGGAGCTGACTGATGCAGGTTAACAAACACACAAAACAGGTGTGCAGGGTTGCAACGCTCCTCATTATGGTGGAGAGGCAGCCTGGTCAAATCTGGGGGCGCCGTGACCCTGTAAACCAGATCTCAAGCCCAGGGAGCTGGGCCCAGCCCAGCGGGACACAAGAGCTGCAGCTGCTACTCCAGGGTGAGTGTGGGGCAAACTTGCTCTTCAGCTCCTCCCCGGGCTGTAGCGGCTGACTCCCTAGTTTGCTCCCCACTCCCTGTTAAGGTCTTATCAGGTTCACCTGGTCTGGGGGCTTGGAGGGGAGCATGTATAGGGCATGAATCTCTGCCTGGGGGGAGGCACACCAAAAAAAGTTGGGGAACCTCTGGTCTAGATCAAATTGCTATAAGGTGGTGCAAAACTGATTGAAAGATGAACTCAAAGGGTGGCTAGCTGTCAGACTGTAGAACATACCCAGTGAGTCCCACAGGGGCCAGTCCTGAGTCTAATACAAGTCAATATTTTCATTAATGATTTGGATAGTGGAGTGGAGAGTACACTTATAAAATTTGTGGATGACACCAACCTGGGAGTGGCTGCTAGCACTTTGGAGGATTAGAATTTAAAACAACCTTGACAAATTGGAGAATTAGTCTGAAACCAACAAGATGTAATTAGACTTGTGCAAAGTACTAAACTTAGAAAGAAAAAAATTAAATGCACATTTTTAAAGTGGGGGATAAATAGCCAGGTGGTAGTACTGCTGAAGCAGATCTGGGAGTTATAGTGGATCACAAACTGAATATGAGTTAACACTATGATGCACTTGTGAAAAAATTTAATATCACTTTTGGGTGTATTAACATGAGGCATCATATGTAAGACACAGGAGGTAATTCTCCTGCTCTTTTTGACTCTGGTGAGGCCTCAGCTGGAGTACTGTGTCCAATTCTGGGAGCTGCACTTTAAGAAAGATGTGGGCAAATTGGAGAGAGTCCAGAGGAAAGCAACAAAAATTATAAAAGGTTTAGAAAACCTGACCTATGCGGAAAAGTTACAATAAACTGGGCATGTTTAGTCTTGATGGGGGAAAAGAATGCGGGTGGCCCTGATACTCTACAAATAGGTTAAGGGCTATTTTAAAGAGGACAGTGATCAACTGAAGACAGGGCAATAAGTAATGGACTTAATCTGCAGAAGGGGAGATTTAGGTTATATATTAGGAAGAACTTTCTAACTATAGGGATAGTTAAGCTGTGGAATAGGCTTCCAAGGAAAGTTGTGAAATTCCCATCATTTGAGGCTTTTAAGAACAGGTTAGACAAATACCTGTCAAGGATGATCTAGGTAAACTTGAGCCTGCCTCAGGGCAGGGTGGATGGACTTGATAACCTCTCAAACTCCCTTCCAGTCTTGAATTTCTATGATTCTATGATATCCTGGATTCTTGTCTGAAATAGAGCATTCAAGAGCCTATACTAGGCATATTCTTAGCAGTGCACCCTAAAAGGAAAGAATAATATTAATCCTGGAACTCAGTAGAGAAGGAATTTGTGAATACAAGACAAGGACTGGTGATCCACACTTGGGACCACCACAAGAAACACTTGATTGGGACCTCCTATATAATCAGTGTTGCCTCCCCTCTTAATAATACATTAAGCAAAGTGTAGAATTAGAGATCTCACATTTCAATTTCACACCTTCTGTGTGGCAACAGTAGGGTGTTATTATGTGAAACCATAATTTTAGGACAGCTATGTAGGTGGGGGCTAAGACTGATTAAGGCCTCATAAAACACAATGAAGAACTTGCATCTCAAGCAGTAAAATATGGGAAGGCAATGAAGGATTCAATCAGAGAGTAATGCATCTGAGCAGTAGGAGAGAAAGATTATTTTAACAGTGTCATTTTGGACACACTTGGGAGTTGTAAATAAACAGAAAGAGAATGACCAAGGTGAGAGATGACCAGGGTATGAACAGAAGTTTTAGCAGTGGGGAAAGGCGAAGGTTTAAAAGAGGAAGAACGATTAGGATGTAAGAGATTTGATATGTGGGGTGGTGAGAGAAGAGTTGAAGATTACAGTTAAAATATTTATCTGGGAAATGGGAAGGAGAGCCTGGAGGGAGGATGAACATAGAGATTAGGATCAGTACACTCACTATGTATAATTTTTATTTGCAATTTGCAGAAACTCAGAAATTTAGTCTGGGGCATTATTGGCAGTGCAGATAGCTCTGAAACTAAGGTTTCCTGACACTTTCCATAAGACACTTTATTTTCAGTTGTTTATGACTTTGCCAATCGTTAGCTATTTGGGCTGAAATTTTCTGTGCTGGGTGTTCACCTGAGGCTGAAGTTTTCTGAAAGTTTCACTGGAAATGGTTCACCTGTTTCAAAGAATGAGACTGGGGAAAATACATTGTTTTGCCCCTGTTTTTTTTTTTTTTTAAATCTTACAACCATTTCATTGCAGTACTAGCTCCTTCATGCTTTTGAGCAGGGACTTGAAGTGTGGTAGGGACGTCACCCCACTGTCAGGGATGTGCTTTTTGTGATCCCTGTGAAAATCTGCCCAAATTTGACCGAGTTATAAGCCTTTCAAAAAAAAATCACACTTCACACATGCTCAGCAGAGACTTGGTAGAGTCCAGCAGCTGAATACTATGAAGATTCCAGCTTCACTGAGTATGCACCAGCTCCTCACAGCTTCTATATGCTGACAAGACTGTACATATGCCATCCCTACCAAGGGACTGGACTTGCTTCAGCTCAGGGTTGCAGGGAGTGAGCAGGATTTTCCCAGCAATTGCTACTCTTGGTATCTAGGGGTAGCTATGGCACTAAGCACTGAAACTGAAAGCAGGGAGACTCTCAATGCTGGCTTCCAGGCAATAAGGAAGAACAGCCTAAGCTGAATGCACAGGATGAGTAACAGTGTGGGGAGAAGAGATGCAGAATATAGGGGCAGATGCAGGAGATTGGGGGAATTGGGTACAGGAGCCTGGGAGTGAAGGCGGTTTGGAGCATGAACCAGGAGTGGGGAGACAGGGGAAGGATAAGGCCAGATGAGAATAGAATTAGGGGCGAAGGATGGGGGCAGGAGCTGAGAAAGGGCGAAGGGGTCAGGAGCCAGGGAGAGGGGGAGAGGGTTGGGGACAAGGGGAGGAGTTGGGGAAGAGAGAGAATGGTTTGGAACAGAGAAGGATAGAAGGAGGGAGACAGGTGTATGAGACAGGGAAGGGGAAATGGGCAGGATCTGAAAGGGAAATCAGCAGGGGGAAGGGGAGTACTGTGGCTCGGAGCCTGGAAGTCGGGGAATGGAGCAGAAGGGGATAGGGAGAGGCTGCAGGAGACAGGTGCAGAGGATCAGTAAACACTAGAGAACACTGCTCTCTGGAACCAAGCCGTTTTCCTGAGCTGAATGTTCCTTTGCAATCAAACAAAGAGCTGGGAAACCCACTGACAAAGTGTGTGTCCCTATCCCCATTTAGTGGCAGGTCCACGTAGAACATAAGAATGGCCATACTGGGTCAGACCAAAGGTCCATCTAGCCCAGTATTCTGTCTTGCAACAGTGGCCAGTGGTAGGTGCTTCAGAGGGAAAGAACAGAACAAGTAATCATCAAGTGATCCATCCCCTGTCACCCATTCCCAGCTTCTGGCAAACAGAGGCTAAAGACACCATCCCCGCTCATCCTGGCTAATAGCCATTGACAGGCCTGCCGACAGCAACTCCGGGCCCCAGGGCAGAACAGTCAATGGGTCCCCACGCACACACACAAGCCGCGCCCACACGGATGTGGTCCGCCTGACATTTGGGCGGTGCTGCGCCTGCGCTGGTTGATGCCCAGCGAGCTGCCGGCTGCATTGCTCGGCGTGCTCTTCCGGCCTGGCCAGGGCCTCTACATGTCTGCCTGGTAGGTATGCCAACTGTCTAATTGTACAAACCCAAAGAACCTTGCCCCACCCCTTGCCCTGCCCCTTTCCTGAGGCCATGCCCCATCCCACCCCTTCTCCTAGGCCCCGCCTCTGCTCACTCCATCCCCTCTCCCTCTGCCGCTCGCTCTCCCCCACCCTCACTCACTTTCACCAGGCAGGGGGACTGGGTTGTGGGATGGGGTGAGGGTGCAGGCTCTGGGAGGAAGTTTGGGTGCGGGAGGAGGTGAGGGGTGCGGGCTCTGGGAGGGACTTCGGGTGTGGGAGGGGATGTGGCGTGCAGGCTCTGGGAGGGAGTTTGGGTGCGGGGGGGGGTGTGGGGTCAGGTTCTGGGAGGGAGTTTGGGTGCCGGCTCTGAGCTGGGGCAGGAGGTTCGGGTGCAGGAGGGGGTCAGACGGTCGGCGCTTACTCTGGGCAGTTCCTGAAAGCGACCGGCACACCACTCTGGTGGCGGCTCCTAGGTGAGGAGCCCGGGGGGGGTCTCTGCACGCTGCTGACCACAGGCACTGTCCCACAGCTCCCATTGGCAGCAGTTCCTGGCCAACGGGAGCTGCAGAGTTGGCGCTGGGGGCAGGGGCAGCGCGTGTAGACCCCCTTACCTCCCCCAGGGCCGTAGGGCTGTTCTGGTCACTTCTGTGAGCGGCGTGGAGTGAGGGCAGGCAGGAAACCTGCCTTAGTTCTGCTGCGCTGCCGGTGGTGGCGGCTGGGGGCCCCTGGGAATTTTTAGATCACCCGGGCACCTGGGCAATTGCCCCCTTTGCCTCACCCCCATCGGAGGGCCTGGCCATTGATGGACCTATTCTCCATGAATGTATCTAGTTCTTTTTTGAACCCTGTTATAGTGTTGGCCTTCACAACATCCTCTGGCAAAGAGTTCCACAAGTTGACCGTGCATTGTTCTTCCTATTGTTTATTTGAAATCTGCTGCCTATTAATTACATTTGGTGATCTGCTAGTGTTATGAGAAGGAGTAAATAACACTTCCTTATTTACTTTCTCCACACTAGTCATGATTTTATAGACCTCTAACATATTTCCCTTTAGTTGCCTCTTTTCCAAGCAATAAAGTCCCAATCTTATTAATCTCTCCTCATTTGAAAGCTGTTCCATGCCCCAATCATTTTTGTTGACTTTTTAGAAGCTACCAGTTGTTCTGTTAGCTAAATGGTAAAGGGCTGTGCTTTGGACTAGAAGATCCCAACCCCTGCCTCATTCACTGCACAGGATGGACAGTGCTCATGTGGGAGGCGTCTCATGGAAAAAAAATCTTATGAGATGTGATGTGACATTATCTAATTAAAATATGACTATATAGATCATTGTTGCAACCACTATGATATATTTGCCACAAATGTTATACAAAATGTGGCATGTAAAATATCCATGAAAAGGTTATGATTTGCTGGTTATGATTATGCTATCTGTATGCAAGTATCATTTTTGTATTTGAAGTTATGAATATTGGCTCTCTACTTGGATTTCAAATGTTTGCTCCTGGGGGAACGCCCATGAAATAGTTAGTCGGCACATCTTGGAGGGATTATTCAAATTGGGTGGCCCATCAAAAGAACATTTAACTGACAATGGACCATGGGAGACGCCCATCTACACTTAATGGAATTTCCTGCTGTGACTAGGAGAAATGCATGAACATGTGACTTGGCCATGTGACTCCAAACTCCATCTTGTTGCTGTAATTTTCCACAGTAAGGAACAATGGGATTCCTTCCACATGGCAAAAGCTTTAAAAGGCCCAACATCCTCCTCCATATTGCCTCTATCCTGCTCCAGCCTCTTTCTTGCCCAAGCCTCTGGACTATGAGCTTACACTAATGGGTACATTCTAACCAAGGAATTGTGGACCTTCCAATGATTTGGAAGCAACCAAAGACTTGACTTAAGCCAGCAGTTTATTCCATCACTGCTACAAGCCTAAACCAAGAACTTTGCAATTACTGTATGTATTTGATTCCTTTAACCTATTTTAACTCTCACCTTTCTTTCTTTCTTTTTATAAATAAATCTTTAGATTTTAGATACTAAAGGACTGGCATCAGCATGATTTTTGGGTAAGATCTGAGTTATATATTGACCTGGGTGTGTGGCTGGTACTTTGGGATCAGAAGAACCTATTATTTTATGAGACTGGTTATAGAGAACCACTCATCTCTAAATCCAGTGTTTTTGGTGGTGACATAAGAACTGGAATGCCCAAGGAAACTGCTTTTATCACTTCTTGTTAGCCAGTGTGATGAAACAGAAGTTTATTTTAGTTGCTGGTTTGGTATATCTCATGAAAGATTAGCCACCAGTCTTGAGATGTATATTGAGATGTATATGCCTTATTTCTCAGAAGTTCATCCTGAATTTGACATCCTCAGTCATGACCCGCTGAGGCACTGTTAGAAGATCATATAATTAAAGATTGTATACATAATGCACAAGGGAGCAAATTAAGGTTGTACAGGCAACCTTAATTCTAGCATTTCCTAGCTTTTGGGTGCTCGACTTTGCAACCTTAATGTTTCTTTAATGTAATTTTTTGAATATAGTGTATATACAGTATCCTACTACGTACACATGAACCAAACTTCTGTTTGAAGCAGGCCTTGGTAGGAGGTCTCACAAAGCTGAATTTTACAGACTTTTCTGGCAATGTTGTACAATATTCTACTAACTCTGCCTGTGTGGTGAGATGGATTTTTTGTTTTTGAGTGGTGACCATTTTCACTGGTTTATGCTGTGATTCATATTACTTTTTGGCACTATACCTGGTTATTTTCTACAATGTTCACATCTAATAAACATGTTGTTTGCAATGTTGGTGTAGCTGTGTTGGTCCCAGGATATTAGACAGACAAGGTGGGTGAGGTAATATATTTTATTAGACCAACTGCTGTCGGTGAGAGAGAGAAGCTTTCGAGCTGCGCAGAGCTGTTCAGTCTGGGAGCAGTAGTCGGAGGACTTGAAATGCCACAGCAGCAAAATGGAGTTCTCCCATCAGCATAGGTAATCGACCTCACTGAGGCTATGTCTACACTGCAGACCTTACGGCAGCTGTACCGCTGCAGCTGCGCCACTGTAAGGTCTCCCGTGTAGCCACTCTATGCCATCAGGAGAGAGCATAATTAAACCACCCCATAGCGCTGTCCACACCGGCGCTTTTGTGGTGGAACTTTTGCCGGTGGGGGTTGGGGGCTTCACACCCCTGACCGACAAACGTTTTACCAGCAAAAGTGCCAGTGTAGACATAACCTGAGAGGTGGTTGCTGTGTCGATGGAAGAATTCTTCCATCAACCTAGCGCTGTGTGCACTGTGGATTAGGTTGGTTTAACTATGTCACTCAGGGGGGTGGATTTTTCACTGCCCTGAGTGATGTAGTTAAGCCAATTAAATTTTTTAGTGTAGACCATGCCAAAGTCTCACAGCTAAATACAACAGATTGTTTAGCATAAAGTAGTTAACACATATCTTAAGAGACCACTCGCACCCCTTTCTTGACCTATGACTGGAGGGGTGTTAATGGGCCACTTCACCTTGAGTGGTCTTAGAATATGTGTTAACTATTCATGCTAAACAAACAATCTGTTCTAACTTGTATTTAGCTGTGACACTCTGATGGCAGGTCTATGCTGCAGCAGCACCACTGTAGTGCTTCAGTGGATATGCTACCTATGCCAATGGAAGCGACTTTCACATCAGAATAGGTACTACACCTCCCTGAGAGCGGTAGCTATGTTGACGGGAGAATTCTCCCATTGACTTAGCGCTGTCACCTTGGGGGTTAGGTGCATGCAGCTGCATTGCTCAGGGGTGTGGATTTTTCACACCCCTGAGCAACCCGGTTATATGAACCTAATTTCCTAGTGCAGACCTGGCCTTAGCACTTTTCCCAGACCTGAAGAAGAGCTCTGTGTAACTCTAAAGCATGTCTCTTTATTGTTCCAATAAAAGATATTGCCTCACCCACCTTGTCTCTCCAAAAAACATAGCATTAAAAAAACCCTTTGCTTCTCTGTTATATAGGGTTATCTTTAGTTTCTTGTGTGACTTCTCACGCAGAAATCCTGAGACGCACTCCTGCTAGCATACAGACTTTCAGTGAATATGAAATAGAAGAGAGATAGTTGGGTTTAATTACGGCTCAGGAAATTCTACTGTGAATATTGGGATGTATTCAAGGCACAAGTAGAAAGGTTTCTACATTTCTATCATTAAAATAGGCTATCAAAAGAGACAGCAGAAACCAACACGTTACTAATAAACGACGACAAAGAGTTTGTCCCTATCCCCATTCCGTACAACGTAGAATAACCCATAAGTCGGTTTTAAAGTATAAAAGATTTGGTTTATGGGAGGTCTGGACAGACTTCTTTTTAATAAAGATTTTAAAATGCAAAGAAGTAAAGGTGAATGAGGCTCCCTTACAACAGATCATATCATCTAATAGGATTTTTAAGTATTCAGTATATTTTGAAGCACACAGTAGACAAATATTGATAGAAGAGTGATTTAGAAATCAATATAGTAGTCAGCTATTCATTCCTTCTGTATTATTGAAAGGTTGGCCATTATTTTCACTGACATAGTAATAGAACAAGGAAAAATACAAACGTGAGGCCATTCAGAGTTCCAGGGACAGAGGATGTCTTTCAAATATTTCACTGAGGCCTTAGGGATTTTCTTTGCCCTGTTTTGTTGTTGACGTCTGGTCCCTCCAGCTGTTCCTTTACAATTGTGCCTCACTCTAGCACTTTCCAATACTTCTCTGCTTACCTATCCTGGGGAGCAGAAGTCTCAGAACAATCATAATCCCTGGCATGACACAGGAGTTTCAGAATGAGGACCGAATTGCTGCATACAAATTAGGATGGCTGGTAAGCCTCTACAGCACCTATCCATCAGACCGTGCCTCTGCAGGACAACACAATATATCCTAAGCTAAAGGTCTGAAAGGGCTTTTGTCAACTGTCCTGTTTTTTTTTAAAAAAATGTTTTGTCTATGGTTTTAGAAATGAATAGGGTAGTTATTAGCATAAATCCCAGACATAACTTTAAAAGAAAGGTAGATTAAACTGTAAAACTACAGTCACACTGTAAATTCTCTGCAGTTTTTTGACAGTAAAATTTGATGCAGTGAAAGCAATGGTAGAATTCCCAAGTTCTGGGTTATTTTATAGGGGTTCCTCCTTCTGAACAGACCAGTGTTAGCTGACAAACGAGTAATACTTGGTATTTCCCAGTCAGCCCCTACTGTGTCCCAGTCATCAGCTGAGCTCTTGCACTAAGGACTTTTAGGGGCAGGGAGGGAATCCTTCCAATGTGTAAAACTATCAGATTTTATGAACATTGCAGAAGGATGCTGTGATGGATTGCAGAAGAGTACACTATCTTCACTGCCACCTGCTGGGAAATTATGTCAATTTTATTGCTTTGTTTTTGTTGACTGAATACATTAAATGCCTATTATTTCATGCAGTATCTCTGTGTTTATGTTCATGCAATGTTTTTCTGATTGAAAAGAAAGTTTACTTGTCTCCAGGTTCTTTTCATGTGTACCTTTTATGGTTGATGATTACATGGATTTTAATCTTAAGCTCTAAATGCCATGTTTGCTTATTTACTTCAAGGCATTCTTTAGTACTGCCTTTCTACATCGTGCAGTTTTATTTTAGATGTGTTTGTGTGCATTATTTTTGTTCATGTTGATACAGGTCTTTGTTTAGGTTTTTTTTTTTTTAATGAGGCATGATGATTTTTGTGTGTTTTTGCATACTTAGCCTATTTAAAGAATTTCATGCACAATTTCCTTTTCATGTTTCACTTATTTTCTTTAACATTCCATTCTCCTCTCCCTCTCCTCCCCCCTGTTCATTTTTTCCCCAACTGCAGACATTTTTGCAGGTCATTGGCCTTGTAATTTCCCTCTATGAAGCAAACAGTTTTTGCAATTGGCACCTTTCAAAATGTAATGTTTTGCATCGTGATGTGCTATAGTGAAACACATGACTTTCTCATTTTTCCTGAACACAGCAGTATGACATACTGCAATCGTGCATCAAATTGCAACAAGAAACCATTATTTTCATGGGCAGTAATACCCGGATATCTGAAGAAATTGGTTCTAATGTTGGGTGAAAAAGCAAAAGTTGATAGACAGCTTCATTATATTCATGAGTGCAGTGTTTTGTTTTTTAAGGTACAGCTTTGCTGTGTTCACAGTGGAGAAATGTATATAACGGTAGATCATTGAAAACTTATATAACGGTGTTGATAATCACAAATGCAGTACTGTGTTCAGTTTGGTAATATCGCCACCCTTCTAGTCTAACAATCCACCAGATACACAAATTTCTCCACTGTAAATACACTCTGAACACACTGAAGTCAATAGGGCTACTTTCATGCTTAAGATCAGGCACATGAACTCACCTTGTTGACTAGGGCCCCAGGGGCATAGGGAAACAAACAAAATTATTTGTTCAAGGCCACTGTTCAAAGTTCATGACACAGCTGGGAAAAGAAACTAGCGTTTCTGACTTCAAGTCCCATGCTCTTACTACTAGACAGTGTGTCTTTTCAACTACAGTACAAGTTATAGTTAAAGAGATGGCAGACGGAACTACTAAAATGGAGAAAACGGAGTAAGATCTGCAGCCAGTATCTATTGGCACAGCTCCACTGATCTCCATGGAGCTATACCAAAAAACACCAGTTGAAAATCTGGCAGAGGATATTGTTTACTACATTTCTATTACTCTCTGAAAACAAGCTCCGTGTGTCAATAAACAGAATGAATGATCACATAGGCATGGTCTGTGCAAGATGCCTCCTACAGACATACTAAGGTACTTTAATTCTAGCCTGCAGCTCATTGGCTGTTTCAGCGTGGTATGTCTCTTAAAGCAAGACCATTAATTGTACCAGCTTTGCCAAGTTAATGTGGTGTTTTTGTAAAATGCACAGATTTTTTTTATGGACTAGATTGGGATGAATGCACTCATTTTCAGATCAATCACATATTAACTCTGTTCTCCTGAGAGGAAGGGCAGTGTATAGACCCATTAGAACCCTACCTTCTCCCCCACATTAACAAGGTAGGTTTCATTCCTGCTTACAGCTGGTTGGATTAGTTGTTGCACCTATCTGAGAACGTGGGGGCATTTTTTTGTAAATAGAAAAAAAATGGTGAAATAATGTGTTATTCAAGCAGTTCTGTATATGATCAATTAGTACCTGCAAGTAAAGTATCCAGTATTTTCCCTGTCAGACATTGAATTGTTTATTTGAAAATAAACTTTTTCATTACTTGACCCGAGAAAATCCTGATGATTCCTCACATGTGATACTAACAAGAAACTTTTAATGATACCCCAAGGAGTTTTAGTTTTTGAAAAACACAGAATAATTTTATTCAAAAAGAACCATCCAGATTCATTCCTGGTCTCAGGCCTGTAAAGGTTGGGCAACTCAGAAGTCTGTTCTTAACTGCTGACTAGTTATGGCCTGCAAAGCTCCATACGCTGATTGGGGATTGCTAGAGCACATTTCATTTTGGCCAGTCACCTTACCTACCCTTTGCACTGCAGCTATGTGGAGAGATGCCCATTGACTGATGGGGACTCCCCCTTCCCCAGTAGGGTTATCCCCAGCAGAGGTGGCATGGATAGTCTCCATCCACTTTTTGCAGCCCGCTCTTTGATCTTAGGATTTCTTTGCTGGATAGCAGACAAGACATCCACTATATTGTATAATTTCAGGCCCCAGTCTTGAAAACTCAGATGCGTCTCCTCTGCTTGACTTTACTCATGTGAGCGGATCCGTTGGGCTACTCATGTGAGTAAAGATAACCATACGTGTAAGCATGTCTGGGATCAAACTTTGCCTGATTTTAATGTAGATTCCATTTATTAGTAAATAGGACATGGAAAAACAAAAGACTAAAATAAGCTGTTTGCTAGAAATTTTGTTAATTTTGGGTACCCTCTATCCTTCAAACATTTTGTGAGCTACTAAAGTCTGGCAGACTCTTCTTCCTATTGTAAGTCATGGCAAATAGTTGTATACTGCAAAATTAGACTTTACACAACTGCCTATCACTTCCTTCTACCAAGGATGAAGTAGAGGGTAATCTTGTGGCTCAAATATTTGGGCCCAACCCTGCAAAGCATTGAGCAATCACAACTCACTATGACTTAAATAGAAGTCAAGAGTGTTGAGCACCTTACAGGAGCAGGCCCCTTGTTGGTAACAAAAAGTGTTTGTAGATTTCAGGAATTATTTCCTCCTCTCCTGGGATCTTCTGAATCTGAAACAGGAAAGCTGGGCTGGCTCCAAATTCCATTAAAATTGTGCTCAAGAGATTAAAAAAGTATCATTTGTGTTGGCTTCACTGAAGGAAAAATCACTAGAGGTTTCACACGACTACCTTTTATAATGCTTCCTGCCAAGATTTAATATTTGTCAAAGAGACCTAATTTTCAATAAGGCAAATAGGAACAACCTGAAAATTTCCTTGAATGTCAGGGAAACCAACCAAGTGTGCTTTTTTCATTTATTGTTCTAACAGGATTATGTTTGGATAATAATACAAATATTTTTTGCTACTGAAAATTATGCTCATCTGATGAGATGTGAATTAATACATCAAATTAAATCTGACAGCTGTTTAGTATGCCATCAGAATTGTCTCACTGTTACCTTGTTTTCCCTTGCTGTTTCATGTGTACACTTGTCTCATTATATACTTAGACCGTCTTCTAGTTTTATGTTTGTACAGCGCCTAGCTCAATGGCGCTGATCCCTGACTAGAGCCTGTAAATTCTACAGCATCACATATAATATTAAGAATAAAAGATTGGACTTGCAGCATACTACAGAGTTACTCATGATGCTGTAGCTTGTTACAAGTTGTCCATTAATCTTCATGGCTTGGTTTGTGCTTGTCTCAGTTTGTATTTTTCATATTTTTAAATATACTTTCAAAAGACAGTATTTTGATACATAAAAACATTTTATTACTACTTATTGTAATGGACATAAAACATAAATTGAAAATTGTTGCTCCTTTGCTGAGCAGTAGCAAATTGCAGGGCCTTGTAGGTTAGTTTTGTATTAGGGGCAGAAATCAAGGACTCAGAGCCAAAGTATTTTCTAGTTAAATGTGTTAATTTACAAGATGCAAATGAGTTCTTTTTCTTGGAACAGAAGAGATCATACACTTCTTACAGGCAACCTCAGCTAAGGCATGGGTCATGAAGGAACAGCTCTCTTCATCCCTGTCCCTGACTCTGACTTGACTGGGCCTTGTGTAGAAAAGATTTAGTGGTGTGATGTTAGAATACAAGAAAAGTCTAATACACACTAGGCAGCACATACTTTAACGACTTCTGGTTGAGTTAAAGCCTGGGCCGCTCAGACTTTGAGTTGACCAGCTTAGCATATGTTAAAAGGCAGCGGCCCAGATTCTCAATGGTATTTAGGTACCTAATGCCAACTGATTTCAATTGGAGTTAGATGCATAAATACCTTTGATGATCTGGACCAGTATGCCTTGTCTACACCATATTTTTCACATGCACTAGCTAACTTTCCATCACCAAACCTGTTATCCTAGGTTCCAAGGCCTGTCGAGACTGGTTAACATACTGTGATGGAATGCACTCCTCTATTCACACCCTACACAGCAGTGTAGTAATCTTTGTACAAAATATGCCTTGTGGGGTATCATTTGATAACTCACTGGTCATTAATATCATGATGAAATGTGTGTAGCAACATTATATGTAAAGTTATGAAGTCCCCCTGAACGATGTTGGTATCACATGTTCAAACCCACATAATACCGATTAGGCAGGACTGGTCAACCAGGTCTTTAAGCAAGGAATGTGTGTTTACCTCAATTTACATATAAGTAGTAACAAGGTCCTTTAAACAGCAAGAAGGAGACAAGGCAAACCTGCATTTTAGCAAACAGTAGCAAGAATCCTCTTTCAGGATGAGACCCCATATCTCCATCCATATCGCTGGAAGGAACTTTATCTTGGGTAACCATCAGGAAAATCCATTGGTGATCTTCCTGAAAACACCATCCTGGCCACTATGGATGTAGAAGCCCTCTACACCAACATTCCACACAAAGATGGACTACAAGCCGTCAGGAACAGTATCCCCGATAATGTCACGGCAAACTTGGGGGCTGAACTTTGTGACTTTGTCCTCACCCATAACTATTTCACATTTGGGGACAATGTATACTTTCAAATCAGTGGCACTGCTATGGGTACCCGCATGGCCCCACAGTATGCCAACATTTTTATGGCTGACTTAGAACAACGCTTCCTCAGCTCTCGTCCCCTAATGCCCCTACTCTACTTGCACTACACTGATGACATCTTCATCATCTGGACCCATGGAAAAGAAGCCCTTGAGGAATTCCACCGTGATTTCAACAATTTCCATCCCACCATCAACCTCAGCCTGGACCAGTCCACACAAGAGATCCACTTCCTGGACACTACGGTGCTAATAAGCGATGGTCACATAAACAGCACCCTATATCGGAAACCTACTGACCGCTATTCCTACCTACATGCCTCCAGCTTTCATCCAGAGCACACCACACGATCCATCGTCTACAGCCAAGCTCTACTATACAACCGCATTTGCTCCAACCCCTCAGACAGAGACAAACACCTATAAGATCTCTATCAAGCATTCTTACAACTACAGTACCCACCTGCTGAAGTGAAGAAACAGATTGACAGAGCCAGAAGAATACCCAGAAGTCACCTACTACAGGACAGGCCCAACAAAGAAAATAACAGAACGCCACTAGACATCACCTTCAGCCCCCAACTAAAACCTCTCCAACGCATCATCGTACAACCTATCCTGAAGGACAACCCATCATTCTCACAGATCTTGGGAGACAGGCCAGACCTTGCTTAAAGAGAGTCCTCCAACCTGAAGCAAATACTCACCAGCAACCACACACCACACAACAGTGCCGCTAACCCAGGAACCTATCTTTGCAACAAAGCCCGTTGCCAAATGTGTCCCCATATCTATTTAGGGGACACCATCATAGGGCCTAATCACATCAGCCACACTATCAGAGGCTCGTTCACCTGCACATCTACCAATGTGATATATGCCATCATGTGCCAGCAATGCCCCTCTGCCATGTACATTGGTCAAACTGGACAGTCTCTACGTAAAAGAATAAATGGACTCAAATCAGACGTCAAGAATTATAACATTCAAAAACCAGTAGGAGAACACTTCAATCTCTTTGGTCACTCAATTACAGACCTCAAAGTTGCAATTCTTCAACAAAAAAACTTCAAAAACAGACTCCAATGAGAGACTGCTGAATTGGAATTAATTTGCAAACTGGATACAATTAACTTAGGCTTGAATAGAGACTGAGAGTGGATGGGTCATTACACAAAGTAAAACTATTTCCCCATGTTTATCCCCCACCTCCACCCCCCACTGTTCCTCAGACATTCTTGTCAACTGTTGGAAATGGCCCACCTTGATTATCACTACAAAAGGTTCTCCCCACCCCCGCTCTCCTGCTGGTAATAGCTCACCTTAAGTGATCACCCTCTTGTTACAGTGTGTATGGTAACACCCATTGTTTCATGTTCTCTATGTATATAAATCTCCCCACTGTATTTTCCACTGAATGCATCCGATGAAGTGAGCTGTAGCTCATGAAAGCTTATGCTCAAATAAATTGGTTAGTCTCTAAGGTGCCACAAGTACTCCTTTTCTTTTTGCGAATACAGATTAACATGGCTGCTACTCTGAAACCCCACAGGAAAATGTATTTCAAAGGGTGACAACTATAAAAGTAAGGGGAAAAAAGAACCCAAATAATTTCTCCCTATCCATCTCTCTCCTCTTCAGCTAAGAAGACAACAGAAACAGCGGTTGGACTTTGGGGGCAGATCCTGGCCTGAGAATTTGGTCAGGAATGTTACTGGGAACCTGTGGTAAGAACTTCACCTTGAAGCAAGTCTAATTTGTTAACTTGAGAAAGTGTTTTATCTTTATTTCTCTTATAATCTTTCTGACTTTAATGCCTTATACTTGTACTCACCTAAAATCTCTCTTTGTAGTTAAATAAATTTGTTTTCCATTCGAAGAAGTAGACTGTTGTATATTGATCCCTTTAGAGGGGCAATGGACCTAATGTATCTGGACTGTCCAGGAGAGGGATGGACAGTGCAGAACACATGGAGAAAATCTGAGACTAGAAGTGTGTTGGAATCATCCTGAGTAACCAAGGCTGCTGGAAACCAGAGTGTGGCTGGTGTTTGCTGACAGGCTGCTGGGGTCAGAGCTGCTGGACCAGGGATGTAGCTATACAGAGACACTCAGGGTGTGACCTGCACATTGTCTGGCTGTTTGAGAGGAGTCCAGGTTGGGGGCCACAGCAGGTTGGGGGCCAAGGCTGCTGGAAGCCAGAGCGTGGCTGGTGTTTGCTGACAAGCTGCTGGAGTCAGAGCTGCTGGACCAGGGATGTAGCTATACAGAGACACTCAGGGTGTGACCTGCACATTGTCTGGCTGTTTGAGAGGAGTCCAGGTTGGGGGCCACAGCAGGTTGGGGGCCAAGGCTGCTGGAAGCCAGAGCGTGGCTGGTGTTTGCTGACAGGCTGCTGGAGTCAGAGCTGCTGGACCAGGGATGTAGCTATACAGAGACACTCAGGGTGTGACCTGCACGTTGTCTGGCTGTTTGAGAGGAGTCCAGGTTGGGGGCCACAGCAGCAAAGCATTGTGGGGAACCTTGGGCTGCAGGGCAAGTGGTGACACAGCCCCTCATTGGCCTGGACTGTACCCTGGAATATCATACATACTGGTCCCTGTTCCTGCCCCAGCCACTAGGATTTATCCTTGGGAAAACTCATAGCCCAAGGCTATTCATTGATGCCCACATTGTCTTGAAGAGTGGCGTGATCATTACCTCTCATTTGAGCAGTTACTCTACAACACAAAGGAACTTCAGAAAACTAACTATCCATCAACTGAGTGCTGTAATCCACACACGTAATCCCCTTAATTTTGGTTTGGGGTACAGTTAAAATATAGCATCTCTAATGCTTTCTTTGGAAGTTTTCATTCTGAGAGCTTATACATCAAAGATTCATAACATGCATGTGTTGCTATAATAATACATATAGTGGATACGACAGACTTCAAACCTGATGTTAAAGTCACAACTCAAGTAAATCTCCAGTTGAAAACTGCCTCTTTCCCCTGGTGGTGGGGCAGTGCCCCACCCCCAGGCCAGATTGGGCTACAGCAGGCCAGAGGGGCTGTGCAGACAGGCAGCCAATCAGAGAGGGCCTGCGGGGAGCCAATCAGAGGTGAGCAAGAGACATCCAATCAGGGCCAGGTTGGGCCCTATATAAAGTCTGCCCAGGCAAGAGGGAGGCAGTTTCTCCCAGACCTTCAAAGGAGAAGGTCTGTCTCCTGAATCTGGCCTGGCTGAGCAGAAGGGACCTCCAGCTCGGTACCTGCTAGGCTGCAGGCCCTGATAGAAGGGCCCACAAGGTGCAAAGGGGCTGAAGGGGAAGCGGCCCAGGGAGGAGAAGGAGAGGTGGACAAGGGGAGCGAAGGAGGGCAGGGAGGCTGCTGCCAGAAGGTCCCTGGGCTGGGACCCCCTTTCCCCCTTGTATTACACTTGGCTGTTAGAAGTGGCCATAGCAGACTGCACCTGACCCCTGACAGAAGGGCTTAGACTTTAGGGGTGTGGTTGGCCACTGTGGCTAGGGTGAAGCGGAAAGACTGCTGTTAAACACCCCATCCCCACCCCCGGAAGGGGGTGAGCGTGGACTAGGGGGCACTGCCGGAGGGCAGTGTCCTAAAGAGGATGCTGTGAGAAGGGAGCAACGTGGGTCCAGATGCCAACAGAGAGAGGAGAGACAGATGGGACACCACCAGTGGAGGGCGTTCCAAATGGACTGAGCTAATTCCCAGAAGTATTAACAGGAGGTGCCACGGGGGTGAGTTCCCAACTCCATCACAACCCTCAACATCTGTAGAATATCTTTATTTAGTAAATCAGAGCTCTGAGCCTGCAAAAACTTAAGCATATGCATAGATCTTTGCAAGACGAGGCTTACCTAGATTTACTTTGTCACTTTATATTTGTTTAGATGTTCATGTTTATGTAATTGTATGTCTCTTTT
This sequence comes from Chelonia mydas, assembly GCF_015237465.2. Classification (NCBI taxonomy): domain Eukaryota; kingdom Metazoa; phylum Chordata; order Testudines; family Cheloniidae; genus Chelonia; species Chelonia mydas. The sequence continues at coordinate 70,362,393 of NC_057851.1, read as the reverse complement.
ATATGAAAATCATAAAATCTAAATTAAAGGAGGGGGAAAAATCCCAACTTCCTCCCAGATCCTCAAAGGAGGTTAGGCACCCATTGATTTCAAAAGAAATTAAGTGCCTAAATTCCTTTGAGGATCTGGCCTTAATGATTGTATGTTAAACAAAAATAATGACTTCCAATGATATGCAGTCTCTATAAGAGTTTGCTTGGCCACTAGAAGAAAAAAACCTCTCTGGAATATTTCCAGCAAAAGTTGGCTCAGAGAACAAGACAAATGCTGTGCAGTAAAACTTGTTCATTTAAGCTTTCAGGCCTCAACTCAGCAAAGCATTTAAGTCCACCCACATCCATCAAAACACTTGTTTAAACTTCCAAGCACATGCTTATGTCCCTTTGAAATCAGAGCAGTTTTGTTAAATAGTGGCAGACTGCTGAACTGGGCCATAATGGGTTGTCTGAGTTAATAGCCTGATTTACACTAAAAAGTTAGATTGACCCACCTACATTGCTAAGGATTGTGAAAAATCCACACACTGAGTGATATAGGTAAGCTGATCTAACCTCAGGATTCTTCCGGCGACCGACCTACCACCTCTCATGGAGATGGATTACCTACGCCAATGGGAGAATCCCTCCTGTCAGCGTAGATAGTGTCTACACTGAAGCGCAAGAGTGGCATAGCTGTAGTGTTTCAAGTGAAGACAAGCCCTATTTGAAGAGGAACTGTGAACAGGTCTATATTTTTGACACAGACTTCTAAATAAACATTGTTTCGCGTAGCATCTGGTCTAAATAAAATGTCACAAGCAGCAGACCTAAGCAGTTTTCATGATTTAAACCAGCCTCCTGTTAAAACCATTTTAACACAATTTAATTGACCCCTGCAAATGAGGCTGAACTGTCTCCAAACCATTTTTTAAAAAGCATTTTGGAATAGGAGCCTCACCCTCCATTGAACTCAGCTGGAATCTTGAATACACAAGGAATACAGTGCCTAGGTTGAATCTGATGTTTGGTCATTGAACTGTATATTAGGGATCTGACCAAGACACTGAGAAAAGCAGGTGTTCTAACACTCTCCTTTTAGCAAAAGAACTGCCGTTTTACACAATGTTTTCCAGTTACTCTCATTCTTACCACTGATCTATTATAAATAAATTGGTGCTTAACAAGGCCAAAAAATATTTTCAAACTCAATGCACACACTAAAGAGAATGAAAGGCTAGCTCTGGGTGGAAGCTGCAAAGCAGACAACTGTTTTGCAATAATCACTCAATCTGAATCATACCAGCATGTCAATTCAGTCCATGCAGAAAATAGGGAGCCTCTGAGCACCTACATCTGCTCTTCAATCTGGATGTTAGCTCACTGAGGTCAAGAACTCTGTCAGCTGTAGTGGCTGCTCCTCTGAATTGCCTGTCCAAAAGAGTAAAGGCCACTAGAAACACTGTTTCCAGGCAGAGAACAGCTGACTGGCACCGGTGTTTGAATTCCAAGTGGACTTGAGGTATTTTTATATCTTCAGGTTGGTAAATTTCAACAGCGTGCATGCTGCCAAAACTCAGCGTATGCTTAAAGTTTCATGCATATTCATGAGACACTAAATTATTTTAGAGACTAACAAATTTATTTGAGCATAAGCTTTCGTGAGCTACAGCTCACTTCATCGGAGAGCTTATGCTCAAATAAATTTGTTAGTCTCTAAGATGCCACAAGTACTCCATTTCTTTTTGTGAATACAGACTAACACGGCTACTACTCTGAAACCTAAATTATTTTAGGCCCTCATGCATCCTTTAAAGAAGGATGCTACATTACTCACCCAATACTTAAATAAGGCTGTCAAGGTATTTTCCTTAAGTTTTCCTTATTCATTTGTTGTTCCATAATATCTTAGGATGTTTCCACAATAATGTTTTTCTGCTTTGCACATGCAGATCTCTTAAGTGTTGCTTATATTGGTGGGAACGGAGGACATTATTTTTGAAAAAATAAGCACACTAGAACACCTTTTATTTTAAAAATACTTTGAGAAAGTGGCAAACAGATACCCTCTTTCTTGAAAGTACAGTTTTGGGTCTACAGTCTCGACAGTGGGTCTAATAATTAGGACTGCGATATTTAGACTCTCTAGAATAAGCAGTTCAAAGCCTAGCAAGGTCAATTCAATCCTTCACTCTTCTGAAGTAGATAAATTGAATTCCATGCAGTTCATTAGGTCTGAATCTTTTGTCCAAGATCTTAGTAACTCAGGCTGTGCTTGTTCTGCGTAGATATTAAGGGCTCGCTTCTGTAACCCTTATCCTATTTAAGTCAATGGAATACCAGTGTAAATGCTGCTCATTGCAATCCTTATTCGCAATACCAGGCCCTTTTCATGGAAATAGAGGTTTAATGTGAGTTTGTCATTGGCCAAAATATAACTTTCCATGCTCTGTGCACACTGTCTGCCTGACTCCTATACTCCAGTTGAGAAGTGACTGTATTTTACTGCTGAAGAAATGACTTATATTGAAGTCAAAGGGTCTACTTGTGTGAGATGGACAAGCAGGTCTAATAATTTCATTCTGAATTCTGTTTTACTGTTATGAAGTACAAGCTATTATAACAGTTTGTGACTGAATTTCTTATTTAGACTAAGGGTGAAATGCTGGGCTGCATGGCTCCCCTCACCAGCTTTGCACATTTCCAGTCCTGGGTGGCTCTATGGGAACTTAGACAGTTTCAGGGTCCTGTCAGAGTTATGTTATGTTAGGGCCTCAGGTTGCCCTATGGGCTGCAGTGCTATCCAAAATCTTCACAATACTGAGGACTGCTGTCCCAACCCTGAGATGGTCATACTGTCTCTATGCCATTGCCTGGGCTTGCTAGGGGGTCCTTAGGAGGCAACCTTTAAACTGTTTTCTGCGGTGCCTGTGCTGGGGAAATCCTTCCCCGGTCAGACCCAGATCTTTGAGGGCTGCTTGACATTGTTCTCGTCCTTTTACTCAATATAAGGGGGCCAGAGCAGGAGTAAAGTTCTCACCTTAGGTATGCAAATATACCAGTTTCACTATTATAATCACTAATAAAATTCCATTACATATAATAAAATTACAGTTGGGATTCATCTGGCCCTTTTGATTTTACTTTTAGTTTGAACTGCATATAAAAACATTGCGAAATACTTACTCCTGACTGGCTCTTTTTAGGGCTAAATTTAATTGTTTACATTCTGTTGCAGACATTTTGCATTGATCAGAAAGATATTTTGCCAATATTTAATTATGGCTGACCTTCTAAAGTAGCATATCTGTAGACACCTTTCATGCATTTTTGCATGCTATATAACATTACCACCTTCGGAATCCATTATCCTACAGTGCTACAAACATCTTTCTGGCACATGGGCAGACAGGTTTTCAGGCAGTTTAAGTTTTGGTCAGCTCACTCCCCTGAGGGGAAAAAAAACAAATCCCCAAGCAGTCTCAAGAATTAAGAGGCTTTCTTTGATCGTTTACAGCTTGAATTAAACATTGTATTTCATGGTTAGTATAAGGTTGAATGGGAAAGTGCCTGGGAATTTTATGTGGAAAACATGTTACCATAGGAACTTAGGATGCATATTCTAAGAGCTGTTTCAGGGCCTGTTCCTGCTCCCATTGAGCTCCAGATTGTTTGTTCTATTGATTTCAATGGAAGCAGAACCAAAACTTTGGAGAGAACAGGATGCGGTATTAGCCAGGGAACATCCTTTGCTAGGAGAAGAAGCAAAGTCTACAGTTCCTATGGTGAGGAGAATAAAGGTTTGATGTCTCAGAGTGAAAAGCAAGTTAAGATGTTTATTGGACTGTGAATCGAATAGTAAAATTTCCAAATAGCTAGAGCAAGAATGGAAGTAAGTTATTCCAAAGTTGGAAAGGGAATTAGACAAAGAAATAATTCCAGTTTATAGCTCCAAGTTAATCTTCTTATTCCTGTATTTCTTCTTAAGCATTAGGGGTTTCTAAAAATTGTTTTTAAAGCCTGTTTCATTTTGCCATTGCTATTTGTGGGTCTTTTAAATCGTGCAGTAATAGCATTAGACGGTGGGTAAAATTTTCAAGAGTGCCTAAATGACCTAGGAGCCTCCTTCCGGTTTCAAAAGTGACCTAGATGCTTAGTAGCCTAAATCTCAGTGAAAGTCAACAGGATTAGGCTAAGTCACTTTATACTTTAGTCACTTGTGTGCTTTTGAATATTTATCCCCTCTGTAAATATTTAAGTGTTTCCCTTTATCTTAGACTTCTGTATATGAAATACTTATACTAATATAATAAAGGATAGATTCTAATGTGACCACTGTCAAAATGTGCTGCTCAGTATTCACAAAAGGATCCAGAGAGATTACTTTTAGCGACAGAGAATTTAAAACACCTAAGGGTCAGTTTGTTGGCTGCAAAATTATGTTACCCTCTAACAGGCAGTCACCAAGCTCTGGAGAGTTTGAAATGCATGTTATGGTCTTACATTTAACCTTCTTACAAAGCATTTTGTATCTCAGTAAGATCTCACAACATCAGAGTAGTAAATGTGTCTGGTTACTGCAACCAACAAGGAACTGACCCAATTTAAAATCCCAAATTATGAACAATTGTGTGCACTTCAGGAATATAATCAAAGGAACCAACTCCTGTCTAGGTCAGCATGGTAAAAACTTTTGCCTTTCCATCCAGAAAGAAGCTATCCTCAAACCTCTTTCTTTATAGTCCTTCTTAGAAATGCCTGATGAAGAGCTGTTAGTTCATGACTGAAAGCTCATACAGTTTCTCTGAGCAAAGGAAGGTCTTTCAGTGTGTGCATACATACTCCATCACTAAATTGTTTTGAACTATGAAGAACTGGTAATCCAAGGAAAACTGAATTATTTTTGAATTATGTTGGAGAATTTCTATTGTCCTATACAGGAGGTCACATTAAATAAGCACAATGGTCCCTTCTGGACTTAGAATCTATGAATCAAAGAGCCAAACTGTGGCTAGAAGCAGGAACTTGGTCAAATCCGATTTAAAATAGACCATCTCCAGCCATTATAATAGACACACACTCTCTAATACAGGGATGTAAATATTACACTCATAGACTTTTTGTCTAGACTAGGCAAAATAGTCAAGTGTAGGTTTGGTTTAGTTAATACATGTTATGTAAGCCTGACCTAAACTTGACCACTTTTCTCTAGTGTAGAGGAAGGGTAACATCTTCAGCTCAATTTTTGCAGGATGAGTTATAGCCTAGAGCTCAGCCTGCTAAAGCTGAACTAAGGCCTAGTCTACACTATGAGATTAGGTTGAATTTAGCTGTGTTAGGTCGATTTTATAATGAATGCATCTACACAACCAACCCCATTCTGCCAACCTAAAGGGCTCTTAAAATCGACTGCCGTCCTCCTCCCCAACGAGGGGCGTGTGATGGGTTGGATCAGAGAAACCTGCTCGGGAACTGCCAGCTGATGTGCCAAGACTACTTCTGGCCCTGCTTTCCATGCCAGCTTGGGACTCCAGCACCCTGTCTTGTTGAGCAGGACATGCCAGTCTGCTCCAGCCCAGACCCAGGGTCTGAACCACATGCCCCAAAGCTGCAGGCTTAAACTGAAAGCAGCTTAAGAAGTGTTGCTGTCCTTAACACTGTCCAAACCCCAAATAAATCTGTTTTACCCTGTATAAATCTTCTACAGGGCAAACTCAAATTGTTTGCCCTCTATAACACTGATAGAGAGGTATGCACGGCTGTTTGCCCCCCAGGTATTAATACATACTCTAGGTTAGTTAATAAGTAAAGTGATTTTATTAAATACAGAAAGTAAGATTTAAGTGGTTCCAAGTAATAGCAGACAGAACAAAGTGATTACCAAGCAAAATAAAATAGAACACGCAAGTCTATGTCTAAGAAAACTGAATACAGACAATCTCACCCTCAGTGGTGTTCCAGTAAGCTTCCTTTTACAGCCTAGTCTCCTTCTAGTCTGGGTCCAGCAATCACTCACACCCCCTGTAGTTACTGTCCTTTGTTCCAGTTTCTTTGAGGTATCCTTGGGGGTGGAGAGGCTATATCTTGAGCAAGCTGAAGACAAAATGGAGGGGTGTCCCATGGGCTTAAATAGACTTGCGGGTGGACACCACTGTTCCCTCTAAGCAGGGCACATGTGCACATGCACACATCCTAAACCCCGCGCACATGGTGAAACACCGCATGCACAAAAATTTGCACAGAAGCACAATTTGCACAGAAGAAATTTTTTGTGCACATGGCCTATCAAAAACTAGAGGAAACATTGGTGGAGACCCCCTCCTCTCTCCTATGCAAAGTCCAGCTCCAAGATGGAGTTTTGGAGTCACATGGGCAAGTCACATGTCCATGTATGACTCAGTTTTTACAGGCAGCAGCCATTGCTTACCTGCTACCTTGAATATCCTCATGTAGACTTCTTATGTGGATTGGAGCCTTCCAAGATGCATTGTCCCTTATGTGCTTCTTGATTGGGCACTTAATTTGCACATTCCTTTCTCAAGAAGCTGACCAAATGCTTTACAAAGGCTACTTAAAAATCAAGCCAGTACATAGCCAATATTCATAACTTCAAATACAAAAATGATACATGTATACAAATAGGATTAATGGATTCAGTAGATCATAACCTTTACAGAGATGTTACATGGCATATGTAGCATAAAATATTCTAGTTATATCATATATACATAAGCATATATGCATATATATATATATATATATATGGGGGGCACTGTCACAGGGAGTAGCACTAAAATCGACCTTCCTGGGTCGAATTTGGGGTAGTGTAGAAGCAGCGCTGTGCAATTCAATGGTATTGGCCTGTCAAGGTTCCTTCCCCACTCTGAACTCTAGGGTACAGATGTGGGGACCTGCATGAAAACCTCCTAAGCTTACTTTTACCAGCTTAGGTTAAAACTTCCCCAAGGTACAAATTATTTTACCCTTTGCCCTTGGATTTCCACTGCTGCCACCAAACTTTATCTGGGTTCCTGAGAAAACGGAGTTTGGACCCGTCTTTCCCCTCAAAATCCTCCCAACCCTTGCACTCCACTTCCTGGGGAAGGTTTGGTAAAAATCCTCACCAATTTGCATAGGTGACCACAGACTCAAACCCTTGGATCTTAGAACAATGAAAAAACATTCAGTTTCCTTACAAGAAGACTTTTAATAGAAGTAAAAAGAAAAGAATCACCTCTGTAAAATCAGGATGGTGAATACCTTACAGGGTAATTAGATTCAAAACATAGAGAATCCCTCTAGGCAAAACCTTAAGTTACAAAAAAGACACACAGACAGGAATATTCATTCTATTCAGCACAGCTATTTTCTCAGCCATTTAAAGAAATCATAATCTAACACATACCTAGCTAGACTACTTACTAAGTTCTAAGACTCCATTCCTGTTCTGTCTTCGGCAAAAGCATTACACAGACAGACACAGACCCTTTGTTTTTCTCCCTCCTCCCAGCTATTGAAATTATCTTGTCTCCTCATTGGTCCTTTTGGTCAGGTGCCAGTGAGGTTATCTTTAGCTTCTTAACCCTTTACAGGTGAGAGGATTTTTCCTCTGGTCAGGAGGGATTTTAAAGGGGTTTACCCTTCCCCTTATATTTATGACATGGCCTCTGGGACTATCCCAGAATGCTCCAATGTGACTGTTCTGGACAGCACTTTCAACTCTGATGCACTAGCCAGGTACACAGGAAAAGCACCGGGAACTTTTGAATTTCATTTCCTGTTTGGTCAGCGTGGCTAGCTCAGCAGATCAGGTCACCATGCAGTTCCAGAATCACAAATGAGCTCCAGCATGGAACAAATGGGAGACACTGGATCTGATTGCTGTGTGGGGAGAAGAATCTGTGCAGGCAGAACTCCAATCCAGCAGAAGAAATGCTGATATATATGCCAAAATCGCACAGGGCATGGTGGACAGAGGCTACACCAGGGACACAAGCAGTGCCACGTGAAAATTAAGGAGCTCAGGCAAGCCTACCAAAAGACAAAGGAGGCAATGGTTGCTCCAGGTCAGAACCCCAGACATGCTGCTTCTATGATCAGCTGCATGCCATTCTAGGGGGGGACCCTACCAGTACTCCACCACTCTTCATGGACACCTGCAAGGGGGGAGTCTCACGCAACATGGATGAGGATTTTGTGGATGAGGGGAGAATGCACAGCAGGCAAGTGGAGAATCCATTCTCCCTGGCAGCCAGGACCTTTTCCTCACCCTGGAGCCAATACCCTCCCAGGGCCTATTGTTCCCAGACTCTGAAGGCATAGAAGGCACCTCTGGTGAGTGCGCATTTGTAACGACACTACAGAGGTTAAAAGAAATTGTGTTTAATGTTTGTTTTTTGCCCTGAACAATTGGGATGCATTTGTGGCCAGTACAGCTACTGGAAAAGTCTGTTAATGTGTCTGGGGATGGAGCAGGAATCCTCTAGGGACATGATGCTCTCCTGGAAGTACTCTGAAAGCCTTTGCAGAAGGTTTCTGGGGAGGGCTTCCTTATTTCATCCTCCATGGTAGGACACTTTACCATGCCAAGTCAATAGCAAGTGGTCTGGAATCATTGCAGCATAAAGCATGGCAGCGAATCGTCCTGGGTTTTGGTCGCATTCATGCAACACTCGGTCTTTATCTTTCTGTGTCAGCCTCAGCAGAGTATTATCATTCATGGTCACCTGGTTGAAATGGGAATTTTCCTAAGGGACCAGTAATCCCCTCTTTTTGGTGGGGTCATGAGACTGGTTTTCAAAGCCTCTCTGATACGCAGCACACCTAGCTGTGCTCTTCTAATTGCCCTGGTGTCTGGCTGTTCAAAATTGGTCACCAGGCGATTTGCCTCAACCTCCCACCCCACCATAAACGTCTCCTCCTTAATCTTTTGTGAGAGTATGGAGCAAGCAGCAGTAACAATGGGAATATTGCTTTTGGTGAGGTCTAACCTACTCAGCAAACTGAGCCAGTGCCCCTTTAAATGTCCAAAGGCACATTCTACCACCATTCTGCACTTGCTCAGCCTATAGTTGAACTGCTCCTTACTGCTGTCCAGGCTGCCTGTGTACGGCTTCATGAGCCATGGGAGCAAGGGGTAGGCTGAGTCCTAAAGGATAACTATTGGCATTTTAACATCCCCAGTGGTAATTTTCTGGTCTGGGAAGAAAGTCCCTTCTTGCAGCTTTCTGAACAGCCTGGAGTTCCAAAAGATGCAAGTGTCATACACCTTTCCCAACCATCCCACGTTGACTTAGGTGAAATGGCCCTTGTGCTCCGCCAGTGCTTGCAACACCATTGAGAAGTACCCCTTGCAGTTTGTGTACCGTTTGGCAAGGTGGTCCAATGCCAAGATAAGGATATGCATTCTGTCTATCACCCTACCACCTGAATAGGGAATATCACCCCACCACAGTTAGGGAAACCCATTTCAGTAAAGCCATCCACTATAACCTGCACATTTCCCAGAGTCACTACCCTTCTTAGCAGAAGGGTATTGATTGCCCTGGCTTCTTGGATCACAGCAGTCTCCCCGGTAGATTCCTGCCTGACTGGTAGCAGTTGACATTGCAAGCTGCCACAGGGCTGTCACCACTCACTTCTCAACTGTCAGGGCAGGTCTCATCTTGGTATTCCTGCGCTTCAGGGCACGGGAAAGCAAAAATTCCATGAAAGTAGCATGCAAAAGTTTTGCAGCCACTGGGAATCCTCACATACCCGCAACACTATGCGGTCCCACGAGTCTGTGCTTGTGCTGAGCCCAGAATCGGTGTTCCACTGTATCAACATGCCCCAGTGCCACCATGATATCCCAGTTGCCACATCCTGTGCTTTCAGGAACATCTGTGTCCATGTCCTCCTCACAGTCTTCCTTGTGCTGGCAGCTCCTAGCCAGGCTCTTCACATACTGCAGGATAATGCATGGGGTGTTTACAATGCTTACAAAAGCAGTGCGCAGCTGAGTGGGCTCCATGCTTGCTGTGCTATGGCATCTGCATTGATAACCCAGGAAAAAAGGTGTGAAATGATTGTTTGTCATTGTTTTCAAGGAGGGCATGTACTGAAAACCACCCATGCAATGTTTTTGCCCCATCAGGCATTGGGAGCTTAACCCAGAATTCCAATGGGCAGCAGGGACTGTGGGATAGCTACCCACAGTGCACCTCTCCATGAGTCAATGCTAGCCATGGTATTGAGGACGCACTCCACCGACCTAATGCACTTAGTGGGGACACGCACGATCGACTGTATAAAATCATTTACTAAAGACTGACTTCTATGAAATTGACCTAATCTCGTAGTGTAGACATGTCCTAAGATGTTATCCTTTGTCTACACTAGGAATTTAGCCTGACCTAAACTGGATTACTTTTCCAAGTCAAAACAAAGGCTTTCTTCACAGCTTCCCTCTTGTCTCCACTACCTACCCAAATTTGCTAATCTGGCTACAGCCTTGTGACAAAAGATGTGTTACTTATATGGCAATATACATATCACAACTCTTAGATACAATATTCAGTTAAAAGAACTGATTTACTGAGTCATTCTCACTGAAAATTCCCTTAATTTAATAGTTATTCCAGGGCTTGGTTTTGTACAGCTCTTAGGCAAGTAATATGCAAGAGCAGTCGAATGTCTGTTTGCATGTGCAAATACCACAACGGCATGTGAAAACTGTACCTGCAGATGGCATATGCAAACTGGATCATTGCACATGGATTTCAATGATTTTCACCTTCAGCTACCCAGCATGCACATTAGTCATCATAACCGTATGCCTAACTCATTTAAAATCAGGCTTCTTGTATTTAATATGAAACTCAACTTTGTGGCTTAGAAATAATAAGCAACAAATGAATAAAGACAAAACTATATCACTTTTAATTAATTGGGACTAGTAGCAAATGAAGGTCAATGTAGATACACGTTAGACATGAAAATTGTTAGCAAAGAACGAAAAGGATATGTGCTAGGAAGAAAGATCTTGCAGCATACTTATCACAAGAGAAGGGGAAAAAAAAAAAGCCTTCCCTGCAGTGTGTCACTGTAGTAAACACTGACAGAATGCTAGAGTTGATAGAAAAAAGTGTAGTATAAAATATGTAGTTATAAATAAAGCCACAAAGACTTGAGTTCTGTTACACCTGAAGGCTGCTTCCAAGTTACTGTTTAAAATGGGTATTTTAATAGCCAGCATACTTAAGGTACAATGGAGGGGGAGGCACTACAAGTTTGTGTTTATCAATTCTAGAATCTCTGAAAAGTTGTACTTTAGGGCAGTATGTTATGCTATTGCTAACACTAATTTAACTAATTCCTAGTGCTGGAATACCCATTTCAGAAGCAGTACTTTATAGAAATAGTTGCAAAGTGCCCAAGAACAGGCTTGATGATTTTCTTTAAAAAATTAGACCAGAAAGAGTTATGTCAGTAGTGCATGCATCAGGTTTTTACATACCTGAAGGATATGCATTAAAACAGGGATTGGCAACCTTTGGCACGCAGCCAACAGGAAATCCGCTGGTGGTCTGGGATGGTTTGTTTACCTGCACCATCCACAGGTTTGGCTGATCGCAGCTCCCTCTTCACCATTCCAGGCCAATGGGGGCTGTGGGAAGTGGCATGGGCTGAGGGGTGTGCTGGCCACCGTTTCCCGCAGCCCCCATTGGCCTGGAATAGCGAACCGCGGCCAGTGGGAGCTGCAATCGGCCCAACCTGTGAACGTTGCAGGTAAACAAACTGTCCCGGCCCATCAGTGAATTTCCCTGGCAGCCCGCATGCCAAAGGTTGCCGATCCCTGCATTAAAACATATAGATGCCTGTAATATTAACCAAGATGTTGTTCATATTACTATACACCTTTGAAGCTGTAGGAAGGCTTCTTGTACTGAAGCACAATGTTTTATCGTCTTTCATAAGAGTTCAGATCTTTGTCAAGAAACAGGAAAATGATACTGAGCCACAAAAGATCTGCTTTAGGATGGGTATGTAAAAGTTTAAGGCTTCCTATTTGAATAGCTTCTTCTCTTCACATTTTGTGCCAATATAAGTAATGGATAGAAGATAGATGCCACACGGAATGTGGATACTCAAGCAGATCCGTTAAAGGAATAATTTAAAAAGTGTATGTTATATCTGTAGTCAAGCCCCTTAATGATTTATATTTAAATTCTGAAGGAGACGTTTGGGAAGAAGCCACCAACTGGAGGGTGTACACCGCACTGCTACCATCTTTTTTTTTTTTTTCTTCAGAGTAGAGGGTACTTACCTCAGGGCAATATTTGTAGTACAGTATTTTCTGGAACCAGGACAAGCAGTATTGACTGGTAGACTCCATTTTAGGCTTTGTGAAAGAAAGCTGGGCTTGTAGTGCTCCTAAGTGTTTATACCTTTACACAGTACCAACTGGTGCTAGGAATGCTATATTGCAAGGGAAGTAGACTGAAGAACGGGAAGTTGCTAAATATTGGCTGATTTGTTTGGTCTATTTTTGGTTTGTTTACATGGGTAACTGTTTGTGATGGTCACTTACAAGCTTTTGGCCAGGTCAAAAATTGTTTAAAAATAAAAATAATTAAACCCCCACATATACAAAGAGGTGAAAAATATAAAAACAGCATGAGAAGTGGAATGAGGCTGATTGGCTACAATCAATCAGAAATGGAGTCAAGGGACTATAAAGCTGGTCTTAAGTTGTGGGAGCTCAGTTTAGCTTAGGATTCAGTAGTCACTAAATTTCTGCTTAAGGATTTCAGCCAGATACTCTCTTGTCCTTACAAGTAGATTTTTATGAAGGGATAACTGTTGTTACTGAAGCTTTTAAAGTCAAATTAATGTATTTTAAGGGGATCTTGAAATCCTTTGGTTTTGATATGTATATTGGACTCTTGACTTCATTCTGCCTTTCTTTTCTCTGCTGTTTCCATGAATCTGCAACCATTCATTTATGAATATGGGTGACAAGGGCCTTTTGTTTTACCACCAAAGGTAAAAGCGTAATAAAATTCCATTAAGGTTGCACAAGTAAATATACAAAGCAGAAAGGAGGGGGAGGGGGACGGACTTCTAAGCCTGCTGGGGAAAGTGGTAGATGTTGAATAGGAGGGGGATAGCCTCAAAACTCAGTCTATTTTGTGTATGTGTAGAGGGCTTTTTTTCAGAGTCTGGTGGTATTAGGTGGGAAAGGGTTCAGATCTGAGCTGCTGTGGAGAGAATAGGCATGAAGAAAAGTTGTCCCCAACTGGGAACAACATGTGTTTTGGGGGGATATTTCTGAGTAGATGAAAGTTGGAGGTAGCTGAAGAGATGTAGAAGTTCTGAGATGGGAGGGCAATTGGGTTGAGTTGCCAGTGTTGAATGCTGGGGGAATGGAGTCAGTTGATGAATGAGGGTGTGGGTACATTAATGGATGTTTTGGGGAAGTGGAGAAAGAAGCAGACTTGAGGAGGAAAGAAGAGGTCACAGATGGATAAATACTGTCTTCTCCCACCCTGACCAATTTAGTAAAGTATCCAAATTTTCATTCTGAAAGAGGAAGAAGTGAGAGAGAGAAAAGGAGGTGTCACTTTATCTTCTCACATCTCCACTAACCTTCCCTATCCCCTACCAAAACATTTCTGTATGAGACTGACATCCATAATCTCCTAGGGTTTCCACTTCAAAAATCTGATTACCCAGCAGGGGACTGCAACTTCTTGGGGGGGTCGGGGGGGGAAGGGTTAGTGGAGTTTGCTCCCTGTAGCTCCGATTCATTTTGGGTACTAGTCACCAATGACTGGTGTGACTTAGGCAGAGAGGTAGTATTTACCTTTGAAGTAACTGTGGTCATATTTCATGAAGTGCCCCACTGATTTCATGAGGACTAAGTAACCCTTAATCATGCTGGATAATATTAGAATCAGGTCCTAAAAAAGTTGACACAGGTGACAACAGAACCCAAATGCCACTTAACCATAATGCCTCTTATAAAAATTGCTTCATATTTATTCCTGTTGCTGCAAATCTTCATTAGGTGCATAACCAGAAAAGAAGAAGAAGAAAAGAAAATGTACTGTGCTTGTTTCTTATGTACTTTTCAAATACTGATAACTCTGACCAATCAAAACCAATTTCTTCAGAGACAAGTGACTCACCAGCCCTCTGAGGGCTATTTCCTTGCCAGATTGCAGCTTTCAACCCCAATTCATTTTTGTGCTTATAAATGTTGTTTTTTTTTTTTTTTAAAGTCACAATTATTTATAGAAGCAAAGAGATGAACTTTTTCTCATTCAAACCCCACTGAACTATCTTTCTGAAGGTGAAAAGAAAAGGAGTACTTGTGGCACCTTAGAGACTAACCAATTTATTTGAGCATAAGCTTTCGTGAGCTACAGCTCACTTCATCAGATGCATCCGATGAAGTGAGCTGTAGCTCACGAAAGCTTATGCTCAAATAAATTGGTTAGTCTCTAAGGTGCCACAAGTACTCCTTTTCTTTTTGCGAATACAGACTAACACGGCTGTTACTCTGAAACCTTTCTGAAGGTGATTTTTCTTTGAAAGTTTGACGAAAGAGACCACAATAAGTAATTAGAGAGACAAAGGTGGGTGAAGTAATATCTTTTTATTGGACCAACTTCTGTTGGTGAGAGAGATGAGCTTTTGAGCCACATATAGCTGAAAAAGCTTACACAGACCTGAGGAAGAGCTCAGTGTGGCTAGAGAGCTTGTCTCTCTCACCAACAGAAGTTGGTTCAGTAATAGACACTATCTCACCCATCTTGTCTCTCTACTATCCTGGACCAACACAGCTACAACAACACTTCATATGTAATACCAGCCTGAGAGGTGCAAGTTTCAGAAACCTGAGTGAATGAAAACAAGGGGCTCCAATAAAAATGTATCGTGAGCAGGTTGGGACTAGCCACCTGCAGTAACATTTATATTCAAATGTTGTATAAACAAATCGCCAAGAATGGTGGTTTCAAAAGCGAGCACTGATATCACTGGCCATGAAATCTAACTTAGTTTCTAATCGCATTAGAGAAGGGGGTTAAAGTTATAGGGGGGAGGAGTTTGTGTCAAGTGCCCTTTTCCAGTTCGAAGCCTTTTTTCCAACTAAAGAAATTTGTATGCATTTTAAAATGAATATATTACATAGGAATTAAGGGAGTATTTTCCAGTACACTGTGAAAGATGGGAAGTAATGCTTCAATATACAGCATTAGGGAATTACAAACTAGAACTTTCAGATATGCCTTTTCTATTTTATTAGCTTCCAGTCTCAAACCTGACTAACTGGCCACTATTTGGTCACAGTTTGGGGAACTTTAACTTTTTAGTCAATTTTTGAAGTGACATATTACTAACATTTATCATATCATTTTCATTACATAAGAGCATTGATAACACTCTACCGCCTCTAGGCTGCAACTGATGTTTAAGAATATTGCAGACAGTGTTATTGTAGCCATGTGCTTCCAGGCTATTAGAGAGACAAGCTGGGTGAGGTAATATCTTTTGCTGGACTAACTTCTGTTGGTGAGGGAGACAAGTTTTTGAGCGTACACAGAGCAATTCTTCAGGGGTGGGAGGTGGATCCATGTGAATGCACCTCTGAACTCTTGGCCTTTGACTAAGGACAACCAACTGTGAGCGTGGTGCAGTGGGAGGAAAGGGGAATGGCATGTTAAAGGGGAATCTGTTTATCAGACTTTCACACTGCAAGGTGGGAAACTGAAGCAAGGGAGACTGCCCAGCCTATTGGAGGGTGGGTGTTCCCTTATGGTTACATGCTTTGGAATGTGACAGTGGTGTTTTCCCAGATTAATTCTGGGTTTCCTTTCCCTTTTAATAAAAGTGTTATTTTGTTACTCACAGACTCAATGCTTGTGAGTGGGGAAGAATTGCCTCTTAGAGGCACTGGGTGTGGGGGGTGTATTTTGTTTTCTCAGGTTACTGGGTGGGGTCTCAGGTCAGTTCTCTTTTGTATTAAGAAGAACCCCTAGGTATTGAACCTGGCCCTTGTTGCTGCCCTGGCAGAAGAAAACCCAAAGAAGAGCTCTGTGTAAGCTCTCTAAAGCTTGCCTCTCTCACTAACAGAAGTTGGTCTAATAAGATATTATCTCACCCACCTTATTCAAGAATATTATTTCTTTAATAAAGACTCACATACATAATTGCAATGTTTTCATTAGTTTTGATCATGTTCTACTTATGGGAAGGAAGAGGAAAAAAGGGGGGGAAGGTCAATGTAGAATGTGATTGGCCCTACCACAGCAGTGGAGGAAAATAAACTCAATCAGTGGAGCTGACAGGTACTAGGCAAACATGGGGAAGTCAACTGCAACCTTGCAAAGGTGAGGTAAATCACTCCCCTTCCCCCTCCCCTTGGAGCAAGAGAGAAGTGCATGCATATGGGGGGAGGAGGCAGGGGAAGATTGTGATTCTCTGAATTACACTTCCTCCCTGGGATGGTGCAGCTTTTTAATGCAAAGACCCTTATTTACAGCTATGCCTAAGGGCACAATCTACCTCTAATGAACAAGTGCTGTGTTAAATGCAAAACACCAACCTAGACTTTCCTTTACAAATGAATGTAAAAAGGTAAAAGGGGTAGTGCATAGCAACCTCCAGAAGCCAAAGGCGCTGGCTTGCTCACAGCTCCTGTACCTGGTGTTGCAGTTACAAGCTGTTGCCCATTCAGCAGGAGTGTAAAGTGCCCATGGCTTTCATCCTTGGGTAGAGAAATGGGGAGTTAACTGGGCTTCAGATGTAACACATCCTTGATAGCTCTTGATATCTGCACCCCTTAGCCACTAGCTTAAAGGAGCTGAAGGAGCACTGTGATTGGCAGCATGTAAGAGCACAGAGATTGCAGTTTTGCCACCAATCACAATTTTATTGCAAGTCTCGCAATGTTTGCTTTTTTTCCCCCAAAGTCCCAGCTCCTGAAGTTATGGGATTATGTGACAATATCAGTCTTTTTTTTTTTTTTTAGGGCAAGTTTTTAGCTTTCGTTGTAGAGAAAAGCTGGAAAATGACAACAAAGTGAACCTAGTGGCTGAAAAGCCTGAAGGCAAATATAAATAACTCAATGTAAGGTATTTTTTTTAAAAAATATCTTATATTTTTAAGCCAATCATGATTTTTTTGGAGGGCCTTGATTCCTGACTTCTGAATGCTTGTGGCTGGCAATATTGCAAATACATGCACAGAAATATTAGAATAAAACACTTTGGGTCAAATACTACTCTCCTTTATACTGATGCAACATAAATGAGAGCACAATGTGGCCCTGGGGGTTTTAAGATTCTCTTGACCAGAGTGCAGCCTTTCCTACATTGGCCATTGCTATGGGGGGAATCCCATGAACATAACAACCATACTGGGTCAGACCAATGGTCCATCTAGCCCAGTGTATCCTGTCTTCTGACAGTGGCCAGTGCCAGATGCTTTAGAGGGAAAAAACAGAACATGGTGGTTTATCAAGTGATCCACCTTGTCATCTAGTCCCAGATTCTGACAGTCAGTGGTTTAGGACACATTATAGAGCTCTGGTCACATATTCCATGTATCCTCTTTAAGGCAGTAAGAAGAAATACTGTGGCTGTCTTCATTCAACTGTATCCTGACATTTCTGTTCCTGGGTGACCTGAAAAACAAATGATATTTTTTATTATAAATCAAATATCTTTAACACTAATACAGCTATAGAAAGGCATTGCGTGCTTGGCATTTTCTGAAGATAAAGTTGCAGTCTCTGATGGATAAGACAAGTCGTACAACAAAAGGGCATTATTCACCTACTGCTTTTAATCCTGGAGCAGTGGAATATTGAGCAAAATTTTTACTTTGTAGAAAATATATTCAGGTCTGGCTGGTAGCCAGAATGTAGTGTAAATATCCAGTTAAGTGGGAAGTTCACTAGGAGGATTGAAAGAACAGAAGGAGGGGAAAAGACTACAGATGGTGTAAAACAAATATTAATATTGAAGTGATTATATTACTATCTCCAAGTAATCATGAGGTTTCAGAGTTCTGTGTTTAAAGAAACAGCTGCTGGAAGCAGCAAGTTCTTGGACAAACAGAGGATGAGCTCACAAAGAACACAGGGATTCTGAATTAAAATGATTGCATTGGGGAGGCAGAATTGTTAATACAAATTTAAGGTTTCAAATTAACGTCCTGATCCTGCAATGAGCTCTATATGGATAGATCCTGCAGAACCCTGATGACTTTAGTGGGGATCTTTCAGGATCAAGGGTTTTTGACAAATTGAGCTCATTGCAGGGTCTGGGTGTATGCTGGATATTCTCAGATAGGATAGCTCAGTGGTTTGAGCGTTGGCCTGCTAAACCCTGGGTTGTGAGTTCAGCCCTTGAGGGGACCATTTAGGGATCTGGGCCAAAAATTGGGGATTGGTCCTGCTTTGAGCAGGGGGTTGGACTAGATGACCTTCTGAGGTCCCTTCCAACCATGATATTTGATGATTCAAATTATTCAATTAAACCTACTTTCTTCTCTGTGTGTATTAGAGCAGGAACACACAGTTACTACTATTGTTATGATTACCTAAGCCTTTGTATTATAAGCAACTGAAAGAGGTACCTGTTTATAGGCTTCTGAAATGTTCACATTCAGGATGGACTATTTCAGGTTGGTTTCTGCTTGGAGAATGAGCAGCAATTGAGCTATGTTTTTGAGACTAGTGAGGAAAAATACACTTTCTCCCATTCTCTTGCTATTTTTAAACACCTGTTTGGCAAGAACAAATGGGAGAAGTCATCCCTGCGCTGGCGCCAAGCTCAGTACAGGGGTCATTCAGGGAGGTAGATCATCTCCCTGATTCTACAGCTACTGGAAACCAGTTGAGCCCCCAGTACAGTTTACAGCAGCGTCATGGTACCTGGCTTCTCCCCAGCCTTCAGCCCACAGAAATTGCAGAGTCTGCTGGTTGTGCCTCCACCATACCTCTTTATTTTAAGTTCCTACCACCATTTCCACAACAATCCCCATGCAACAGTCTATTTTACAGCCCCAACAGTGCTTTTTGGCCCTCTTCCCAGAATCTGAGGGGGAACTGAGGCCTCCATATAACTGGATTCAACTACCCCTAGCCCTTATTCTCCCCCAACTTTTTGGGGGTCAGGAAGGAGAAGGGCTTCCTTCCTGCCTCTTTATCAGCCTTGGACTGATGGCTAATTGGCTCCTAACCCAGTTACTGGCCAGCCTGATTGTCTAATTACTTCTGTCAGCTTTCACTGGAGAACTACTTAACATCTGAATGATCAAAGTGCAGGGAATGAATGCTTATTGAGTTACTGGGGTGGGATGGCTATGCCCCTCCCCCAACCCAAGGGGAGGAACTACTGAACCCAGGGCTCAAGTGAGTTCGGGGGACAACTAATGACAAACAGGATCAGGAGAGAGGGTCACAGGGTCATAAACAGGGAACCTAAGGGGGACACTGAGCAGAGAACTCAGAGCACCTGCTGCTCCTCAAAGCTGTCTAGGGAGCGAGCAGATGCAGCCCAGAAGAACTCTGCCTGGACGCAAGAGTGAAGGGAGGAGCAGAAATAGATCCCACAGTTGCAGAGCACTTCCCCATTCATCCTCCTCCTCCTAGTGGAATGGATGGCCACCTTGGCCATTGCCAGGAGGAAGTTGATGAGGAGGTCTCGTGACTTTGTGTGGCCACAGATAGGGAGTGCATAAATCAGGAGGTGCAGGCAAAACTGCAGCCAGAACCTGAGGAGAAGGTCCTAAAGGAGTTGGAAGAGAAGCTGCAACCTGGTGCACTTGAGGTAGATGTGCTTCAGGGTCTCCCTCACGATGCAGAAGGGAGAAGAGTCAGGGAGAGGGGTGAAACACACCAAATATATGCCAGTGCTCATGGCCCCATGAAGGAGTCACCAGCTAATATCCCCAGTGGGCCATGGGACCAGAGGGGAATACAGGCTGGCCCACCCTCCACAGATGGTAAAAGGTCCAACCACATGGTATTGGGGTGGGATACGAGGGTAAGGAAATGAAAGGTGTGGAGCACTAGTCCCTTTGTGAATCTAGCACTGAGCCACTTATGTTGGGTGCAACTGTAACGTTATTTTGTGTTAAATTGCAGGGAAATCAAGATAACAAGATAACCAGTATTCTAACTGGAGGCACATGAGACGGAATCAGTAATCTCTTATTTATTAGAGGCCAAATCCTACTTGCCTTATTCATGCAATGCTCCCTTTGAAGTCAATTGCATAAATAAGATGCACAGAATTCAATCTGGAGCAAATACCACCTGTGGTTAGGGGAATTTTGATTTTACAGAAAAATAAAGCAGCATTATTATTATACAATGATTCTAAGAAAGACATATCACTGCTGTAATGATGTACTGCTGTAAAATATAGTACAATTGGCCTGATAAGTCTCCCTTTCATATGAAAACTGCACTTGTTTGGCCAAAGAAATCCTAATATGTTAATCATCTTGCACAGTGTAGCTGGGAATCCATCCAAAAGCTTTAAATAAATGTTTTTTTTATTCCTGAAGGTGGTCTTCTAAGGGCAAGAGAGTCTACTAATCCTGCCTGTCTTGGCCAGTTCTGTTAGTCTTAAATTCTCAATATCAGTTTTTCTTAAGGCCCAAGGAGGTAATCTGACAATATTTGGTGAAAGGTAACTAAAATAACATCAATGTAGATTTCAGAGTAACAGCCGTGTTAGTCTGTATTCGCAAAAAGAAAAGGAGTACTTGTGGCACCTTAGAGACTAACCAATTTATTTGAGCATAAGCTTTCGTGAGCTACAGCTCACTTCATCCGATGAAGTGAGCTGTAGCTCACGAAAGCTTATGCTCAAATAAATTGGTTAGTCTCTAAGGTGCCACAAGTACTCCTTTTCTTTTATCAATGTAGATGTTTTTCCATTGCAGTTCTGTAGCACCATCTTAGAATCTGACAGTCAGAGTGTTAATTGTGGTCTCTCACTGACTAATGGAGGTACACTGGTGTAAATGAGATCAGAACCAGACCAATAGTACCATTGCTGTACTAATGGTATCACCTTCAAGTGAAAAATCTCATAACTGTTTTATTTTCTTAAGCAGAAAAACAGTGAAACAGTAGGCGGGTTGGCTTGTACAACCAGAGAGATTATAGAAAAATGCAGGGTCTGACTCTAGCATCTCTACAGATAACAACCCTTCAGGACTCCAGCCTCCAGCACATGAGGGAGAGTTCCCAGGGAAAAAGGGGCATGGCTGGGGTGTCCCTACAGCTCAGAAATCACCAGATGCTAGAATAGCCCCTTAGGGCTATGAGCAGCCAGCATTTAGAGCTGCTTGGTTTTTATGCTACTCATTCACAGGCCATAGTGGTTCTTCAATACAATATTACTATAGTGCTTCACTGATTACACAGGTAAGTGTCTCTCTTGTTGTCTCATGTTCAGAATAGTTGATGAAATATAGCAAAGTGCATATGTAACTTTCAGAGGTGTTTCTTCTTGAGTTAGGGCTTGATTTACACTAGAAACTTATGTCAGTATAACTATGTCACTCACTGGTGTGGAAAATCGACACCTCTGAGCCATGTAGTTATATGAACTTAACCCTCAGCATAGACATTGCTATGTCAATGGGAGGGCTTCTCTTGTCAACATAGCTACCGCTTCTCCGGGAGATGGAGTGCCCACGCCAAAGGGAGAAGTGGTAGCATCTTCATTAAGCTCTACAGCGGAGCAGCTGCAGCGGTGTAAGTGTAAACAAGCATTTAGTTAGTTTTCCTATCTTTTGAGTGGTGGTATTAACACTGCAATTAGGCTGCAATGAAAATTTTAGCATCCAGCATAAACTTGTGTAGCACTACATTTGGTTTCAATTTGGAACAGTTTCCATCAGGTATATAAGGAGGGCAATCTGAAGTGTTTTACTATTTCTGACAAATATATGCCACTTTGGTCTCATAATAGCTCAGGGCCAAATTCTGCCCCGGCTGGCACCCTCAATATGAATGATATGGAATGTAAGGCAAGATTTTGTCCTTAGTCATTTTCAGAACTGAACAATATACATTTTCACTTTCTTACTCAACAGATCTGCTGTGTTCAGTCATATCTGAATTCAGTGACAAAAATAAACGTGTCCTACTTTTCACTGCTGTTAAAATAGCAAAACCAACACAGCTCTAGAAGAATGGCCTGGATTCCTTTCTGACTCATGCATCATCAATAGAATTGTTAAGTAAGGGTCTGATTTTCAAAGATGCTATGCCTCTACTGCTCCCCACTGATTACACCCGGAGCCGTGGCTATTGAGAAATAGTACTCGACTCTTCTAAAACGTTAGGCCCAAGTATAGTGGCGAACAAGACAGAAATAACAGTTTGACTTTGAAATCCTAGGGTGACTTTGCAGGGCTGGAAGTCAGGGGGACAAAAGAAGAAAAAAAGCCCACTAACAATGTCTTTATTTGTAAACAAATCTAGTTTGGTTGGAAGTAAGTGAGGCAATAAACATGACACCCCAGAATGCTATCTTATCGATCACTTTTGAAAGTAGAATGATGCTTCAGATTTGAGGCATTCCATACATTTCCGAAAAAACCTACCTACTGAGTTAGTGCCTTCAGCAATGATACAATTTTTAATGTTTAAACAAATTTGTAATAACATTAATAAAATAAATCATACTAGATGTATTTTTGTCAGCAAATTTGTCAACTGCGATACATTCATCCAATGAGAGATACACATATTAAATAGAAACACTGTGTGAATGAACAAAAATAATTAGGTATTGATTTTTCAAAATCTTTGACTTATTTTCCACTCTGAACTTGTCAAACTTGAATATTTACAGGAAGTAAAATCACTGCAACAAAATTATCCTTTATGATTTGATCTCGTGGTGCCTATTGAAACAATTTCTAAAATGCTTTGTGAAGTCATTTATTTTTATTTTCATTTCTTAATGTTTTAATCCTTAGAGTAGATACTTGAATTAAAGAGAGCTTGATAATTTCTCTTTAAGTATAATGTGACCAGAAAAAAATGGAGAAGAGTATCCACAAGAGTAATTCTTTCAGATGAGGCTGAAAGCTTCAGCAGATTTTAATTAGAAGTGCATGCTAAGTTTTACATATAGAGCATTTGAATTTGGCTTTTAGCCAGTTCTGCAAAAGCAGGATGATATTAAAAATTACTCTTCCATTGCATATTTTCAATTTTTGCTCAGAGGAAAAAATGCATTTGATATGCAATGGAAAACCTAAGGTCAAAAAGTAAATTCTGGGGTTTTTAGGTTACTGTATATTTTGTTCATTAGAATAAAGTTGTGCAAAATGATAATGTTTATTAATGAGCTTTTATTTTACTTTTTGGTAATTTACTTCCGTGGTGCTGTGTTACTCTTATGAAAATTGTTTTTGGTTTGGAAGGAATAACCGAATCCTTTCCCTTTGACCTGCAATGGACATTCATAACCCAATCATCAGTTATCTAACAACACTTCCAAGAAAGTTAAGAGAATCCTTCTCAGGTTTCTTTTAGCTGAATTGCTGATAATACTGTGCAGATGTCTTGAAATGATACCGCACTTTGCAAAATGATGTGAAGCTCAGAAAATATCAAAGTTTCAATTGAATCTGAAAATTCAGATGGGGAGGCCAATTTTCAAATACCATTGCTTAAATTATAGCATTCTGGCTCCACAATGAAACTCTCAAATTGGCACTTATGTGTCTCAAATGGGTATTGGATGCCTAAGTACAGATCTCAGCATCCAAATGTGAAATTGGGCACATTATGGAAGGAATATAAGTTTGAAATTTGGCCATTATAGAAGAGATTCTGCCTGCCTCATTCATGTCACAGCTCTGGTTAAACTAGACACTCATTAGGCCTCTGTGTTTGGACCCATTTGCTGGGTCCATGTGCATTTATGCTCCACTTTGGTCTGGGTTGGCTCAAAGCACAGTGTCCTTCTTTGGCTTTCCAGGTTCACTCCCTGTGCAAACTCTCTGTATGGTAGCCCCAGTCAGAAGTGGGACCCTGCAGTTCAAACACCCTAGACCTCAGGACCAGCGCTGAACCTCCCCTCACTCCCAGACTCTCCAACAGCTTAAGCATGTCCTTTCGCAGAGCTCTATCATTGTGGGAATCCCACAGTTAACTCCTTCAGGGACACATGATAGTTGAAGCAAACAGAGACTTTAGGGGAAGTATTTCTACTTTAGACAGCATGAGAGAGATATAGATCCATGAAAAACAAGAAACGTGTACACACAATTCCTTGCCTCACTTTCCTCACCACTCAAGTGTTCTCTGAGATTTGGTCAGAGTCCTCTAAGGAGTCCAGGATCCTTTCTCTCCCTTTTCTTGTCCCACACAGCCTTGCCTTCTGGTTCTGGTCTCTTCTCTAAAATGTCACCTGACAGACATTTCTTTTTGTAGACTTCCAGTCCCCACCCATCAGGTGAGCTTCCTGGTCAGCTTCAAATCCTGTCAGGTGATCAAAGTCCCCCCAGCAAGTGGTTGTTGCTTGGCCACCACCCATCTGGAGTCCAGACTTGAAAAACTGGTTTACCCTGCATGGCAGCCATCTCTTTGTCTTAGGGTGAATTAATTTGAATTGATAATCATCAAGGTTTAAGGACCCTCCATTATTAGCCCTCTGCTAGGTGTAAGAATTTTTCCTGTGAAGCCACAGAACAGTCTCATAATTAAAATAGTGCTCAGTAAATGAAATGGGGTGTGATAGTTTGGTACAGATACATGGACAGCGTTCATAATTTCAAACAATTAATAAATTGTAAATAGAGAGGTCCCCAAACTGTGGTAATTACTTTGCTCCATGAGTTGTCCCATCTAAATATTTTCATATGTGGTTTCATCCTACAAGGTCCTGAGTACTTTGCCCCAAATCCAGCAAACACAATGGAATTACTCACACGTTAAAGTTATGCACATCCTAACGTACACAACTAGATTGAGGTTGGACTGCTCAGAACCTTGCAGGACAGAGCCAAACATTTGTTGTTTGTCTGGTAATGTATATAAGTAGATGAAACTGCAAAAATGAGATCCATATCTATAGTTTGAACTCTAAAGTTCAGGGCCATGTGCCTCTGGTGCCATGTGTTAATGTTAAAGAATCACAGTCACTTTCTTCTAGCACTGAAAGAAAGTCTTTGTATTAAAATAAGGAAAAGTATTATCCTTAATAGTATCCAATCACTTAGTCTGCTTCACTCTAGAACTTTGCCCTAGAATTTTCCATGCCCCCATTGCTGACTGGGTTCCTGCTACAGATTTAAAGATATAGTACAAATACCATATCTTATATGGGGATTTGTTTTTACCTATAAGAAAGATGGAATCTGCAACATTCTAATCTGGATCCAAACTCAGATCTCTTTGGAGGTAGGTGGTTCCAAGCTTTTGGTTCCAGGCCCTCAGATAATTATTATATTCTACACACTTTCTTAATTTCACTGTGAGGCATTATGAATTGACAATATGAATGGATTAAAAATGAATGTGGCACATGAAGATGGTTTTGTATCAATATATAGTATTCTGTATCATGAATTCAGTAAAAAAAAATACTCAATATACTTTAAATTAAAAGCATGCAACCTTGTTGTTCTATGAAATGAGAATATCAGTGATATTATTCCTGTCATCAATTTCTTGCTTGCTAAAGTCTCAATTTAGGTACAGTGTCATTTGCAACTATGTAGCATCTTGCATTCTATGGTGTTCTAGAGAAAAGAGAAATTATAGTGGTGTTCCACTGTTTGGGATCAGCAAATCTGTCTCAAGGAAAGAACACACTGTATAGAAAATGCTTTGCTTCATTTCAAAGTGTATTTTAAACATAATTACGATAACTATCTGCTTAACATTCTTCACTTACCCAGAGGAACAACCGTCCTGTAGCGAGGTGGCATGGCCTCCCTCCAAGAGTGACAGCCACTTACACCCTGGTGAGGGGAGCCAGGTGAGCCAAGCCCACCCCACTGGAAGAAGAACGGCAGGGCAGGAAGTATAAAAGGCAGGTCCTGCAGCTCAGTTGGACCTCTGTTGCCAAGAGGACTTGCCAGAGCTTCCAGAGCATCCTACCACTCCAGACGCTGAGGAGCTGCTGGGACTACCATTGGCAGTATATCCTAGGGAGACAGAGAACAACCCCTGGATGCAGGTACACCCCGAGGGGAGGGTTGGGGAGGGGAGGAAGTAGTCTAGGGAGAGCTGACTGTAGTCTGGCTGCGGTGCTGCCTGAAGACAGGTCAGCGTGTTGCAGCTGGATTCCTCGCTGATGCAGTGGCGGATTGCCCTGCCCTGCCCGAGTCCTCCTACCCCCCGGCCACCCCACCCCTGGGGTGGCAGCCTCCCCACCATAGATCAGGAGGCTTGTGTTAGCCTACTGTCTGCCAGAACTAGGCTGCTAGATTATTCACTGCTCTCCCCTGCTTGAGGGCCAGAGCCCTTGATTGTTTGGTGCTCTGCCCTGCCTCGGGGCTGAGCTCTTAGACTGCTTTGTGTTCTACTCTGTCTGAGGGATGAGCCCCGGCCTAGACTGTTTGGTGCCCTGCCCTGCTGGAGAGCCTGGGGTCATAGACTACTTAGTGCCCTGCCCTGCTGGAGAGCCTAGGGTCATAGACTACTTACTGTTCTGCTTTGCTTGAGGTCTAGAGCCCCCATAGACTGTTTGGTGCCATGCCCTGACTGAGGGCTTGGCTCCCAGACAATTGACTGCTCTGCCCCACCTGAGGGCCAGAGCCCTAGACTGTTTGGGGTTCCCTCTTGCCTGAGGGCTTGAGCCCCAAAGCCTGATTACTTCCCAGCCCTGCTTGGCAAGCCTGGACACCTGAGACAGCTAATTTCCCCTTCTTCCAGGCTGCCTCTTGTGGAACAAGACAGTGAGGGGGTTATGGCCTCCCTCTGAGATTGACAGGGGAAGGATGGCCACATACTCTTAGAAGTCCCTAAAAGCTTTCACTTGAGGATCATCTCTCTCTCTCTCTCTCTCTCTCTCAACATTATTCTATTTCTCAAGAGCCTTTTAGCTCTGAAGACACTTGTTACATAATGCAAGTGTGCTTTTTCTGTTCCCTAATTAAATAACTTAATGGAAATTGTACATGTAAAGCATTGGCCAAAAGTAGTGGACATCAGAAAATGTGAAAGAATTCCAAATGGACATCCCACTGACTTCACTGGACAGAGCTACATGGAAAATATATAACAAGATATCTCTCTAAGTGTAAATAAACAACTCCTGTCAATTGCACTACAGCCATTATCACATCTTGGGTAGGAAATATTGATACTGTATGAAATAATGCACCTGGTTAGGAATTATTGCACCTGATTCTCCTCTCATTTATACACATGTAAATCCTGAATAGCTCCATTTAAAGTGAATGGAGTCACACCAGTGTAAGGAGAATCAAAGCCAGTGGTGTTCATGATGTGCAGTGCCATGAGTTATCACACGGTATCATGATTGGTATGAAATTAGTGTCCCTACTGTACATGCCTTTTATTTTTATTTTCTATAGAGGTGTTTATACTAGTCTTATTTCCAATATATTACAAAGTAATACATAAAAATATCTGTACTATAGCATACATGAAACAGATTTATGGTAAAAACTTTATTTTCAGTTGGAACTAAACTATGATCCTGTAGCTTTTCTCTGGGGAGTATCAGCCATTTTTGATGGGCGAATAAATGCTCCTTTATGGTGTTATCTTCTGGTGGGGATGCTAAAGGATGATAGAAATTACAGAAAAGTAGCAGCAGAACGATTGAGATAGCTTTAGCAATCCTGTCAAATTGTTTCAGTGTATAATTGTATCACGTTTTGCATTATGGACTTTGCCTGCGGCTCAGCTGCTTATAGAAATGCTGTGACAGAATTTACAGGCTTCAGAAAGAACACAGTAACTAGTGGGATTTTTGTTTTAAAGCAGTGACACGTAAAATTTAAATTGGTTTATTTTCTTGTATTGAACCCTTCCCACTCTCCATTAGTCCAACAGCCATCTGGAAAAAGAATCTCAACAAATTCTAAAGGACAAAATCCCTGTTAACCCATGTTAGCAGATTCACTGTGGGAAACCTGGTTTTGCATTTATGCATATGAGGATCCAGCCACAAATAATATCTTTAGTTGCAAAGTAATATGTTTACAGCAATTATTTACAAATACTGGTACTTCAAAGCCTTTGCAACCTGAGCTTGCCTCCCATTGCCTGGAATGGATATTCACATTACAATTTGTCTCTGTCAACCAACCACTTACACCCTATTTGACAACCTCTGGGTCTCTATGCTAAACTTATTCGTACAGTTATATAGGATAACAAGCAGATTTTGGACTGCCCTTAACTCTACCTTCTGCAATCTAATGTGCTCTGAGATTTTGCTCTGATAGATGCCTGAAATAGTTGGGAACTGCAATTTGAAGGAGTGTCTAAATAATAACTGAACTGGTTATTAATAATAATATTATAATAAATAAACTAATAAATAATAAATAATAATAAATAATAATAATAATAAATAAACTGGTTAGTCTCTAAGGTGCCACAAGTACTCCTTTTCTTTTTACGAATACAGACTAACACGGCTGTTACTCTGAAACCTGTCTAAACATATATATTCACCTGATATGGATCCATTATAGCCTTTAAGGTAAATATTAGAATAGGCTTTTTGTAGAGCATGCATGCTAAATACGTTTTATCTTTTGTTATTTCCAGAACTCTTAAAGAACAAAGGAAACAAACCATAAAAAGAGAAATTCTGGGTTAAAGATCTTATTTCAACTCCACAGAATTAATGCTGAACATTCAGCGTGTCACTCTCTTTAACTTATTCCATTGTGTCTTAATCTTTAAAGGATAAATTCCTGTATTTATACACAAAAATATACTTGGACAAACACAAATGGCAATGTCAGAGCATTTTCTTAACTTTTCTATGAAGTAGAGCAACAAGAAAAAAATATGTAAAAATTTAATACCGTTCATGGATAAGACATTGTTATGCTATGCTAGGCCCTCCAACATCTTCTGATTGGGGAGATATTTTATGTGTTAAGGTTGGGAATGAAAGGTATCCTTGAAAGCATTACACTGCAGACAAAAGCAGATAAGCAAGTAAATTGAACAGCTCTTGTGGTATTTTCAGACAACTTATAGGCAAAATTGTTGCAGGATATTTGTTCCTGGGGTCTGAATGTTTGGAATTGTCAATAGAATTCACACTCATGCTTATCTGTGAATACTATTGTGTGCTGGATGTTTTCCTAACTGCAAATATCGGATGAGGTTAGTCAGAGCAAATGATTGAAAGGCCCAGCTTTCATAAAAAAAAGTCAATAAGTGATGGATTAAATATGTTAAAATGACGTGAGTTGTGTAATCAATTCATGTAGACAACTGAAATGTTGATAGGTAATATGTAGAAAAGTGTTTTTATTCAGTCTTCTCTTCTCCAGACTAAATAAACCCAATTTTTCCAATCTTTCCTCATAGATCATATTTTCGAGATCTTTAATAATTTTTATTGCTCTTCTCTGGACCTTATCTAATTTGTCCCCGTCTTTCCTGGATACAATAGTCCAGTTGAGGCCTAATCAGTGCGGAGTAGAGCGGAAGAATTGCTTCTCATAGCTTGCTTATAACACTCCTGCTAATACATCCCAGAATGATGTTTGCTTTTTTTGCAGCAGTGTTACACTAGTGACTCATATTTAGCTTGTGATCCACTATAACTCCGTCCCTTTCCACAGTACTCCTTCCTAGGCAGTCATTTCCGTGTGTGTGTGTACACAACTGATTGTTCCTTTCTAAGTGGAGTACTTTGCATTTGTCCTTTTTGAATTTCATCCTATTTACTTCAGACCATTTCTCCGGTTTGTCCAGATCATTTTGAATTTTAATCTTATCCTTCAAAGTACCTGCAACCTCTCCCAGCTTGGTATCATCTACAATCTTTATAAATGTACTCTCTGCCATTATCTAAATAATTGATGAAGATATTGAATATAACCAGACCCAGAACTGATCCCTGTAGGACCCCACTTGCTATACCCTTCCAGCTTGATTCTGAACCACTGATAACTACTCTCTGGGAACAGTTGTCCAACCACCTTATATTAGCTCCATATAGGTTGTATTGCCCTAGTTTGTTTATGAGAAGGTCATGCAAGTCAGTATCAACAGCCTTTCTAAAATCAAGATATAGCACATCTACCACTTCCCCCCGCCCCCCCCCCCCAATCCACATGACTTGTTACCCAGTCAAAGAAAGCTATTTGGGTATAGTAGCTCCCAGGTGGAGCTACTATAAGGTGGGTGTATAACAGGCTGGAAAACCGTTCCCAGAGAGTAGTTATCAGTGCTTCACAGTCAAGCTGGAAGGGCATAGCAAGTGGGGTCCCGCAGGGATCAGTTCTGAGTCTGGTTCTGTTCAACATCTTCATCAATGATTTAGATAATGGCATAGATATTATCAACACTGAAATGGAGATGTACTAAAGCTATTTTGTGGAAAAAAAGAGGCTGTCTAAATTCAGCGTTTCTCATTTATTTTTGGCTGCATAAATCTGTAATCTGCAGAATACCTGTTGATTTCTTGCTGGTAAGGGTTGTCTGAAATGACTGAAAACAAAGGACCTTTTCTGTTGTCACTTACACAGCTCAGAAGGTAGATTTTCAGGTAACATAAAAGACTAAAGCAAATACATGGGTCAGCGATAGAAGCTACATGAAAATGTATTCTGCCCTTCTAAAAATGAATTAATAAATAAAATAAGAAAAGGTGCATGTCTCAGAAAAATTAGCAGGCAGGATAGCTGGACTATGCAATTAAACTGGTTAAACCATGCATCTTGGAGCTTCTATTTTCTGATTTAAAATGACAGCCTATTGAAGTTTTCCAGAGGCTAAAGATTTCTCATAAATCCTAAACAGCCCCTTTGGTTTAATGCCACAGTCACCCCATACCACATGTACTAGTTTTTGTTATACAAAATGTGGAAAAAATAAAATGACTGGCACTTGAACAAGGAAGCCTTTTGTATTCACACAGATGCTCCAGCCTCTCAGCTTCCTGAATACTTCCTACCCTTTTCATTGTCCTCTTTCTCTCCCTGATGTAAATTTGATTGGATGGAGTATTGAAGATATGTATTTAATAATTTTGTATCCTGTTTCAGTGTATATTGTTTGATATTACTTGGACTGAAGTGACAGTTTTGGGCCCGATCCTGAAAGATGCATTTTCTGCCAAATACTGACTGGCTTAAATTTCAGTTGAGGTCAGTGGAGTCAAACAAGCTTAGCTCATGATAGGATTGGGACCCTCATCCCTCACTTTCCCTTCTTTCTTTTTTGTTCCTTTTCACCCTTCATTTTCTATTCTCACTTTCTTCATCTTTTTAGTGCTATCCTACATCTAGCTGATTTAGTCCAGCAAAATGGGACATTAGCAGCCTTTGTTTGCTTTGATAAAATGATCAATAAAAATTGTTATAATGTTTCAACAAGCCATTTCATCACTCAGTGGCTCAGCTCCCCATCCGTAATATGAGGATGATAATACTGCCTTTATCCATTTTGTCTATTTAGATTGTAAGCTTTCAGGAAAGTAATGACTTTTTCTACATTTGTACAGCACATAGTACAATAAGGCCCCAATCTCCACTGGGGCCACTGCCTGCTACTATAACACTACTGTGACTGATAATCTAATTTACTCTTCTCTTTAAGAGGAGGGGTTAGTGCCAGTGCAGAGACCCAGAAATGGTGGCCCCAGCCCCAGCCCTATAGTCTGATCTTCCACCTAGTGCCACAGAATTTCACCCAACTTTAATAATTTTAGATTGACCTAGAGCATATCATTCCAATGGCTAATTACCCTAGGAATGGGGATTCAACCCCATGCTTAGCCTCTGACTGCCAGAAGCTGGGGCTGGACAACAGGAGATGGATCACTTGATTGCCCTCTTCTGTTCATTCCCACTGAAGCATCTGGCACTGGCTATTGTAAGTAACAGGATACTAGGCTAGATGGACCATTAGTCTAACCCATTATCACTATTCTTATGTTCTTACCCTCTTAGTTAAAAATTTGCACCTAATCTCCAGTTTGTTTGTGTCACTTTAAGGTCTAGTCATTGGATCTTTTTATGTCTCCTACATTAAACAGTTCTCTCCTAGCAGATGGCTTTGTCTTTGTAGACTGATCAAGTCCTTTAACCTTCTCTTTGTTAAACTACATCAATTGAGCATCTTAAGCCTCGGACAACAAGGCACATTTTCCAGTCCTCAAATCATTCCTATAGCTCTTCTCTGAATGGTCTCCAATTGACAATATCCATTTTGAATTGTTGATACCAGAACTGGACACAGTATTCTAGTAATGGTCTCACCAGGGCCATATTAAGAGTTAATACCACCTCCTTATGCCTAGTTAATATTCTCTTGTTTATACATTCAGAGACTAGCAGCTATTTTGGTCACAGCACCATACTGAGAACTCATGTTTATTTAGTTGTTCACCATGGCCACTGAATCCTTTTCTGAGTCCCTATCTTGTATGCGTGACTTACATTCTTTGTTTCCATATGTATGATCTTGCATTTAGGTGTATTAAAATGTTTGTTTTTGACCCCCATACCAAGAAATAGGTGGCCTGTCCTTCCTGTTATTTACCACTCTGCCAATCTTTGTCATCTGCAAACTCTATAAGCAATTAATGTATGTTTTCTTCAAGATCACTGATAGAAATATTGAACAGCATTGGACTGAGAACTAGGCTCTGTGGGGCCCCCACTACGAACACACCCATTCAGTAAGGAGTCCCTATTAGCAAATATTTGAGTTCTGGAGTGGCTACACTTGGTGGTAACCACAAAGCCCTAGTAGACTTTCAGCTCCTGTTTCCTTTTGCATCCTGAACTAACCTATGTGACTGGAGGAGCAAGGAGATGGGGCTGTTTCTGCCTCTCCACTGATCTATAGTAAAATGGAATGTGCTTACATCTCCTTGATGCTGGCTTTATTTGGTGTTAGTGCATAAAGATATGTTGAATGAAGGATGGGTATCGTTAAGCCCTGCATAATTTTAAACAGTACACAGAGTTTATACTCCTGATTTTTGAATGCCTGGAGTTAGAGCCTCACCCAAGTCATTAGATTGGCTTTAAAATAATGAGATGTGTTTTTTTTCATTTTTTTTTTTTTGCATCAAACACCAATGCATTGCTCTTTTAATCATTCCAGGTTGAAAATTCAAGCTGAATTGCACTTACACTCCAGTTTCATTCACTCACCCCTAGGCTCCTGCTGTCTCAGATTCTTCCTGTCTTCCTTAGCTTGACCTCTCCCCTCACCTGTCCATATTTTCTCTTCCTTCCTTCTCATACATTCTTCCTTACTCTCACAATGCAGCTCCTGTTCCTACCACAACATCCCCCCCTTTCCCTACTTTCCTCTGTTCACTCACTGTCACTCTTCCATATGGCACACACAGAAACAAAAAAAAGACAAGCACCTTTAGTAAGGGCAGCCTGGCTTAAGTCTCAGTAAAAATAAAAGGGTTGTGGTGACCATTTTCAAAGCTTCATGAGATTGCTGTAGGAGAACATGGAAGACTTTTTAAAATGACAAACTGTGAGACTTGCTATAATACTAAGATGTTTGACAACACTGCACTCTGCAATTTACTAGGGGGAAAGATACATGAAGAGTAAAATGATAAATGTCTGATTCCATGTCTTTGCATGTTGCAGAATAAGGTAGTGTAAATCCTGCACGGTTGTACACATTTGTCTTAAAATGGTCATATAAACAGAAAACCAAGCTCCCTAGGTGGAAGTCTTTTGTAGTTTCTTTGCACTTTCAAAGTGATGCCTGCATGTTCCTGCACTGCAAAATGCACAATGCTTTGAACACAGTCCTAGTGCAGCATAGATGAGAAGCTCTCCAGCTGTGGACCATGGATCAGTGGTGGTCCATGGTGAGCTGGCTGGCCATATGGTGCTGCTTCCCCTTCCTCATTTTCAACTGCTACATCACATTAAAATAAATGAAAGCCACAATAAATACGTTCCTTACATTACCTTTCCATGTAAATAGCTGGTATAAGTGCCACAGAGATGTTACCTAATTGAAAATGGGAGAGGAGGTCATATGTCTGCTCATGAATGGGAGGGAAGGTGTTCCACACTATGGGAAATGTTTGAGAAACTTTGGCATAGAAGATGTGGCAGAGATGCAAGCATAATACAGCTGAGCTAATGTCAATACCCATCATTATTTGTCTGATTCTTGCTTGAAACACAGTTTAAATGGACCAAGAAAGCTATAAGCAAGACAAAAACTGGCTGAACGTATGCATTACATTTGAAAGATGTACAATGGTACAAATGAAAAGTGGGTTAACGGTGAGGTGAAAATAAAAAGGCATACACAGGAACAGGAAATAAGTCTGATGCTCAGAAATTGTCATGTGTGGCTCTGGGGTGGAGCTTGGGATGAGGAGCTATATTTGTGTAATTTTTGTTTGTATTCTACCACTATGTACATGATCACTTATACTAGTTTGAATGTGCACAGAAAGCAAACTTTTAGGTTCACATGCCCAAATACTCAGGGAAGGTGAATTTCAAAGTCACTTCTACAACTAAAACACATCCGGTCAAGAAACAGCAAAATTACCAAGTGATTTATAATCACAACTAGGCAACAAAGCTTAAAAATTGCTATAAACATTGCATAATTTTTGGATAATGAATACAGTTGAGAAAACATGATCTGCTTGTGGATAAGCTGTGAATGGAAGAGGCAAAATTCATTAAATAAATGATTGATTACGAGGCATAGCTAATCTCCGGCACTGTTGCTGAATCTGAGTGGGATCCTTTTAGGTCCTGATCCTGAAAAGACTTAAGCATGTGGAGTTTAACATTGAATTCAATAAGACTTCTCATATATGTAAAGTTATGCAACTGCTTAAGACTTTGCACGATTGAGGCCTTAATCATTACTTTATATAAAATGTAGGCAAGATCCTCATAAGTGAAATGGTAAATTGATTTAGTCCATGTACTTACCAGGAGGAAAATGGAGATAGATATGCAAAATTATTTGCAGAGGTCAATTATAGGACGCTCATTTCTCTATGGAGCTGCCTGCATAGTCCACTTACAAATTCAGAAAGAATTGTAGGCAATATCTTATTTTAAAAGGTTTAATATTGGGCATTTATTAAGGACCAACTTTCCTAAATAATGAGTGACCATAATTCTACATGAAGAGCTGGGGAGGTTCAGTAACACTGACAATATGACCCTTACTACATTTCTGGTGAGGAAGTAGCTCAGCAATTTGACTGATTATCATTTAAATGCCAAATTCTTTGCAATATTAAATATTTATTTCTAGTGTTCAGGAATACATACAAGGCCACCTTATGAATGGCCAAGGCATACACATGCACGAAGTCTCTTCCTACAGCTGTTTGCATGGGGGTCTCTCACAACAGCAGCCTCTCTCCTCTCTGTACTCTAGGGAGTACAAGACTGTTCACGTCCCGTGTGCCCTAGGGGAAGATATTGAAAGGGGGGCTGGAATAAGGTTGGACCCCATAAAGAAGCTTTGGTGCAGCATTGAGAACAACATGCTCTATTTAATGGATGACAGATTGCCCAAACCATGGCTGAGAAGCCTGGGGAGAGACTATGCCTGAGACAGTCTTCCCGGCACTCCTTTTTGGAAAGTGTGACTCCACCCTTCCCCACATGCAGGACTGTGGCACAAATCTAGCCTTTACAAAGAATATTAGCCATCTACTCCTAGGTAGGATGCATATCCAAAAGTGTTTGCAGTAGTTTAGGAATAATAAAGTTAGAATATCAGATTAAAACATTGCAGAATTCACTTTGTTAGACGCTGTGCAGCTCAAATATTTGAGCACCATATGCAATACACAAGACCACTCACCCAAAAAGCCAGCTATGTCTTAAAATGTACAACATTCTCTATTCACTCCCTGTTAAAGTACCACCAGTGCAACCACATATAAAAATATCTTAAATGTAAAAAGCAAGGAAAGTAAAAATATCAGTTGCAGTGATTTCCATGCCTTTGTTGGCTTTAGCACAAACTCAGGGCTTTTCTCCATGGGGACACTTAGGAGAGTTATTCCAAATTAACTAACAGTGTGAATTAGAAGTAAATTAGTTAAATTGCATCAACCCTTGTGCAGACAATCTAATTCAGAATGAAAGTGGCCTCAATTTTGGTTTATCTTAACCAATTAAGGTTACTTTAATTCTGAATTAGAGTGTCCGCACAAGGGTTGATGCAATTTAACTAATCCAGTTTAAATTCACACCTTTACTTAATTCAGATTCATTTTGCTGAGATATCCCCAGGGAGAAAAGTCCTCAGGCAAACAGTCTAAATGAAACCAGTGCACCCACTCAGATGGTTTGATGTGCTCTTTACAATGGCAAGCAAAGGTATAACAGCATCTCTTTGATCAGTATGTTACTAATGGGGGCACCTGGATTTCCTACAAGGACAGCCAAGCATCATTCATGAAAAAGAACAGAACCCAGTGTGCACAGTTTGTAACAGTCAAGGGTCCATAAACTGTGGGCCATGGATCACTGGTTGTCCATGGAGCACTTAATGACGGTCTACAAAGACCAGTCTCTCCAGCTGGTGCAGACTCACCTTCCTTGTTTCCAGTTATTAAATTGCAGTAAAAAGCTAAAAATACATGAATACATACTTTCCTAATATTGCTTTCCAGTATAAGCAATTGCTGTATTTGCCACACAGGGATGTTATACAATTACAAATGGGCGGGGAGGTAGTCTGTGCAGTTGCAAATGGGAGGACAGGTGGCTGGCATCAGAGATTCCTAAAAAGTGGTGCCCTTCTAGTCACTCAGTAGGCCTGGTGTGAGGGGGAACCAATCCTCTGAGCCTTGGGTGTTTTAAGCCTTGGAGCCTGAACAGAGTCCAGCCACAGCTACAATCCTGGGGTCCCTAGGTCTGCATCCTGAAAGTGCGCCTATCTGGCGCCCCCCTTCTGAGAGCTGGAACCTGCTGTCCAGCTGCATAACACCTCTGGGTGCTGCAGTGACCCTTCAGACTGTCTGGTACTTAAACATGTCCTCTCCCAGAACTCCACCCCAAAGGAGTGAAGGAGGTGGTGAGCAGCCCTCAGTGGTGAAAGAGCAGGTTAAGGACTATTTAGAAAAGCTGGACATGCACAAGTCCATGGGTCCAGATCTAATTCATCTGAGGGTGCTGAGGGAATTGGCTGATGTGATTGCAGAGCCATTGGCCATTATCTTTGAAAACTCGTGGCGATGGGGGGAGGTCCCGGACAATTGGAAAAAGGCAAATATAGTACCCATCTTTAAAAAAGGGAAGAAGAAGAACCCGGGGAACTACAGACCAGTCAGCCTCACCTCAGTTCCTGGAAAAATCATGGAGCAGATCCTCAAGGAAACCATTTTGAACCACTTGGAAGAGAGGAAGGTGATCAGGAACAATCAACATGGATTCACCAAGGGCAAGTCATGCCTGACCAACCTGATTGCTTTCTCTGATGAGAGAACTGGCTCTGGATATGGGGAAAGCAGTGGATGTGATATATCTTGATTTTAGCAAAGCTTTTGATATGGTCTCCCACAGTATTATTGTCAGCAAGTTAAAGTAGTATGGATTGGATGAATGGACTGTAAGGTGGATAGAAAGCTGGCTAGATTGTCGGGCTCAGCGGGTAGTGATCAACAGCTCGATGTCTAGTTGACAGCTGGTGTACCATGGCGTGCACTCACTGCTGTGGCGCCTCTTGTTGGTTACCTCGGGAATTAGCTCTTCCAGCTCCAGAGAGCCTTCTGCTTGTCGGTGTCTCTCCTGCTGTCGCTACTTCTCTTACCACTGGCATCAGTGTAAGCCCCACGTTCCCCCTGGCCCGCAGTACCCCTTCTCTGGGGTACTGCCCTGCAGCCGTGCCTCCAGACTCAGGGGTCCTCCCCTCCCTGGGGAACCGGGAACCCCAATCCCCTAATCCCACTTCACCTCAGCGACCGACTGCCAATCTTCATTTAGCCCCATCCCTCAGGGGCAAACTGTCATCTGAAGTGGCCACTCATCATTGGCAAGGGGGTTCAACGGGCTGCCTCTTCCTTCCTTGGCTGATTCCCCACAGCCCCAGTACTTCCTCAGGCCTTGGAAGCAAAGCCTCAGCTTGGGAGTTCGCCAGGCTGTAGCTCCTCCTGCTCTTCCCATCACTGCTCTGTCCAAGGTACCCCCTTCTGCTTGCAGGCAGCCAGTCTTTCCCTCCCCAAGGCTGGAGAGAGACTGGCAGGCTTCTGGCCCTGCAGCCCTTTTATAGGGTCCAGCCTGGCCCTGATTGGCTGCCTCCCAGCCTTCTCAGATGGGCTCTTATCCCAGGCCCTCCCCAAGGGCTAGCTTTTAACCCCTTCTGAGCTGGAGTGTGGTGACTGCCCTGCTGCAGCCGGTACCAAGCGGGTGCCCCATGGGTTGGTCCTGGGGCCAGTTTTGTTCAACATCTTTATTAATGATCTGGATGATGGGATGGTTTGCACCCTCAGCAAGTTCGCAGATGACACTAAGCTGGGGGGAGAGGTAGATGCACTGGAGGGTAGGGTTAGGATCTAGACAAATTGGAGGATTGGGCCTAAAGAAATCTGATGAGGTTCAATAAGGACAAGTGCAGAGTCCTGCACTTAGGATGGAAGAATCCCATGCACACTACAGGCTGAAGACCGACTGGCTAAGCAGCAGTTCTGCAGAAAAGGACCTGGGGATTACAGTGGATGAGAACCTGGATATGAGTCAGCAGTGTGCCCTTGTTGCCAAGAAGACTAATGGCATATTGGGCCGCATTTAGTAGGAGTGTTGCCAGCAGATCAAGGGAAGGGATTATTCCCCTCTATTTGGCACTGGTGAAGCCACATCTGAAGTATTGCATCCAGTTTTGGGCTCTCCACTACAGAAAGGGTGTGGACAAATTGGAGAGAGTCCAGCAGAGGGCAACAAAAATGATCAGGGGGCTGGGACACATGACTTACAAGGAGAGGCTGAGGGAACTGGGCTTGTGTAGTCTGCAGAAGAGAAGAGTAAGGGGGGGATTTCATAGCTGCTTTCAACTACCTGAAGGGGAGTTCCAAAGAGGATGGAGCTTGTCTGTTCTCAGTGGTAGCAGATGACAGAACAAGGAGTAATGATCTCAAGTTGCAGTGGGGAGGTCTAGGTTGGATATTAGGAAATGCTATTTTACTAGGAGAAGCACTGGAATGGGTTACCTAGAGAGGTAGTGGAATCACCATCTTTAGAGTTTTTTAAGGCCTGGCTTGGCAAAGTCCTGGCTGGGATGATTTAGTTGGTGTTGGTCCTGCTTTGAGCAGGGGGTTGAAGTAGATGACCTCCTGAGGTCTGTTCCAACCCTAATCTTCTATGATTCTAGTTATAGTTGAATTCTCCCAGGGGCACACAGCAGCTGTAAAGCACAGGAGAGTACAGATCATATGAAACAAAAAACGCGACATGTATATCCTTGCCTCAGTTTCCTCATCACTCCATGGCATTCTTTGGGCTGGGGTTAGAGTCTCTTGGGTTTTCCAGAGTCCTTGATTACAGTATATGGCTTTTGGGCTGCATGTGTAGAACAGGTTCTAGCCTTTTAAAACCTTCAGCCCCTCTGTGTCAGGTGACACCTTTGCCAGGTTCCCCACACGAGCACAAGCCGCTGCGAGGTGACTTCATCTCCCCTAATAAACCAGTCCTTCTGGACAGGGACCAGTCTTTTGTCTAGAATGAACAGATTTCCAGCAAGTGGGTACTTAAAATCAACTACCATCCATTGTCAGCCCTGTATCTCTATGTGGACTTCTGCCCAACATGGAGGCAAATAGGCAATAGAGTAGACAAAATGCTGCACACTCAAAATGGACTCTATATCTGTGTCAGACTGCAGAGTTCATAATCTCACACAGCTTCATGAATTGTACAGACAGACTTCCAAATTGTCTCAGTTGGCAAGACAATTTCTCTATTAAGATGTGGTCTAGAGGACTATGAAAAAAGTTGAGAAGCCCCCCCAAAAGGAGGGAGTTAGAAAAGGCATCCATTTACTAAGGAAAGAAGACTCCTCCATTGTAGTGTCTGATTGTTTTTGCTTTTTCAAATACTGTGTAATTGACCATTTACTTGCTACTCTAATTAGAGTGTGAATGAATGGGGCTGAAAAAATGTGGAGCCCTGAGCCCTGTTTGATGCATGTAGCTGACAAGATGGGAAAGATTACACTGATACTGCATTTGAGGAGGCAGAGGAACTGAACACAATCAAAATCTTTTAGCTAACATTCTTGTTAAACCACACCATATTTTATGCCATAAGAAGCTAGAGGGATGTCAGAAAAACTATGGCTAAGTGATAAAAAAATGTTGGTTAGGGCACTCACCCAAACACGAACATTAAGAACACAGGAATTATTACACTAGTGATACATCCAGCCCAATATCCTCCAACATTAGCCCATGTCAGATGCTTCAAAGGAAAGTGAAAGAAATGACATAATGGAATAACCTGCTCATACAGAAAGTCTTTCTTCTAAGCCTGAGGCTTATTCAAGCTAAGATATATTCTTAGGGCTGCACAGTGGGTAAGGCAATTTCACAATAATGTCTCTTGCACAAGATTTCTGGTGTTTCCCAGTTCCAGTCTGTTGGGCTGGAAATATTGGTAGAATAAACTGTATCTATTCTGGCACTTTTTATTTTCAGGAAGAACCCGGAAGGAGAAAAAAAAAAACGTATCTGGGAGGAAGGAGAAAATGTAGGTTATTTTCAGATGGAAAAAGTTTTGGATGCGAGTCTAGTTCAGGTTTTACTTTGCCTGTCCCAGTTTGCTGGCCCCCATTGATAACTAATAATACCTCTGTCATTTTAGCAGGGCTGGTTTTCAATATAGCCATTCTCTGGCTAGCAGAAAGTTTTACACACCCTGAAAGTACTTGTTTTTTTCATTTCTAGTCTGTCTAGCTCTCTCTATCTGTCAAGGTATATGAATATCCAGATTAGTAAACCCTCTCTGCTGACAGTGCATAGCTCAATTAAAATCTCAGTATTTAAGAATCCAATTCAAAACTTTACTTTAAACTTGAATGGCTTAATATGGATTGTTTTAAAGACTCATACCTCAGATAAATAGATTGCTCGCATCTGCCCTGTCTACACTACAGTTCCAAATGAATCAGGAGACCCAGTTACTTCACGGTGGTCCCTGAGTGGGTTGCAGCACGGTTCCAGTTTGTACTGTAGGCAGGAGCTTAACTCCATTTTGTAACTGAGCTAAAGCCTTGGGGAGGACTGGGTTGCATTTGTAATTTTAGGTAGGACCAAATTCTGAGTCCACCAACTCTTTGACTAGCATTGCAAGCTTAGGGCTAGCTTTGTAGCTAGGGTAAATAAATGGTGCTCCATCAAATCCAATGGAGCCATGCTGATTCACACCAGCTGAGATCTGGTATTTGTTGTGGCAACCCTCTCACCCACCAGATGTCAGCACTGCACATAAACATGATTTGTATTTTTCTCTGACCAAGAAAATTCCATGGGCAATGGGGGGGAGCGAGAGGGGAAGAAAGTGCTCATTTAATAATACATTAAAATAACCACTGTATGTATAAAGTATGCAGGACATTTCTATGGTGTCATCATTTGTTCCCTTTTCAGAACAAAATTCTCTTCAGTTCTTTTGGAAATGAATGTGTCAAAAACCTTCATGGTGCTCCACGTCAAAAAGATTTTGACTAAAAAATGGTTGCGCTTTGAAACTTCACACTTGGCAGAATCTGCAGTTTTACATTTGAAATAAGCAAATGCAGGGCTGAGCATGACTCCAAAATATCGTTGATAACTGTTTACTTAAAGGTAGATGTAGCATTCGACTCCTTAAAGGTCTGATTCTGCACACTCTTGATCATGCACATCAGGATTTGCATGGTCAGAGACTTACGTGTACAGGCAGTTGGTTAAAGGGATTTAAAGGCTTTGTTGGTAAAGCCAGTGGTACCTGTAATACTTGCAAACTAAATGGTTCTGAAGCAAAGAGCTTGTAGTCTCAACAAACAAAAAGGCAACGAGTTTAAGGAGCTTTATTGGTAAAAACAAAACCAAAAACCAAAAACTGACCTTTGTCCTTTTTGAAAGCTTTTTAAATTGTCTTTTCTTTTAAAAAACAACCAACCTAAAAAATTATAAATAATGTCCTAGTCTCCCCTAACTAGAAATAACGCACAAAGGAGAGAGGAAACGTTGTGAGTGTAATAGGAATAGTCCTGTCAGTGTAAAGAAAGGAGTGCCATGGTTTGCAAACCCGAGGAAGAAGCTAAGGGTTCTACTCTATCAACCTTAGATTTCCTGAGGATCCCATATAAATCAGCTTACACACACATACACACCCATTGGGTCTCCAGGTGCCTGCTCTCAATCACCTGGGCCTGTATAGAGGCTGGATGTGTTATAGCTACAGATTTCCTTGCCCCTTGCTGTCATTTATCATAGACATTTATCAGGACTTTGCCCTTTGTTTGTTCCATTACCCAAAGGTTGTGTAAATGCCACCATAGTTGCATAGCTTCTACAGTACTGTGAGTACTACTGCACTTATAAAATTATTAATTATTTACCTTTTTTTGCCAATAAACTCAAACCCTCTATTTGAAAGCCAAACCCTCCACAAGCTTAGAGATTTTAGTGTAGCTGAATGTCCAAAATGCAGATGCTTATTTAAAACTTATTCAAAACCTCCAAGGGGTTTTGGTGTAGAATTTAGGCTTCAAATCTCACATGGCTCTGCTTTGTTGCATACCAAGTCACTGTCTGGCTGGATACGGATAGCCAAAGTATTTAATGATTTCTCCTTC
Organism: Chelonia mydas; assembly: GCF_015237465.2. Classification (NCBI taxonomy): domain Eukaryota; kingdom Metazoa; phylum Chordata; order Testudines; family Cheloniidae; genus Chelonia; species Chelonia mydas. The sequence goes on along the minus strand of NC_057851.1, from coordinate 70,319,409 downwards.
CAGTCAAGGTTGAAATTAGGAAGTTAAATGAATATGAAAAAGAAGTCAATTAAACTCCTTCAAATCTTCCTGATGATCCGGTTCAAGTTCTGGGTAAAGTTTCAGGTCAATTCTTCCTCTTTTGGAAATGGTTCAGCCATTCCTTGCATTGCTTATTATCATAGAATCATAGAATATCAGGGTTGGAAGGGACCTCAGGAGGTCATCTAGTCCAACCTCCTGCTCAAAGCAGGACCAATCCCCACTAAATCATCCCAGCCAGGGCTTTGTCAAGCCTGACCTTAAAAATATCTAAGGAAGGAGATTCCACCACCTCCCTAGGTAACGCATTCCAGTGTTTCACCACCCTCCTAGTAAAAAAGTTTTTCCTAATATCCAACCTAAACCTCCCCCACTGCACCTTGAGACCATTACTCCTTGTTCTGTCATCAGCTACCACTGAGAACAGTCTAGATCCATCCTCTTTGGAACCCGCTTTCAGGTAGTTGAAAGCAGGCTATCAAATCCCCCCTCATTCTTCTCTTCCGCAGACTAAACAATCCCAGTTCCCTCAGCCTCTCCTCATAAGTCATGTGTTCCAGTCCCCTAATCATTTTTGTTGCCCTCCACTGGACTCTTTCAAATTTTTCCACATCCTTCTTGTAGTGTGGGGCCCAAAACTGGACACAGTACTCCAGAGGAGGCCTCACCAATGTCGAATAGAGGGGAACGATCACGTCCCTCGATCTGCTGGCAGTGCCCCTACATATACATCCCAAAATTCCATTGGTCTTCTTGGCAACAAGGGCACACCGTTGACTCATATCCAGCTTCTTGTCCACTGTAACCCCTTGGTCCTTTTCTGCAGAACTGCTGCCGAGCCATTCGCTCCCTAGTCTGCAGCAGTGCATGGGATTCTTCCATCCTAAGTGCAGGACTTTGCACATGTCCTTGTTGAACCACATCAGATTTCTTTTGGCCCAATCCTCTAATTTGTCTAGGGCCCTCTGTATCCTATCCCTACCCTCTAGCGTATCTACCTCTCCTCCCAGTTTAGTGTCAATTGCTATGTGGAATCCTTTTTAGTCAGTAAAAGTCCTGTTATGGTTTTAATAAGCGTTATATAATTGAGCCATTTACAATAACTTTGTCATAGTAACATAAAGACCCCCATCAACAATGCATGTAGAGCACAGTTGTAATTATCACAACACATTAGGTTGTCAGTACGTGTTGGGTTTGATGTGCCTCTTAAAAGGCCATTTTCTCTCCGGCTGCAGTCTCCTGTATGTGTTTTGAAACTGTAATTCTGCAACGTGTAATGAAGGGCTGGACAAACTCAGACGGGGTCCCAAAGTAAGTAAAGGGCACTCAACTTTAAGGTAGGAGATACATACATTCCCACTTCAGAGTTAGGAATTGAACTTGAGTTTTCTACATCCTAGGTAAACACCCTAACCACTAGGCTACAGGAGGCCACCACTCAGCCCCCTGTCTGTCATTTTATGTGGAATTAGGCATGTAAACCTTTTCTTGGCAAGAAAGGAAAATCCAATTCCAAGAGAGCGTTCTTGGCTGTGAATCCCAAATGGAGATAAGTGTCTCCATCTAATCTGTAGTTAGGACCCAAACTCCCTGAGATGGATGGGGATTAGAACTCACCCTTCTCCATGGCATGTGCTTTGGGTTAGTGGAGGTGGCTCCTGGCTCATCTTGCTGGCTTTTGAGGTTCCTATTTCTCTCCAAGCCTAGGTGCCTTAATGAGGGTTTGTGGAGTCTTGGATTGGCTAGGAGCCAAGAAATTTGGTGCTGCAATGCTGAACATTGCAACACCTACATCTCTTTGTGAATATAGCCCCCAGTGGAGAACCACTGCTAGGATTCAACCCTCAAATCCTAAGCAGCACTTTCAACCTCTGGAAAGTATCTTCCAGCTACATCAGTGGGCATGGTGGGATATGAAAGATGAGGTTACCATGGAACCTGCAACGTCCATTACAGAGATTTATACATACTGCATACTTTCTTAGCCAAATCACACCTGGGTAACTCCTTTGACTTCAATAGGGTTACACTTCAATTGGTTTCTATAGCACAGTGGCTTGTAATCTTTCCAGACTACTGTACCCCTTTCAGGAGTCTGATTTGTCTTGCCTAACCCCAAGTTTCATCTCACTTGAAAACTATTTGCTTACAAAATCAGACATAAAAATATAAAAAAGTGTCACAACACACTATTACCGAAAACTTGCTTACTTATTTTTACCATATAATTATAAAATATATTCATTGGAAGATAAATATTGTACTTACATTTCAGTGTATAGTATATAGAGCAGTATAAAAAAAGTCATTGTCTGTATGAAATTTTAGTTTGTACTGACTGTGCTAGTGCTCTTTATGTGGACTGTTGTAAAAGTAGGCAAATATTTAGATGAGTTGACCAGGGGATAAGAGGAAAAAGGGTGTGATGACCTCTGCATACCACCAGAGGTACGTGTACCCCTGGTTGAGCACCACTGTTATAGAAAGTCTATTAGCAAGTAAAGGACTGTTGCGTGGACATTACATTTGTAACAGGTACTTGTATATGTTCTTTTTCTGCACTCAGTTAGATTCTAGGTTTTATGCTCCAAGAAGTTATTGTATTTCTGTATTTCATCACACTCGTTTCCCTCTTGTTCCCTGGTCAATATTTTCCATGTATTACAGTAACATTCTCAGTCTGCCTTGATTAACCCAGCTCTGTTCTTTGATGTTATCATTCCTACTGTACATTTCTGTCTTTTTTTTAAAACCACCTTGTAGTCTCAGCTTCAGAGTGGCATAAATAACACTCCATTTTCATCTTTCTGATCTATTGCATCAAATTCTGTAGCCATTCTTCGTCATTACTAAATGTTCTTACCATCTATGCACACATAAGTCTATAGGGGTGTCAAGGTTCCTTCCCCACTCTGAACTCTAGGGTATAGATGTAGGGACCTGCATGAAAACCTCCTAAGCTTACTTTTACCAGCTTAGGTTAAAACTTCCCCAAGGTACAAACTATTTTACCCTTTGCCCTTGGACTTCCACTGCCACCACCAAATGTTTATCCGGATTTATTTTATTAGGAAAGCGTTGTTTGGAAACATCTTTCCCCCCACAATCCTCCCAACCCTGGCACCCCACTTCCTGGGGAAGGTTTGGTAAAAATCCTCACCAATTTGCATAGGTGACCACAGACCCAAACCCTTGGATCTTAAGAACAATAAAAAAAAAGCATTCAGTTCCTGAAAAGAAGAATTTTAATAGAAGAAACAGTAAAAAAGAATCACCTCTGTAAAATCAGGATGGTAAATACCTTCCAGAGTAATTAGATTCAAAACATAGAGAATTCCTCTAGGCAAAACCTTAAGTTACAAAAAGACACACAGACAGGAATATCCATTCTATTCAGCACAGCTTATTTTCTCAGCTATTTAAAGAAATCATAATCTAACGCATATCTAGCTAGATTACTTACTAAATTCTAAGACTTCATTCCTGTTCTGTCCCCGGCAAAAGCATCACCCAGACAGACCCTTTGTTTCTCTCCCTCCTCCCAGCTTTTGAAAATATCTTGTCTCCTCATTGGTCATTTTGGTCAGGTGCCAGCGAGGTTATCCTAGCTTCTTAACCCTTTACAGGTGAAAGGATTTTTCCTCTGGCCAGGAGGGATTTTAAAGGTGTTTACCCTTCCCTTTATATTTATGACAAGGGGTATGTCTACGCTGCCATAAAATTAAAATATAGACATCTGGGCTCAGACTAGAGCCTGGGCTCTGAGACCCCAAGAGGCAGAAGAGTATCAGAACCCGGATTCCAGCCCAAGCCTGAATGTCTATACTGCAATTTTTAGCCTCACAGTCTGAGTCCTATGACCCTGAGTCAGCTGATCTAGACTCTGAAACTCTGTGCCGTGTGTTTTGTAATGCAGTGTAGACATATCCTAAGTCACAACCAAAAATTTTCTCTGTGATTATGCCAATTTCAATAGCTGAATGTCTTTCCATTCAGAAGAAGACCTAGTCCTGGTGACCACTTGAATGGACTTTTGGGCAATGTCTGGTCTGCCACAACTACATGGCTGTGAAGGAGACTGGGTGTCCATTCAGGTTCTTATACTGTGCTCATCACTGTAGTATCGGAGCACTTTCCAGACATCTCAAGGATTACTAGTAATATAAAGCTTTCTCACTGTTGGCTGCTTGTTAAATCTGGCCTAGGTCAGTAGAGCCCAAATTTTATTGCCACCAGAATGTGGTGGCTGCACAACATGAGTTTGGTGGCTGCAATTCATTTCTTAATGGATAATCCAAATAGAAAAAAAAAAAAAAAAAAAAAAAAGCATCAAATCTGAATACCTCTTAGCAGTCTCAGAAGAGAGGCTGAATAATAAGAGCATAAGAACGGCCATACTAGGTCAGAACAAAGGTCCATCTAGCTCAGTATTCTGTCTTCCAACAGCGGCCAATGCCAGGTGATTCAGAGGGAACGAACAGAAGAGGTAATGATCAAGTGATCCATTATAATTTGTGAGACTCTCACCCATTAGACAAGGCTGATGAACAAAGGCAGAGCAATGTGTGGAAAACTGAAATAATGCTGCACCTGTTCTGTGACTATGAAGGGGTGTTACTGTGACATCTTCCACAAGCAGTGAATTCAGTTAAATTTAAAAACCCCACACGTTACACCATTCTTCCTTCTGAAACATTGTTTACTTAGATCTGCACCTGTAGATGGGGATGCTAAGTTGTGCCAACCAGAGAGAATGAAAGAGGCTATAATATTTTCACTGGCATTTATTATTATTACTGTATATGTCTAATGCCAACAATGTCTTAAGGGTTTTAAAGACATTTGAAGACAAGAGCCCTTACTCTCCACTGCCCTGACTTTTGTTTAGCTTTTACACCAGTCCAAAGTTGATCTACAAAGTACGACAATTCTGATTTTGCTGTGCATTCACTTTGCATATGTGTAAATGGCTAACCAAGGTGCAAGACATAGGATAGTCAGACTAAGGTCCCTTCCTTAAAGAGCTCTCACTCTACACAACATGCCAACAAAACAAGTAAAATGCAGAGAAAACAATGTGACTGAACAAAGATTGATCTTAGCATTCCTGTTCGGAAGCAACCATCTATAGAGGAGGCAAGGTAGTTCAGCCACCATACTTGTATGCTATAGAATAGCTAAATTATTATTAATGTATGACTTCTCTGTTGAGGCTGCCAGCAAGAGTCACAATTAACTGGGCAGTAAGGAAAATATTGTAATGTAACAAGAGAATTGATCAGTTTGGGCTATTGTTGATGATATGTGATGACTTTTGAGCAGTATTACAAGCATTTTAAAGTTTCATCAGTTTTACTCATAGCATTATTTGGGTACTGAAATAAGTTCATATAAACCCGAGAGATGCAGGGGTGATAAAAGAGACCTAGCTGTGCTGCCTGCATAAATATTTGCAAAAAGTAAAAGTCTGTTATATTTGAGAAACAGAAATGTACAAAAGGAAAAGCTTCAATTGGAGCTGAGTATTACCTGCTGAAACACAAAGAAATCTAGTAAATGCTGGCACTTTTCTAGGGGTTGGAAAGCCAAATATGCAACTTCAGGTCTAAACTTCACAAAACCAATATACAGTCTGTCCTCATATGAGCAGACACACTACAGATAAAGATAAATTATGAGTGGAAAATAGGTGCTTTTGCTGATAAAAATCTCAAGCATAGGAGGATGTTCATGCATGACAAACAACTGGCAAGAGACAGTGGCAACCATCTGTAATTGTATGTTGGCTTCAATACCTGCAATGGTATGAAATGCTCACCAGTCCTTGAAGTAGAATGTAGAGGAAGAGAGAAATGAAATCATCAGCAGACAAAGTAGAAAAGGATAGTGGCAATAAAGGTTGGGAAAGTGGAACCTATTAACCGGTTTCAACTGAAGACTATCACAGAGTGAGGGGGAAAAAGTAAATTCAAGATTGTCTTCAACTGAACTAGTTGAATACAAAATTCAGCAATATTCACTTTTTTTTTATTTTGCTAAGCAGATCAAACCTGTTTTTTTTCTCAGCTATACTCACTATTCAACTATTATAAGCAAACAATTACCAGCATACAGATTATTCACTATCTTATATTGGTATGTGTGGTCTTCAATATTCAAGCTTTGAAACTGGTCATAAGAATGGCCATAGTGGGTCAGACCAATGGTCCATCCTGCCTAGTATCCTGTCTTCTGACGGTAGCCAATGCCAGATTGAAATGATTTTCTTTCAGCGATCTGTCCACAATGACTCCAAGATCTCTTTCTTCATAGGTAACATTTGCTTTTTCTGATCCCTGATGGATGACCTAAGCTCATAAAGACACAATATAGAGCAATTTCTCACCCTCAAATCTTGTTGAAGCAAGTTTTAAGGTGGTTTCTGAAATGGTGCTGAACAGAGCTTTTCATTTGCTACCCTTACAGCTAAACCTTGCTCAGCACTGGTTCAGCTGCACTCAGTGTGACATCTGTTGTAAATAACAGGTAATTAGCATGGACAAGGCTTCAATGACTGACAACTGATTGCTACTCTTACATGTCTTTGCTGAACTTCCCTACACCCACACTATCAGAAGACAAATATCCAGTAGCTAAAGTGTGGGAGTTTGGGATTCAGCATTTGTGGCATGAATTCATGTATTCCAACAAACCAAGCACATTATTTTAGAAGCTTTGCAAATACTAATGAGTTCCAGTACAGGTATACTGAACCTAAGCATTAGTATTTGTAATTTTTATTTATGGAGCAGTTCTAGTCTCCATTGTCTTGGAGAAAAGGTACAGGGACAGCTGAAATGAAATACAGGTTTGTGTATAATTTCATTAAAAATGTTCGGATTTCTCATTCATAAAACTTAATGATAAAGTAGAATTGTTGGCAGTTGGGAAAAACACTAATGAATGAGCTAATTTCTTTGTCTTGTCTTTTTTTTGCAGTAGTGAGCAAATAAGTGTCTTCTTCTCAGCATTCTTTCTATTGTAATCAAAATAGCAATGAAAATTATTCAATGTCTTTCTTCCTTCATTTCAGCAGCCATTACATGTTACTTCTCATTACCTTGGTGGTTTGTTAAAAGTTACTCAGGTCCCAATCCTGCTCTTAACTATACACTGTGAGGATTCCCATTGACTATGCATAGGCTCTGATTCAGTAAATCACTTATGGGGAAGATTTTCAAAGGCATCTATGGCAGTTAGGCACCCCAGCTGAATTTTACCTTACTGCCATGGATGCCTTTGAACATCTTCCCAACATGTGCTTATCTATAAGCACATCCTTATATCCTTCCTTATTGAGCAAAGTATTGAAGCACATGACCCAGGTCACAGATATGGTGATTTCCTGCAAAATCCTAGACAAGCCTTACTGAATTAAGTTTAAGTATCATATGAAATCATTGTATTAAAAATGCAACTGTTTATGTATTTATGTGGAGTGGTACATAACTTCTTTAAGGGTGAGACAGGAATAATGTAAACCTTGGGAAGTGTTATGAGCTTCTTTTACAACAATGAGTCAGACACTGAATTTTTAGTTGAGTGGGTTTTCTAGAAAATACTTGGGAGGAGGGGAATACAAATTACTCACCTCCAGACCCATCCTTTTGAAGCTATGCCTTGAAGAAAAACTATTGTCTGGCTTATTCACCACCTCTGCAGATCAAAGACAAAAAACTGGAGAAAGGAGTGGCTCTCAGATTCATGGAGGTGCTGCTTCTGGGCCCAGGCAGTTATGAATTTGTAACCTCAGAAGAAAACCTTGGTTGGGTTTGAAGGATTGTTCATCTTCCAAATCTCTTGCTGGAGTTAGGGTGATCTGTGGTAATCTTATCAGCATGCATGTAGGTTCTTTTATTGTTTTTAATGTTTTCTCTGTAATGCTTTCACTTTAAGAATAAATGTGCAGAAAGTGATGTGCGGTAACTTAACTGTGGCAGTTACACTGTTTATAGCCTCTGAGGAGAAAGACAAAGCAGGCCTGCTTAGGCAGTGACTTGGGTGGGGAATTCACAATGTAGTCAGGGAAGTAGGCAGTCTCAAAAAAACCCAGACATGAGGGAGAGAGACATCTCTCCACCCAAGAGAGGTGAGGATTGGGGAGCCAGCAGCCTAAAACTGGGTGCCCTTGCTGGACCACAGCGGGGGCTACAAATGCAGTTGCCTTGAACTGTGACACTCAGCTCTTGCAAGGACTGACATCTGTGCTTTAACTTGAGGTACTAGCATTCCTATGCAGCAAAGCTCTTAAGCACATGGATTGTGAGACTTTCTCATGTGCTTTAGTGCTTTGCTACATAGGGATGACAGCGTACAAAGTTAAAGGATAGGCATAAGTCTCTGAAGGATTTGGATCTCATCCTTTAACACCCACTTCAGTTTTTCTCAAAAAAAAAAAAATTAGAAGCTTATGTAGTACCATTGAACAAAGGGATTTTGGCAATTGTATTCTATGCACATTGACTCCTCTGGGAACAAAATCCTCCTCTCTCTTCTGAGGAAAGTTAAATTGTTTTTTAAAAATACTGGTGGAGAAAAAGTATTTCAAATTCAACATAAAAAGAGTCTGGCACTTCCCCCACCCACTTTCATCCCATTTCCTATCTGACTGAACAGCTGGAAGCTCCAATAAACCTATCTTAAGTGTGCACGTGTTGTCAGTCAGCTTGCTCATAAGAAGGATTTAACATCTGTTGGAGGTGCAGTGAAGCCACGAGTGACACTGTGAAGTCATCATACTTATGTTCTTTAACTTTGAATGTTTATTATTTTTTTCTCAGCTTCAGAATTGTCTGGAAATATATAATGTATTCAAATGACTGTTGAGGCCTCTGTTTACAAGAAGAAAGAAGAAAAACATGGACTAGATTAAACAAAGAACAATAATGTACCACCGAACATACAGGTCTTGGTTTGCCTTTTGCTTACACCAGTGGAATTGAGGAACAAGTCCACTAATGTCAGTAGGCCGAAGTGCTGTGTCAGTAAAGTGCTGAGTACTTCTGTAAGATATTAAGTGTCCTCAACTCCCACTGAAATCAGCACTTTGGCGAATCAAATCCTCAGAGGGCCTGAACTTACAAATGCTTATCAGCAAGCATAGTGCTTACAACTGTGATGACTCCCAACCTGAAGAAGAGCTCTGGGTGACCTCAAAAGCTTGTCTCTCACCAGCAGAAATTGGTCCAATAAAAGACATTACCTCACTCTCCTTGTCTCACTAGAACAGGGGTGGGCAAACTTTTAGGCCTGAGGGCCACATCAGGTTTCCAAAATTATATGGAGGGCCGGTTAGGGGAGGCTGTGTATCCCCACACAGCCAGGCATGGCCCCCACCTCCTATCCGACCCCCCCTGCTTCTTGCCCCCTGATGGCTCCCCCGGGACTCCTGCCCCATCCAACCCGCCCTGTTCCCTGACGGCCCCCCGGGACTCCTGCCCCACCCACCATGTCTGGACCCTCCACCCCAACTGCCCCCGCCGCCCCATCCAACCCCTCCCCCCATTCCTGACAGCCCCCCCCGGGACCCCAGCCTCATCCAACCCCTCTGTTCCCTGCCCTCTGACCACCCCGACCCCTATCCATACCCCCAACCCCTGACCACAGTCACCAAACTCCCCTGCCCTCTATCCAAACCCTCCGCCCCCTCTTACCACGCTGCCTGGACCACCAGTGGCTGGAGGCACTACAGCCGCGCCGCCCAGAGCACCGGGTCAGGCCACGACTCTGCAACTGTGCTGCCTGGCCGCCCAGAGCATTGTGCCGGTGGCGCAGCACGCTGAGGCTGTGGAGGAGAGGGGACAGTGGAGGAGAGGCCGGGGCTAGCCTTCTGGGTCAGGAGCTCAGGGGCCGGGCAGGATGGTCCCACTGGCCGGATGTGGCCCGTGGGCTGTAGTTTGCCCACCTCTGCACTAGAAGGCACTGACATATCTGGCGTGATTGGTTACCTCTAGGTACCAATCATAAGGCATCATGGAGAAAATAAAAAGCTCAGGATTTTATCACTCAAATGAATTGCCATTATTTACTATTATAAGTTTGGGTGAATCCTCTTAATTATCTTTTTTATGAAACCAGCTCTGGAGTCAGGAACCAAAGCCAGAGGAGAAACAGAACTGGAGTGGACTGGGCAGAACAAGGGTGAGATTGGGAACCAGGCAGGATTAGGGGTGAAGTAAGGATCTGTACAGGGCAGGCACAGGAGAGATCACAGCTGCAGCTGAATGCATTGAGAAGCCAGGGAGCAGTTATTGCTGTTGGTCTTAAGAGCAGGCTTCCTGACTTCCTTGGCCAATCAGGTAGAGTGGTCAATCAGGTGGCCCTGCTGTGCTTAAGCTGTGCTCATAGGCTGCACAGGGACTGGGTGGCTGCAGCTGTAAAGGGTATTTGTAGTACTTTCCCCAGGTAGTCAAGTTTGCCAGGCACTCAAAGCCCTCCTAGGGAAGGGTTAGAGAACATGTCTAGGTTCATGAGAAGATTTAATATGCTTGATAGTATCCTTCTGTAACAAATTAAATTGCTTTTCCCTGAGGAGTTTGCTAACCAGACTTATCTGAGCTTCATATTTAGGTTTCCAGGTAAAATTTGAAACATCATTACTTTATAATCTGAAGAAAAAATACATTTATAATGAAAAATTCTTTTATCTCAGTTTCCTTTGCTATAACTTCAGTGAAGAAATATTCTTCAGGAGAAATACACTCAGAATTCTAGACAGCATAAACCTGGGGGAAAGGCCATGAAAAAGCCCATCGGGGCAGGGAAAGTTGTGGGGTGGGAAGCAATCAGAACTTCCCTTAAGGTAGGGGCTTTGGGGCACCTGTGAAGCTCAAAAACTGCATGGTTCTGAGTGGGAAAGGGACATGGCCAGAGATGACAATGATTCAGCACTCCCCTCCGCAGTCTCCATCAGCAGGGCTCTTTGGAGAGTTGGCTATGACCTATAATTGCTTCTCTCTTGGCAGAAGCCTTAAGGCCACACAACCTGCTGGGATACAGCAAGACAGAGAGAATGCTTTACATCCCCTTCTGTTAGTGAATCTGGCCTTCTGTGTTCAGACTTTCAAGGAAACTTGCCCTGCTAAATCACTTAGGTGTATTGGAAAATTCCTTTCTTTGTGTAGAGAGAGAGACAAGGTAGGCCACTATTTCCCTACTCAGTTCCTCCTGTTTATGGGGGTCTTTCACGCAGCAGCAAGAAGATGATTGTAATATAGGAAAATGCAGTTGCAAAATCAAAAAATCTGCCAGGGTAAGAGTAGTACCTAAAAGTTGTGTTTAACTGATCTTTTAATAATTTGAAGTTGACGCTATCCCTTTAAAAACATCATTGCTTCTGAATTTTGCTGTAGATTATCTCTTTTTCTATTTTATCTTCTTCTCAGCCACCCTAAATTAACCAGACTGCAGAAGTCAATGGAAGCAAACTCGGGTCTATTTGTTAAATCTGAAGCTGACATGAAAGTTTGAGCTTATACTGTTCATCTAATTAGATGAATTTTAAAGGCCTTTCCCCCCACTCTCTCGTGACTTCAGACTCTAAGTTCTTTGGAGAAGGTCTCCTGGTTTTTGTCACTGCACAGCACTGTGTTTTTAATCTACTGCACTAATATATATAATCTCAATAATAGTTTCTGCTGAGTGAAACAAAGAACATCTTCTGTAATTACGCATTTAAAATCAACATTAGCACAACTGATATCTTGAGCTAAAAATGAACTGACCACTATAGAGTGAGAAGGATCAGCCCATGGTTAAGGTGCTGGATCAGGAGATCTGAGTCCATGTCCTGCCTCTGCCACATATTAGCTGTGTGAACTTCAGTATGTCACTTAATTTCTCTGTGCTTCAGTTTCCCTTCTAAAAAAATGGAGACAATATTCCCTTTCTCCTATCTTTTGTCTCACTGTAAGCTCTTATGGGCAGGAGCCATTTCTTACTATGGGTGTGGACAGCGTTGGGGACAATATTAGTTAGGGCTTCTGGATGCTAGTAATAATGATTAAAAGTAATTAAAGACCCTTATGAAGATTTGAATTAGAATTTGGTTTCTGATGCTATCAAGAGCTATATCCTCCACCTGGAAAGAACTTGCATTCTAAGAGGAACATAAGATTTCTGCTATTGACACTATTACAAAATTGCATTCTAAGCAGCTAGCCCAGCATTTTGCCTGGTTGATTACCCCTTGTAACCATCTGCCAAACACAACAGAAACAACAGCTTTCTGTGTCAGAGGAAGGTTAAATGCTCCTTGCTCTTTATTGGTGGCACAAATGATTTAATAGAACTTTTAAGCTGTTCTTCATTTCTCCCAGTGTTTTGCAGAGATCCCCCCCCCACCTTGATTCTGATATATAAATCTCATCAATAGCCTCTTGTGTGTCAGGACTGGCTGTCTCCCAGAGCAGTGAAGAAGAAATTGCTGGGATCACACTTCTTGTTTTCTCTCTTTGTTTTGTTTTCCAATGATAAAACCAAAACAAACCACCCCACAGTGAATCAATCTGGCTCGTGAAATTCTTATTCACAAAGACTGATGAGCTGACGTATTAGGATATAACAGGAGGGTCAGAAAAAGGAGATGTCAAGAGCACATAAAAATTTTGCAGAATTTACTACTGTGACTCTGTTGGTAATAACCCTGGTGATAACACAGTAATACAGTTCTGCAGAGTGTGCTATGCAGTGAGAGACGGAGATGGAATCACTCGGTTAAGCAGTTCCAGCATTCATTTTTTATCAGCTCCTCTCACTCTATTCACAGCACTCCTCCTCCTCTCCATCATGCTGAAAGTTATGGCTTGGATTTCACCTTGCTTTGCCTGTAAGAACTGACGAGGACATGACACTGTTAAAATTGTCTGCTCACTTACTTTATCACCAGGTTGGAACCTGCCAGGGGCTGTTATTCTCCAAGGACATCACTCAGTCATTCTTTGTCAAATTTACAGAATTGTTACTGAGCATTTTAGTTTTTTACTATAATAAAAGGATAGGTAAATATCCAGATGTGTATAACACATTATACAATTCAGTCTATTGATGTTATACTTAACTTGCTCTGAATAAACGCACTGCTGTTCTCTAATGGATGGAATCAGCATTGCTCATTTGTGCCCTATCCTGCTAGCTCAAGTGGTAGGGGTTTTTTCTTTAGTAACAACTGGATCTGACTTCTCTCCCTGATGTTGCCATGAGAGTTGCAGTATAGTGCCAACTGTCAAGTCATGGATGACCATAATTTCTTACAATGTCAATAAAAATGTCTTAAAGAATCCACTCACCAAAAGGAAAATAAATCCAAAAAGAAAGTGGTTCAGTCTGAAATCTCTATGTCTCTGCACATGTCATTTCCATACTGAGGCCCTGTGCTTCTTTGTTGAAGCATATTCAATCTGCACATCACTGCTAGGTGCCAGGTTTGCTGAACTCATTCCGTGCAAGTGAGAATAGATATGCTATGAGTGTCAAATCTGCTAATGGGGTTAAAACACCCCATCTTAGTAGCAAACAATATAATTACCTATGTAATATGTTGTAATAATTCATACATGTTCACCCCAAATATGGCATGAATGGATACCCCCAGAAAACAAGCCTATGTCTTAAATACATAATATAAGTGATAGTTCAGCAACCATGGTATAGGAAATTATCTTAACAGTATTCTGCTTTGAAGTGGATAGAGGTTGAGATAACCTAGCCTTTTGCACAGTGTTTCTTCACCATTACACTTAATTTTATTAGCATCTCCCTACTTTTATATGTTCTCATTTGGAACAAGGATAAATAATCAGTGATGTGATTAACTAATTATTGTTTTAAACATTGCTTAACAGCGATTTCGCATATAGGACTCCTTTGGATAAAAGTGATTCATTTATATAAAAAAGCAAGAATTTTTCTTTACAATTCAATAGATAGGAAAAATATACATTACAACTTTTTCATTTTTGAAAGTATTTATTTTCTGTCCTGCTTGCCAATACTTTTCTCTACTGACAAACTTTTGGGAACTGTTAATAAAACTTCATGGATCATTTCCTTCGCCTCTAGTATATAAAGCCTTTGAGTTTATACCAAACGTTGACATGATTCATATATTGCCAGAAAGAAAGATTTGTAAACATCAGTGCTAAAAATCTATTACAAGTGAGAGTCTTCAAAAGTAATGGGATTTTCTGTAATTTAAATTTATGCAAGGAATGCTCATTTCTCTTGACAATGATGTGTTTCATAGTCCCTTTTCTTTATGGGCCAGGAAATGTAAGACAGTCTTCCAGATTCTGAGTATTCAAAGTAGAGTTTTAGGGTACATTGTGATAAGAGACCTGTGACACAGCTGTGGCTGGCCCAGGTCAGCTGACTCAGGGTTGCGAGGCTCAGGCTGAGGGGCTATAAAATTGCAATGTAGACATTTGAGGGTGGCGGGGTCTCATAGCCCAGGCTCCAGCCCAAGCCTGGATGTCTACATTGCAATTGTATAGCCCCACAGCCTGAGCCAGTGACACGGGCCAGCTGTGGGTCTTTTACTGCAGTGTAGACATATCCTTAAGCTCACATAATTTGTCACTTGAAGATGCTGAGCCCAACTCTCCCCTTATTTACACTGGGGTAATTCCACTGAAGTACATGGAGCTACAATGGTGCAAATTCAGAATATCTGAGAGCACAATCCATACAAATAGATGGCCAGTGTTACCAGTCAATTAGTGTTTAATGAAAACTAAACTTGGTTAATTTGGCTTGGTTTTTTTTGTTTGTTTTTGTCTTCATGAATTACGAAGTAATTCTTTCCTCCAGCAACTGCTGTGTGGGGAGCACACCTCTTGAGAGACCTGTGGCTATTTTTGTGAACATATTTGTTATTTCTATTATCATAGCATGTAGGAGCCCTGTATGTGGAATTAGGAAATAGTCTACACTTACCACAAATGAACACTTGTCATTCTATAGGCAAAGTATCCATTATTGATATTCAGTTTTCAACATAAGACACTGGTCACCTGTTACATGGTTTAGATTCTGGTCCCTGACTGAGTGACTGACATTTTTGAGAGGCATTATTCTATATTCTTCTTTCTAATACAATTCTGTGCAAGTTTAACGATTTATGTATATTCCTTGACTGCTTGGTGATCAATCAAACATTCATGCATAATGAATAGCAGCAACAAATCAACTTTGAACCATCTGTCTGAAAATTTTTATTCATCATTTGACCAATTCTCTGGGATACAGACCAAGAATATTAGTCTATTGGTCTAAATCATGAATGATGTGGAGGAAATTAATAGAGAAGTGTTATTTACCCCTTCACATAACAAACAAACCAGGGGGGTCACCCAATTAAATTAACAGGAAGCAGGTTTTAAACAAATATAAGGAAGTAACTTCTTCCCACAACACACAATCAATTTGTAGAACTCATTGCCAGAGGACATTGTGAAAGTAAAAGTAAAACTGAGTTCAAGAAAGAATTAGATAAGTTCAAAGGAAGATAGATCCACCAATTGCTTTTAGCCAGGATAGTAAGGATGCAACCCCATGCTCTGGGTGTCACTAAACCTCTGACTGTCAGAAGCTGGGCATGGACAACAGGGGATGGATCACTCGATAAATTGCCCTGTTCTGTTCATTCCTTCTGAAACCTCTGGCAGATGGATCATTGGTCTAACCCAGTATGGCCGTTCTTATTGTGTAGATAATATTCCCGTGTCTGCTGGAATTTAACACCATCTCATTTAGACTT
This sequence comes from Chelonia mydas, assembly GCF_015237465.2. Classification (NCBI taxonomy): domain Eukaryota; kingdom Metazoa; phylum Chordata; order Testudines; family Cheloniidae; genus Chelonia; species Chelonia mydas. Next base: position 70,303,592 of record NC_057851.1, on the reverse strand, counting down.
CTCTGAGCAGGGTAAAATGACACAAGGGTTAAAATACAAGCAGACACTAAGGCCTGTACTACATTTAAGAATTAGCTAGCTGTAGCTATGTTGCTCAGTGCTGTGACAATTTTTGCACTCTCGGTGCTGTGTTTAGGTTGACCTAACTCAGAGTATACATGCAGCTAGGTCGACCTAGCTAGGTCCCAGCTACCGCCACTTGGAGAGGTGGATTAACTGCATTGATGGAAAAACACTTTCCCGCAAAGTAGGAAGTGTCTGAGCTAGAATGGTGTAGGTGTGCAGCTCTACAGCGGTGATGCTGTAGAACTTGCAGTGCACATACCCTAATGATCTACTAAATGTTGCCACTTCTGGAACTGAACCATTGGGAAGAACACTAGGAAATGTGGGTTTGAGAAAACTAGTGCAAAACACCCTCAGGGTGATCCAATTGAGTGCAAAAAGGGGGGTGGTGAACATGCACAGAGCCATTTCCTTCCTCTTAAGAATGAGGTACCAGAATGCTGGCATAAGTGGGAGGGGCTCTAGCATCGCTGGAGATGCTACCTACCCCTAAAGGGGCAAAGCTGAGAATTATTGCTTCTCTTCAGTGGCCAGCACCAGGAGAGAACACACTTCACCTCTTTGCCACCGTGCAGTACACTCCACCTGTCCAGCTGGAAGCACTGGCCCAGCTCCTCAAAAAGTATTTGGGCATCCAACTCCCATTCAGTCTCTTTGACAATCTGGGATATTGTGCCTACAAATCAGCACTCAACAAGCTGAATTCCTCCAGCAACTGCTCTTTGGGGAGTCACCTCTGCAGAGGCCTGTGGCTGAAAAAGGCTGCAAGTCTACCCACAGGAAAGAACAATTTAAAAATCTATATTTTAAGTTATTCGCCTTTTGGATTCCAGGGCAGAGGGATTTTTTCAAGTTTATAATGAGATCTGAGAGCAGGTAAACACATTTAATAGCATTTTAAACCTTTTAGCCTTTTTATCTCAAGTACATTTCCTTTTTAAATGAAAATTTCCTGGTCAGGCCAAACCTACAAAGATAGGAAGGATTCTTATCTGCCCTTAACATACATCCCATAGCTACTGGGAGCCAATCAGCTTTTTGTTTGAATTCCAGTGTAGAAAAGGAAATGAAGAAACTAAAGAAAGAAAATGAGTTGTATTGGAAGGTATTTCAAGGAAGAAGAGAGGCAAGAGAATGAGAAACTGAAAGGAAAAATGACATTTCAAGAATTAATAATCGTCACTAATTAAATCTAAGATCACGCTGCACTGGTAATATTCCTACTCTGATTTTTCTCTGAAGCGTTTGAGACATGACACCATCACAAAAATGGGATTGTGTGTAAAAGATCAATCCCTGGTGCAAACTGTTGGTGGGACATGATTCACTTAGGGATAATCAGAAGTCTGGGTTAACTGAAGTGCAAAAAAGAAAAAGGCGAGGGGATTATACAATATGTGTAGCGCTAAGCAGTAGGACTACAGCACAAAGGACTTCATCATCACAGTAATTAGCTAGCAGTTTAATGGCGGGGGAGAGGAGAGAGTGGTTTCACCCATAGCACATGGTTCCTTTTTTCAAAAACCAGGTGTGCCCGGGTCAGATCTATTTTTAGGACCCAGCCTCAAGTGCATCATAAATAAGTTTAAAAACCTACACAATAAACCTGTGAGACACATTTGTCTCTGGTGTATCTCCACTGATTTCAGTGGAATTACTTCAGGGATGCATTTGACTCCCTACATTTTTCTTACTCTCATGACAGGACATTCATTCAGTTATTCCATATCCTCGCCAAACAAACCCTATTCAAGCTATGGTTTGTACTTTTTGACTTTCAGCAAAGTTCATTCAGCCTTTCCCTTGCTTCACCAACCTCTCCCAGCAAGTAACATGCAGCATCTCCCTCTTAAGGTGTCACAACAAACAAAGCTCACAGGTTGCTTGCTCTACTTTTTAGAAGTGCTATTGGCGTCTGGAGGGAAAGGATGCCATTCCCTCTTCCTGTTCATTCCACTCTTTGTGACAGAGATGCCGTTTCCTCTTTGCCTTGGGTTATGTGCCGAACTAAAGTTTTCATCATTCTGACAAGTTATTTCCTGTTGCTCTTCAAGATCCCTGACATCTTTTCTGAAACAGGTTTATATCTTTCTTGCATTAGACAGCCGTTCTATGGTGCATACATCCTGTCACTCATCTTCAATTTATACCGAAGAATTAATACATTTTTTAAAAAAAATACACAGTAATCGTATCTGTAAATACCCACACAATTCAACCTGTCATTCTTTCCCCCAAACACCTTGATAAAATTAATGTATTTTATGAGTGACAAGAGGGTTAAGAATGAAACATATTAATGCCACATACCGTCATACGTTAACAATGACACAAAGCCCCTCTTTACAATCTCAGCTTCTCAAGGTATATCTATGCTGCAATAAGACCACAGCTGGTCCAGGCCAGCTGACTCAGGTTCACCAGGCTTGGGCTGCCAGGCTATAAAATTGCATTGTGAGACCCTAAGACAGGGGAGGATCCCAGAGTCCAGGTTCCAGCCCAATCCTGAACATTTACACGGCAATTTCATAGCTCTGCAGCCTGAGTTCCCCTACTCCAAGTCAACTGACCCAGGCCAGCTGTAGCTGGGCTGCTGGTCTTTCATCACAGTGTAGATGTATCCATAATGCCTAAGCCCAAAAATATGGAGAAAACTTAACTCTCCTAAGAACGTACTTTCATGTAATCCCATCTAGTTCACCAGAGAACAGACCAAGGAATTTCTCAGAGGAATAGTCTCTTTTGCTGACTGAGTGTTGCAAATGGTAGTCTTCTTTAGGAAAACATTGTTCATGGATACATGTACATAATTCCCTTTGAAGTCCACTGGAATTGTATGTGCATCTGAAGACAAAGGGACAGATTCTCAGTTTCTGTAGATTGGCATAACTCCTTTGATTTAATTGGAACTAAGCCAATTTTGCAGGAGTTGTAAATCTGACCCAAAATTTGGCCCAAAATTTCTGAGTGGGTCCCGTCCCCACACACACACACACACACAAGAGAGAGAATTGAATGTGCTGCCAGATTCCTAATTATGGTCCTGATCCTGTAATGAGCTCCACCCAGGTGGATTTAACAGGACTCCCAGGATGTCCCAGGAATGGTCTACATCTGGATATATATATAACTAGTTAATAAATAAGGTGCCCATAGATGGTGCTCCAGAATATGGAGCAAATGCTTGAGTTTTGTATGACCAATAAAACTTGCTGTTATGCATTGCAGATGGCTTCCTCTGACAACTCTTTACATTGTTGTGACAGAGTCTCTGGCAGACTGGTGAGCCCTCCAAACCCACTATCCTGGGCTCTCTCTCAGACTGTGATGCTGATGTCAAGCTACAAGCCTCTGACACACTTACACAGCCATCCACAGGCAGGGACACACCCAACTGAGTTACATGAAGAGCCTCCATTTGGAAAAAGGGGCAAGAGCATCCATTCTACAAGAGGTGATCATCTAACAGAATACTGCTTGCTGTCTAATGCCAATTAGTGAGAGGAAAAAAGTGCTTTTTCTCTGATGTTATTACAGAATTTCCCTTCCCTTTAGCTTTCATGATTGATTGGGATGCTTTCCATGACTAATTTTCAAACTGTGTGATCTATTTTATCAATACCTGTGTGTATTTTTTTGCCGATTTCAATCATGTGCATTAGCTTTTGCTGAGATTAGTCACTTTAGATAACATTTTCAAAGCACCTATGTCACTCAGGAGCCTGATTTAGGCACTTAGGAACCTCAATCTCATTGTAAGTCACTTTTGAAAAGGGGACTTAGAATCCTATTTCATTTATGTACCCTTGAAAATGCTATTGTATGAGAGTGAATGTGTGTGAGAGAGAGTCAGGACTCAGGAAGATCAGGGAGTCAAAGCTTTCAAGCTGGCTCCAAGACCCACAGTATGGTATGTGCATGACTAGGTGGGTTGTAGTGTTTTGATGGAAATAAAATCTTTGAAATGCAAAGGGAAAAAATAGCCTGTATGGTAAGTTATGTCCTATATAAGGAGGACACAAAAATAAAGAAGATACAAATAAAGCTTCATCTTCACAGGGAAATTAGGATGGAAAGCATCTACAGTTCCAGAGTAAAGTCCTAGCCCACCTGAAGTCATGGCAAAAAGTCCCAGTGACTTCCAGGGGGTGATGATTTTACCTCTGGAACTTTGACATTTCACATATCTTTCCGAAAGGGACTGTCCCCTCTCTCTTTCTCCCCCCCCCCCCGCCAAAAAAAAAAAAAAAACCAACAACAACAACAAAAAAAACCCCAGCCCTCAGTATAATTCAAAGGAATTCCTTCTGCTGGGCAAGATGGCTACTACAGAACCGATGACACATTTTAGTTTCAGGATGGTAGATTATGTTACTTTTATTGCCTAAAAACTGCTGTGACTTTAATATTGCAAACCTTATAAAATATTTCTAATATACCTAGTGAAAATATATGGTCCAGCCAGGTCTGCACCCACAATTTTCAGATAGAATAGTCCCTTTCAAAAGTAGGCCTCAAACTCCATAGGACTATACTAGTGTGACTAAAGTCAACAGGATTTGGGCCTTAATTCAGAAAAGCACTTAAGAACATACTTAAAGTTAAGCATATGTTTATATCCCATTGATATCAATGGGATTTAAACACGTACGTCAGGGCTTTGCCGAATCAGGGCTGTAGTCCTAATATAAGGAACAGAAGGAATTCCATAACACTGGGCATAGGCTTCATGTGTCTGCTAGCAATTATTTCTGAGGCTGGACTGTTGAATGAAATAGAACTTCAATAACATGTTCTTTAATTTAATTTAGCGTCTTTATCTTGACCACAGAATTAATTCTTCCAACTGCCAAATTGCAGCTTGCCACACAACCACTTCTTTAAAGCTCAGTGTTACCACCCAACCTTTGTAAAGTCATGCAAGAGATTTTAGCTCCGTAGATAAGTTTTGCTTTCTTCAAGCTCCTTTGCTTTTACCCGAGAGTAAGATGTTCTTAGTGTGGTTTATCAAGAATAGAAAATATTAACCGACTGGCCATTGCAAAGCATTTTTATTCACAACCAGAAAACCATCATTTAAGTTTCTTGTGATAAGAAAAAAAACCTGTCCTGGTGGAGGTTGGGTTGCTCCCAAGGAATGTGTCTTTGATCTATGGGTAGTGCCGGTGGGCATGACAGGCACCTTCCATTCAGGCTAAATGAGGGAGCAGTAAAATGACCTTTTGATAAGTAATAACTTCAGTAATAGAAGTCATAAGTCAAATTAGAGATCAGCTTGGCAAGGCTGGAGTTGGAGTTGAGCCATGGAGTCTAAGGGGTTTTCCCTGCAGTCTGAATGCAAACACAGAGGGCTGGATATTGTCTGGTGAAACTGTGTTTGCCTCCTAGCTCAGAGATTCTCCTAAAGATCACATAGTCCCCCTGAGGCAATGCAGCTCCACATTGCCGCTACAAAGCAGGCTATGCCTTAGGGCACAATGTAGCCTGGAGTTAATATCATTTGTATTCTTATATTGTCATAAAAATGGATGAAGAGTGAAGTAGGGTACAGATTGGAAACTCAAAACAGGTTTAAGATTAGTTTACAGTGTGGGTTATCAAAACGCTTAAGAAATCTAAAAGATACAGCAACCAAATGTTTTTATTGTATCAGAAATAGACTTGGGTCACCAAGCAACACCTCTGAACAGAAGGTAAGTCTGTGTAAGTCCAGCTGTCATTATGGAAAATGTCCCTAGGAGTGGAGTTCAAGGTGTACTGCAATGGGCAGGAAACATGAGAGGAATGTGTTTGTGGAGGCAAGGAAGGCAGTTCTGTCTGGGTGAAGGGGGGGTTGAATATGCATGTGTTCCGCCTGCAGAGCAGTCAGGGACCTCAGCATTTCTAGTCTTCCATGAGCCTTATTATCCACTCCTGGCCCTGTCTCCCCTCCTGGCTAACTCTTTCTAGTTTTTCATTTGTCTCTCCATGTTCTGTGCTCGCTATTGGCCTCATCTGATGATTGAAGCACTTTGCAAAACATGCCCTCCTTATTCCTGTTCATTTGCCACCTTATCTGACGGAAGCACTCTGCTGATGTATAGGTGCTGGCCCTCAAGGACACATCTGTAGAACAAAACAAACAATACACAGAATCAGTATTGTGTGTGCACTCAGTATTGAGTCAAAAGTTCTACACCTCTTTCTCACTTTCCCTTGGCAAGCACACAGCATGGTGGTGCAATACTGGACAAAGAATCTGGGTGATTTCAGAAGGGGATCAGTACAAGCGCTTAGAGATACTATTCTGATTACTAGCACCAGTTTGCACAGGTGGGGGTGATTGAAGCTGAAATCATACTACTGAGGGTAACTGAAGATGCAAGGGTGCATCTCCTGCATGCTTGCATCTTCGTGTCAGGTCCATATGCTGCTTGCCTGTGTGCTGCTTTGATTCCACCAGAAGTAATTGCCGATTGGCGTGGCAAAGTTTCCTACAACAGGGGAAGAAATAAAGCAGCTCTGCCAAGGAAACGTCAGCAGGGAATTGCAGAGTATCTGCAGGAAAGCTTCCTAGAGATCTCTATGAAGGATTCCTGGGAGATCTCTGTGTGCTTTAAACTTTTTCGGAGAGCCCACACTGTGGAACTGCACAGGGGAATACGAAACAGTACCTAGTGATGTTAAATTTTGATCCCTTCTCCCATGTTCATCATGTAACAAAATAAAGGACACCTCTACCTCATGTAAACATGCACTATCAAAGAAAAATGAGTACTTACCAGCGGTCCCTTTTCCTGCTTCAGGCACGCCAGAGCCAGAGTCCTGGGACTGGCTAGACCCCTCCAGAGTCAAAAAGAGATCCTGGCTTACCATGCCACCAGATGAGCCTGTCGCCTGACCCACATCCTCCTCCAACTCATCAGCCTTGGGGTTGACTCCACTGGCCACTGCCTCCAATTTCCTCAAAATATCCATGCGGCTCTTGGCAGTGGAGGTGGGGTCACCACCGAGGATGGCGTGCAGCTCCTCGTAGAAGTGGCATGCTTTTGGCACCGCACCAGAGTAACAGTTGGCCTTTCTTGATATGCCTACCTCAACTCCTTGATCTTAGCACAGCATTGCTGCCTGTCATGCATCCGATGAAGTGAGCTGTAGCTCACGAAAGCTTATGCTCAAATAAATTGGTTAGTCTCTAAGGTGCCACAAGTACTCCTTTTCTTTGTCCCTTTTGTGCCCCTTCTCATCCATGTCATGAGCCATCTGCTCATAGGTGACTAAGTTCCTAAGGTTGGATCAGAGCTGTGACTGCACAACCTCCTCTTCCAACAGACTCAGCAACTCTGGTGTACTCCAGATGGGAGTGTGTTTGCTGTGGAAAGCCAGCATGGCCAGTTGGGCAGATGAGATGTGAGCTGTCCACGCTGAGCAAACAGGAAGTCGAATTTCAAAAATTCCTGGGGTTTTAAAGGGGGAAGAGGTGCATGACTCTGTACCTGGCTGTAGGGCCGCAGAGTAGAAACTGCTCAGCAAAGCTGTCATGATGGGCATTGTGGGATTCCTCCTGGAGGCCACTTAGGGCGACATAAGCAAATGCAGTGTCTACACTGGCACTGCATCACTTCAACATTGTCACAAAAAACTCTATGCCACTCATCAAGGTTGGCATAGCGATAGCTTTAAATTGGCAGGAGGAGCATTGCTGTGTGTACACCTCCACTGTTTTGTCAATGAAACCTGACTTTTGTCAACAAAACTGTGTAGACAAGGCCTAAATGCTCATGTGTGGCTGAGAACAGCACTGAGAGACTGGAAAACTATTCATTTAAACAAAAATACTCTCTCATAACCATAAGCAAAAGAGGCAGATGCGTTAGAAGCAGATGCAATAGAGTCAGATGCAAGAGGGCTTAATGCAGTTGCTGGGAACTTTTATCCTTGTTTCTGAGAAAAATACACATTTTGTAGCATAGTGTTCACTTTGTGTAATTTTAAAGAAGCAGGGATGAAATCAATGTCTTGTAAGTGACTCCAAGCATATCTTCATCTAGACTTGTTTTTTTAAATTCCTATCATGACAGGTTCTGGTTTGTTCCAAAAAAGAGTTCTCTTTAATGTATTTTGAGCCCTGGGGCTAAGTCTGTCAGGCAGAGATAATTTAATTCTTTCAGACACATGAAAATCACCCCAATCCTCACTTCAATTTGGTGGCAGAATTTTACACAAAGGGCTCCTGGGAGTGGTTGCAAGCCCCTTGAAGCACCACACTGGGTTTGCATAACACGGCCTCTGTTACTACATCCTTTACAGCAAACAGGGAAAGATTAAGAATGAGCTCTCAAAACTGGATACTCTCATAAAAAACCAACCTTCCACACAAACTTTCTCGTGGCTGGACTTTACAAAAACTAGACAAGCCATTTACAACACACACTTTGCTTCTCTACAAAAGAAAAAGGACACTAAACTATCTAAACTACTACATGCCACAAGGGGCCACAACAGTGGTTCCCTTAACCCACCCAGCAATATTGTTAATCTATCCAACTATACTCTTAGCCCAGCAGAAGAATCTGTCCTATCTCGGGGCCTCTCCTTCTGTCTGAAAACCCCCACGAACATGATACAGTTCTGTGGTGACCTAGAATCCTATTTTCGACGCCTCCGACTCAAGGAATATTTCCAGCATACCTCTGAACAACATACTAACCCACAGAGAGATTCCTACCAAGACTACAAAAAGAAGGATTCTGGGTAGACTCCTCTTGAAGGTCGAAACAACAGACTGGACTTCTACATAGAGTGCTTCTGCCGACGTGCACGGGCTGAAATTGTGGAAAAGCAGCATCACTTGCCCCATAACCTCAGCCGTGCAGAACACAATGCCATCCACAGCCTCAGAAACAACTCTGACATCATAATAAAAAAGGCTGACAAAGGAGGTGCTGTCGTCATCATGAATAGGTCAGAATATGAACAAGAGGCTGCTAGTCAGCTCTCCAACACCACTTTCTACAAGCCATTACCCTCTGATCCCACTGAGGGTTACCAACAGAAATTACAGCATTTGCTCAAGAAACTCCCTGAGAAAGCACAAGAACAAATCCGCACAGACATTGGAACTCCTGGAACCCCGACCTGGGGTATTCTATCTGCTACCCAAGATCCATAAATCTGGAAACCCTGGACGCCCCATCATCTCAGGCATTGGCACCCTGACAGCAGGACTGTCTGGCTATGTAGATTCCCTCCTTAGGCCCTACGCTACTAGCACTCCCAGCTATCTTCGAGACACCACTGACTTCCTGAGGAAACTACAATCCATCGGTGATCTTCCTGAAAACACCATCCTGGCCTCTATGGATGTAGAAGCCCTCTCCACCAACATTCCACACAAAGATGGACTACAAGCCATCAGGAACAGTATCCCCAATAATGTCACGGCAAATTTGGGGGCTGAACTTTGTGACTTTGTCCTCACCCATAACTATTTCACATTTGGGGACAATGTATACCTTCAAATCAGCGGCACTGCTATGGGTACCCGCATTGCCCCACAGTATGCCCAAATTTTTATGGCTGACATAGAACAACGATTCCTCAGCTCTCGTCCCCTAATGCCCCTACTCTACTTGCGCTACACTGATGACATCTTCATCATCTGGACCCATAGAAAAGAAGCCCTTGAGGAATTCCATCATGATTTCAACAATTTCCATCCCAACATCAACCTCAGCCTGGACCAGTCCACACAAGAGATCCACTTCCTGGACACTATGGTGCTAATAAGCAATGATCACATAAACACCACCCTATACCAGAAACCTACTGACTGCTATTCCTACCTACATGCCTCCAGCTTTCATCCAGACCACACCACACGATCCATTGTCTACAGCCAAGCTCTATGATACAACCGCATTTGCTCCAACCCCTCAGACAGAGACAAAAACCTACAAGATCTCTATCAAGCATTCTTACAACTACAATACCCACCTGCTGAAGTGAAGAAACAGATTGACAGAGCCAGAAGAGTACCCAGAAGTCACCTACTACAGGACAGGCCCAACAAAGAAAATAACAGAACGCCACTAGCCATCACCTTCAGCCCCCAACTAAAACCTATCCAGCGCATCATCAAGGATCTACAACCTATCCTGAAGGACGACCAATCACTCTCACAGATCCTTGCTTACAGACAGCCCCCCAACCTGAAGCAAATACTCACCAGCAACCACACACCACACAACAGAACCACTAACCCAGGAACCTATCCTTGCAACAAAGCCCGTTGCCAACTGTGCCCACATATCTATTCAGGGGACACCATCATAGGGCCTAATCACATCAGCCACACTATCAGAGGCTTGTTCACCTGCACATCTACCAATGTGATATATGCCATCATGTGCCAGGAATGCCTCTCTGCCATGTACATTGGTCAAACTGGACAGTCTCTACATAAAAGAATAAATGGACACAAATCAGACGTCAAGAATTATAACATTCAAAAACCAGTTGGAGAACACTTCAATCTCTCTGGTCACTCGATTACAGATCTAAAAGTGGCAATACTTCAACAAAAAAACTTCAAAAACAGACTCCAATGAGAGACTGATGAATTGGAATTAATTTGCAAACTGGATACAATTAATTTAGGCTTGAATAGAGACTGGGAGTGGATGGGTCATTACACAAAGTAAAACTATTTCCCCATATTTATCCCCCACCCCCACCGTTCCTCAGACGTTCTTGTCAACTGTTGGAAATGGCCCACCTTGATTATCACTACAAAAGGTTCTCCCCACCCCCGCACTCCTGCTGGTAATAGCTCACCTTAAGTGATCACTCTCGTTACAGTGTGTATGGTAACATCCATTGTTTCATGTTCTCTATGTATATAAATCTCCCCACTGTATTTTCCACTGAATGCATCCGATGAAGTGAGCTGTAGCTCACGAAAGCTTATGCTCAAATAAATTTGTTAGACTCTAAGCTGCCACAAGTACTCCTTTCCTTTTTGTGAATACCTAATAACACGGCTGCTACTCTGAAACCTGTTACTACAGTGTATTTTTATTCTTTAGAGATTCACCTTTAAAGGTTGTTTTAATACTTTTTTTAAAAAATCAAGGAAGGGTTTTAAAACACTTGAGAGCTGAGGGTTTTTTTCCCCTAAAAAGTGCCCTGTAGTCATGAATTGGCAAATAGGCTAAACATGCTGTGTCAATTAGCTTAATTAATGGAAACTTGATTTGGTTCCAAGGTATGAGGATTTTCTCAAGTGAATCTAGTGAAAGCAGAATTCACTTTAAAGTGGGACTTGCACAATAGAAACTATATATTTGGAAGTCAGTAGATAAGGGGACTCAGGCTCAGCATTGCAATGCCTAACCTTAGGTGCCCTACTTCCTAGTGGAATCCCCAGCCCCATGTTAGACACCCAGGTTCCCTATACAATGCATGAAGAGAGTTAAGCACTCACAAATGAGATCCACAGAAGCCAGCAAGCTGAGTGGGGATCCATCTAAGCTGGCCATTAGGCAGCACCAAAGACCTCAATCTTGCCCCTTCAAGTACCTCCCTCAATCTGAATTTAGGTGCCTACCTCTGCTTAGAATTCTTAGATTTGTCACCTAAAAAGAATAGCTCAGGTGAGGAAATCTCCCTCACATCCTCTGCACTGAAGACCAGTGCAAAGAATTCATTTAGCTTCTCTGCAATGGCCTTGCCTTTATTGAGTGCTCCTTTAGCATCTCAATAGTCCAGTGGCTCCACTAATTGTTTGGCAGGCCTCCTGTTTCTGATGTACTTAACACAGATTTTGCAGTTTTTTAAATGTCTTTTGCTAGTTACTCTTCAAATTATTTTCTTGGCCTTCCAAATTATACTTTTATGCTTGACTTGCCAGAGTTTAGGCTCCTTTCTGTTTTCAGTAGGATTTGACTTCCAGTTTAACAGATGTCTGTCGCTAACCGCCTCTTTTAGTCTGTTTAGTCATTGTGATATTTTTGGTCCTCTTTTCCTAGGCACCTGAGTGCCTAGTTCACACTTATACCATGTTAGGGTTCACAAGATAGATATTCCCTGTCTGTATCCAGCCTGTATCCCAATCCAGCATGCATTCTCAGAGGCCAATTACCCTGAACAAGGTAGCAATGGGGGTGGTCCCTCCCCTTATAACCAGTAGCCCAATGGTTAGAGTACTCACCAAGGATGTGAGAACCCAGGTCCAATTCCTCCTTCTCCCTGACATGGAGAAGGATTTGAACCCACAGATCCTACTGCTCAGAAAGTGCCCTAGCCACTGGGCTGTGGGATATTTTGGGGTGGGTTTCTCTCATTCTCTCATTGAAACTTTTCTACTCTGTATGAATGGTAATTGGAGCAGGGACTTCAAAGTGGGTCTTGTGTATCCAAGGAGAAAGCCCTAATTACTGGGATATAGAGTCATTCTCACTTTTTTTTGGACCAATGAATATTTAATTAGTTTTACAAAGTGCAGTAGGTTCAAAAGAAGAGATGGAGAAACCTCCACCCCTGAATAACCCGTAGCCCAGTGGTTAGGGCATTCAGCTGAGAGGTGGGAGTTCAAATGCCTACTGTGTAAGCTCACTCTCACCAAAAGAAGTTGGCCTGATAAAAGATATTACCTCACCTACCTAGTCTACTCTGTGTCAGGCAGAGGAGGGAATTGAACCTGAGTAAGAGCACTTACCACTGTGCTAGACTTTATAAGTAGTCTTGGAAAGATTAGATTTTAATTATTGTATTGATTTCACCATATAAACACAAACAGTTGAAAAATATTCCATCTGTGATAAAATTACAGATAGGCAAAGAAACAAAAATGCTGCTTGAGAATTTGAGAGTTTGATTTAAGGATAGGTTTCAGAGTAGCAGCCGTGTTAGTCTGTATCCGCAAAAAGAAAAGAAGTACTTGTGGCACCTTATTGTTAGTCTCTAAGGTGCCACAAGTACTCCTTTTCTTTTTTTGATTTAAGGATATTTACTTTGTATATTTTAATGTGATATTGACAATGTATTTTAATTTATAAAGCTTTAACTTTTTGAATCTCAATGTGTACTGTCACTAAATAATTGTCTGACCCTATACTGTCTGATCATCCCCCCTCCTCCCCCCAATTTTCGACTTCTGTGGAAAATTTAAAGAAATAAAAATTAAAAAAAAGCTTTAAACCCCATAATTTCACAGCTGTGATAACATATTACTTTGAAAAATGCTTAAAAATAAACATCAATACTATCTGCTGAAATCAAACAAAATAAAAATCAAATTCTGTCAAGTCGATTGATAAGAGGGTTGTTGCTGCCACCACCAGTGTCTTGTGTGAGATATCCCTTAGGTGTCTAACTCCTGAGGTGTCTAAATCCAATCTGAGAAACTGTCCCAGATTGAGGTGCCATTAGAGGAGTTTTTTGAAAAAAAAAATGATAAATTAAACAGTAATAAGTCACCAGGACCAGATGGTAATCACCCAAGAGTTCTGGAGAAACCCATGTATGAAATTGCAGAACTACTAACCATGGTATCAAGTATCAGAGAGGTAGCCGTTTTTGCTGCTTTTACAGATCCAGACTAAGAGTCCTGTGGCACCTTATAGACTAACAGACATGTTGGAGCATAAGCTTTCGTGGGTGAATGTCATCCGATGAAGTGGGTATTCACCCACGAAAGCTTATGCTCCAATACGTCTGTTAGTCTATAAGGTGCCACAAGACTCTTTGCTGCTTTAACCGTGGTATGTAACTAATCTTTTTAATCAGCCTCTGTACCAGATGACTGGAGGATAGTTTATATAGCATTATTTTTTTTAAAAAAAGGCTCCAGAAGCAATCCTAACAATTACAGTCCACTAAACCTAACTTCAGTGCCAGGCAAATTGGTTGAAACTACAGTAAAGAACAGATTTATCAGACACAGATGAACACAATATGTTGGGGAAGAGCCAATACAACTTTTATAAAGTGAATTGATAGTGTACTTGGACTTTCAGAAAGCCTTTGACAAAGTCCCTCACCAAAAGCTCTTACGCAAACTAAATGGTCATGGGATAAGAGAGAAGGTCCTCTCATGGATCAGTAACTGGTTACGAGATAGGAAACAAAGGGTAGGAATAAATGGTCAGTTTGCACAGTAGAGAGTGGTAAACAGTTGAGTCCCCCAAGGATCTGTACTGTGACCTGTGCTGTTCAACATATTCATAAATGATTTGGTAAAAGGAGTAGACACTGAGGTGGCAAAATTGCAGAGGATACCAAATTACTCAACATAGTTAAGGCCAAAGCTGACTGTAAATGAATACAGCAGATGAAATTCAATGTTGATAATCACATTTATGCCTATTGGAAACCATAATCCCAACTATACATACAAAATGATGGGATCTAAATTAGCTGTTATCAGTCAAAGATCTTGAAGTCATTGCGTATAGTTATCTGAAAACATCTGCTCAATAGTCAGCGGCAGTCAAAAAAGCTAACAGAATTATAGGAACAGGATAGATAGACACATCCTAATGCCACTATATAAATCCATGGTATGCCCACACCTTGAATACTTTATGCAGTTCTGGTCACCCCATCTCAAAAAATATATATTGGAATTGTAAAAGGTGCAGAGAAGGACAATAAAAGTGATTAGGGGTCTGAAACAGCTTCCATATGAGGAGAGATTTAAAAGACTGGGACTGTTCAGTTTAGAAGAGATTACTAAGGGGTGATATGAATGATGTGGAGAAAGCAAAGGAGGAAGTGTTATTCCTTCACATAACACAAGAACCAGGGGTCACCCTATGAAATTAACAGGCAGCAGGTTTAAAACAAACAGACCTCAGAGTCGACCTGTGGAACTCATTTACAGGGGATGTTGTGAAGAACAAAAGTATAACTGGGTTAAAAAAGGAATTAGATAAATTCATGAGGATAGATCCATCAGTGGCTATTAGTCAACATGGTTATGGACACAACCCCATGTGCTGGGTGTCCCTAAACCTCTGACTGCCAGAAGCTGGGTCTAGACAGAGGATGGATAATTTGAAATTGCTGTTCTGTTCATTCCCTCTGTAGCATCTGGCACCAGCCACGGTCAAAAGACAGGATACTAGATGGACCACTGGTATGACCCAGTATGGCCTGTCTGATGTTATCTGTCAGAACTGATGTGGCTGTGAATATGCCCAGCAACATCACCTAAGGGACTTCAAGCAAAAACTTAGGGACCCACAGGGTTAGACAACAACAGATGAACAGGGGGTTTGAGGATCTAAATTTTGGACTTAGAAGCTTAAATTCCTTTGTGGATCTAGACCCAGTATTCCTTCCCCGCCCTGCCACTGGTCTGCTGTGTGACCTTGGCCAAGTTATTTCACTTCTCTATGCCTCAGTTTCTTCATCTATAAGCAGGGATAATGATACTTTATCGTAGATCTGTGGATCTAAGATATTTCTTAGATCTGTGGATGAAAAGCCCTATATAAAAGCTAGGTGGCATTACTAATATATATTCTGTTAAAATAGAGATCAAATTAAATTTTAATAATTTCCCTTGGCATTTTCTGCAAGAATTGAAGATAGTCACAGCTCATAAGATCCCATTGTATCCCATTGTTATACATTAATATCTTACTGCAATCTCATGCCACTGATGTTTAGCTTGGACCTTCATTGACTTCAGTGGGGACTTCTTAATACTGATTTAACTACATAAGGGCTGTGTTGTACAATGAATACCGCATGAGAATATATGTATGAAAAGATTCAAAATCGTGTTTAAAAATACTGAAAAAATTACAGGTGTCTATTTAGGGCTAGATTGAACCTTTAAGCTCAGTCCTTATTATGGGTCAGTGCATAACTATACCTCCAAGACATCCTTCTGATGCACAATTCCTCCAGAAGCCCACTCATGTGTCTAGTGGGAAAAATGCTGCAACAGTCTTTGCCAAGATGTTGCATAGACCCTCTCACATCCAGAAAACTCAGATAGCTTGTGTGTCAGGGGGTGGCGGGAGCGCACAGTAACAGGGGAGTCAGCCATGGCTTCATCTATCCTTCAGCTTTTTCTACCCCATCCCTACCACCTTCTCAGTCACTTACTCACTGGAGGAGGGATAAAGCTTGAGGCAAACAACAACAGCTCCTTCTCTGGATAAGATAAGCCTGGAACATAACATGAGGTAAAAAGTAAGTCATGCATGGATAGCGCATGGGCAGAACACAACTACAAAGTGACCAAGCCAATCCCAAAATGTGTGATGTAACGTATAGTAAATGCAATGTAACGTGAAAATGTATCTAAAAGGTTTTCTGTGTAACTTTGGATGTGTGGTACATTCTAAACACACACCCTATCCTTGAGTCTGATTAACTCAACTTAACTTTATGCCAAATAAAGGAATCTGAGTGACAAGACCAAACCTGAGTGGAAAAGATCTTGGAAGCTACCCCAACAATAGACCAAAGATCTGAGAAAGTGCTTTGCAGATACCCAGAAAGGTCTTGTTGCCCTGCATTGCTGCGTATGGCCAGGGCCCAATACAGTCACTCCTCACTTAACATTATAGTTCTGTTCCTGAAAAATGAAACTAAGTAAAATGATGTTAAACTAATCAAATTTTCCCATAAAATTTAATGTAAATGTGGGGGGTTAGGTTCCAAGGAAATTTTTTGGGGGAAGACAAAAGGCATTATATACTGTACTGTGGTTGGAAAGTGCCCCTGCTTACCCCCACACAGGCACAGCCTGCTGCAGGCAAGGATGCTAGGAAGCACCTTTGCAGCAGCAGTGGCAGCTTACCCGGAGAAGAACAGGTGCTGATTTGCCAGGGGATGCTCCAGGCCCACCTCTTCCTGTCCTGGCTCCACTCCAGGCCCACCTCTTCCCACCCCCACTCCACCTCCTCTCCGGAGCACACTGCATCCTGGCTCTTCCTCCCCCCCACCCCAAAAGTCCTAAGTGCCGCCAAACAACTGTTTGGCAGTGCTTAGAACTTTCTGGGAGGGAGGGGGAGAAGTGGAGATGCAGTGATTCCCTGCTCTTCCCCCTCCCTCCCAGCACTTCCCTGCTGCCAAACAGCTGTTTGGCGGTGCTTAGGATTTTCTGGGAGGGAGGGGGAAGAGTGGAGATGCAGTGTTTCCCCGCTCCTCCCCCTCCCTCTTAGAAAGTCCTAAGTGCCACCAAACAGCTGTTTGGTGGTGGGGAAAGCACTGGGAGGGAGGGGAAAGAGGCAGAGAAGAGGAACTTGTGCAATGCTCCCTTGTAAAGTCTCTGCTCTTCCACAAAATCTTACAAGCAGTGGACAGAGCAGGCAGCCAAACAACGTTATAAGGGAGCACTGCACAACTTTAAACGAGCATGTTCCCTAACTGAGCAGCGACAACTTTGAAACAATGTTAAGCGGGAGGACTTTAAGTGGGGAGTTACTGTATAGCCTTTAGGAGACAGGACTGCTGATTGCCTCAAGTGGGGACTGACACTTTCTTCCTGACCTTATTTCTTCTTTTTTTCTCTCTCTCCTTTTGCCTTCTCTTTAAGTAGTCTGGCTCAGCAGACAAATAATACATCTTCTGCAACACCACCGTGGGCCTTTGACCAGAAAGAGGTCAATATAATACAAGTGAGCCAGGTCTCAGAGTGACTGATAAGAACATGTGCTATGCCTGTGTTTCTCCAGAAGTGAGGCTGCAAGTTAGGGCTTGTCTACACTTGAAATGCTACAGCAGCACAGCTGCAGGATTGCAGCTCAGCCAGTGTGGCACTTCAGTGTAGCTGCTACCTACATAAATGGGGAGGGTTCTCCTATAAACATAGGTAAACCACCTCCCCAAAAGGTGGTTGCTAGGTCAGCAGAAGAATTTTCCTATCTACCTAGCACTGTCTACACAGGGGGTTATGTTGGCTTAACTAAGTCATTCAGGGGTGTGGATTTTTCACACTCTTTAGCAATGAAGCTGGGGTCTTCTGTAGACCAGACCTAACTGTCAGAAGCAGAGACAGAAGCTGCATTTTCTATCTTTGCTGTTTTCTCTCCCTTTTTGTGTGTGTTTGTCTTGTCCTCAAGAACACAGGATCAACTTTAACAACAGCACAAACAGCTCCAGCCCTTCTTAAACTTTTGCCTTTTCCTTCTTTAACTATCTAGAACTGCATAACAGGGGGATTTCCCTATTAAAACTCTATAACTAAGAGAAAGGAAATAAGGGATATTGTTAAAATGAAAGTCTTATTTAATACTTTACAATTCAAAGGCTTTAACTGTTTTTTACCCCTGCAACTTTGATAAAAGGTTATAAAAATGATAACGGTGTGTTTGTCATGGGACTAATCAGCTCACGGTCTCTATACTCAAAATCCCAAACTATGTTTAACTATTTAGTGTTGTACAGTGACAGAGTTCTGTTCAAACTTTTGATATTCTGGAGGCCAATTTATTCCATCAAATTAACACAAAATATAACCACCAGAAAGTATTACAAGTTTCAAAACTGTTGCAAAGTGAGTTCTAATTTTTTAAAAAAGTTAATTTTACAACTCTTAAGTTAACCTATTTTTTTTAAAGCTAGAAGTATTTAGTTTAAAGTAACTATTGAAAGTTCCACTTTCTGATGGGAAATTTTCCTCAGTCCCACTTAGTGCTATTAAATCATCAAGGTAGCTGCTAGTTTTTTGCTTATTATTTAATTTTCCTATTTTCACATCTGAGACAATTTATTGAGTGATTTACTCTTCATAGTTATATGTGATTATTACTGTAGTGGGGTGGCTGCCCCACTCCTCTACTAGAGGAGGCTCCAGCAGGCCAGAAAGGCTGTGCGGGTGGGCGGCCAATAAGAGAAGGCCTGCTAGGGAGCCAATCAGAGGCTGAGTAAGAGATAGCCAATCAGGGCCAGGCTCAGCCCTATATAAAGGCTGCCCAGGAATGGAACAGGCAGTCTCTCCCAGGCCTTCAGAGGGTGAAGGTCTGTCTCCTGTGTGAGCGGACGCGACGCGACGCAGAAGGAACTCCAGCCCAGTATCTATCAGGCTACAGGCCCTGAGGGAAGGGCCGGGCCGAAGGGGAAGCAACCCAGGGAGGCAGGTGGACAAGGGGAGAGAAGGAGGGCAGAAAGGCTGGTGCCAAAGGGTCCCTGGGTCAGGACTCAGAGTAGAGGGAGGGCCTGGGTCCCCCCCCCCCCCTTGCACATACACCCAGCCATTGGATGTGGCGATAGTGGACTGCACAGGACCCCTGGCAAAAGGGGTTAGGCTTTGGGGTGTGGTTGGCTGCTGTGGCTGGGCAAAGTGAAAGACTGCTGATAACCCCCCCCCCCCACAGAAGGGGGTGAGCAAGGACTAGGGGGCACTGCCGGAGGGCAGTGTCTTGAAGAGGATGCTGCAAGAAGGGAGCAACACAGGTCCAGGTGCCAAAAGAGAGCAAGAGACAGATGGGACACCACCAGTGGAGGGCGCTCCACACTGGACTGAGCTAATTCCCTGATGAGTCAGCAGGAGGCGCTGTGGTGCTGAGTCCCAACCCCATCACAATTACAAACAGATTTGGAGCTCAAACTGAAATCCCAGGTCCAATTTCCCTTCAAGAACTGGAAGTGAATCAGAGTATCACTGATGGACCCTATCTATATGGTGAATCATGTTAAAAATGCTGGATGTAAACACTCATCTTTGCAAAATGATAGATCTATATTTAAATCTGAACATCTCAGCTGAAGGTTATTGCTAATTAGAATATACTTCATATTGCATTCAAGTTCTCCTCTGTACATGAGAGCTCTACCATCTAGCCTATCTTCTCTTCCTGTTGTTGAAACAGTACAGAGATTATTTGTATCATGGTAATGCCTAGGAGCTCTAGGCATGGACCAGGACCCCTTTGGACTAGTGGTCCAGGGCATCACTCTGGCTGCATGGTCATACCACCACTGAAATTTGGCCTGGCTGCCTCTCCATACAGATAGGGTGTTGTGACCTGACCCACAGGGAATCTGTTTCTGCATGGCAGAACACAGGGGAATCCACTGAGAACTTTCTGTTCTGTTCAATAACTTCATCAATGATTTAGATAATGGCATAGAGAGTACACATATAAAGTTTGTTGATGATTATAAACTAGAAGGGGTTGCAAGTGCTTTGGATTCTAGGATTAAAATTCAAAATGATCTAGACAAACTGGAGAAGTGGTCTGAAGTAAATAAGATGAAATTCAACAACAAGAAATGCTAAGTATTCCATTTAGGAAGGAACAATCAGTTGCACACATACAAAATGGGAAATGACTGCCTAGAAAGGAGTATTGCAGAAAGGGATCGGGGAGTCAGGGGATCACAAGCTAAATATGAGCGAACAGTGCAACACGGTTGCAAAAAAACCCCAAACATTATTCTGGGATGTATTAGCATTAATGTTAATGCAAGACATGAGAAGTAATTCTTCTGCTCTATTCCACGCTGATTAGGCCTCAGCTAGACTATTGGGTCCAGGAAATATGTGGACAAATTGGAGAAAGTCCAGAGAAGAGTAACAAAAATGATTAAAGGTCTAGAAAACATGACCTATGAGGAAAGATTTAAAAAGTTGGGTTTGTTTAGTCTGTAGATGAGAACAGTTTAAGTACATAAAAAGTTGTTACAATGAGGAGGAAGAAAAATTGTTCTCCTTAACCTCTGAGGATCGGACAAGAAGCAATGGGCTTAAATGGTAGCAAGGGAGGTTTAGGTTGGACATTAGGAAAAACTTCCTGTCAGGGTTGTTAAGCACTGGAAAAAATTGCCTAAGGCGGTTATGGAATCTCCATCTAAGATTATTAAGAGCAGGTTAGACAAACACTTGCCAGGGATGGTCTAGAGAATACTTAGTCCTACCATAAGTGCAGGGGCCTGGACTTCTTGAGAGGTCATCTAGTGGTCCCTATGGTTCTTGACTCCTTGCAGCATCAGCTCATGTACTGTCTGGGTAAGAGAGAGCAGACTCTCTAGCTGAGGGAGACCCAGGGTCCCTGTGGGAAGAGGGACAAGTAAGGGCCAGAAGTTGTCCCCTGCAGCCCCCAAGAAATATCTGAATTGTTGTCACTGATGGATGGAGGCATAGGATGTGAAGGGCCTTGAAAGTGAAGACAAGCAACTTATATGTGATGAAATAGAACAGGGGAAGCCAGTGGAGGAATGCAAAGAGAATGGTGCCACGGTCAAAGCAACTGACTTACAATGCCAGCCTCCACTGCCCACTTGTTATATTTTCAGATACCTTTGGACTGCTTCCGATCTTGGCTGCAGCATTTTGAATGGCTATTAAAGGGGCAAGGCTGCATTTGTCACAGCCAAAGAGAAGGATGTTGCAGTAATTGAGACGTGGTGATTAATAGTTACCAACAATGGGACTCTGCAAGGACTAAAGTGTGCACATGGGACCAGATCCTACAAAGAGATCTGTCTAAGTAATCAACCCTTAATAAAGAGCAGCAGTAGGAAGGATTTAAATGAGGCCCAGATCCCATAAAGACTTATGCATTTGTTTACCTTTATGCACTGTGAGTAGTTCTATTTGAAATCCAGGAGATTACTCACATCACATAAAGCATACGTGTAAGTCTTTGTGGGATCAGGGCTTAAGTGAGGTCTCTGTGAGGGTTACTCTAGTAACTCAAAGGGGATTGAGTTTGTAAAGTTCATTAGTTAGTGCCATAAGTGTGTTCAGGATACTATGTATTTGGGAATGAGTTGCTAGCAGCTTGACCCCATCAGGCTGCTCCAGAGAAAGAAATGTAATTGATGAACAAAGGACACAAGAAGAAGGGGAAAAGTGAACAGAAAGGCAAGAGATAAAGATGGAAGGAGTGTCCTGGCCAAAAGAAAGCCCTGCTGGAGCCCTGTGTTAGATCGCAAAGTTAAACCTACCGGGTGGAGAAGGAAGGCTAACTGAGAGAACATTAATAAATGAGCAAGAGAGTCATTTTAATAGGCTAAACAGAGGAAGGATACTCAGTATGGAGGAGAGGGATATCACTCATACAAATATGCAAGGTGGTAACTTGAGGACAGAGGTAAAACCTTTATACATTCTAATGTGTAAATGCCACCTGCATTAATTATCCTGTACCATGGAATGCTTAAAATCTGAAGCCTAGAGCTAGAATAATTAATCTGTCTTTGTGATTAGCTTGAAATGGAGAAAGAGGTGGTGTTCCTGGAAGTTCAGATAAAAATTATGAGAGATAAAGCAGGTTTATTGTACTCAACACCCTGCACGAGGGCAAATGTAGTTCCCTGTAGAGACTGTAGGTTGTCTGGTGATAGTGCAGGAGTGTGTGTGACAGTTTCATGTACAGGAGCTGAATTTCGTTGACCTGAAACCCATAAATGAGAGGTTTCACAGTAGCAGCCATGTTAGTCTGTGTCCACAAAAAGTACATGAGTACTTGTGGCACCTTAGAGGCTAACAAATTTATTTGAGCATAAGCTTTCATGAGCTACAGCTCACTTAATCGGATGCATGCAGTGGAAAATACAGTAGGGGGATTTTATATACACAGAGGACATGAAACAATGGGTGTTACCATACACACTGTAACAAGAGTGATCAGGTAAGGTGAGCTATTACCAGCAGGAGAGAAAAAAAACCTGTTGTAGTGGTAATCAAGGTGGGCCATTTCCAGCAGTTGACAAGAACATGTGAGGAACAGTGTGTGTGTGGGGGCGGAAAATAAACATGGGGAAATCGTTTTACTTTGTGTAATGATACATCCACTCCCAGTCTTTATTCAAGCCTAATTTAATGGTGTCCAGTTTGCAAATTAATTCCCATTCAGCAGTCTCTCGTTGGAGTCTGTTTTCGAAGTTTTTGTTGAAGAATTGCAACTTTTAGGTCTGTAATTGAGAGTACCCAGAAGTTACCTACTACAGGACAGGCCCAACAAAGAGAATAACAGAACGCCACTAGCTGTCACCTTCAGCCCCCAACTAAAACCTATCCAGCGCATCATCAAGGATCTACAACCTATCCTGAAGGACGACCCATCACTCTCACAGATCTTGGGAGACAGGCCAGTCCTTGCTTACAGACAGCCCCCCAACCTGAAGCAAATACTCACCAGCAACCACACACCACACAACAAAAACACTAACCCAGGAATCTATCCTTGCAACAAAGCCCGTTGCCAACTGTGTCCACATATCTATTCAAGGGACACCATCAGAAGGCCTAATAACATCAGCCACACTATCAGAGGCTCGTTCACCTGCACATCTACCAATGTGATATATGCCATCATGTGCCAGCAATGCCCCTCTGCAATGTATATTGGCCAAACCAGACAGTCGCTATGTAAAAGAATAAATGGACACAAATCAGACGTCAAGAATTATAACATTCAAAAACCCATCGGAGAACACTTCAATCTCTCTGGTCACTCAATTACAGACCTAAAAGTCACAATTCTTCAACAAAAAAAACTTCAAAAACAAACTCCAACGAGAGACTGATGAATGGGAATTAATTTTCAAACAGGACACCATTAAATTAGGCTTGAATAAAGACTGGGAGTGGATGTGTCATTACACAAAGTAAAACTATTTCCCCATGTTTATTTCTCCCACCCCCCTCAACCCCCCTTTCCTCACATGTTCTTGTCAACTGCTGTCCTTTCCTTAAATTGATGTGATTTTCTGGTTGGGTTTTGGATACTATTGTAACCCTTCTGCCCATCAGAGTTGGCAGCAACAAGGGCCGGGTTCAATATCTAGGGGATCCATTCCAATAACAAAATGCAAACCGGCTCGAGCCCCCACCCAGTGATCTGGGACAAATATATACCACCCCCGCTGGGCGCCTCCAAGAGGCAATACTTCCCCTCTCGCAAGCACATAGTCTGAGTGTAGCAAAAAGCCTTTTAATAACAGAGAGAAACAATGTGGCATTATGTTGGGGAAACACCACCAACAGGATTCATAACACAACCCATGAGCAAAAAAAAACCACCCCAAGCAAATTGGGGCATGCCCCTTTCCCTCAGGTTCTTGAGTCCCAGCACCCAAACGTCTCTTGAGTCCAGCAATCCACAAATCACCCAAAGTCCAAAAAGTCCAGCCCCAGAGTTCAAAAGTTCATCTGCATAGTGTTACTCCCCAGTCTGGCTAAAATGTGCCTGTGTGTGGGGGAAAGGGGTAAGGGGCACCTTACGTGTCCTGAAGCTGACTGCCCCACAGGGCTCTGCTCTGCTACGCTGTCTCACGAACGGCTCTGCTCCACCACGACCGGCTCCGCTCTGCACAGCTCGCCGTCTCACGAACAGCTCTACTCAGCTCGCCGTCTCATGAACACGCCGCTGTCTCACGAACGGCTCCGCTCCACCACGACCGGCTCCGCTCTGCACAGCTCGCCGTCTCACGAACGGCTCCGCTCTGCACAGCTCGCCGTCTCACGAACGGCTCCGCTCTGCTCAGCTCGCCGTCTCACGAACGGCTCTGCTCAGCTCGCCGTCTCACGAACGGCTCTGCTCAGCTCGCCGTCTCACGAACGGCTCCGCTCCACCACGACCGGCTCTGCTCGGCACAGCTCGCTGTCTCACAAACAGCTCTGCTCAGCTCGCTGTCTCACGAACGGCTCCGCTCTGCACAGCTCACCGTCTCACGAACAGCACCACTGCACTCTAGATCTTCCGGCTCCCCACTACTTGACACAGTGCTCAGTGATTTCAGCTCTTAGTGATTTCAGCTCATAGTAGTGGGGGCCTTAGTGCTGGTGCACCATAAGGCCAACATGAATGCAGCACAGTACCTGTAGCAAGACTCTTAATAGACCCAAAATTAGCTCTGACATTCCACAGTGGAGAGAGACAGAGGTGCAATTGGTGCTTCAGGCCCTCACAAAGGGGCCCACACCACCAGGTACTAATACCTGTCTCAAGTCTCTCTCCCTTCACACAGTTTTGGAACCCATGACCCTTGCCTAGTGAGTGCTACTTAGTTGATGGTGAGTCCCTCCATCATAGCAAAAGGCCAAGTACAGTTCCAAGCACAGTTCCCATAATCAGGGTAATCACAATTTATTCTTCCTGCCCCAATAACAGAGACACTGGGGATCCCACAGCAGCCGAAGTGACCATTTGGGCAGCTATGGCCTCAGTCTAGGCGGGGTGGGTGTGCCTATGCAAATGAGATCGGCCCCTGAAGTTTTTTTTTTTCCACAACTTGCCACACCTCACCACCAGATGTCAGGGTGGAGCTCATCCTGACACTGCTTACACTATGATAAAAGATGATTCTGGTTTAAAGAGGCAAAATAAACATTCAACCTAATCAGTTGTTTCTTGATTCATTAAACATGGTATTTTGTTTACAGGATTAGGTTCATAGGGAATATAAGTAAATCTAGAATAATTCAATTTCTAACCTGGCAGCGTGTGTACACACACACACACACTATTGCTACTGAAACTTTCAAACAAATTAACTTAACTAATGTCATGACAGGACTCTAGGAAATCAGGTCTAGCTGAGTAAATTCAGATTGAATGGCATAATTTTATTAAAGGAGTTGCGTTCTCTAAATTTAGGGATACCGTACTTAGTCACCCTCTAAGGAGAGTCAAAAACCAACCATTAAATTATGTAACATTGAGAGATTTATTCTTCCATCACCTTTAGATGTACTCCATAATTTATTTTTGTTGTATTTTTATCACTACAGACATTTTGATTTGAATAGATTGTAAAACTATTTGAGGGCCTGGTTGTACTAATTTTAGATGCATGTGTTGAATGCAAATCCTATCACACCACCTTATAAATAATTACAAAGCTAAAAGATTTCACCAGCTCCCCCATGTTCAAGTGAATACAGCCCTGATCCAAAGCCTTTGGAAATCAGTGAAAACATTCCCATTAGCTTCACAACTTCAGATGGGACGTTCCTTTAGGTAGGAGGGAAACCTAGGACAGGTTAGGAATACATCTAGAGGCATCCGCCCATGGAAGGGTATTCTAGTGCCATCTTTAACATCTTATAGGATCTGACTGGATAGCCATCCACACACAGAATTCCCACTGAAGCCAATGGGAGTTGTCTACATGGAATGGGAGCAGGAGTGCACTCACAATGATGTTACCTGCATAGCCATAAAGATGCTACATTGACCTTGTGTGACGATGTGTTGGCTTCCTACTCCCGGGGTGCAGGTTGCCCACCACTGCTCTATATACTGCTTAAATCTTGAATTATATTCCTAATTTGTGAATCCTGAAGAATTCAGCTAGAATTTCATCTACTGTAAAGAATATGCACTTGACCTGTAAAAAATTCAAAACCATTGAGAAAATCCTGGCACACAGTTCTATTCAGTTGAGTAATATAGAGCATTGAGGCCAGATTCTGATCCAGATTCTTTAAACACCACACTCCTACTGCGCCTTCATACCTATTTGATAGCAATCCCTTAGTTCCTCATCTGTAGTCTTTACCAGCTGTTGTGCCCCAGTTGTGGGGTGGCAGCATTGCAGTGACAGATAATGTAATTTTGTACCTATCTATCTATCTAGATTATACTTAATACAGAAGTGAAACAGAAATTGGGGTCTGTTTTTCACTTACAGAAGAAGTATGTTTTACTATGAGATTATATAGTGCATAGGACAACAGAGACCCAAACTCAATTGAGGTCTTTAGCTAGAAAATATCTAAAAAAACCCCTTATTGTATTAGAATCAAAGAAAATGTCTAGCAGCATTGTGAATGTCCTGAGCGTGATTAATACATATTGAATCAACTGAATTGGTTTGGTTCAGCGTAGCCATTGGGCAAGCGATATGTAACCCTTCTTTAAGAAATGTTTTCCAGGCACATAAAAACTGCCCATCATTTTAATCCTTCACCAGCTGCTCAAGTCTGCTGATCAAATGTAAATTCAAAATTAAGCCACAGTCTTCAATAGAGATAACAATGCTTCAAGTTTAATGAACCTTGTCTTCTTGTAGTTTTTATATCCTACTAATGCAAAATGGACTTCAGACATTTACTCTCTCAAACTGTTTCCATCAATTGTGAGTTAGATTTTGAAATTACAGTGATGGGCCTGATTGTCCCCTCTGTCTCTATGGACAAAAGGGAGCAAAACCCCATGCATCTCCTAGGACATTTTTCTCCCATTCCCTTTGACTGAATGACATCTTCTCCACCAGGCTGGTATATGCACTGTGGGAAGGGGAGGAACTAGAGGGAATACAAGAACTGTTCCCTGCCCTAAAAAAATTGTGCCAATTCCTTCCATGGAGAGTTTTTTCTCACAAGAAATGATCTGGACCATGATTACTAAAAGAAGAGTGGCCTGCTCACCAAAGACAATGTTCTGTAATGCAAATGTTCTTGAGTTCCTCAAAACTCTTCCAAATTCATTATTAGTTTTGCCTTCTCCTTTTTATTATTACAGGAACTTTTTCATACAAAGTAATCATACCTTTTGCACAAACAAAACCTAACAGAAGAGATCCAACATCTGAGTCTAAACATTATGGACATCATCATATTGTCGTTAAATATATTTTAGAACAGTGATACTCAGATATCAGTGGTTCAGGAGCCAAATTAGCAATCAACATTATCCAAAAGAAGCACAGCAGTGTGAATTCATTGTTTCATTTACTATAGTACTATATATTCATATTTAAACAGTATGACATGGGAAATATTTAGTTTTTATATATGTGTGTGTTATTCTCACAAAATAATACTTGGTCAGTCATTTTGCTATCAACTACGATTGGTAAATAACCAATAAACCAGTAAAAGCATCCTGACTGGTTAATAACTTAGATTGGTCAATAATTAAATCACACAGTGTTTTAGTATGTGCTGCAAAGAGCCGCAGGAGACATTAAAAAGAAGTTAAATCCCTGAGCCAGAAATATACGTTTTAAAAAAATATAACTTCAAAAAAATTGCCGATCAGCCAGAGTAAGGCTGACCAGAACGATTTTTTCCAACTGTAATTTTCAGGAAACCTGCAGGCATTTACTTTACTTCTTGGACAACATTTGCTCAAGTAAACATGCCTGACTTGAATTAATACCTGAGGCACTTCTACAAGTCAAATCTAAGCCTGCACCTACCAATGTGCATTGAATAGAGGGACTGTGCATGTATAAGTTAGGTGAATGCACTATACACACTTTGAAAATGTAACAAGATCTTCAGAACAGGCTTCTTTTTACAAGAATTCAAGCAATAAAATAAAAGTATTACTCATATAACCAAGTATAATACAACAGAACCATTAAGATTTGTGCCTACGTACTGAACAATTCAGAAGCTATAGTAATGGGTATCTTAAGAACCTAGATAGATAGATGGAACCATGTGATCTTAAAGTGTAAACCTCATCTGTCCCATCTTCATCCCTTCTTATGATTTTGCTAACCCCCATTTATTGAGTCATATCTAAAATTTAAGACTTGATCCGGCAAAAAATCATGTGCTTAACTTCCAGTATATGAATGGTTTCATTGACTTCCGTGGAATTATACAGGACAAGCTCCACTTGTGCTGGCTATCTTTGTCTGCACTTGGGGTAGTTACGTCAGTGGCTGGGACATCAGTTGCTGGAATCATAGAATGCCAGGGTTGGAAGGGACCTCAAGAGGTCATTTAGTCCAACCCCCTGCTCAAAGCAGGACCTAATCCCCAACTAAATCATCCCAGCCAGGTCTTTGTCAAGGGCATATTCCCCAGTGTAAAAGGGATAAGGGGCATAGGGAATAAGGCAGGGTTGTTTCACACAAAGGGTCATAACCTTGACTGGTGTGAACAGTTGCACTGGCCAAGGACGTGATCCAGGGACTTATCCTGCATGTTCAAGTCTGAAATTAGACTGGGCTTTGGACTCTAAATAGATTTTGGTAGCTTTATCACAATGATTTAAAGACTGCATCAGCACAAGTCAGTGGAGATACTACAACACCAAAGGAGGAAACAAAACTCAATGAGCAAAAGTCAATGAAAGATGAGCAAGACAGTGCTACAATGTCAAGGTAAAACTAAATGAACCAATATTGCTACTTAGAAAACTGTTTAATCCTCACTATGACAGGAAGGAAGTAAAATGAATAAAAATATGGAAGTGTGGAAAATACTTACAATGAAACTTTAAAACACTCAATCTGAGTATTGTCACAATTTTCTTGTGAATTCAAACTCATATTCCTGTCACAAAATATTTGAAATATTCCTGCTAAAGGAAGACTATTTCTGAACAAAGTTCTCTCACAGTGAAGAAGCTGGAAAGCTTGATTTAGCATGGCTTTTACAGACAAATAACTGTTGTAGTAGAACAAGAAATTTTGGAGGTTCAGAAGTGGGCAAAATGAAATTGCGGGGAATTTAACAGATAGATTTGCACAATGTTCCATTGGTCTATCCTTAGGCCTTAAGGCTGAGCAGGGTGCTAGGAGTATATATGGGGAAGGGGAGAAAGCACATGTTGCATTGTCACCTGTCATCTTTTCAACTTGGAAAGAAGTTTTTTCTTCTGTGTTTATATATTTTTTTAAAGTAAAAGCTAATGCCAGCTCCTCTACACATCAAACACTCTGCATTCAGTTTACCTTGATACTCCATTGATTTCCTCCTTCCACAAATGACCCTGCACTTGTACCTTCACCCATATAATTTCTTCCTTTTTCCATACTTCATGTAATATTCTCCCTGATTATGTGTGCCATGCAGGCTGACTCCTCCTTCAAATCTAGTGTTGGGTAAATATGGTTTTGGTGTTTTAAACAAATTCATTTCAGCTATGTTCAGGTTCAGATAAAAGTATTGAATGGATTTACTGGAAGGAATGTTAGCAAAACAAGTTTTAGAGGAATACTGGAGACTATTTCAGGAACAGCTTAGGAGTTTTGAGTGCATATTACCTTTCAGGAACATGAGAATTAAAAAAAAAAAAAAAAGCTTAGAAATGCTGAGTTAAGTTTGCACTCCTCAAAAAGTGGAACCCAAATTCCCATTTCACCTGTAGAAATGCCTGCCTGTCATCTTCCCTCCTTTCATGGAATAGTATGGGAAATGTGATCACCAGAGAACATTGGTTTGTACATTGTTTTAGGCAACCACGTTCCCAAGTTTGTGTTCTTTTTCACCATGCTAATCTTTGTGCTTTGAATACAAGAGTTGTAATAGCATGAACTGGGTCGATTAAGTTTGTATGTTGAGCTCATGAGCTCTCTGGCTAATGGCAATAGGGCAATTCAATAACATACTGAATCCTGCAAGAGACCGTGTGTACTCAATACCGCACAGGATCAGGCCCTTAATGAGTTGAGAATAGAGAAATTGCACACTTATGGCAATTAATCAGGTATCTATTAAATTCTTCAATATGGATGGCTGTGAAGCAGTGATGGGCAACCTGTGGCCCCTCAGGGTAATCTGCTGGTGGGCCACGAGACAGGTTGTTTACATTGACCGTCCGCAGGAACGGCCGTCCGCAGCTCCCAGTCACCGCGGTTCACTGTTCCCGTGAGCTTTAGGATGCCTGTTAGATAAAAGTAAAGACAAAAGGAAGATGCAGTTGCTTAGGATGTAATGCAACATGTTCTGAGGTGTACACTGTATTTATTGTCTATTTTTTAAAATATATAGATTGTAGTATATAAGTTTCTTGTGAAGTAAAGGGATCTGAAGAAGTACCTAAAGGTAGCAGTGCGGTGGGCAGAGAGAGTGTTCCAGAGGCAGGGGGAGCATGAAAGACAACCCAGAGATATGTGTAATGCTGAGCATTGCAAAGCCTAAGAGCCAGAACCATGAAGGGATTGAGATATCTAAAGAGGCAACTAAATGCCTAAATCCAATTCAAAAGGGTGGCTCAGGATGATCAAGAAGAGTTTGAGGGGAGAAAGAGATTGAGATGAGCCATACAGAGGAGTTAAATTGTGGATGTCAGAACAAGGAGTATGAATTTAATTTTGGAGGCAATCAAGAACCAGTCAGGAGATATTTTGAGGGACTGAAGAAAATTGTAAGGCTGGGGGAGGCAGATAAGT
Organism: Chelonia mydas; assembly: GCF_015237465.2. Taxonomy (NCBI): domain Eukaryota; kingdom Metazoa; phylum Chordata; order Testudines; family Cheloniidae; genus Chelonia; species Chelonia mydas. The sequence continues at coordinate 70,272,500 of NC_057851.1, read as the reverse complement.
AAGTTTTGGATGGATTAGAGAGGGTTGGAGAGAGCATCAGGAAAGCTGGAGAAAGGGATCATACGTCCCTCACAGAGAGGGGCACCATGAGGTTAAATTCATTAGAGTTTGTGGATGCTTTGAAATAGCTGACTGCAAGGTCTTACAAATATGTGAAGCATTATGATTAGTTCAGAATCCTCCAATGATTAGTTTAACCATTTCCAGATGTTAATGCAGAAAAAATGGCTGACAGTCACTGAGGGTATGGGCACCACCTCATCCAGACTGTCAGTTTCATATAATCTCTCTGTTTATTAAACCAAAAATAATAGTAGTGAAAGTGTATGGACTCTCTAGCAGTTCATGTTCCAGGGTATTCAATTATTTGGTGGCAACTGGTCATTAGACAAGATACATCCAAGTATATCAAAGGTGAAAGAATTTCATGGAGACAGAAGTGCTCAGAAGCAATTTAATTTCTAATCATGTTTCCTGAAAATTTTTGTTTCTGCCTGCATTGAGGGAGTTATCTATTTTGGAAAAGAATAAAAAGATTAAGAGATTTTATTCTCCAGTGAAAAATGGTTCTCCAGTGAGCTTGGAAAAGCTAATTATAGAAATGGTGACTCATTCACTCAGATAGGGGAATCTCTGGAAAGATCAGTTAGATGAATGCAGCTCAGCAGTACGAGCTAAACAACATCACAGAGAAAGCCAGAGAGTCTTTTTTGTGCTCTCTTTTAATTAACATCAGGAAGTTTAAGCTTGTTGAGTACATTGTTATAAGTGTACGCTTCTGGCATAAATACTGGCCATATAGACCTTGTATTAAATTGATACAGTGGGATTACTATCCAGGAGTGCCTCATCTCAATAAAAACACCAACTTTGAAAGAGCCTTCTAACCTGCCAGCTGGGTAACTGATTATGATTAAACTTATTTTGAATCACTTCCAGTTTAAGATAATACAAACAATATTCTGATGGTTTTCATGCCTCATCTGATACTGAACTGCTTCAGAATGTCTGACAAAGCAGCTAGTCATAGGTGTAATGTTTTAATTTTCTCTTAAATGGTGACATCTACAATATTCGTAAAAAGAAAAGGAGTACTTGTGGCACCTTAGAGACTAACCAGTTTATTTGAGCATGAGCTTTCGTGAGCTACAGCTCACTTCATCGGATGCATAGCATATCGTGGAAACTGCAGAAGACTATGCAGTCTAAGTCTAAGAAGTCTTCTGCAGTTTCCACGATATGCTATGCATCCGATGAAGTGAGCTGTAGCTCACGAAAGCTCATGCTCAAATAAACTGGTTAGTCTCTAAGGTGCCACAAGTACTCCTTTTCTTTTACGAATACAGACTAACACGGCTGTTACTCTGAAACCTGTCATCTACAATATTGATACCAAAATGCAGTCCTATTTCCATTCTAATTAATTGGTCTTCTGATGTCAGAAACAAACCTTAGATGTAATTTCAGAAGAAATTTCAGTCTTATTCCTGGATTATAACAAAAATATTGTCTTCTAGCTCCCTAATCAGAATGCAAGACAACTATCTAAAATTAAATTACTGTACTGCACTGACTAAGTATCACCTACTTCCATAACTTCCTGGAAAAGAATTAGTTCATGTTAGAGTTTTTCTTATTCTGGAGATCAGAAGTGGTGATAACTCACTACTAAAATGTTCTATTCTGAGCCACAAGACTAATTCAGGTCAGTCCAGTTTATTTTTCTTACGAAACAAACTGCGATATTTTCAGAAGTCCCTAAGAGATTTAGGCTTGCAAGTCCCATTGAAAGTCAACTTGTATTCCTAAATCAGTTAGGACAAGATTTTAGGCACTGTTCTGCTTAGAGATGTAAGTCAGTGACTTAGGCCTGTTCTACACTACGGGGTTAGGTTGAATCTAGCTGCGTTAGGTCGATTTAAAAATGACTGCGTCCACACAACCAATGCCATTCCGTCAACCTAAAGGGCTCTTAAAATTTACTTCTGTACTCCCCCAACAAGGGGAGCAGCGCTAAAATCAACCTTGCTGGGTCAAATTTGGGGTAGTGCAGAAGCAAATCAATGGTATTGGCCTCCGGAGCTATCCCAGAGTGCTTCAGTGTGACAGCTCTGGACAGCACTTTGAACTCAATTTGATGCACTAGCCAGGTACATAGGAAAAGCCCCAGGAACTTTTGAATTTAATTTCCTGTTTGGTCAGTGTTGTGAACTCAGCAGCACAGGTGACCATGCAGTCCCCCTAGAATAGCAAACGAGCGCCAGCATGGAGCGAAAGGAAGACACTGGATCTGATTGCTGTATGGGGAGAAGAATCTGTGCAGGTCGAACTCCCATCAAAAAGAAGAAATGCAAATATATTTGCCAAAATCTCATAGGGCATGTTGGACGGAGGCTACAACAGGGACACACAGCAGTGCCGTGTGAAAGTTAAGGAGCTCAGGCAAGCCTATCAAAAGAAAGGAGGCAAACGGTCACTCTGGGTCAGAGCTCCATACATGCCGCTTCTATGATCAGCTTCATAGCATTTCTAGGGGGGGACCCTACCACTATCCCACCACTGTCCATGGACACCTGCAAGGGAGGAGGATTTTGTGGATGAGGAAGAGGAGAAGGAGGAGAATGCACAGCAGGCAAGCGGTGAATCCGTTCTCCCCGGCAGCCAGGACCTTTTCGTCACCCTGGAGCCAATACCCTCCCAAGGCGGGATCCCCAACCCTGAAGCCAGAGAAGGCACCTCTGATGAGTTTAAAAGCAATAGTGTTTAAAATTTGATTTGCCCTGAAGAATTGGGATGCATTCGCGGCCAGTACAGCTACTGGAAAAGTCTGTTCACATGTCTGGGGATGGAGCGGGAATCCTCCAGGGACATCTCCATGAAGCTCTCCTGGAGGTACTCAAAGCCTTTATTAGTTTTCTGGGGAGGGCTGCCTTATTTCGTCCTCCATGGTAGGACACTTTACCACGCCAAGCCAGTAGCTAGTAGTCTGGAACCATTGCAGCACAAAGCATGGCAGCGAATGGTCCTGGGTTTTGGTTGCATTCAAGCAACGTTCAATCTGTATCTTTCTGTGTTAACCCCAGTAGAGCGATATCATTCATGGTAACCTGGTTGAAATAGGGGAATTTTTGTAAGTGAACAGTAAAAGGACCCCATTCATGCTGGGCGGTTTGCGCTTGGCTAAAAGGGATCATCTCAGAGAATAGCCACATGGTGGAGTGGTGGTAGGTGTGTGCTGCACATCCACCCGAAAACCACAGCCCCTCCTTTTAAATGTGAAACCCAACCCATTGCTCTGGGAAAGGAGGGCGCTGCAGTTTGAAAACATTCCCACACGTTATGAAAGCATAAGAAGCCACCCTGCATACCAAAAGACTTCCCATGGCTGCCTGGAAACCGAATTATGTTGCCCAGCCATGTGTGATGTGTCACCATACCGGTAGGCGCTCAATATAAAAGGCAAAATGCGACCTTGTACCTAAAGCTCATGTGCTGTCTGCTGTGAATTGCTTGATTCACTGTGAGAGTCCCCCTTTTGTTCTCAGAAATGTATCTTCTTAAATTTTACTCTCCCTTTTTATCTCCCCCAGGTGCAAATGTTCCTACACTCCCCCTATCTCTATCCCTGAGATTATCACAGATTAGAAGGTAAAAAAAATGCACTCGTGATGACATGTTTTCTGAGCTCATGCAGTCCTTCCACAGTCATAGGGCACAGCTGAATGCATGGAGGCATTCAGTGGCAAAGGCCAGGAAAGAATTAAGTGAATGCAAAGAGCGGAGGCAGGACATGATGCTGAGGCTAATGGGGGAGCAAACAGACATGATGAAGCGTCTGTTGGAGCTGCAGGAAAGACAACAAGAGCACAGATCCCTGCTCCATCCACTGGATAACCGCCTGCCCTCCCTCCCAAGTTCTATATCCACCTCACCCAGACATCTGAGAACGTCGGGGGAGGCTCTGGGCACCCAGCCACTCCACTCCACTCCAGAGGATGGCCCAAGCAACAGAAGGCTGTTATTCAAACAGTTTGATTTTTAGCATGGCTACAATAAACAATGTGGCCTTGTCCTTTCCTACCCCACCTGGGCTACCTTGTCCATTCTCTCTCTTTTTTTAAAATTAATGAAGAAAGAATGGATGGTTTCAAAACAATAGTTACTTTATTTTGAAGGGGGGAGGGTGGTTGGCTTTCAGGGAATTAAAATCAACAAAGGGGGCAGGTTTGCATCAAGGAGAAACACACACAACTGTCACGCCGAAGCCTGGCCAGTCATGAAACTGGTTTTCAAAGCCTCTCTGATGCGCAGCGTGCCTTGCTGTGCTCTTCTAATCGCCCTGGTGTCTGGCTGCTCAAAATCGGACGCCAGGCAATTTGCCTCAACCTCCCACCCCACCATAAATGTCTCCCCCTTACTCTCACAGATATTATGGCGCACACAGCAAGCAGCAATAACAATGGGAATGTTGGTTGCGCTGAGGTCTAACCTAGTTAGCAAACAGTGCCAGTGAGCTTTTAAATATGCAAAGGCACATGTACTTGGTAATAAAATTCACCAATGCATCTCCTCTAAGTTATTAAAAAAACAAACAAAAAAACCCCTAGAAGTGATGAGTATTCCTAGCAGCTGCATTTGCCCTCAGATTTTTTTCTGATGGATAATTTAATAAGTTTATTGGCAAATGCAGCTTCTGCCCCCCACCCCTTCCTTGTTTGTTTTTTTCATTGGAGGACAGTATTTTGATCTACCGGAGATGTCCCTGCTCTGGGCACACACACAAGAGTAAAAGTTTGTGTCCAAAAATTTAGCCCCCAAACCAAACTCTTCTCCACCTATAACATCTCATCCTCTTATCCATGTTTACAAATCTTTGCACTGTAAAAATTATAATCAGAAATATAAAGTGAGCACTGTAGACTGTTTTCTATGCTGTAATTGAAATCAATATATTTGACAATGTAGAAAAAACATCCAAAAATATTTAATAAATGTCAATTTGTATTCTATTGTTTAACAGGGCGATTAAAATTGCAATTAATCATAATTAATTTTGTTTTTTAACCAAGATTCTTTTTTTGAGTGAACCACGCAAGTTAACTGCGATGAAAGGACAGCCCTAATTTAAAGTAGATAACCTTAGCCCAGGGGTGGGATTTTCAAAAGCTTTTGAAAAGATTTTCAAAATTGGCCTAATTCTGCTCCTATAGAAGTCAGTGTAAGTTTCCACTGATGTTAAGAGGAGCAGTTATGCCACCGAGTGCTTTTGAAAATCCAAGTCACAGCTCTTTTCAACACCTGACAGCACTCAGACGAGCAGCTTTCTGAGGAAATCAGCGCTAACTTATTTGTTAATATTTATATTTCTATGTTAGATCATTCACCTCCTTCTCTATTCTTAGAGAAATAATGTAGCACACACTGGGTTTTTATAATGACTGATCTCTGTTTCAAATGAACAACAGTGAACTTTTCACATGGTTGAAAAAAAAAAAAAAACCCACAACATTTTATTTATGTACCAAGCCATGTACCTTCTCCCTGTGCATGAACAATTTCAGAAATCTCTTGCTAGTTGGAGGGCATTATTAAAGCCATGGAAACTGAAGAGTAGGAAACTTGTTTACATGTGTTGTCATTAAGCTTTAGATGGGAAAATATCTTGAAGGAACGCCACACTGTGCGGAATCCTGTTACTGATTTTTGTCAATTATCTTTAGATCAAAAGACTTTTGAATTTATGGGAAATATGCCTTTCCACAAAAACCACGGAGCTCAAACATGTGAGGAAGATGACAGAGTTTAACAGAAATACCTTAAACATTTAAATTGTGAAATGAAAGAAGGAGAATTATTTAGATAACGTATTATGCACCATAACAGGATTTGACAAAATGTGTTCCCCCATAGTAGGAATGACAATAATGTAAGTCCCATCTACCCACACTACTTTAAAAATAAATGCAAATAAAAATAAAAACCTGTAACAGAAAAACAAAACACTATCCAGAGCAATGTTCTGACTATTAAAGGAGGAGCGTGTAGCCCAAAAGGCCCATTTGCTAGCTTGCTATATTGCATAATGTGTTTTCCTATGGTTTGATTTATATTATTTTGTTACATCTTCTTATTAGCGAATCATAGTATTTTCTTGGGTTTTGTTTTATGAATACCATAAACTGGAATTCAATATAGAGTTATTCATGGTTATTCATAATAGTTGGCTAACACAAGTAACCTATAGACCTGTATCCTGTATGATTAGTTAAAGCAAGTTAGTTTGAGTGTTTGTAACCTGTGGCATAGATAAACAGCTTACTGGTCATCCCCCTTAACTTTTGGGAACTGAATGGGGAACAGAACAAAGAACTGAATGTTTACCTTAGGTCTGGAGCAGACTGGTAATGGCAGGGCACACCGCAGAACATGGAAGTCATGAGTTAGGCCAAGGGTAACTGTTTTGGGAATGAGATAATTGCTACTGATACGTATGAATATATGTCATAAAATGTTAACCCATAGAGTAAGTGTACCCGAAGATTTATGTGGGTGAGGAAATAAGATTTGGGCACGGTAGGTTGGGCCTAGATTCTGGCAGTGGGCACTATAAGAGGGCAAACCACAATGCAGGAGGGTCATCACTTTTTCCTGTCTTCTGTCAAGCTATCAGCTCAGCTTCGCAATACAGCCCAGCTACTCAACACTTGAATCTAATCCCTACCATTTGGGGAAGCCTGGACCATCAATTCCTGGGGCATGCCAGTGACGAGGCTGGTCCTCTGTCTCTTCAGTACCGAGTCAAGGACAATGCAGCTGCTGGTGCACCTTAACGACCACACATGGGACAATGGGTCCTTTATCCCCAGTAGGGCTGCTAGGAAAATGGCCATTTAGAGATGTCTGGGAACCCAGCTGGGTGTGGGGAGGAGGCAGCCAAGCTAATGGCTGGCGCCTCCTTGTGGCGGATGTTCAGTGCAGGTACTCCATAAATTAAGACACAAAAGAACGGAAAAATGGCTTGGAAAAGGAATTAAGGAGCGGTGCTTGGTAATTGAGCAAGCTAGGGGCAGCTGGGGACTCCTATGATTGGTACAGCAGGGAGCCAACCCCCACATCATTACAGTCCACCTTAACCCCTCCTACGAGGGGTGGTGGTCAGTAAGATCCTGTCAAGGGAATTGCTGGAGGGACCCGGATGGAAAGGGTGGGGGAGCTGGTGAAAGCCCCTTCCAACCCTCCACCCCCCAGAACTGGCTGGAATTGGTAAGGTCCCGGCCAGGGAATTGCTGGAAGGACCTGGATAAATAGGGAGGGAGCTGTGGAAGCCTCCCCACAAAAAAAAATATTGCCTGGAATTGGTAAGGTCCCAGCAGTGAATCTGCTGGAGGGACATAAGTTTTGCACCTGCACTGCACACATTTTATCTGCTGGGTTAGTCCCAGATATCGTCTAATAATAAAGTTGCGGCCTGATTAAACCCATATCTAACGTCTCCTGTCATTCTTTCGGCATAGCCAGATAATCAACACTCGAACCTAATCCCTACCATTCTGGGAGGCCTGGACCATCAATTCCTTGGGCATGCCAGTGAGGAGGCTCGTCCTCTGTCTCTTACTAACAGGTCTTCAAGGAAGGGTGTGAGTATGCTAACTTAAATAGTCTTTTAGAATAGAGATGTTACTACCAGGGGTCCTAGAATTGTATTACTTCTTTGTGACTTTGTTTTGTAACGTTTATTCTTCTTTCATTCATTTTAATAAAGATCTTAACAAGTTGGTATTGTCCTAAATATAAGTGTCCTTGCCATACACCCCAAGAATCCGCTCATGATATTGAACTATCCCTGTAGCCTGAATTGGGACAAGGACCTAAAATATCTTCTGATCAGATCAGTGGTGAGCCATAATAAACTAGCCCATAAATTCAGGTCAACAAGTGCCAGAGACTCCATGAATTCTACTAGGGACTTCAGTATTGCTATTGATTTTCTTTGGAAGGCACTCAAATACTGTGGTGATGAGCAACATTTTAAAACCCTAAGACAGATACACAACAGATACACGAACATGTAGATTGCTTTACGTTTAAGTATATTAATCTAATAGCTGCAGTGTGAGGACATGTATAGTGGCATTCAACTGCCAGAGAATCTGTTGAATCTGTGAAAGAAAATTGTGTGCATGCCCGGTGTAACAAAACACAGGAAAAGATGTTTATTCATGAATATACACATGTACTAACTTAACACCTGTCATAAATATAAACAGAAGGGTAAATACCTTTAAAATCCCTCCTGGCTAGAGGAAAAACCCTTTCACCTGTAAAGGGTTAAGAAGCTAGGATAACCTTGCTGGCACCTGACCAAAATGACCAATGAGGAGACAAGATATTTTCAAAGCTGGAGGGGGGGAGAAACAAAGGTTCTCTCTGTGTGATGCTTTTGCCGGGAACAGAAAAGGAATGGAGTCTTAGAACTTAGTAAGTAATCTTGCGTTAGATTCTGTTTTTATTTAAATGGCTGATAAAATAAGCTGTGCTAAATGGAATGTATACTCCTGTTTTTGTGCCTTTTTGTAACTTAAGGTTTTGCCTAGAGGGATTCTCTATGTTTTGAATCTGATTACCCTGTAAGGTATTTACCATCCTGATTTTACAGAAGTGATTCTTTTACTTTTTCTTCAATTAAAATTCTTCTTTTAAGACCCTGATTGCTTTTTCATTGTTCTTAAGATCCAAGGGTTTTGGGTCTGTGTTCACCTATGCAAATTGGTGAGGATTTTTATCTAGCCTTCCCCAGGAAAGGGGGTGTACGGTTTGGGAGGATTTTGGGGGGAAAGATGTTTCCAAGCGGGCTCTTTCCCTGTTATATATTTGTTAGACGCTTAGTGGTGGCAGCAATAAAGTCCAAGGACAAAAGGTAAAATAGTTTGTACCTTGGGGAAGTTTTAACCTAAGCTGGTAAAAATAAGCTTAGGGGGTTTTTCATGCAGTCCCCACATCTGTACCCTAGAGTTCAGAGTGGGGAAGGAACCTTGACATGGTGTGTCATAAATATAAAGGGAAGGTTCAGAATTCCTCTTGGCCAGAGGAAAAAGCCCCTCACCTGCAAAGGGTTAAGAAGCTAGGATAACTTCGCTGGCACCTGACAGATGAAAGGGGTTTTCCTCTGGCCAGGAGGGATTCCAAAGGTGTTCACCCTTCCCTTTATATTTAAGACAACACCATTTAGCATATATTGGTTGAAAACATGTGCATTGTGAAGTGTGAGGATATTCTTATAAAATGGTTGTTTTAGTAGTTTTAATATTTAATTTTTTTTAAAGAAAATCAATGTTACAATATATATGTGTACTGAGTATGTATGTTATTTAAATACAATCCTTATATAAAACTGTATACCAAATTTTCTGGTTCAGCAGAGATCTCAGATGAAACTCCTTTTATCCCATCCTTAGCTTGTCTTCTCTATTTACACTAGAAGCTTTTTTTAAGGACAGGGACTGTCTTACTGAGTGTTTGCATAATGCCTAGCACAACAGAGACTTGAGGTGTCTGGGGTCTTTAGGTACTACTGTAATCCACAATAAATCAAATAAATCAAATAAATCAAATGTTGCAGAGAGAGGTTGGCATAAAAACCAGCAGAAAATTCCCATGTGAGAAAATTCTCTGCTGGCTAGAGAGGTCCAGATTCTTGTCCTTTTGTGCCACTGGATCAATACAAATATGCTCGAATGGGGGAGAGAATCTGGCTTTTTAGTTGTACTTGCTATTTTAAAGTGTCTTAAATAATACCCTCTTTTACTTACCTCTCTGTTTTTTCACTGGAGCCCAAACAACTCCACTGATATTGCTGTTTGATGGAAGCGAGAGGTGGAAAAGGTTCCCATCATTAATTAAAGGTGGGGCTGCTTTCAGGCCAGACCTTTTCCTTTATCCTGCAGCTGCCTGTTACCCCATTATCCTTCTCTTCTGATTAAATCTGCCCTATCCTAAGCTACTTGGTTAGAAGTAAGTAGTCTGACTCCCAAAGCACTGCTTGTGTCCCACACAAGACTCCAGTACGAACCCATGACTTTGACTGTCTTCCCCTGGGCCTTTTGATATTGATATTGTTCTGAAGTGGCAGCAGTGAAGGTAAACCACTGTTTTCACATTTAAAGGTACATATTTTAATCATTTAGTATAGTGCTAAAGACCAAGAATCTAAGGCTCAGCCTTTAAAAAAACCCACCATTTGTTTTGTTTGCAGATTTTTCCTCAGCATTACCTCCATGGTGCCACATTGATGCTGAAGGGCTCAGACCACGCTCAGCTTGATCCAAGATATGTTGCTGCTAAAATCTCAACCCCAAACTGCATGCAAATGAAGGAGGTAGCCGGCACAGGATCTGGATATTGGAAAAAATAAAAATAAAGAGACTGCCCAAAGTTGCCCCTGAAAACTTGTGTATGCAAATGTTGAGGCAGTTCTAGAAAATTTGGCCTTCTCTGGACAGTAGTGAAAATAGTTGTCTTCTCCCCCTAATGATTTAGTTCAACACATAGGACAAACTGGAGGAAATGAATGTAATTGGGCTGAAAGTGAAGGGCAACAATTAGGCAGTAAAACTGCTTGGTCACTTCACCCCTATGAAGAGATTGCAGCTTCAACCAGGCTGCCTCTGCTCTACTTCTCATGACCCTTTGACCTGCCAGTGAAAGGGAATAGTGAGAGCTAACCTATCTCAAAAAAGAGGTGTGCTTTCAGCTTCCCAAAGGGAAGAAGGGAGGAAGGGGGAAGAGTGTATTCCAGGGACTGTGATGGAGTGAGCTGTCCTAGGATTTAAAAAAGAGCCTTATGGATGAAAAGTCCGTGCTCTTTAAGAAGCTGGACTTCTTAGTAGCACTCTGAATATGAAGCCCATAGAAGAGGGTGGGTGGAATGTCAAGACTCAGCACATGGTTTATTTTCCTTTGAGGAAGCCTGGAAAATCTGTTCCTACCTCAGAGATAAACTCAAGATGCGGGACATAATCAAAGGTTGACCCTTGAGATCACCTCCTTGGGCAGACACCTTACTTATCTTGTGCATCATTCCCCAAGCAACAGCAATCTTGTGATCCAGTCCTGGGGATCACCCTCCAGCTGCATCCCTTAGCAAGTCCACCACCTTCCAGGGCACTACGTTACAAAACAATCCAAAGAACAAGGAAAATAGTTCCACAGCTCCAAGGGACCAGACCCCACTCCTTCATACAAAAGAGGAAAAGCAGTTTTTCTGACCCTGCAAAAAGTCTTGGCTCCTGCCTTCCCACATGGCTAAAGGAAAAGAGCTAGTCCTGGAGAGCTTAACAAATCTAAAACTGACCCGTCTTTTCTCAAAAAGCAGACGATCAGTGCTCTCAAGCCCTTCATCAGCGAGCAACCCAGTACCCTCTTCTGAGCATTCTAGCTCTGCTCATTTCCAAAAGCTGCCATAACTGGCCTGAGTTCTCCCTTTTAAGCATCACAGGTGATATAGGTTGGGACTGATTGTGACCAGTTCTTTCTCTCCCCCACCACTGGTGGCTACTAATTTCCTTTTAGCAGAACATGCTGGGAATGTGAGGAGTTTGGGGCCTATATGATAAAGGCTTGATTACTCTCAGTGCTCAAGAAAACAGTACTAGTGCAGCACTAAAGATCTTGGTGGTAATAACCTCTTGGAGATGTATAGGTAGGGTTTTCCTGTCTGATAAACTCTATATACACTAACTTAAGGTAAAGACTTTAGGGAACTAATAGTAGTTTGATCCATGAGAGCTTCAGGAGAATTCAATTTTATGTAATTTTGCATCTGCTAATCATAAATGCCCCCATATTAAAAGAATGACTATCTTGCTTCAGCCCACCATTTAAATTGTGAATCTGGTACCCTGATTCATTGCTGTGGCCTGGACAGAGAGGCCCCAATGTTATTGTTTAGCAAATAGAAAACCTGACCAAGCCTAGTCACTCACTCATTTGGACCTCACTTATTCTGATAAGTAAGAGCCAAGGGAGGAATAGAAGCACACCACCAGCCCCAATTCCAGATAGTACTTTAAAACAGGTTTCAGAGTAACAGCCGTGTTAGTCTGTATCCGCAAAAACAGGAGTACTTGTGGCACCTTAGAGACTAACAAATTTATTTGAGCATAAGCTCAACAGAACCTCTGTTAGCAGGTTATTGCATGATCCTTTCCAAACAAACAGTAAAGAAAACACAGTTATTCCCCACTCCCCCTCACTCAATTGAGACAAATTTGATCCCTGGGTTTTTTAAAACCAAAACTGTCAGGCATATTACCAACATATTGATTTATACCCTCTACAACCAATTAGTCCCCATGTCACATAGTTCAGCTTCCTCTCATGCAGTCTGTATTTTGCTAATTCTCAGGGCCAAGTTGATTTAGAAGTCACAGTCTGGTGACAATCAAGTTAGGCTTGTAATAGAGAAGTTACCCATCTAAAATCCTTCAATGGTTGTGACGGGGCAAGGCCAGATGGCTATAGAAAAGTAGTGGGAGATAGATAGATAGATTAGCTCCAGGCTAAACAAATCCCTGGTACCAGGATAAGTGAAATGGCAGCTGCTCTAGGTCAATTAAGACACCTGGGGCCAATTAAGAACTTTCCAGAAGGCAGGGAGAATGCTAGGTTGATTGGGACACCTGAAGCCAATCAGGGGCTGGCTGAAACTAGTTAAAAGCCTCCCAGTTAGTCAGGTGGGGGTGCATGTCAGGAATGTGGGAGGAAGTTGTGCTGTTGGAGAGACTGAGTAGTACACACCATATCAGGTACAAGGATGGTAAGGGCAAAGTGGAGCTTGAGGAAGTGAGGGCTGCTGTGGGGGAAGTAGCCCAGGGAATTGTACATGTCATGTTTCTAAAAGGTCAGCTACCATAGCTGATACTATCAGGGTCCCTGGGCTGGAGCCTGGAGTAGAGGGTGGGCCTGGGCTCCTTTGCCCCCTGATTAATCACTGAGACTGGGAGACAACAGATCCTTTGCAAGGAAGGATAACTTCTCCTCATCTCCCTCGCTGGCTTATGACGAAAATGGCTCAGTAGACTGTGACCCTTGTCTCTAGAGAGAGAAGGGTTACGTGGAGGATCACAGTAAGCCTCTGAGGCTAACGAAATCTGCCAGGAAATGTGGGACCCATGGAAGCAAGGACAGAGCTTTGTCACATGATCTAAAAGACAATCTTACAACTTGCAATATTTTGAGCTTTTAGTGTCAAACACTAGTATTTATATAACGTTAAAACTTAGATGTAACCCATGGTACAGACTGAAGAGATCAAGTCCACACTATTTAATGATTTGCTTATATCTCCCCTATGTATTTTTCTCTCAGAAATACCACAACATGTTTCATTCTGACAATTGTCTAAAGTGATAAGCAAAGCCCTAGAATTCTGCAAATCTCTCAAATGTGTTATGGCTACCCCTTAAACAAGAAACTGCTCACTTAACTTTCTACTCTTAGTATCCAGAATTAAATAAGACAGTATGGATAGACTCATATTTCTTCAAGATGTGGACACAGATAAAACGAAGTAAACCCACCACATTTTATTAATATAGCAGTTGTCCCTTTGTTCTTATTGTGAGCTGGGCAAAGTATTGAGGAAATTATTTGAAAATCAACTTGCTAATTTTGAATAAATTCTGAAGCAAATTCACACCCTATTTTATTTGCCTGGTACAGAAGGGAGGACAAGATGGAGGAATCTATTACAAATTGAGCTATTTCTGTCTGGTAACAAGATCCACGTGCAGTCAATTAGCAGAGAACCCCTCTGATCTCAATCCATAAAAACAGCAGCTTGAGGAAAGTAAATAAGCATTCTATAAAATGTCTTCTGTGAAACCTGAGCACAAAACTAACTATAACTCCCAGATTTCCAGGTAATAATTCATTGCTCAGTGTGGCTGTTTTCCACCTAGCTCTCTGCAGCCAGTTACTGCACGGACACACGCTATGTACTGTGCCACCTGACTTACTAGCACAGCAGCTTCTGTCGAATACATAACTGAAAAACCTGATGAAGCATTCATTTCAATATATTTATTCCTGTTTGAGAGAGAAATTGCTGCAGCTGGTACGGTGAATGCCACAAGCTAGCTGCACAGTTCATATTTCTTCTGACCTCCCTATAGCAGCCAAATTGGACCTAATTTCATCTAATTTTTGAAATCATTCCACCTCTGAACCCAGCCGCAGAGATGGGGAGGTTTTGTCTGGGCCTGGAGAGGAAAAAAACACTTGGCTCCTTTAAGCATAGCACCCCCATGCTATTGTGGGCCCTCAGTTGCCTTGTGGGCTGGAGAAGTGGGGACAGTTTTAGGGCTGATTGGTTAGGCAGAAGGATATAGCCATAAGTCAGTTGGCTCCCATGCACCCCAGGGGAGGGCTCAGCACAGAACGGTGCCCTGGGCAGAGGGAAGAAGAAAATCCCTTATTTCCCCCACCCTTGAGTGATAGAGTAGGGCTGGGTTTGGAGGCCTGACTGTGGACATTGAGCAAGTTGCCTTTTTGCGGCTGGGAAGAAATTTTCTCCTCACTGTCAGATTGGCTGGGGCAGTGTGGGATATTTTTCCACCTTCCTCTCAGAAGCCAAAGGGCTCAGTGAGTAGGTTAGGTTTGTAACATTAATCTTGGCATCTCCTGAATGAGGTTGGGGCTCCTAATACCTGGTACAGTGAGGAGACAACTCCCTATCACTCACCATCTTACCCTTTGTACAAGGGGAGGGCAGGATCCCAGCAACTGTGCTGGGACCAGCTAGCATTGAGGGGTAGGAGGCTGATGGTACCCTTCCCCAGGTGCCATGGATTTTAAGGGAAGGATGGCCTGCACTGGATGAGTTATTGCCTGATAGTTCCCATGTTCCTTACTATGTTACTTAATGAGGTTGTGACCGAGTTAAACCATATTTCTCTTTCTTGCTGCTGCATCCAGTACAATTTGCTCTCCCCTCCTTGCTTTAAATGCTCAGCTTGTGATTTCTGTGCCTTGAGCATCTGTTTCTATGCTTTTGGACCTTAATTTGAATATGGATATCTTATTTGTAACTGTAGTAGTGTGCTGATGCTGAAGCAGGAAAGCTTTCAATAATACTGTGGCTGCTGCTTCTCTGAATTCAGGTTCTCAGCTCAGAAATACTTGATTGTTTAATTTAAAAATACAATAAGCTGAGGTCTGTTCAGCCGTGTTCTAGTTATAAAGATAATGCTACAAAAGGGTCAGTACAAATGGGAGCTGTGAATGCTGCCACATGTTGAGGGGGCAAGAAGAAAACTTTAAATAAGATTCCAGTTAAAGCTGGGTGAAACACATGTGGTTAAAGGTCACAGACATTGGATCAACAGAGTTCAAAACATGTGGTCCATTTCTTTCCAGTGCCAGATTCAACATTACAATAAGGTTTCAAGACCAAAACAATCTCACCCATCTGATCACCTATCTCTCTTCACCACTCATTTCCTCCATGTCATGGTTGCAGGGCTGGCTGTACCTCTGACCCCAGCCCCAGAAACTTTGTTTCTGCCGGCAGCTTTCTTTGGGTGGAATTCTACAGTTGTCCATCTCTTAGACCAGGTCCTGTGCTGCTATACTCTGTGGATTTACTATGCTTACTCCCAGTAGGTCTGACTGGATTCGGGTATTTACAGTTTTTCCCCTTTGGGATCTCGTGACCCACAGTAAATAAAGTGTCCAGACAACCTTCTTACCAAAGTATTGCTGACTGTTAACAGTAGGAATAAAACATAACAGTGAGAGGAAGGATTTTTAAAGCAAACAGTCTATATGCGTGTGCATCTCACCTCAGCTTATCATCCCCCTGAGGTGGAAGCCTAAAAAGGGCTGTTTCAGATCCTACAGCAGGGTCTGAGTGCTAGTCTGTTGCTCCCAGACAACTCCTTGACCTGAGTTGTGAATAACTCAGGCATGGTCTCTTAACCATGAATGTGTATTATCAGTAGCCCTTATGTGGCCTTCCTTATTTCCCAATTGTCTGCTATTAATCTAAACCAACGTATGCATAGCGTGAACATCCCAGTGACCCAATAACTATCTCAATAACCAGGCACTGTAGTATTAATTATTAACCAGCAACCCCCACCCTCATGTCCTTGTCTTACTGCTTTCTCTTGGCTTCAACCATCTGTCAAGTAATCCCTTGTTCTGGAAAGTCTCTAACTTCTCAGTTACCAAATTCATGTTACGTTCCTGGAATGTTGTGTTTAAAGTTTTTGTCAGTCCTAACATGCACATGGAGCACCAGTCTGACAGCTAATGTCTTCCAGGAGCAATAAACTCTGCCGCACCCTTCCCCCTGCCTCCCCCACTCCCCCCCAAAAGTCACCAGAGCTGTTTTCATCTGACCTCTTAAGAGTTCCAACCTTAAAGTGACAAGGTGCTGCAAAATATAGACTTAGCATTCCATCCAATTCTTACACCACTTCGTGTACACTTATAAGAATATACATACAGGAAAGAGAGATGGTCATAGATTTATATAGTGGCATGACATTTTCTAACTCCTTGACTATTGTGTGCAGTTCTAGTCACCCCATCTCAAAAAAGGATGTATTAGAATTGGAAAAAATACAGACAATCGCAACAAAAAATGATGAGGGGTATGGAACAGCTTCCATATGAGACGAGATTAGAAAGACTGGGACTGTTCTGCTTAGAAAAGGCGACTAAGGAGGGATATGATCGAGGTCTTTAAAATCATGACTGGTGTGGAGAAAGTGACTAAGGATGTGTTATTTACCCCTTCACATAACACAAACCAGAGGTCACCTACTGAAATTAATAAGCGTCGGGATTAAAACCAACATAAGGAAGTACTTCACATAAAGCACAGTGAACCTGGGGAACTCAGTGTCAGGGGGTCTTGCAAAGGTCAAAAAAAACGTAACTGGATTCAAAAAAGAATTAGATAAGTTAATGGAGGATAGATTCATCAATGGCTATTAGCCAAGAGGTCAGGGATGCAAACCCATGCCCTGGGTATCCCTAAATCTCTGACTACCAGAAGCTGGGACTGGATGATGGTACAGACGCCCCCTGACTTACGCAATCGTTCCGGTCTGAAAAGCCTTGTGTAACTTGAATTTTGCTAAATCGGAAACGTATACCCGTACGTTACTCAAAAATTTCCGCAACTCGAAAATCCTATTTCTGGCTTATGGAACTTTTTCCGTAAGTGCAAATTTGCGTAAGTCGGGTCTTGCATAATGTGGGGAGTGTCTGTATGGATCATTAGTAACTTCCCTGTTCTGTTCACTCCCTCTGAAGCATCTGGAACCTGCCACTGTCTGATGACAGGTTATTAGGTTAGATGGACATTTGGCCATCCTGGGTCAGACCCTTCTTTTGTAATTTAATTTGAGTTCTAATGTAATTTGAGTGATTAAACCCCCCTCTTCAGAGCCTCCCATTAATCCATTCCTTCAGGAATACTTCCAACTTTCGCCTCACCAAATATTTCTCCTTCTTTCCCTTTCTCTGACTTGTTCTGTGTTCTGACTTGTCTTAAGCCTTGATTTTCCAAAGAGCTCCACATGGGTGGATCCCTGTGCGGAGCCCCATTGACTTCAGTGGAATTCTTCACATGCATCCATGAAGAACTCATTGCAGAATCAGGATATTAGGGCTTGTCTACAGAGTGGAACAATGCACATGATGGGGATATGACTTCTAACACACACTAACATGTTACACATAAATTGGTACTACCTTAAAATGGATGAGGGAACTTTTAGTACACCCCAGCAGGGTCTGCTCCGGGACTCTGCAGCTAACAGTCCACCTAAGAATGGAATACCTGAGAGATTTTCTTATGTTACTGGGGCTGCCACAACTACGATGTTGTACCTGGAACTAAAAAGATTCTAATAGACATCTCACTAATGAAAGAACATGGTGTAACAGAAGCCCAGTTTTATGAACATCCAAATTTATGAAACTCAGATGGATGCAAAATGGCTTTGTCTCAGCCGGAGGGAGCATTTTTTCACTGAAATTGTAGGTAGCATATTAGTGCTATTAGTCACCCAGTGTTGTCAACCAAGATTAATATTTTTGGTCTTCTATTGCATTCTAGGTGCAGTTACCACCTAAATACCTCTGTCACCTAGTCAAGGGTATTTCTTTTTTAATGCT
Organism: Chelonia mydas; assembly: GCF_015237465.2. Lineage (NCBI taxonomy): Eukaryota > Metazoa > Chordata > Testudines > Cheloniidae > Chelonia > Chelonia mydas. The sequence continues at coordinate 70,254,311 of NC_057851.1, read as the reverse complement.
GAATGTTGGAAATCAGATCTTTGTAAATTGTGCTTGTTCAATAACAAGAAAGGAAGGTCTCTGTAGCAAACTTCGCATGAAAGCTCAGGATTTTAGAACCATCATAAAATGGTGATGGTGGTTGTTTAAATTCCTCATTGGTCTGGAGCGGACAGTGGACTTGGAGACTGAGTGCAATATATATATATATATATACACAACTTTGTCTCCTCTGTGGCTTAAAATAATATTACTATTAGAGGGGTCCTAAATCTGCACCTGGAGTAAACCCACAGTGTGGAAAAGAACTTTGCCCTGCAACAGGACACTGTGGTGATCTCTGTATGGGGGTACATGTGGAGATTCCCCGCCCCCCGAGAGTATGTCTACATAGCAGCTGGGAGGTGAGATTCCGAGCTCAGGGGGACATACATAGCTAGCTCTGCTCAAGCTAGAGTGTAAAAATATCAGTGTGGCGGTGGTGGCACTGCCTAGCTACCTGAGTCATGTGTTGAGCAGGATTATACTTGGTCAGCTAACCCAAGCCACTGCCTGTGGAGTTGTGGCTAGGCTGCTAGCTCAAGCAGACCTAGTGCATGGACGTCTGTCTGAGCTGGGAATTACATCTCCCAGCGGCTGAATAGACATATCCTATGAATCCCCATGTGGGTTTTTCAGTGGGAAGGGATGATGTGGGCCAATGACTGTATCAGCTCTTACACTGTGGTTCTCCATCTGTAGATCTCAAAGCACTTTACAAACAAGAGTACTATTAATCCTATTTTATAGATGAAAATATTAAGTCACAAAGGGGTTAAGTAACAATTACACAGCAAGATAGTGTCAAAGTTGGCAGTAGAAACTTGGTCCTTGGTTCCCATATCCACATCCCGTCCTTAGAAAATGAAGGAAAGTTTCCACAATGAAGCTTTGGAAAAAGTAATCTGTCGGGAGTGGACAAAACCAAATGAGGACACAGCATGTTCAAGTATAACTATGAAACAAAAAAAACATTTGAGTAGCAACATGGAGCTGTCCTACTTTCAGCTAGTGCCGACTGGCTGAAAACATTTAAACTTGATTATAGACTCCAATAGCTCTCTGTTGCTGGATGAATTGTCAGTTTCTACTGCATCAGGGGATCCATTCACGTGGAAACTGATTCATAAAGTGTAGAGACAGAAATGACTTGTTCAGCGATGTAATCCATCTCTCTGTCAGGGCAGGAATGTTCCTTATTTTATGTTTATGACTGCTTTGCCCAGTCTAGTTTTAATGTCATGAAAAAAGGAGGAATTGCAGCCAGACCATATTTACAATGCTGATGAAACTGATATTTTTGGATGCTGTTGCCTGAGAAAACACTGGCTTCATATACAGGAAACTGCCAGAGGCTCACTGCACTTGCATGTGATTATATGCCTGGCAAATATGTGAAGCTTTGTTGTTTTAAGCACATCAGTATGAATAACCTGCCTGTTTCGTGCAGAGGACAATCTAAAGTGTAGATTATTTCTGATATTCTTCAAGGTTTTTCGTAGTTTAGTGCCAACAGACAAAACTACTGTGATATCACACAAGTTGCTATTCCAAATTGTGGTGGTGTTTGTCAAGATAGGTATTCATCTGGCCACTTAAACAGTTGATGAGCACAATCTGCTCTCCATCCCAACACAACTGCAAAAGTTCAGCCTGTGGACCAAAAGATTGAGGCAATATTAAAATCAGGTTTCAGAAGCACATTTTTTCACAGCTGTGATCAATAAAGAAAATCAAAACAGTTCCTGAGATGAAATTAATAATAAAGACAGCAATTATAAATCTGACAACTGAAATTGTATTGCTCATTTTGGTAGGGAAATAGGGTGAGTGCTGTGAGGGGGATCCAAAAACTGAATCCCATGGGCTGTGGCTGGGCAGAGTTTAGGCACTGTCTCTGGCTTTGTGCCTGGGCATACGCTGCAGGTGCTGAACTTCTGTCTGGCTCTCCTCCCAGCAGTGGGGATCCCCCAATCCAATTGCTTAAGATCTGGAACTAGTCAAGTCTCCCTCAAGCCTGTCCAGCAGCTCTAGTACATTCCACAAAATCCCACCAAAGAGGTGCACCCTTCTGGTTTACAGTTTGTCTTAAGGGACACATCACAGAGAAGCATGCAGACGCAAGCTTAGCAAAAGGTTTCTCAACTCTTTTTACTTAAGAGAGAAAACACAAGGTGGGACAGATGATTCAGAAAACATGTCCCCTGTCCCCCGCAAACACAATGCCCCTCACTTTCACTCACCCTTACTTCTACTGTGTTCAGGTAGGTAGGGTTATCTCTGCTTCACCAGGATCCTGCAGCAGCTTCCCTCTACTTGAGCTGATGAAAATACCTGAAGGCTCCTGCCCTTTTATAACCTTCCAATTTCCTCTGGCATATGATCACATGATGTGCCTCAACTGGTGATCAAACCATTGCCATGTGACCTCTCCCATGATAAACCAATTCTCTTGAGCAGCAGTCAACATATTGCTTAGGTTATTTATATTTGGATACAGGAACCATCAAGGTTTAACAACCTTCTATTGTCAGCCCAGGGTCACTGCCTTTTAGAATTCTAGTCCAATGTGGAGGTAAAAGGACATGAGAGAAGGCAAACAAACCCTACATTCAAAATGGTAACTGCAATCTGACACACATACACATCAGGAAATCCCAGTATCAATCAGAATTTAGAAGCTGTGTAAAGACAGATTCCCCAAATTGTCCCATAGGCACTCATGGTCAGACTTCAGGAGAGTTCTATTCTTAAATGAAGTGGCTGGCGTGACAGATATGGCACTTTCCTGCAATATCCTGGACAAACCTTATTGAATTAGATATCATAGGAGTTCATTGTATTACAAAAGTAAATGTTTATGTATTAATGTGGAATTTTAGGTAACTTCTCCAGATGGAGGATGTGGCCACTGTAAACTTTGGGAAGTGTTATGAGCTGTTTTAAACAATATGTCAGACAAAGGTTAAGTGGGATTCCTAGGCAATACTTAGGGGGAGGTGAATGCAAATTACCACCTCCAGTTTTGCAAAGACCCAACCTGTTGAAGCTTTGCCCTTAAGAGGGACTCATTGTCTGTCTGATTATCTGTTCTCAATCTCTTCAGATCAAAGGACCAAACTGTATAAAGGAGTGACTCTCAGATTCCTGGGAGTGCTTGTTCTGAGCTCACAGCTGTTATGAACTTGTGACCACAGGAAAAAACCTTCGGTGTGTTTGACTGAAGGACTTATCGCCTGTCGGAGCCCTTGTTGGAGTTGGGATGATTGCTGGTAAGCTTAGTATCATGCATGAAAGTTTTTATAATTTTAATGGGTTTTTTGGTGATGCTTTCACCTTAAGAATAAATGTGATTGCTTAGAAAGGGCTGTGTGGTATAAGTTCTGGACAATTAAACTGTTCATAGCCTGTGAGGAGCAGGAAAGGTAGGCCTGTTTAGGCAGTCTGACTTGCTGGGGGAAGTCACATCCTTGGTAAGGAGCTGTGCAGCCTGGAAAAACCCTGGTAAGGAAGGAGAGAATTGCAGATCTTTACCAAAGAGTGGTGATGGCTGAGGAGCCTCTATCCTAAAGTGAGTGCCCTTGCTAGACCACAGAGGGAGAATACAGGTGTAGTTGCCCTGAACTGTGATAGCTAGATTATTGAAAATACTCAGCACATAGTAGGTCCCAATCTACTCCTATGAGTGCGGCTCGGTTCCAAGCACTTCTGAAAATTCATCCCTTTTTGTACAAGAACTTATGGAAAGATGTGTTGGTACAAAAAGGGGAAAAATAACTGAATTTTAACTCTGAAAACATGGAGGAATGAATGCAGAATACTAGAAGTTGTACAGATATGATGAATAATGACTACCCTAAGTGATATGGACTTGGTTCATGAAAACAACGTGAAAAGTGAAACTCCTTGCAATGATTACAACATATTCAGAGAGAGTCAAATGTTAGAAGACACAGCTAACTCTTGCTAGCTTGCTGCTGTGGTTAAAGTAATTCTGAATGAAGACAGTAAAGAAATGATAAAAAAGAAGCAAATATCTGTCATGAATTTCATGTCTAAATTGTACTAAAGTATATCAGTAATTAGATTTTAATTCATTGAATTGTAATTGATTTGATATATTTTTTCACATGAGAAGTTCATGAGTTACACAAGGATATTTCTTGCACTTAAAGAAATTCACAATAATGATGACCTTGAAAGTTTTACAAGCTCTCTTGATTTTATTATCCCCCAGACTTTACATAGATTTTGGGTGTCCCTCTGAAATCTTGCAAAAACCAGAATGAATACATTTATATTGTGCCTTTCATCCAGAAGGATTCTAAAGCATTCTGCAAGCTGTAAATAGCTCTACATATAAGGAATCCACCCAAGTGAAGCTCGGCTACCTCTGGGAATAAAATACAACAGCCATTCTGTTACAGCAATGCTATACAACAGTGTTTAGAAGGGGAAGTGAAAAATAAATTCTCTATTTTATGTTGCAAGGAGAACTTTAGGTAAGCAGATAAAATATTTGACCAGAGCCCTCTAGTTAACAATCCTACATTTTACAAAAAATGCCACAGAATCATTAATGGACATGGGTAATCAGAGCAGTCATTTCCCATTTCATCTGAAAGCCAGCATAGTGTCTCCCGATACCATTAATTTACCAGAAATGCAGAGACATACAAACCTGGCAAGGTACAATCACAGGGAGGGCTGCTACTATACCACCCACCCATCATTCTTTATTGAAGGGAAATTTAATAGTACTTGAGGCTCAAGGTGTCCACTGTTTGTTTTTTCCTTTTAAGTGGATAAGAATGGGGCTCAGTTCATGAGTAGAAAAAACATAAGTACATAGAAGTCTCTCAGCCAAATATTACAATATTGGACTTCTACAAAATATAGCAGAGAAGCTATTTATGACAAAAGGGGCTAGAACCTCCAAGAGGACTTAAATTCAGTAATTGCAATGCCTAACATTTAGGCAGCTGGCTGCTTAGTGGAATCCACAAATAAATATTCATTGGAACAGGGACTTGAACTTTAGACTCTAAATCCCAGGTGAGTACTCTAACCACTGGGCTCTTAAGTCATTCTCATGCTTTCTCCAGCTCAATGAATATTTAATTTATTTATAAAAGTGGAACAACTTCAAAACCAGATTTGGAGAGCACACCACCTCAGACTACCCCATTACCCAGAAGTTAGGATAGTCAGCTGTGAGATTTGGATTTGAATGCTCGAACCACAGCAGTAGAAGGCAGATATAAACTCAAATCTCCCATAGCCTGGGTGAAGGCTCTAACCACTGAGTTAAAGGGAACAGTGCCCCCCTTCCAACTGTAGTTAATGTGAGGCCCAATCTGGTAGGGCTGCTCTGAATTTACCTAGTGGGTTGGACCTCACAGAGTGAGATAGGCAGGGCAAGGATCCTACTGGAATGTAGGCATGAGCTAGACACATGGGCATGAAAACCTAGGCAGCTTTGCACATACCCTGCAGCAGAAATTTAGGTGTCATGGAGACTTCAGTGGAAACCTAGGGACTTTAGGCATCTGAAGTGTTAGGTGGCTATTGAGCAAGGGTTTTGAGGATCTAAATTTGAGGATTCTACCCAGGAAAGAATTTTCTGTAGTATCTGGCTGGTGAATCTTGCCCATATGCTCAGGGTTTAGCTGATCGCCATATTTGGGGTCGGGAAGGAATTTTCCTCCAGGGCAGATTGGAAGAGGCCCTGGAGGTTTTTCGCCTTCCTCTGTAGCATGGGGCATGGGTCACTTGCTGGAGGATTCTCTGTTCCTTGAAGTCCTCAAATCATGGTTTAAATAGCTCAGACATAGGTGAGGTTTTTCACAGGAGTGGGTGGGTGAGATTCTGTGGCCTGCGTTGTGCAGGAGGTCAGACTAGATGACCACAATGGTCCCTTCTGACCTTAGTATCTATGAACCTATGAATATGTACTGTAGCTTTGCACATGAACAGTGGCCATGAAACTCAGAGTATGAGAAAGAAGCTGCCCTGTAAGTAGTCAGATGGTCTCCTGGTGTAAAAAATGTATTGTTAATTAAGAACCTGGTTCTGCCATTCTTACTCACCTTCTCTTAGTAAAGACTGCAAATACTCTGTTGAGCAAAGCATGGACTAATGTACAACACAAGGTGGGTAAGTGTGGCAGAACTGGGCCATAAAGGGACTGCACAGACAGATTTTCAGAGGATACCTGTAAGGGGGGGACTGTCCCCTTTACAAATAGTAGGGACAAGGGGTCAGTCAACCTCTATTCCATGGCATGGCCCTTTCATGGCCCAGGCATGGTTCCTGGACTTCTGGAGTGGACAAAAACCTTAGGGAAGAGCAGAAGCAGGTGTTGAGAAAGAGGAATTGGTCCCCAGAACAATAGCGTTAGGGAAAACTTAGGCTTCTGCCTCTTTAAGGGCCTGGGACCAGGAGCCTTGTAGATTAGGGAGAAGCAAGATACTCATCTCTTCCAGGCAAACAGGGTATGCTCCAGGAAAGAGGGCAGTATATATTCTGCCTCTCCCTGATAATAGGGGAGACACCTCATTACACATTACATTCATCAGTAATAAATATTCTATATTTCTTTACGTAAATACTCAAAGTAACAAATGCCAATTATATAATGCTGCAGAATGTGAAATATAACTCTGGAATACAGTATGTTCCCTAAACAAAAATCTAAAGCAGTGCAGTTAGAAATAGAATCACATTTCTATTCTGTGCTCCCTTTGGTGATTTGTGCTGACATAGTAACACCAGCGGAAGCCAAAGGCAAGGTTTTCCGCAGACTCCTTGGAGCTGACTGCTTTTATATTTTTTGAAACATTCAAAGGCCTGACATAGCTGTCCTCTGAGATTCCTGACAGCTCTGTCACTGCAGAGTGAACGAGGCCCCTACACAATGTTTAATATAGAGCAGGCAGGGTTGATTTGTAGTTGTGTGACTGGTAGAATAAAGGTTCATAGGAAATCCGTACCAGAGACAGCAGGCCTGCAGCACTAAACACCTTGAAGCCCTGATGAGAACAGTATCTGACTTGGAGCAAAGGAAAGATAGCACTGATAACTCCCAGAGTCTATTGTAACTATAATATCAAATGATAACAAACAAAATCTTCCTTTCTGTTCTTTATCAGTGTTTTTTTTTTTTAAAGCACGCACATTCCCCCTTCTATTGCTTGAGTCTCTGACTAAGGTGGTTTAAGGGATACAGGCAATATCAGAAGCACATATTGCTACGAGATGAAAAGATGCAATGGTGATTGCCCTATAGAAATATTAAAGGCAGATAAATGAAAGAGAAAGCTATACTTTGAGGGGAGAGACCCTAGTTATCTTTACATGCAGGTAATATAGATTGTCTAGGGCACCATATGTAAGGATAAGCTGGAATAGTGCTGGAATTGCCATGGTCATTCTGCCTACAGGCAAGCAAAAGCCAACAGGTCAGTGGAATGCAAAAGGAATAAGAGAAATCAGTCTCTTGGTCTCAAGGATATGTCAGGAGCTCAGAAAATAAAGTGCAAGCAGAATCTCAAAGAAAAGGAAGAGCAGACTGAGATTATTCTTGGCACATTAGGGGCATTTTTGGGAGCTACAGGGAGTGGCAATGGTAGGAACTAAATCCTTTCTTCAGCTAGGATGCCAGTGCAGCTATTGTCAGCCCAGGTAGTTGTGCACAGAGACAATGCATTGCCTACAAATGCATTGATTGCAAATGTGCAGGCAAAATGTGTTGGGGGACAGAAAATTGTTAAACCATAAATCCTTCAGAGGTTCAAAATAGATGCAAAACAGACATTTACATGATTGAATACTGGCTATTGCCGGCAGGCCTGAATTCTGTGGTATGCTGCAATGAAGAAAACAGGAACTGAAAACACTATGTATGTGCAACATGACTGAGACTAATAAGAGGTGACATGTTGTAGTACTGTATAAAAAAGATTATCTGAACACGTTCTCTTTCCCTTTCACAGTATATAGGGAAAAGGGTGCACTCAATGATATTGGCAGGCAACATATTCAAAACTGGTGAAAGGAATTTGGTTATATACAACATAATTAACCTATGGAACCGCTACAAGGTATTTTTCAGGCAAAGAGCATAGTAGGATTCAAAATGCTATTATAGGAATAATAAAATAAATAAAGATATGAACAATCACAGTAGCTAGGATACAAAAATTGTAAGGAATGTAATCCTTTATATTTCAGGATATATATAACTTGCTAATTGCCTGGGTTCATGCTTTGCTCTGAAGCGTCTGTTAATGCTGTTTGTCAGAGACACGACACTGGAGTGGATGGACCATTGGTCATAGAATCGTAGGACTTGAAGGGACCTCAAGAGGTGTACTAGTCCAGTCCCCTGCACTCAGGACAGGATTAAGTATTCTCTAAATTATCCCTGACAGGTGACTGTCTAACCTGCTTTTAAAAATATCCAATGATGGGAGATTCCACAACCTCTCTAGGCAATTTATTCCAGTGCTTAACTACCCTGACAGTTAGGAAGGTTTTCCTAACGTCCAACCTAAACCACCCTTGCTACTATTTAAGCCCATTGCTTCTTGTCCTATCCTCAGTAGTTCAGGAGAACAATTTTTCTCCCTCCTCCTTGTAACACCCTTTTATATAGTTGAAAATTGTTATGGCCCCCCTCAGTCTTGTCTTCTCCAGACTAAATAATCAGTTTTTTTCAATCTTTCCTCATAGGTCATGTTTTCTAGACCTTTAATCATTTTGTTGCTCTTCTCTGGACTTTCTCCAATTTGTCCACATCCTTCCTGAAATGTGGCACCCAGAAGGGGACACAATACTCCAGTTGAGACCTAATCAGCGTGGAGTAGAGCAGAAAAATTACTTCTCATGTCTTGCTTACAACACTCCTAATAATATATCCAAGAAGGTTTTGCTTTTTTTTTTTTTTTTTTTTTTTGAAAGTGTTACACTGTTGACTCATATTTAGCTTGTGATCCACTATGACCCCCAGATCCCTTTCCGTAGTACTCCTTCCTAGGCAGTCATTTCCCACTTTGTGTGTGTGCAACTGATTGTTCCTTCCTAAGTGGTCTGAATTTGTATGGCAATTCCTATGTTCCTGTTACAGACAGGCTGCATACAAGAGAGAAGATTTTCCACAGCAACTTAAAAAAAAGTCTGTTCCCCATACACACTTACTAAACCCCCGTATAAAGATGTTTCCATTGCTTACAATTTTCTCTTTACAGGTAACAGTGACTGGCAAATTCCATGTCAGGTATGTAAAGCTACTCCCACATCCTAATTTGTGGTCTCTCCTCTGGGAGAAATTGTGCGCTGCTTTTAGAATGATTGTGTTTTAGATATTTGATACTATTTATTTGCTTTCAGTCTGAAACCCTGCTCCTGTCTTGGCCCTGGGAATTACAGCTAACTGCAATCTGTTCTTTCCTGCTGGCAAGAGGAGCTGCTGTAGTGTAATACTACATCCGATGAAGTGAGCTGTAGCTCACGAAAGCTTATGCTCAAATAAAATGCTCAAATAAATTGGTTAGTCTCTAAGGTGCCTCTAGTACTCCTTTTCTTTTTGCAAATACAGACTAACATGGCTGCTACTCTGAAAACTACTTTTATTTAAATCTATTTTGGGACTTCATTAATGTAACATGCAAATAACACAGCAAAAATGTAACCTTTACATTTACTGTATGCTAAACTGCCAAAAGCCCATTTAAATATCAATCCTGCAAACCCTGACCTCCATTGACTCATAGTGGTCACTTGGGACAATATACAAGAAGAACGGCTATTGGGGTATGAGTAGCTGTTTGCAGGCAAGGACTTCGGCCATACTGTATATGAGCTCAGGGCATAGTTTGTTAATAACCGTATCAAGCCAACAGCATATGAAGGGCTAGGAAATTCCAGCTTTAGATATCAGAGTTCTATTCGCAGATCATATGGTACAGTACCATATTTTCAAATTAAATTGCCCCTGCAGTTCATAACCTATCCAGCGCATGTAACCAGTGGATGAAATAGACGGACACAGAAGGGGGAGCTGTCACTGCACCAGCTGAGTGTGAGGGGGCAGCACTCCCTCTGCTTTTACCAGTAAAAGCTGTGCTTCTGCACACATCCTCTTGCTTTAACCTCTTTGTGCAGCTACGGTTGGAATGGCATTCCTCTTCTTGAAGCTCTTCATAATTGAGAATATGTGCAGCAAGGTATCATTTGGCTGCTACATGCCAAGTTCTCTTACATCTCTAATTGTTTTCTATCTGTGTGGAAGGATTCCCCTACCCCCTTTGGTAATGCCTATCCTCAGACTAAGGCTAAAAAATATCCACAAGCTGTTATCAGTGAGGCACTGAGCACCCTTAACTTTCCTGGCTTCACTGGGAATTTACAGTGCTCAGTGCCTCACGGGATACGCTCAGCACCTTGCAGGACAGGGTCTCAAATAAACACAATGGGTCTGAATGGGATGCATACAAGAAGCGTGACAATTACCAAATCCCTCAACTGTAGATGTATTGCTGAAAGATCACCCAAATGCAAATGTAATTCACTGAGATGAGAAAATTAGACTGTGTTACTAGCAGTTGAGAAATGTAACACTAATCCAGATTCAGCAGTTTTCCTTCAGCATTACATCTGACAGAAAAATCAATGGAGAGAACAAATTTGTAGCTGAAGGTAAAATAAGTAACGAGTATTTCGTTTGCAACAGTGAGTGACCTTCAAAGCCAAGTCCGTGACAATGGAAAAACAAGTGCAATCATCAGGGGTCGTGTGTGATTGGGACATAGTAATTAGCAGACATTTTCTAACTTCAAAGACCTACAATTTCAGACAATCATCAGTAGCAATAGTGTGTGTCACTGTTTATTAGAGATACAAGGTGGGTGAGAATATCTTTTATCGGATTGGTCTGGTACAAGATATTACCTTGTCTCTCTAATATTCTGGGACCAACACAGCTACAATAACATTGCATGCAACTGTGTTTATTGAAATTTTAATAGATACATATTTTCTACATGCCCTCCCTGGGGAAGTCTAATGTATAACTATCAGAAACAATATATTTAAAATAGTCCCATAGGAAAATGCTTTTTTAAAAAATATAGAAGCAATATGTTTACAACCACTCCTGCCCAAGAAGCATAATGTGTATTGCATCACGTCTGTTAAATAGCGACAGCTGTGATCTACACTTACAGATCAGTCATTTTATTTTTAGCTCAATCTTTATTCTGAATTTTAAATCTGTACCTATTTTGATTGAGGCAATATATGAAAGCAAAGAAGGCCTACTTGATTTTATTTTGCTTGTTTTTAGAAAACCACTGTTACAATTCAGCAAACACAAAAAGAAAGAAGCATGAGCTCTTTAAATTATCAGGATTTATTTTCTGCTGGTATTCTTGCCTATCACCAGTAATTTTCAAGATTTGCGTTTAACAGCAACTCCTCTTTCTAAGCGGAATCTTCCTTCCTAATTCATTTAGGATCAGATTGTGCCTTTAGTTTATCCACCTGACCAGGGAAGTAGGGAATAAGGCCCTCCCACATCTTTGCTCAGCCTTACCTGGAGCTTGGGTGCAGATCTGATGTGGAACTATTGGCCACTGAGACAAGCAGGTGAAGAATGGCACAGCTTTGGCTCTGCTCTCCCTTACTCTCTGACCAGGCATGGGGGAAGAAGTAAGCTGCATCTAGAGCAGGACTGTAACAGGGAAGGAACCGTGACACTGAGTATCCCTTCTAAAGGGTGCTCCTAGGATGCACTAGGTATATGCCCTACACTAGGACTGGGCCTAAAGGATTGACCTAGCCAGTGTTGGGCATCACAACTGCTTCCAAAGCAATGAAGTATCTCAAACACTGGATTACACCACAACTGAATGAAGCAGGTGGAATAAAAAAAAAATCAAGCTTTTGAGAACAGGGACTCCTTCATGTTGTACTGCATCAAGGCCCTGATCCTGCACCACAGTGCACACAGGAAGACCACTGTGCGCATACATAGTTGCGCTGACATCACTGAATGGGTCTCCACCTGCATGGAGTGACTTGCAGGATCAGACCCTTACAAGATATTCTTCCTGGATTACCAATGGGTTTTCAAATGTAAGACTAAAAATCCTGCTTACCTTGTTCCAATTAAAACATGACAAAGCTCAGCAGGATTTGGGCCACAGCTTGTCACTTACAATAACTTTTTTTTTTTGTTTTTCATTTGCTTCCGTAATTCTGTTTCAGCGACAGTATGTGGGGATTTTCATATGCCAGTTTCTAGTTGGTAGGAAATGTAAAATACAGTAGACCTTCTCTCAAGCTCTCCCAGCAATTCCCCTCCACTTCCTGGCAAAGATTCTATAGCAGAATGCTGTCTGTAGTAAGGTCTCCCATTACAACATTGTCTTTACTTTTACAAAGTAGAACCGAACATTTACTAATATAACATGAAGTATTATAAATAATATAATGGGTGGCTTGAGGGTGTTCCCTATTTATTAGATAGTAATCCTATCCAGGATAATCTCTGAAGCCTAAAGTGAAGAGTTTTTTAGCCCAGGATATGGTTATTATCACTCAATTATCTGGAAGCACCTGCAAGCTATCATTAAGGATGAAATTTTAATTAAACATTCCATTTTAAATGACAGAAGAAGAGAACCTACAATAAATAAGCTATCAAATAGAGGTGAAAGCTAAAAAAAAAAAAATTAAATTGTTAAACTTTTGGCTCTTTCTCCTGTTACCTTCCCTATTTTCTTCCTTCTGTACTCTTCACTTCCTCTGCATTTTATTTTCTACCCTTTTATTCTCATTTCCCTCTAATCAGAGCCATTCAAAGCCCTTCTCCCCAAATTAACTGCTGTGTGTTTGTTTACATTGTTTCACAACTGAGCTAGGATGGAAGAGCTGGAACTTTCCCAATTGAAACAAACATTGAAAACAAAATAAATACTTCTCTTGTATAGTGCTCTTCGTCTGTGGATCTCGCAGTGCTTCTCAGAGGAGAGTCAGTTTCATTATCTTCATTTGATAGCTATGGAAACTGTGGCACAGAGAGGTGAAATGATTTCCCCAAGCTCATGCTGTGTAGTTCAGTTGCAAAGCTAGGACTAGCATCCATATCTCTGAATTACAGAGCTAGTGCTCTATCCACTGAACTCAACGAGCAAGCCCTGCCAAAACAAGCAAGGTAAGGAGGTGAGTGGCTCGGGTTTTTTATTCAACCTTTTTTAGACAATTTCAGTTTCAGCACCATTTTCTTTGATTTTATTCTTTTTTTCCTCCTTTTGTGAAAAGGTAGAATTTCAGTTTCTGCTAAAGGGAACGGGAAGCTCAGGAGACCAGCAAATGTCTTAACATTCTGAGTGCAGGAGTCAGAGTAGAGCAATTAGTGTTCACAGCCTGGTTATAATTGTGCATTGATTATGCAAAACAGGCATCCACAATCAGACTGCAGGAAAATTGCATAACTGGGGGAAGCGGGTGAAATGGGAAACTGTCATGCATCAGTAACTCTACAACATCTCTGAATTTGGCCAAGATAATTCCATATTACTAAATGAAATACACAAAAAAAAATGAACAAAGTTTATTCTGGGAGTATCCTTGTGTTCACTTGCTTATTCACTATTTGCAAATTTTATTTATCTGCAATGATGGTTCTGCTACCTGAATACTTATTATTATGGAGTTAGGTTCCAGAAAGAATCCTTTTCAAGGATCTGTTGCAAGGTTTGTCTGCAGGTGGGAGTTATCTTTATGATAAGAGATGTGTTATCTTAGCTACTTGTTAAATATGGCTTTTTTGTTGTAGTAGTAGTAGTTTTTTAATTTTGTTTCAATTTATTTTGAGGGCTGCCTGAGCTGTTACATATCTTTATTTGTGTGAGAATTGTCACGCTGTTTGGAGTGGCTCATGACCATGAATGCCAACCTCAGGGTGGACTGTCAAAAAACATGGCAGACACCCCAAAATGGTTGTATGTTCTATAATTAGATTTCACCAAGCCAGTAAATATTATAAAATATTCAGGTTGTTTTCTGTCCCAAGCTACCAGTCACTTATCCCAGATCGATTCGTACTTAGATCTTACACCAAAGACAACACCTGTAGCCAGTCCTGTAATAAACTATCTAAAGGTTTATTAACTAGGAAAAAGAAATGAGAGAGTTATTTACCAGTTAAAGCAAGCAAACATGTACACACAATGGGTTACCATCTAAAGATGGACCTGAAGATGACAGAGATGAGGTAATCTGTCAATTCAAAATGTCTTTCAGGGCAGACCCAGGGGTAACTCCTGGAGATCTCTGCCTTAGTTTAATGTTTCTGGCCCTGTGAGAATTCAAACAGCAAAGAGATGAAAAAATTTCTTGTCGACTATTTTTATTCTTCCAGCATTCAAATTGATGGGAAGAAGCCTTCTGCATATACTTCTCCATGGCTGGATGGGGCAATTAACAAAGCTTTTGTTTTATGATGGCCCACTTAATTTTTGATAGTCCTTCTGCATGGATAAGTGCCTGGGTTCCCATGTCTGGGTTCACAAGTTCAGTGCAAACATTTTTAATGTTATAAAGCAAAGCTTACGTGTTTCCTTATAGCATGGAATACAGACATTGCAAGGGAGATCAATGCAAGCAGCAATTTACAAGCATTTCATAGAGTCTAAACACTAAATACATTTTTATAAAACTAATACCTATTTTGAAGAAAACTAACATATAGGTGAGCTGGTTTGGTTTCCAGCTATGCGTTTGTCAGTTTAGCTAACGACTAAGGTCTTGGCCAGAACTGCCACTGGTTTTACAAGTGTTCCATAAAAAGATTAAAAGGGGGAAGAGAGAAAGAAAAGGAACTCATGTTAGCTAAATTGTTTTTTAAATTGTAAAACTTTTGGCTCTTCCTCCTGTTACCTTCCCTATGTTAGACTGAATTACCTTATCAAATGTGGGCTAGAAAATGTATAATACTGGAATTTTAACAAAATATTGTATCGCTCCCTTTTAGGAACTGCATAAACTCTTTGCCATAAATGCTGTCTCCACCTTTCTTATACTCTAGACTTGTGGTCCTGTTGTAATTAGAGTTACCATAAGTCCAGGTTTTCCCAGACATGACTACTCTTTTTGTTTTGGTTTGTTTTGGTCCTCCAGTCTCTGTCCAGGCAGATTTTTGAAATAAGAACAAATGCCCATGATTTTGAACTGAGTTGCTGGAAAGTGGCAGCTGCTGGCCAGGAATCCAGCTTTGAAGGCAGCACTGTCACCAGAATCAGTGCAGAAGTAAGGGTGGCATGATATAGTATTACCACCCTTACTTCTGCACTGCTGCTGATGGTAGTACTGCCTTCAGAGCTGGGTGGCCAGAGAGCAGTATCCCTCCCGTACGCCAGTTCCCCCTTCCCCTGGCAGCATCCTCTCTTTGGGATTTTGACGTATGTTACCCTAGTTGTAATCCACATTGCCAGTTAATGTGTGTTCACACAAATGAAAATGCTATTCTAGTCACTCCACGAATATTTGTTCTATGACAGAGTTGTTCCTGGTCATGGTTCGCCTTAAGACCCATGACCAGGAACAAACGTTTGTGGAACCTCTAGATTAGCATTTAAAATCATTCAAGTCAACCCTCCTCTGCCCCGCCCCACTGCAAAGTTGTGGAACGAACATGTTTGCTGCCATCACATTGTTCACTCTGCTTATATGTTCTACTTCTTTCCCTACCCAGTACCTGTTTTATCTATTTAGATTTCAAGCTCTTTGGAGCAGGGACCATGTAGTACTCTGTTTTTGGTTGGCCCTTAGGCACCATTGTCATAAATATGATTAATAATAACAAATGGTCAATTGGTTAATCTGAGTTACAGCTGGACTCAAAATTCTGGTCTTCACAAGGCCTCACATGGACAGGACCCACAGTTTATACATAAGCTGTGTTCAAACACAATTTAAAGAATGGCAGACTGTAGCAAAGGCTGTAATTAGGAGCTAAAAGCATAAGAGGCTCTAGATTAAAAGAACATATTGCAAAAACCCTCTACTTTCTATATAAAAATGAAAAGTGAGTTAGATTTTTTTTTTTTAAAAAAAAATAATAATGAATGTGCTTTGTTACATAAAACTATTCTTTATTTCTTTAAAAAATTAAGGGCAGAATGCAAAAATGAATATATAAAACTAATCACATCCCTCTAACTTTTAATCTGTCTCTTATAAATTGTAATTTAAAAACACAATACAATAAATAACTGTACAGTTCCGTTTATCTTAACATGTACTAGGAAGGGATGCAATAGAAAATGGAACCAGTCTCTTTAAATCATGGTCACCTTAAACCCAACACCACACCTCCTGGGGAGATCTTTGCGATTCTCTCTCTTTTTGGCTATATCTACACTGCAATATAAAATCGGGATTAATGGGACTTGAGTCAACTGGCCGGGGGTTACAGACCCTAGGGCCTGTGCATCTACACTGATTGCTAACCCAACATTAAGATTTTTCTAACCCTGTGCTTGAACCTGGGGCTGGTTCACTGCAGCACAAAGACCCAAGTCGAACCAGCTGTATCTGACTCTCTAGCACCCTCCTGAAATGTGGCCATGATAACCCTAAGACTGTGGTGCACTGTGGGGAAACTTGACTGCCCACCTGCACATTACAGGAAGTTTGAACAGCCTGCCAACACAGCCTGCCGAACTATCATTTTGATCTGTTCACTCCCAGCTACTGGAGTCAGCAAAATGGAGGAGAGGTGCCTTTTGAAGAACTTCTCTTGCATATACTTTCACTCCTATCTGGAGACAAGCAGAGCTGCTGTGAGGCACTGGTGGACATTTCATTGGTGTTTTCTGACCCACCAAAGGCACCTGACAGAACTTATGATGGAGCAGGAGGAGGAACCAGGAATGTCAGACTCTTACTGCCTGAGGTAGTTCATGACACTCGGTATAGCTACGGATGCCCCCTGCATAGACTGGAGGTTCTGGAGCAGGGCTACAAGCACAGACTGGTGGGATCACATCGGCATGCAGACGTGGGATGACCAGAAGTGGGTCCACAACTTGTGCATGAACAAAGCCACATTTCTGGAGCTTTGTAAGCAGCTTGCCCCAAACCTCCAGGGCAAAGACACATTCCTAAAGCCACCCTTGTGGGTCCATAAGCAAATTGCTGTAGCCATTTGGAAGCTGGCTACCCCAAAGTGCTACAGGTCCATTAGAAACCAGTTTGGTGGTGGGAAGTCGACTGTAGGTAAAGAGGTGGTGGAAGTTTCTGGGGCAATTAGGCTTGTTGTTTACCCAAAGGTGGTGAACAGAAGATATTCCTGAAGTAATTACTGACTTTCAGAGAAAATGGGGTTTCCAAACTGCACCAGGGTCATTGATAGGACTCATGTGCCCATAGTTTGCCCTCCTCAAGGACCACACGAATACATAAACCACAAAAGGTACTACTCCATTGTTATGCAGGCCCTTGTGGACCAGAGAGAGCAATTTATAAATGTCACCGTAGGCTGCAATGGGAAAGTTCATAATGCCACTTTTTTTTTGCTGATCGGGAGTCTACATTAATTGGACACTATTTCCACCAAATGCCATTTTCATAAATGGAGTTATTGTCCCCATCATAATTCTGGGGGACCCCCCATACTCACTTTTGCCTTGGCTTATGAAATCATAACCCCGATTTAAGAGCCCCTGGCAGAAGACAGTTTCATTACACTCTCGGCAGGTGCAGAATGGTTGTTAAATTTGCTTTCAGCAGGTTGTAAGCATCTCCAATGGGATACCAGACTTATTGGGATTCCAATGGCATCAATGCTGTCTGCATTACTGTGACTTGCAGTGCTCTTCACAATCTGTATGAAACCAGAGATGAGCCATTTCCC
Organism: Chelonia mydas; assembly: GCF_015237465.2. Classification (NCBI taxonomy): domain Eukaryota; kingdom Metazoa; phylum Chordata; order Testudines; family Cheloniidae; genus Chelonia; species Chelonia mydas. The sequence continues at coordinate 70,236,373 of NC_057851.1, read as the reverse complement.
CCTGACTATAATAGCAAAGGACCCTGAACCAGTACACTCAGCCAGAAGGTGGACCTACTACAGTTGGAGCTGAATGTACCAGGGTGTAAGCGTGTGGGACTCACCTCTGAGGCACCTCCTGCTGGTGTTCTGGGAATTAGCTCTACTTCCAGCCTTGGAGCGCCCTCTGCAGGCCAGTGTCCCGCTTACACCAGGCCCCCGTGTCCCTCCCGGACCCGGTGTCCCTTGTACATCGGAGTGCTGCCTCCTGGCAGTAACCCCTGCACTTGCAGGGTCTCCCCACGCCTGGGAACCCCCACCCCCTATCCCTACCTCACCTCAGTCTTTAGCTACTGCCCAGTCACTATCTAGCCCCCGTTCACTGGGGCTGACTGCAGTATATAAGCCACTCATTACAGGCAAGAGGGGTTTGGACCTGCTGCCTCTGCAGTACCTAATTGGCCTTCAACTAGGTCGCAGCCTGGGGGGTTTCCAATCCAGAGCTTCCCAGCTCCCTTGGCCTTCCCCCAGCCCTGCTCCACTCTAGGCACTTGGTTAGGCTCCCCAGCAGCCAGGCCCTTTTACAGGCAGAGAGGGTCTGTTTGGACTCCTGGCTCGCAGCCTCTTATAGGGGCCAGCTGGGCCTGATTGGGGCATGGCCCCAGCTTTTGTTGCCTTCCCCAATTGGCCCAGGCCTCTGTCCTGAGCCACAGCCCTCTCTGGGGCTGTTTTAAGCCCCTCTGGGCAGGAGCGGGTGTTTACCCCACTACACAGGGCAACAGAAGTCAGGGATGCTTTGAGCTCCCACATTATGAATTTGCATGGCCCAATGGAAGAGGAGGAATAATACCTTTATCAATGTGCTTGTCGGAGTGGTGTGTGGAGGAGTGTCAGTGGTTGGGCAGGGGTGGGGAGTTTAGTGCCACACAATGTATTTATGAATGACATAACCACTTATGAAGTGTTGGGATTGATAGTATGGATTGATGTAAGGAAGTGACTGAAGTATGAATTACTATAGATTATTATATTGAGGGATAGTCTTAGTGTACTAATTCCTAATTGTCCCTGATAATGTAGGATGTGAAGCAATGGTAGCAATAAACGTGCTTGATGAAATTAAAAAACTTTATTTATAACCATGTATTAGAAAAGTACAACATTCATTCATTGCCAGGCAGGCCAGCTGCCATTACCACACCAACACACCGGTAACAGAACCTGACAGAAGAAAAACAGTAAACAAGTGCAAGCAGTGAAATTACCTGTTCTCCTTTCCTCTCTTTCCCGATTAGCTGCACACTTGGAGTTGTAGGAGGCATCTACAGGGGAGGAGGAGACACTCGTGGGACCTGACTGCATGTGCCAGAGAGCCATGCAGTCTTCCAAGGTGCTTCTGGACTACAGCACAGGATAGTGTGCAGGGGACTCAGGCTGTTATGTGTGTAATGTGGCAGGAGCTACTACTTTTGCAGTCATTAGTGATATGAGCCACTCAAAGAGCTCTTTCTGCTAAGCTCTCTTCTCCTCCCTAAGCCACTGCTCCTGTTCGAGGAACTGCGTTTGAATTTCCTGGCCACAATTTTGAACCTCACGTGGTGGAGGAAGGGGGAAATGCCAAGGCACTAGGATACAATCCACCATTAGTGGATACACGCTGCTAGCAATGGCTTCTCGTAGCTTTTGCATTGTTTACAGAGTGGAAATCCCTCTCATTCCTAGATTAATAAACATTAAAATGGAGCCAGAAATTTACTGTGTTCAGGGGTGATTTCTATCCCTTCTGTGTCTGCTGCAGGCTCCACAGTGAGCTGTTCCTCAAGAGGTGCACCAAAAAACTCCAAGTATGGACCAGAATGTGCTGTTCCTGCTCCAAAGCCTGTTCTGGGACCAGTTTCAGCAATAAAGTCACTTCATTGTTCTCATTTGGTACCTGCTGCTGGCTCCCATCGGTCCCCATGCTGGATTCTGGAGACAGAACGACACCAGCTGAGCATGTCCTCATGTACCACCGTTGGCTCCACGCCGGGTACAATGTCCAGCATTCAGTCAAACTCCTCCGTAAAACAGGCATGATGTCAGCAAGTTGCCCAAGGTGTGGTTCTGGTTCCTGGTTTTTCAGTACTCACTCTTGAGCAGCATAATCTGCTCCCTGCACTGGTCACCGGTCTGGTAAATGTGCAAAGCTGCCGGTTTCTTCGCTATTTGCTAGTATGCATGGTCATTCCTGGGACTTTTACTAAAGTCCACTGTTTTTCTGGTCTTGCACCAGGGATTTAACAAAATCTGGCTGTGCTCCTGTCATAAATACAAAGGGAAGGGTAACCACCTTTCTGTAAACAGTGCTATAAAATCCCTCCTGGCCAGAGGCAACGTCCTATTACCTGTAAAGGGTTAAGAAGTTCAGCTAACCTGGCTGGCATCTGACCCAAATGACCAATAAGGAGACAAGATACTTTCAAATCTTGGGGGCGGGGAGGGGGGGAAGGTTTTGTTTGTGCTCTTTGTTTATGGGGTTGTTCTCTCTTGGGACTGAGAGAAGCCAGGCAGAAATCCATCTTCTCCAACCCATCCTAATCCAAGTCTCCAATATTGCAACCAGTATAGGTAAGCCAGGCAAGGCGGATTAGTTTCTTTTGTTTTATGTGAATTTTCCCTGTGTTAAGAGGGAGGTTTGTTCCTGTTTTCTGTAACTTTAAGGTTTTGCCCGGAGAGGGATCCTCTGTGGTTTGAATCTGAATACCCTGTAAAGTATTTTCCATCCTGATTTTACAGAGATGATTTTTACCTTTCTTTTTTTTTTAAATAAAATCCTTCTTTTAAGAACCTGAATGATTTTTCCATTGTTCCAAGATTTTGTAACTAATTGGTTAGGATATTAGTCTCAAGCCTCCCCAGGAAAGGGGGTGTGTCGGGCTTGGGGGGATATTTTGGGGCAAGACGTCTCCAAGTGGTCTCTTTCCCTGTTGTTTGTTTAAAATGCTTGGTGGTGGCAGCATCCCGTTCAAGGATAAGGCAAAGTTTGTACCTTGGGGAAGTTTTTAACCTAAACTGGTAAGACTAGGCTTAGGGGATCTTTCATATGGGTCCTCACATCTGTACCCTAGAGTTCAGAGTGGGGAAGGAACCCTGACATTCCCATGACAGTGAAGCATTATGCTTTGCAAAAGTCTCCACTGCAAACACAGAAGGTTTTCTGAGGGTGTGTTTGTAGCTTGGTGGTCAGAAGACAATGGAAGGGTTAATGCTGATTCACTGAGCTACTGCCGTATGCCAAGGAGGGTTGCTTCTGTTTTCACTGGAGTCTATTTCAGATTCCTGGGATAGAGAAGGCAAAGGATATGGGCCCATGGGATTGTGGGATACTTTTGACAGACTCCCAGGACCTAAACTGGGGGGGACTGTATCTACACTGTAAAACAATTGGGATTGAACTCCGGCTCATTGCTTGATTCGGGTTCAGACCCTGCAGTCCTGTAGCTCCTAGGACCCTAGGTGCAAGCCTGAGTGTGAAAGATTTGTGTGTAAATGGGAGGGGGTGGATTCTGGGCTCAAGCCTGAGTCTGAGCGTGGGCTTACATTGCAGTGTAGACATGACCTTTGTCGAAATCTATAATCTAGCACTCCTTGATTTGTCCCTGTTAGTTTTACCTTGGCCACCTGTTTTCTCTCCATGACACAAACAGCAGGTGAACCGAACTAAATCCTAGGGACCTGCAATTCCTGGGCATGTGCACTCAATAAATTACCCTGTAATGATGGTTTCCATTCACTGGACATAAACTTGAACATGTATTGCTTCTCTCAGTATGTTCATTGCCTTTGATTTTTCTGCCAGTTCATGTCTCAACTCCACACCTATATCCCTAATCTACTTCCTCAATGCAATAGTTTATTTTACTGATAATCAAACTGATGTTATGTCAAAACTTCATAAACTGTAAGGATAGCAAAGAGCTGAATTATTTGAGACTATTCCAAGAATTCTGAAATCTTTTTTTTAAATGAATGCTGAGAATTTCTTCTCTGAACTTCAGTGTGAGTTTTACATAATAATGATTAATTTATATGTGCTTTACTTGCTAATTATAGCATTGCCATTTACATTGCTAAAATTAAAGTTAGCATTTCATTATAGGAGTCTATTTTGTAGGTTTTTATAAACATGCAAAGTGTTCCCCAATGTGACACTAAGATTACAAAGTTTTGCTAGGCATGTTCTTCATATTTTTTTCTTTTTAAAGGGACTGTGGCTGAATGATTTTGTAATGGGATATAGTTTTTCTACCTCTATGTCACTGTTAAAATCTGGCCTTAATAAGTATTGAATGAAAGCAGTTGCTACCTGACAGCTGTTGGGTGACCCATGTAAAATGAGGTAGTGATCTCAATCCACTCCTTTGTGAACAAGTGCCCATATCCATCATAAAGACACAATTACCACTGGCATAGCCGTTGGAAGACTCAATCAAGGGATTTAGTCAGACAACAGACAGACCTGCCTTTTCCTTTTTAAGGAGTGGGGGGGAGAGCGGGAAATGGGTCCCTCAAACTCAGGGTTGAAGCACAGTGGTGGGGCAGAGTGGGAACTACCACTGACTGTCTTGCACCTGCTTTTGTGAAAAAAATAAATAACTTCAGATTCCAGGGCAAATCAATCCAGTGCTGTTCACAAACACTGAAACCTCCAGAACAATTATGGCTGGGTGGTTCAAATTTTTGAAAAAATATCCCTGCGTTAGTCATATAAAAAGGCATGGACATATCTGAATAAGCATGCTTCTAAATGCACTTCAACCTCAATTGCTTTGTTGCAAACAAAGCATTGTACAGCTACGTGAGAGAACGGAATAACTAGCTGAGTCTGAGAAATGGTCATTTACACAAGAATAAAACTTTGTTGCGACAGAATTAGTCATCTGATTCGTGATAACACATCCAGATAGAGGTCCCAATCCTGTCAACACTTATGCACGTGGATAACTCTACTCCTGTGAATTGTCCCACTTAGTTCATTTTTGCAGGACAGGTTACTGTAGACTGGCCTCTGCAACACACACAATAATCAATATTTCTGGCTCATATCAATCGAGTCTCTTTTACTGGCTACTGATTTTATTTTGGATTGCAGAGGCCATTTTTATTAAATGACAGGAAAACGATGCTGTTACATGCAGTTTAACTATGCAATGAGTGAAAATCAAGATTGTATACATACATCTGAGGCTTTATTTTAAATTGGGAAAGCATTTCACACACAAACACTTTCACCACCTGCAAAGGCCCCTCTGTAATCCTCTGAACTCTTTCAACCAAGAAAGGAAGAATATTCTTTCCCCTGAAGTCCTCCAATACCGCTCCCTGAATAGTCAAAGGATGCCTTCAGTCGGACCATGCTGTCTTTATGCCCCAAGGGCTCAAGACCTAAACTGAAGTAGTTCTTTTTGATACAACAGACAGTACTGCCCACGGAGATTATTTTAAAGGGTTATGAAGTAATCTCATGTTTACCTATGTGCACAACTGTATTTGTAAAAATCCCCTACACTACTTCCATTATTACTATTTATGTTATGTAACACTTAGAGGGTCCCTTTGTATTAACAGCTGTACAGAAATATAATACGACAATCCCTAAACCAGAGTTTACAATCTAAAAAGGGAAAAAGAGCTGCCTAGACTAGTCAAGGGGAGATGCTGATAAGAGAGGTCTGCACTAAGCTCTGCCCCTCTCTCAGAGACAGACGCCTAAGTCCAGGCTGCAAGGAGGTGCCTAGCTCCTCCAACGATGCATGAGCAGGAACCTGGCCCCTGCAGTCAGGTGACTTAGGTGCCTTCAGCATTTCTTGAGGGAATGAGTCGGGTGCCTGTCTCACTCCATGCAAAATCAACAGAGGAAAAGGAGGTGTTGACCTTAAAAGTTATAAATCCAGTGGTTAGAGAACCCCTTTGGGATGCTGGAGACCCAGGTTCAATTCCCCCCAATGGGGGTGTGGGAGTGAAAGAAAGGTGGGAGACCCCTGTTCAAATCCTCTCATGACCACTGGGCCATAGGATATTCTGATATGGGACTCCTTCAATCTCTCTTGTTGGAACTATTCCACTATGGATAAGTAATGAAAGAGTGGCTGGAGCGGAGTCGGGTTTCTGGGTCTCCCACATCCCAGGTGAGCGCCCTCGCCACTGGATGACCGAGTCATTCCCATGCTTGTCCTTTCACTTCCTCTCTCTGGCCCAATGGCTATTTAAATATTTATCTGCAATGGAATAGTGAATTAGGAGCCTAAATCCAGGGTTTAGGCACCTAAGTACCTTATGGATCCCACCCTAAGTGACTTGCCCAAGGTCACATAGGAAGTCTGTGGCAGAAGTGGGAAATGAATACAGTTTGCTTTCCTTAACCATAAGGCAAATCTTAATCCCTTCCAGTTGTACTTACAGTATCATAAGATCTATTGACGTTATTACCATATCTGAACTTGAACCTTAGCGTGCACTTATGTGCATTCTCAAAAATGTAGCCCTCACACTAGGGTTTTACCCCAGAAGCAAGGCTGATGCAGTGAGAAGAGAGACATTGGAAAAGCTGCTGTGCCTACCCCCAACAAAAGTAAATTGCAGGCTTCCTTTCATAAAAATCTTAATTTTTTATTAATATATAGACTCATATTGCTTTCTGGGACTTCCAGAAAGCCAATAGGCTATGTGGTTCCCCCCCCTCTGAATATTCATTGATATCACACAGAAATGTGTAATGAATGGTAGAGATTATGCAAACATGAGCTATTTGCCTTGTTGAAATGTAATTTTAATGCAGAAATTCATACTTTTGAAGGTTCAAATTGGGCATCAGATGTCACTGGATGATGATTCTCACCCCTCCCCCCCCATGTCCTTATAACAGAACTTGAAAGTCTTTCAAAAGACTTTCCCAATAGACAGACATTAACATTGCAAAGGCCAGCAGTCTAATTTTCCTCTCTATTTTCCCTGCAGCAACTGAAGTTTTGTTTGTTTATTTTCTGAATCATCACACTGCAGTTTGAGAAGTCAAAGATTTGAGACACCACGCTGTGTTTCCATAGAAACAACTTGAAGTTATAAGAACAATTTCGAAGGTCAGATCCTATTCTCGGATGCACAATGCACATTTCCATGCATTGAAGAACATAAACCGGGTTATTGTCTTAGTGGTGCACAAGTGCAGTAGTAACAGATCACTCAGGATACATGATTTATGCTGTGTGTAGCAGAGATCAGAATCTAATTTAAAACACTTTCCAAAAGTGGTAAAGTCAGTTTTGAATATAGTTGCAAAAATAGAAAAGAATACGTTAAAAAATAAATTTATCTTAAAAATTACATTTTCTAAAATAATTTACGATGGATAACTCAAATCTAGGCAATGTTGTTACTACTATTATTTAGTGATATTTTGAAATTATGTTGAATAACATTTATACATTTTCTGATAATACATTTAACAATTTAATTGTAAATATTTTTAACTGGTTCTACTCATTACTGTTGTATTCAAGTGCCAAACACCATGATTAAACTATACAAGTTTCCATGTTTAGTGACATATGCAGTAAGAGTCCCAAACTTTGTACTACTGTACCTTGACAAATGGAGTGAAGATGTTTTTAATAGAGGGAGAAGGCAGCATCTTGCTAGAGCCTCTTTGCTTCCACCTATTAACACCGTACTCCTCAACAGTTCCATTGAAACCCACAGGACTACTTGCAAAGTAAGATATAACCCTTTAGTATTTAATGAGCAGTTCACTGAAGCTTGATAATGGTTCAGAAACATGTCACTATTGACATTTTTTCTTAGAGTCTATTTCTTCATTCAAAGTGTTTAAGGCCAGAAGGAATCATTGTGATAATTGAATCTGGCCTCCTATATAACACAGGCCAGAGTATTTCTACATGAAGCCCATAACGTGTCTGAGTTATAGCACATCTTTTAGAAAGATATTGCCTTGGCTTAGACTGCAAGAATGGAGAATGCACCACAGCTCATGGTAAACTGTTCCAATGTTTAATTACCCTCACTGCTAAAAACTTGCCCTTTATTTCTAGTCTGAATTTGTGTAGTTTCAGCTACCCACCTTTGGCTCTCACTATGCTCTTTTTTTTTGGTTTTGTTGTTTCTAGGAGACAAAAGAGCCGCTGTTATCGGAAAGCTTTTCCCCACGTAGGTACTTGTAGACTATGATCTAGTCACCTCTTAATCTTTTCTTCAAGGAAATTTCCTTTTCATGAAGTACAATGATGCTTGATCGAGCAAGAGGTACAGAGAAAAGCACTAGTAAGCAAGAGAGACCAACCTTTTTTGATTTGCACAAAAGTAGTTCAAATGAACTCAGAAGGATTGTTCTGTTCTGTTGTCATTTGGATAGGTTACTAATTTAGGAATGAATTTAACCTGGAAACATCCTAAATTTCCCCATCATTTTTATTTTCCAATCAGACAACTTACATTTTGCATACTGAGAATGATTTTTGGTGGTCTGAAAGACAACTTCCCTAAGCAAAAGAAATGGAAAAATAATTCTGTGAGAAGTGTGGCCGTTGAATATGTAATGCACAAAAAAGAATCCAGACCTTTAATCATGAAAGCACCTAACTGTCTGATGGTTGTGTAAATATTTATGTACTTAGGGGTGAGCAGGGGGAGATCCTGGCCCTGATGAAGTAGATGAGAGTTTTCCCATTCTTCAAACTGTCCACAAACAGATTTAGAGGGCATGTTTGAGGATGAAACAAAAATTACCATTAAAAAAGGTTTAATTTGTCAGGAGTTTAGATCACCGAAGAAAACGTTTTATGCTTTAACAAGGTTCCCAATCTGTTCATGCCTAGAATACTGTTTTCCTGTGATGTGGCACCTGGCCTGCTTTAACATTGTAAAATAATAAAACACAGCAGGATATGCTTAAATGGGCGTTAAAACTATGTTAGAACCTAGATACTTAAATATAAATAATGATACATCTGCTGGATTACTCCCAGAAACACTTGCAAAAAATAGATTAAAAACCAAGTAGCTGTCTAAAATATATAGTAGTACACAACTGGCAGACATTTACAATCCACCCAACTGTAGTAAGGAAACAACATTCCCTATCCTCAAACAATCAGTTGGATAAATAGGTATTCTATGTAAAGAGAGGATACAAAAAAATCTTTAATGATTGTTATGATGAGTTAAAGGACACCTAAGCTACGTAAACAGTGGAATAAAATAAAAAAGAGTCCTTGTTCATAAGCAGACTCATTCATGCCAAAGTGCACCTTTTATATACTTGCCCATATATGAGCCGATCATAGCTCCTAAAGAGACCATCTCTTTCTCTGTATAACAGCTCACCAACTGAGATCAGATGATGTGCATTTGAACTTTGGGAAACTGGAGGCAGTACACACTTAATGGAGGTGTGATCTTTTCTGGTGCTCATTTCCTTTACTGGTCTGCTGGGCATAGGTGCTGACTTTTGGTTTTGCCGGTGGGTGCCCTCCCGAGGCCTCACCCCCGCTCCGCCCCTTCCCCCACCTGCCCACTGCTCACGCCTCTCCGCCTTCTCCTCCAAGGACCTCTGCCAGTTTTGGAGGGAGGCTATTTGCATTACAGAAAAAAGGTGGGTGAGGTAATATCTTTTATTGGACCAGCTTCTGTTGGTGAGAGAGACAAGCTTTTGAGCTTTCACAGAACTCTTCTTCAGGAAGAAGAACTCTCTGAAAGCTCCAAAGCTTGTCTCTCTCTCTCACCAACAAAAGTTGCTCCAATAAAAGAACTGTGTTAGGATATAGATATTCAGGCCTGCCTGTAAAGGCCTATTCTTTAAGAATTTAGGTATATGTTTATCATTTAGCTAGTAATAGAGGTATACAAGAAAGAATCTGTGTAAGGGCCTTTTCTCACTGTGACAGTCTGAGGCCCTGTTCTTAGGTCAATGCCTTTGGCTAAGCAGCAGAGGCAGCCATAAACTGGGAAGTGAACGGTCACCTCCTCACATTCCAAACTAGTCAATCTGGGTCTGTTAGGAAGCTGATCCGATCTATCACCTCCAGAGAAAGGGAGGAGCCTAGAAGATGTAAAAGGAAATTTAGGTTGATAGTTTTCTGACTGGTAAGAACTCACTTATCAATAGACACAGCTGGGAAACCCTTATGTCTTTATAGATGTAGTTGTGAAATCCTCACTTCTGTATTGTTTTGTCATTATAGTTCCCACTTTGCTATTGTTTATTTGCATGGTTTCTGTCTGGTTCTGTGATTGTTTCTGTCTGCTGTACAATTAATTTTGCTGGGTGTAAACTAATTAAGGTGGTGGGTTATAATTGGTTAGCTAATCATGTTACAATATGTTAGGATTGGTTAGGTAAATTTCAGTAGAATGATTCGTTAAGGTGTAGCTAAGAATATTACTTCCTGTTTGCTCCTAATTTATAAAGTAAGTTGGGATTCGAAAAGAAGGAAAAAGGAACTTGGATTTAAGCTTGCTGGAAGTTCACCCCAATAAATATTGAATTGTTTGCACCTTTGGACTTCGGGTATTGTTGCTCTCTGTTCATGCGAGAAGGACCAGGGAAATGGGCGAGTGAAGGAATAAGCTCTCTAACAAACCGTAAACAGTTGACTGGTGCTGGTGGGTGCTGAGCACCCACTAATTTTTCCCTGTGGGTGCTCCAGCCCCGGAGCACCCACGGAGTTGGTACCTATGTGCCAGGGTATGTCGTCACAGGATTTTGGAGCCACTGAGAGCAAGTGAGGGATGCAGTTTGGAGAAGGGGACCCTCATGCACACCGCCTGCAGATTTAGCTACCGTTGGAGAGACCTGAGAATTTGTGATGGGAGTGTGACCACCTTGTCCAGGCTGTTGCAACCTGGGTGATAAGTTGACACCAGCCAGGCCGGGAGAGGTTCAACCTCAGCCTTGCATGATGTACTACTGTGATGAAGTGGGAATGTTCTTAATGTTTTCTCTGAATACTGTGTGGGTGTCTCAGTTTCCCCTATGCAGTTCTTAAGTATCTAGGTGGTGGGATAAGCTGTGTGATTGTTGCAGAGCCTTAGAGGGCCAGTGTGATGCTGTCTGCACAGAAAATGGCCAGCACCCTGTCTCCTGGCAACTGATGGCCTGGGCCCCTCCCTTGCAAGGTGCCAACTGAAGGTGTTGGAGAACAGAGATCAGGTGGCCTCCTGGCCCAGGAAAGAGACAAAGGCCAGAGGAGGGGCTAGAGAGTTCAGTTTGGAGCTGACTGAGGAAATGGAGGGCTGCCCAGACAGGGCTCTGGTCTCCTTGGCCCAAAGATGGACCTGACTTAGGGCTCCTGTTTCCTGTACCTACATGCTCTGTTTTGGACTGTGTTCCTGGCATCTAAATAACCTTGTGTTTTACTGGCTGGCTGAGAGTCATGTCTGACTGCGGAATTGGGGTGCAGGACCCACTGGCTTCCCCAGGAGCCCCGCCTATGTGGACTTGCTGTAGGAAGTGCACGGTGTGGAAGGGGATACTGAATGGTCCGAGGTCAGACTCAGGAAGGTGAAAGCTGTGTAAGCTTCTTGCCCTAGAGACAGTGTGCTCACAGAGAGGAGGCATGCTCCCCCAGAGTCCTGACTGGCTTCGTAAGGAGTAGTTCCAGAGCATTACCCGGTGATTCCGTGACAACTACGTAAGTACAAGATGCCATATGTCTGAGGAGCTTCAAGCAATTCCTTGCTGTAGTGGTGGGGTATTGCCTGAAGCCTTCTATGATGTTGTACATTGTCTGAAAATGAGACTCTAGCAGGAAGGCTCTGACTTGACCCAAGTCCAACACTTCCCCTATAAAACTCTATTCTCTCAGTAGGGGATAGAGTTGATTTGTGTACATTCACCAAGAGACCCAGCCTGTTGAAGGTAGACTGTATCATGCTAACATGTTGCTACACTTGTGCCTTGGAGCAGGCCCTGACCAACCAGGCACCGAGGTACAGGAATACCTGCACCTACCTTTTTCTCAGGAACTATGACCAGTGTTCCCTCTAATTTTTCCAACACATGTGCTGAATGAATTTTTTTATGTGCACCAATATGGAGGTGATGTGACACACATCACCTCCATATTGGTGCACATAACAAAATTCATTGGCGGGGTGGGGCCGTGGAGTTCGAAGTGTGGGAGGAGGCTCAGGGCTGGGACAGAGAGTTGGAGTGTGTGGGGTGGGGTAGGGGGTTGAGGGCTCTGGCTAGGGGTGCTGGCTCTGTGGTGGGGCCAGGGATGAGGGGTTTGGGGTGCAGGCTATCCCAGGGCTGGGGTGCGACAAGAGGACTTCCTCCCCACAGCTCTCTCTCCCTGCAGCAGCACCTGGACTGGGTTGGGGCCAGGGGAAGGGCACCTCTCCCCCAGCCACAGCAGGTGTGAATTGGGTCTAGGTTGGGTTGGGGCCAGAGGAGGAGCACTTCTCCCCCAGCCACTGCAGGTCTGGGGCACCTCTTGCTGCTGTAGGGGGTCTGGGGGAGAAGCATCTCTCCCCGCTGAAGCCCTGAGCACCTGCATGGTGCTTAATAGGCTGCTGCATGGCCACACAGCTTAGAGGGAACTTAAGCAATGACTTCCATGCACTTGGTGAAAACTCAAGGGGCTGGTGGCAGGCTGATGGGGAGGACAGTAAACTGGTAATGGTTGCAGTTCCCTACAAACCTGAGGAAGTGTATGTGGACTGGAACTATTGTTATGTGGAAGTATGCATTCTTCAGGTCGAGGATGGTGTACCAGTTCCCCTGATGTAGGGATGGGATGATGGCAGCCAAAGAGACCGTGCGGAACTTCAGCTTCTTCATGAATCTGTTGAGGCCTCGCAGGTCAAGAATGGGTCTGAGACCCCCCATTGGCGTTGGGGATTAGGAAATATTGGGAGTAAAAACCCTCGTGCCCCTTAGCTCCCAAGGAACATCCTCCACTGCTCCCGTGGCCAGGAGCATTTGAACCTCCTGCATGAGGAGTTGCTCATGAGAAGGGTCCCTGATAAGGGAGAGGGAAGGGGTGGTGGGAGGGAGAGGAGAAGGATAATTGGAGAGAATATCCCACTTCTACAGTGCAGAGAACCCAGCAATCTGAGCCCAAGCATGAAAGACAGACAGTTCAGAAAACAAAGTGAAGGATCCGGTGACTGGACTGGTGCTTCGCCCCTGGGCACACCCTCGAAAGGTGTGCTTAGAGCCAGAGGATTGCCTCACCAACCCTTGGCCTTGATTGAGCGATAGATGGGAAGGCTTGCGCCAACCATACCTGCCCTGCTTCCAGAAGTCCTGCCTAGGTTAGGGAAGGTAGAAGTGTGGAGGAGGTTAGGGCAAACCCAGCAATTTCAATGTTGCCCATAGTCTTTTAGGCTTTGGAGCTTAGAGTCCATTTGCTCCAAAAACAACCCCACACCGTCAAAGGGCAGGTCCTGAATTATTTGCTGCACCTCTGGCCTGACACCTGGAGCCATGAGCTTCTCCTCATGGCTACATGAGCCATATCCTCCACCATAGCCAAGTCTGCTGCGTCCAGGCCTGTAAAGAGGTCCATGCCAGTGCCTTGCCCTCCTCCACCAGAGCAGCAAACTCTTCTCTAGAGTCTGACAGGATCAACTTCTTATAATTTTAATTCATGGAACACCATGATGAAAGTTATCTACTCAAGATTGCTTGCTGGTTAGCAATCCAAAGCTGGATCCGCCCGATGGATTGCACCTTCCTGCCGAAGAGGTCCGGCTTCTTTGCTGTCCATCTCTTTCTTTCTCATTCGCAGCACCTGCAACCAGTGATGCAGGCTGTGGATGAGTGAACAGATATTTGTACCCTTTAGAAGGGATGAAATACTTTCTCTCTACCCCTTTAGCTGTAGGGGGAATGGAGGCAGAAGTTGGCCACAAGGTCTTTGTGGTGGTTTGAATGGTTTTTATGAGGGGTAATATCACCCTGGAAGGCTCCAGATGTCCACCATGGGGTTCACAGGCTTGACCACCTTTTCGGCCTGTAGCCCCATGTTATGAGCCACCCTGTGCAATAGGTCCTGGGGTGCTCTATTATCAATGGGGGGTGGCTCAGAGGAAGACCACAACATCACCCCCTCGTCAGGCAAGGACAACAAGGATGCCCTAGGCAGAACTGGGCCCTCTTGTCTCGCCAGCTCCCAGGAATGGTCCTGTTTGTTGCCGTGATACTTGGTGCCAGCAGCGGAGCTGGGATCCAGATGGGGCTCTGCGCCAGGGTCCAAAGCCATCTTGGTGCCTTGTGGCAGGGCATGGTCCTGGGGTGGTAAAGGGGCATGCCTTTCTGAGATTATCAACTGGGAACCCCTGGAGTAGGTGCCCTGAGCCTGATGGTATGCCTACTGGCTCCAGAAAGGCCATTGCGTGGGCCTTTGCCAATGCTCCAGCCACAGCACCATTCCCGCCTCCTGTCTGTAGCGGTGCCACTCTGATCGGAGCCGGCTGCGCCTGGAGTGATAGGACTGTACCTCGGAATCCAATGACTGGGACTCCAAGGGCAGAGACCACAACAGTACCAAGCGGGACGGTGCTGGGGGGAAGGGGACAGTGAGCGGTGCCTCATCACTGCGGGTTTGCCTCTAGATGACAGCACACATTTTGGTGCCAGAGGTCTATCCCACCATTATGGCAATCAGGTCCCTGGCCACTTCAAATGTGTCTGCAGTGGAAGGGAGCTCCAACTCCTCCACCTGGCACACTCTAGCAGGAGAGTCCAACAGCGCAAGATTTGACGGACCCCTCTGCGGGCCCAAAGTCGATGGTGCCATTTCCTACGAGACAGGCATCAGGTGCTGCTGCCCGGGACGCACAGTGCTAGAGCTGTCAGTCCTGGCTGCTCTCACCATGTGAGAGTGCCCTCTGTCAGTCTTCTTGTGCTGCTTATGAGGCACTGGTGAGTGTGAGGGATGTTGTGTTACCACCACGGGCTTCGGTGCCGGGGAGTGACGGTTCTGAGAGTCTCTATGCATAGAGTCCTTCCTCGGTGCTGTAGCTTCTCTAACGGAGGCCGGAAAGCTCCACACGGAGGTGCTCAGTGCAGAGTCCCGCTGGCCCAGAGACAGGTAGGGACAGACGGCTGCCTCCATGAGGAGTTGCTTGCGCTTGAAGTCCCTTTCCTGCTTTGTTCTCAGGTGGAACCCTCTGCAGATCTTGCAGCGCTCTGTTTGATGTGCCTCCCCCAGACACTTTAGGCAGGACTGATGGGGGTCACCCTTTGGCATGGGCTTGTGGCAGGTCCTGCACTGTTTGAAGCCTTGTGATCAAGGCATGCCCTGAACCCCAAGAGGGGAAGGAATTGGGGTAATGGAGAACCCCCAACTCTAACTACTATAACTAAACTATTTAACTAGTTACAGGCTAACAAAAAGAGAGATCACTAGGAGAAATGCTTGCCAAAGCAAGAGAGAGACAGCTCCAACGACCATCACTTGTGGTAAGAAGGAACTGAAGAGGGGGCAGGTTGGCAGGGACCTATATACACTGCCAAGAAGGGGTGACTCCAGGGTGCTCCACAGCTGACATGACGGGAACCGCTACGGGAAAAACCTTCTGATGACTGTGCACACGGTGCACGCACACTTATTTGGAACTGACATGAGCAAGCACTCGAAGAACTGTTCCTTCCTATGTGTCTGTATGGCATCTATCATATTGAAGCTTCTATTCTGATTTTATAATGCTAGTGTATGGGAAAAGGAGATGTCAGGAAGAATTTATTTAGATGAGCTTGAAGGAGGCTCTTTTGGAGGTCTTTGACCTAGTAAGTTTCTGGTCTGTATTTTTTCATTTTTATAAATTGAGAATAAAACAAACACTAAATAAATATTGATAATTTGGGAATACATGCAGCTGTTCTAGTTGTACCTGTTTCTTATAAAGCTGCTGTCTTTTTCCTTTGATATCCTGCTGAAAAAATTGAACGTTACAATAAAGACAGCTGTCATAACGTATTTCCCAGGAAAAAGATTTATTGAACATGCATCCCACATTCAGTAGAGGAGGCTGATAGCAATTAAAATTTCATTTTATTTTATCAGTTCTTAATACATTTTGTGTAATTTACTGAAAATATGGTAATAGAGATTTACCAAAACAGCCAGAAATCATTTACAGTCTCCTCTCAGAGTGACAATTACATAACAAGGTACTTAATATAATTTTAAAATTTCAAGCACATTTTGTATTTGATTCAATTTTGGATTTCCTGAGACATGCATTGCATTTCTTTATACTATAGTAAATTAAACACTGTGCACAGCAAAACATTCTACATTAACAGTAGTGGTAAGTCACTGAAATTTTAGTGGCCAACAAATTGAAGTGCAAAAAGAATGAAACTATTCTAGGCTTCAAAATACCTTAGACTATATCTAGAAACATGTAGTAATGAATGCGTATATTACATTTCTAACCCAGTAGTTTCTTACTAGAATACATCTATTTCACTATAGCGAGTAGTAAAATATACTATAAATATCTGAACAGGATATTTGCCAAGCATGGGTTATTTACAGGTAGATTTCCACTCAATAACTAATGCAAGTGGTGCATTTATATTTTGGTTGCTTTTCAACTGGAATAGGACAATGCATCTTGAGAGTCTAACATCCAGATTTTGGGCCTGATCCCAGTTTTCTCCCAAAGGCAAAACAGGCATAAACCATTTCTGCCTTAAGACTGGGCGATTACCGCTATTATGCTTTTCTTTAGATTTATATATATATGCATACGAGTCTCCTCCTTTTACACTTTAAAATGCAAACCTAAATCCTACATTTTTCATCTTTTGGTTAAACATAGCAGTACCGCCTGTGTAATTTTTTCAAAGGCATCTGAGTATTTTTATGAGTTGTGCACTATCGAGAAAGCCTGTTACTGGATTATATGCAACTTCAGTGGAAGTTTTGCCTATTTAAAAACATAAGAATCAGACCCAATATTTTTCATGGTTTTGTACTATGAGAAGTTCTGCATCACTATTCACTTTTTTTTGGTCTTTCATTAGACATCGCACTGGCTCACAAAGCAGAAACTGATTAGCACAGGGCAAATTTTGGTGAACCAATCTCCTTTACATACAGATTAGAGCAGCAGACAGTTCATAGAAAGAACCAATATGCCATGTTAGATATTGCATTGGCTCACATAAGATACCTCAATTCTAAGGTCAAAAGTGATAGAAAATTCACTTTCTAAACTGTTACTGCTTAGAGATTGCTACTATCCTACACTCTATGGCATTTTGGGTGCACAGTTATTGTTCATTAACATTTAAGCAACTAGTTTTTTGTAAACATGATTATAAATGAAAACACTGTGTACTCAAATGATTTGCTATGAGCTAGATTACGCCACAAATCTCATACATTGAGTAGTACCCTGACAGGGTGACAGAATCAGGCCACATTAGTAATACATTTCTACAGCCAGATAGGAAAACAAAACACCTGAAGTGTAACTAATTTAAACTCTGTCCATTGCACACAACAAAATATTAATATCCATAACAAAAATCATACACACATTTTGTAAAATTCATGCTTTGTTTATAAAATACATATAATAAGGACATTCTCTTACAAAATATTGTAACAAGTTGGTTACATTGGAACTATACAGGAATTCTTAGAAATAAAGTTACTTTAAAAACAGGCTTAAGATTTAAATCTGGACAGAAGTAACAGACTATGACAATAGTTTGAGGAGGTTCACAAAAAGAAAGGAATAAAAGATTGTGAGCGTTTACTGAATTGTTTAATATAGATTATAGTAGAAAGTTAGAACTTCTTTGCAGCTAATACTTACAGTATCTAGAACAGTTTGCCAGAGATTTCTACCTTATCTTAAATAGAATATATGTAGGATTTTTTTAAATCAAATTATGTCTCTCCTTTATTAAGTACATAAGTTTTGCAAAAACTTAAGACCACCAAAAATTAATTTACTTGTCCAAGTGCATAAAAATGTGTTGAACTAATCTCTATTTCCTACCACCAGCAACAAAAACTCTACGTACAATATATTTTCCTGTAAAACATTATAAAGGGCACCTGAAAAACCCATGCAAAAGACTATCAAAATGTATGTAATATGCAAGTATATACTACGTACACAGTGTGTACAGAATTTCATGGTGAAAGACACTTACTAAGGACTCTTCTGTTCCAAAAGCTTCTTAAGTCTGTGACAGAATATTGGCACCACAAGACAAACTGAATTCTACAAATAAAGCTGATCCAAGATAGAAGCTGTGCATTCACAAGAGGACAGCCATAAGGGGTTAACAGTATGTGCAAAATAGATGGACATGCTCTTTTACTTGGAAAAAAAGGCAAAGCAGCTTTTTCAAATCTGTGCAATATAGACAAGGGTTCTGAGAGTACGGGGGATGGACTACGCTTCAGTTTAGATATAGTCCATGGAAATAAATAAATATTTCGAAAACTTATTTGGGCCTGCCAGAAACTGAAGTCTACAATTGAATTAATAGGGCCTTCCCACACTTTTATAAGTGAATTATCTGGCCTTAGAAACATTGCTGCTTGGCCTTGGAGAGCATTTCCTGCGTATTGTCATCACTACTTTCCCCAGTCATGATTGCTCAGTAGTATGTCACCAGTGATTTTAAGCATTGCTATAGAGCACAGGTATAATAGCGAGTGATTGCCTTTAATAATCATTTATAGTTTTTATTTTTGCCTAATTACCATTAATGCAGTATTATCTATTATGAATACTATGGCAAACAATTACCTACACCTAGCCTTTCCCAGTTCACGTAGGAGGAAGAATGAGCATCCCTTTAAGTTGCTGAGAGAGGGAAAGCTAGAAATGAGGAAATAACTGAAGGAATTGTGCACTCCCAGGCTTGTAAATAAAGAAAAAGTAACAAATTTAAAAACAAATAAATAAATAGGTATAGTTATTTAAGGAACTGATACTAAAAGTGCATACATTAGTTTCCTTAAGAGGCTGTGTGGGAGTGGTTAGAATGGGGATCAATACCTGCTCTATGTCCTGCACTGTCACTGATTCACTGTGTGACTCTGGTAAGTCACTAAATCATCTATAGCTCAGTTTATCCATCTGAAAAATAAAAATATTACTTACCTACTTTGAAAAAGCATTTTGAGATCCTTAGAAATGAAGTCTGAAAGTGCAAAATATTTAGAAGATACCATTTAACAGAAAACAACAGCATTGAAGGTGCACTGTAACATCCCAGACTACATATTAGGCTATGTCTACACTACAGTTTATGTTGGCATAACTTCTGTCGCTCAGGTGTGCAAATAAACCAACCCTCTGAGTGATATAAGTTACAATGACATAAGCGCTGTGTGGACAGCGCTATGTTGGCAGGAGACCTTCTTGCCGAAGTGGTTTTCTTATGCTGAGAGGAGAGCTCTCTCCCGTCAGCATAGAGCATCATCACCAGACGCACTGCAGTGGCACAGCTCCATTGCTGTAGTGCTCCTAGTGTAGACAAGAGATAGGCATTTCTCAGGCATGTTGAAGGCACCAAAGTACTCCTCACTTCTCAATACACAAAAGGGAAACAATCCTGCATTTATCTGCAATGGGTATGCATGGAACGCAGGATAGGATCCAAGATGATTACTTACCACACTTTGGTTCAGATTCTCTCTATTCTGTATTTTGTGTAGTCACACCAGGGTATTTGTTATGATTTAGTAGAATTTTACACTCACTCTGCCCTGGTATAAGTGACTACACAAGATGCAGGGCAATGCTCTATTTTCTCCCCCCCCCCGCCTCCTTTTATTTACGTACACACACACACACACACACACTCTTGAGGCTGCTCTAAACTACATTAGGGACCCAACAAGAGCAGATCTGATCCCACCACTGGGAACCACAAATGGCTCCTCTGCAGCCCCTTTTGAAGCTACACCCCACAGTCCTTGGCTGTAGTTGAGAATATGGTCCTATATGTTCATCTTAGTATACTAGCCCTATGATAGTTAAAAATAAGTTGGAATTTCCATGCCTATGATGTTTGGGGGCTTACTAATAGAACCATTTAACTAATCTGAAGAGAAACCTTACATACAATTTGCCATCCTGGATGTATAAAACAGTTAAAGAATTTCAGACAGTTTCCCTGCATAAATTTGGTGAAAACTGTCTTTAAGCTACGGAGACAAGTTTCAGAGAAACCCGTCCTTCTTTCACATTAAGAGGTCACTAACAAATATCAGCAATACCATGTCATTAAGATTTAAACATGTTTCAGAAAAAAAAACAAACAGTTTCACTTTTTCAATCCTGCATTGCGACTGCATGGGCAGATTACTATGCCTGCACAAAACTCTATTAAGTCAATGGGACTCCAATGGGCAGTTTACAGGTGAATCACAATGCAGGATCAGGGCCTAAAGCAAGTAAAAATAAATAAAATAAAAAAAGCAATTATACTATGCTACAGATTAAATAGTTGCCAAAGTACTCTCAAATTCACCACAACTATTAAACCAAATAGTCAAACCCATAGTGGTCCAAGTTTGGGGATTTGCTCTATTCAGTTCTGGGTAAGTGCCAAAAAAGCATTGCTAGAAAGTGACCGTTGTTGAGTGGTGTCTCAGAAACAACCAGGACTACAAATGAATGATTTTTAACATTTGAAACCTGAGAATCTCAGCTTTCAAACAGTATTAAGCACTCATTTTTAGCAATGGCACGTTATGAAATGTAATAAGAACATCACTCAATTACTATCTTGCTTTATTTTCTCCTCACCTGAATTCTGACATGATTTTGGTAGCTGCTATCTTTAGTACTGCAGGAAATCAACGAACTGTCTGAAAACTTCAAAATTAAGATTTCAAATGGTAACAGACAAATTCATTCTAGTGGCTGAAGACTATGTGCTACTAAAATCATGCAACAAAGACTGCTGTAGAAAATAAATCAATTGTAGGACTAGAAAAATATTTATGTGACTCGTAACCTTTTCAACTTTTTCCAAACACTGGATCTAGGTCTGGATAAGTAATAAAAAAAAAGTCTATCCCTGGTAAACATTAAAGAAAATCTCGTTTAAGAAACAGATTTTTCTTATTTTGAGCAATTCCTTTGCTTATATACTTTCCGCCCTCATTTTAGTTACTATTATTCCTTCTTTAATTTTAATCTAGTTAGACGATCTCAATGCATTTTGCTGACACTCCATAGTTACAAAAAATACAGAATGCAAAATCCAAATACAAGATTAATCTGGAGTTAAATAACCTTTCATCAATTTTTGAAACCAAAAGCTTTAAAAGCTCTAAATTTCAGAACAATTTCACGCTATTCTTGGTGTTTGTACCACAGACAAGTCAAATGTTAAAGTAAACTCTCCGCCTGCTACAAGGTGTACAAATGATATAACAATTGGTGTGTTATTTCATGCACCACAAATATTTATCCTCTGAGGAACTATTGAGACAAAATTCTAATCACAGGAGTATTCAACTCTGAAACACAGCTATATAGCTAAAAGTAATAAATGTAAATATTCTAAATTCTGTCTCACTCTACTTGAGTCACCTCTGAATTATTCCAGATAGAGTTTCTGTAAGCTTTACATACAGATTATGAATAAAAAGCATCTAGCATTTCACAAAATATTCTCCAATTACAATAGGCTAGAGATGCCAATATTGCTCACTATTGTTTTATCCCCTAAAAGGAGTCAAAGTTAATTCTAAAGGTACAGTAATAGTGCATACTACATTCAAAGGTTATTTTTTTTTTAAAGTATATTCATAATAAAAGACATCTTGATTGGCTGAATTAGAATTCCCAGTGTCATTTCCAACTCTGAGATGGACTGAATGTATTGACAAACAAGGGAGGCAGCACCTCACATAAGCCATTGTTCTTTTTCCTTACTGTATTTCTCAGACCACTTGCGAGTGAGCTCCAGATACATAGTTGGTTTATGAGGCTTGTAATCCAGGTAAGTTACCTGTCCAGTTTTCTTGGGAACAGCTTTTTCAATTTGAGTCCCTTCATGCCATTCATTGAAAGAGGTGATGGAAATAATTTCTGGTCGCACCAAAAGTGCTGCACTGAATGCAGTCTCATAATACTTCCCATTAACACGGTTGCGGGTGTTGTGGTTATTCCATGGTCGGATGTTGGTGTCAATGTATCCTGGTCCCACACTTGGAATGAACATTAAGTTGCTGCTGTCACAAAAGGCTTTTAGACTTGGCCAATTGTGATGAGATGAGCCATAAGAAAAACCATTGGTGGCAAAGTATGTATAAATTCCATCAAAACCACTTCTGTGGATTTCATGCTTATGTTTTTCTTCCACTAGAAGTGCAATAAATAATCCATCATACGGTGTATTGCGAATGCTCTGGGATCCAGAAACAGTTAATAGATTTGCCCATATTTCAGGGATTGTTACATAAGAATCATAAACATAAAACATGGGGAGAGTTCTGCCTGTGCTGGTCTTATGCCGGTAAAAAGCTGGATGGCCTCCATATCTATAAAGCAAACAATATGGTAAATATTCATAATATGATGCCAGTTGGGAGAGCATCTTTCACATACTGAACGGAGGAATTTATGAATTTTAAAAAACTTTACGTTCAAGATTAATTTAACTCAGTAATGTGGCCAAATATATATTTTAACCATACATATGCTGGAAACTTATGTACTATTACAGTAAGGAGATAATAATCTACAGCATAACTTAATTATTAGTGTCAAGTCCTACAAGTAGCTATCACTTTCCTCTCAAAGGCAAAACATTAATTCGCTGAATCATTATGGAAGATACTCTAAGTGGTAGCAATAAAATAAAAACTAGTAGCTGACTAACTTCTCTGACTTTAAGGCTGGATTGAATTTAAGGATATTATGGGTTAGCCCATTAGAAGTTTAGCTGTCAACCTACAAAGTTGTTGATTTTTTTAAATAAAAAAATGTAAGTGTCTGAGAGCTTAAATAAAAGCAGTTAGAAATGTCAGTCTGAGGTTTCATGAAGCATGTGAAAAAAATTGGTAACTAACCTGGTTCCATAACTGTTGGTCTTTAAGATGTGTTGCACATGTCCATTCCACTCTTGGCACTGCTGTGCACACCGATCAGAAACTTCTCCCCTCAGCAGCACCCGTTGGGGTGGCTCAAGCTCCACCTGCTGCTACACACCACTGCATGCAGGTAAAGAAGGCAGAGTCGTCTCTAGCCTCCCTCAGTTCCCTCTTGCCATAACTCTGATGAAGAAGGGTAGGAGGGCGGGTCATGGAATGGTCGTATGCAACACCTCTCAAAGAACAACAGTTACGGAACAAGTTAATAACTGCACGTGTGCATTCCGCTCTTGATGACTCACAAACTGTAAAACAGGAGGCGGGATCGGAGTCTATTTCAATAAAGATTGGAGAGCAACTCATCCCACTCTTACATCATCTCTGGAGTCTTGAGCCACAGTACAGTGGGAAGCAAACGTGTGGACTGAGGACCAGGCTGACACTCTACAAATGTCTGCAATTGGAACTTGTGCAAGAAAGTCTGCCGAGGCTGACTGTGATTTCATCAAATGAGCTGCGACTCTGTCAGGTGTAGCGACATTAGCCAAGTCATAGTATATGCATATGCAGGATGCAATCCAGGAATACATTCTCTGGATGGAGGAGACTGACTGACCTCTTACTCTGTCTGCCACTGCTGGGAACAGCTGGGAAGATTTACAAAAGTAACTGGTTCTGTCCAGGTGAAAGGACAAGCCTTTTCTGACATCCAAGGTATGCAAACACTCTTCCTCCCTGACTGTATATGTTTCTGGGTAGAACAAGCAAAATAATTGGCCAGTTGATGTGGAAAGAGGAAACCACCTGATGAACTTTGGATGAGGATGCAAGTAAACCTTGTCCTTAAAAAAGACTGTATATAAAGGCCTTGATATTACTGCCCGCAGCTCCCCTACTTTTCTAGCCAAGATAATAGCCACCAAAGACGCTACCTTCATTGATAGATGCAGCAGTGAGCAGGTAGCCAATGATTCAGATTGGGAGGTGGGTGGGAGGGGGGAGAACGCATAAGTTTAGATCCTCTGGGGGAATAGAGTCTTGCACTCAAGGGTATAATTTGATTAAGTCTTTTAAAAACTTTAGGGCCACGTCACTGGAGAAAATAGAGCAATTGTCCACTTCAGAAGGGACCGATGAACTAACAGTCAGAGGTATTTTGATGGAACAAACTGCCAAATCTTGGTGTAAGTAGTCCAGAATATGTTGAACTGAAGCTGGTCAGTGATACACCATACTGGTGAGACCAGATAGAGAAACCCCAAAACTTAGCGAGGTAAATAGCTCTTGTAGAGGCTTTCTGCTATTTAGCAAGACCACCTGAACATCTTTCAAGCAAGCCTGCTCTCTAACATTTACCTTATGGAGCATCCATGCAGTTAAGTGAAGGGACTGTAGGCTCAGGTGGACTAGGCACCCGTGATCCTAGGAGATTAGATCTGAGTCTAATGGAAGTGAAACTGGAGGTTTCATTGACAGCACCAGGAGAGTGGAGAACCAGTGCTGATGGATCCATGCTGGGGCTGTAAGTATGATTCTGGCCTGGTCCTGTCTTAACTTTTGCAATACTCTATGAATGAGTGGGACTGGTGGGAAAGCACAGAGGAGGCTGCCTCCCCATGTCAGTAAAAGGGCATCTATTATGGAACCTACAAGTGAAATTAATGCATGCAGCAACTTATAAGCATTCCATAAAGTCTAGACACTAAACACATACTTATAAGTAATACCTATCTTGAACAGTACTAACATACAGGTGAGCTGGTCTGGTTTCCAGCTATGAATTTGTTAGTGTTCAGCTGATGCCTACAGCCTTAGCAAGAGCTGGCACTTGGTCTGCAAGCGCATAGAGAGTATATCACACTTCCACAGTGCTCAAGGGACCATTGCTCCAAAGTAATCTGGGACAAAGCACAGCCGAAGTGGGAAAGATGGTTTGCAAAGGAGGTTCCGGTCTGGAGAGATAGAGACTAGTATGACTACTAGAGACTACTACTAGCTTGACTAGTCCATGAAAATGCCTGCTTTGTGGTTCCGGGGTGTCTTGTGGGGCCCAGAGCTGGAGCCAAAGCAGCAGGACGGGGAGACCTACACATATAACCCCTGAAACTCTTTTTGATATCTCCTGTCGAGGAGGAGGAGCAGGGTGTCTGCTGTGGCTGACCGTGCTTCCTGACCGGGAGAGATGTGTACAGAGCAAAGGACTTCAAGGTAGCTCTAGAGTCTCTAACTCCATGGAGTTTGCGGTTTCTTTGGTCTGAGACTAGAAAAGGACCATTGAACAGCAAATCCTGGATAGTACTCTGGACTTCAGAGGGAAGACCAGAAGACTGCAGCCAGGATGATCTATACATGGCCACTGTGGAAGCCATGGTTCTAGCTGCTGAGTCCAATCCCGCCTGCAGTGAAGTTCTGACGACCACTATGCCCTCATTGACCAGGGAAGAGAACTCCTGCCCAGCATTCTCCAGAAACAGCTCCTTGAACTTTTCCATGGAACCCTACAAATTAAAATCATATTGTCCCAACAGAGACGGTTGGTTGGGGATATGCAGCTGCAAGCTTCCGTTGAATAAATCTTTCTGCTGAATAAGTCTAGCTCCTAGCATCTTTTGATTTGGGGATGGAAGCCTGGTATTCCTGTCATTCTCTCTCATTAGCCACTGCAACAACTAATGAGCCCAGAGGTGGATGAATATAAAGGTAAACCCTTGGGAGGGTACATATTACTTTCTTTCTGCCCTTTAAGAGGTGGGCTGCAAAAAGGCCGGAGTCTGCCATAAAGTCTTTATCTGCTGTATATCTACTCTCTAATAACTCCTGATAAACCTCAAATCATCATCAAGAGGAGGTGAAGTTGTGCTG
This sequence comes from Chelonia mydas, assembly GCF_015237465.2. Taxonomy (NCBI): domain Eukaryota; kingdom Metazoa; phylum Chordata; order Testudines; family Cheloniidae; genus Chelonia; species Chelonia mydas. Next base: position 70,210,442 of record NC_057851.1, on the reverse strand, counting down.
GATGAAATGGCTTCGTCTGGAGAGGGCGAAGAGGAAGCCAAGACTTGAGAGATAGAACCTCTTCTACTGGCTGTTTTCCCATTCTAGAACCTCCTGTTGATGCTTGGTACTGGGCCCAGTGCTGGACTCTGGGGATGGAGCTGCTTAGTGCATAGAATCAGCCCTTCTAGATGAGGGCACTGAGCCCTGGTCTATGCTACAAACTTACGCCAGTATAACTATGTTGCTTGGGGTATGCCAAACTCCCAGTGTAGACAACACTATGTCGATGGGAGACCTTCTCCTATCAACAAAGCTACCACCTTTCAGGGAGGTGGAGTTCCTACAGTGACAGGAGAAGCTCTCCTGTCAGCATAGGTAGAGTCTTCACCAAGCGCTACAGTGGCACAGCAGCACTGTAAACGCAGACAAAGTCCTGAGTATGTATGGTGAGAATACCTGGAAGCTGGGCGAAACCTGCAAGAATTCCAAAACGGCCACTGATACAGGGCAGGATCCCATTGTCCTGGCCACATTTCCATAGCAGGTCCCATTGAGACTGATGGGTCCTGCTTCAGGGTTGTGATAAGCAAGATCCCACCTCTGAGTCCAACGAGGATTCCCCTTCTTCTGACGATGGCAGGGCCAATCCAGTCAGTGCCAGAGCCCAGTGTTGAGAGCCTGGCGATGAAAGCAGTGATGCTATCATAACCGAGTTGCAAGGGTCCACCTGTCCGCGAAGCAGGCAACTGAACTACTGGAGGTTGAATCAGTGGCAGAGGCGCCTAAGGACCAGACACCTGTAAGAAAGAAGACAACACCACGAAGAAGAGGGGGTTTTTGCTGCTGCAAATGTCTCCAGGGTACTTGGCATTGAGGTGGTCTCTTGTTGCAATGCCAAAGAAGCCACCCAATGGGTATCACTGAGGGAAAACGTTTCTGCTGACCATGTACTGGTGCTCCAAATCAAGAGTTGACTGCACATGTGCAATTACTAAAAGAAGAAGAAATTTTAAATGTAGTTGTCTATTGCATCTCCACATAACATGCATGTCCCAATACTTTAAAATGTGCATACCTTATGTCTGAGTTCTACGTCTGTCAGTTATGAGCAAAACAGCCCCTTTCATTTCTCTCAAGCACAGGTCATACCATATACAGTTTAAGAGTTCACACAATAGATGAGAAATATCTATCAGAGCATGTGAATGCCAAAAACATACATTTTAAAAAGCACTTACTTGTCTACAATGTACTTCACATTGCTGTACATACTACGATCATCGCGATCTTTATATGGCTCAATATGAAAAGTGACCTGTAAAATGAAAATGCAATAAATGCAATATGGATTATAAAACATTACAGAACGTAAAATCCATTTGGTGTTATTTGTCTAAGTAGTATCAGGCACACCAATAGAGCGCTAGAAAGAGGGATTGTGAAAAGTCTCCACAATGCTATGTGTGTAATTAATTCAATAAGACTCACTATTTTTTGGACTGCCAAGATTAACAATATAGATTCGATGAAAAAATAGAAAAACTATACACCTACTCTTTATTACTAGTTTTATATAAGATTGCTTTTCTAAGCTACTGTAAATAATAAGCATGCTGGAAAAAATTACTAAAATACACAACTATATAGAGTATTCTAAGCTAGTTAATTAAAAGATTATCTATTGACCATTCAAAAACTGATTACAGTTGATGAAAGTGTTTTATATTTTATTTCTAAGCAACAATATATTCTAGTTGTTACAGATAATATTTCTCCAAGGAGAGCTTTCAGTGAGAAATTAGATTTTAAAATGTAGAATGGGAGAACTTTACCTTTAATTTAGAGTTTTATAGGTTCATCAACAGCAATAAATACCTAGGCACTAAATCTAATATACTATCATTGCTACTTCTAAATTTCAGGCTTGGGGCTTATGAAATTATTTATGCTATAAACTTCAGCTCACTTCAAACTAAATTCCATTGTTTTCAACTACCCAATTAAAAGAGAGAATGTTTTACATTAATCAATACTGGCAGTTTTTCAGAAGCAGTTTTTAACTTAGAATGCAAATGACGACACCAATTTTCAGCTAGTCTCAAGTGAAATGTGATACTATCAAAGATTTTTTCACAAACTAAAGTGAAACACACTGCTGGACTAAATTGTTAGGATTATTAAGCTTTCCCTCAATTGTCTTATTATTTCTTTTTACTTCAGTCCTATTAAGAGGCAAAGCATACTTGGCAAGGCTACTTCTAGTTACACACAGTTATATGACCTTGTTTTTCTCTCTTTAGATTAAAAATAATTTCTTTTGCATAATGATTCTGAGTTTATTGACAAGTCTATCATCTTTAACTCTAATCATTTTCTCATTCAAATTGCTAGGATGTCTACAAAATATTGAAGATGAGATTCACTGTGCTAAGAATAGACGTTGAGTATAGGTACTGAGAAAATATTCCAGTGATACTTCAAATATCTTCCCTGCTAACTTCCTGATTTTAATTTTAATCCATTAACACTTTAGAGAAAAATACATTACATTCTTTATATTTCCTAATGCTGAAGAGAACTGTTCAACCAGTATTAACCAAATCAAAAAATAAGCTGAATATTGGTGTCTTTTCGCACATTATTTGTGCGGCCCGCCAAGCTCCCTGCGTCGCCCCCACTCCCCCACGCACCCCTCTGTGTACCCCGTGGCGCCGTGAGCCCCACTCCGCTCCCTGAAGCGGCCAGAACCATGCCCCCGCCTGCCTTGGCCCCGGTGCGCGCCGCATCCACCCCGGAGCTGCTCTAGGTAAGCGGCCCCGGGCCAGAGCCTGCACACCACACCTCAACCCCCTGCCCGGAGCCCCCTGCACCCCGACCCCCTGATGCACCCCTCATCCCTCCTGCACTCCCTGACGCACCCTGCACACCTCCTGCCCTCCCTGCCCTGAGCCCCCTGCTGCACCCTGCACCCCAACCCCCTGTCACACCCCTCACCCCTCCTGCACCCCAATGCCCTGCCCTGAGCCCCCACTATACCCCACACCCCTCCTGCTCCCCCTGGGGGCAGGGAGGGGACACGGTTAGGGTGGGGACTTCGGGGAAGGGGTTGGAATGGGGGCAGGGAAGGGGTGAGGCCTCATGGAAGGAGTGGAGTGGGGACGGGGCTAGGGGAGAAAGGGTGGGGTGTCAGTGATGCAGCCCTCAGGCCAATGCACTAGTCCTCATGTGGCCCTTGTGGTCATTATCTCAAGCAATTGCACAAAGGGAGAGAGAGTGCACTAGGACACAGGGTTTCCCCCAGCTAGGCAGGTCTCTCCCAGATAAACAATTTGAGCAAGTATTTATACCTTTATTACAGACAATAATAAGCAACAACTGTATATTGTTTATACATATTCCTTCATGATATCTTATTTTTCTTACCATTTCTCTTATAGTCTGCATTTTATTCTTATCTAATACAAGGTCACAACAGCCTCTTTCACAGTTGTTTTCCACTCGCTTCGCACTATCCCCGCTTCTACAAATCTGGCGTTATTAAAGCTAGAGTTAGCCTGACTCCTGCTCATTTCAGAGGCCTGCATCCAAATTCCCTTTATCTACTTCCACACTCCCCCCTTTTGTGCTTCCTGCAAAACTGTCAATTTTAAACTTCCATTTTCATTAAATTTTGTATTTCAAACTCTGCATCAAATACGTCAACCTTAGGGGTTTTAATTGGATACAACGACAATGCATGGTTAGTATGGACATGAAAAGTATTATTATTACGTCCTTTACAACAACAAACAACAACAACATAACCCTAAACCAAATAACAATACAAGCAATAACATGCCCTCAATAATACTATAATGGGGTTGTTGCACAGTTTTAATCACAAAACACAATATATCATACTTAGTACAGAAGGTAGGCACTCTATAAGTGGTATGAAAGGCATACTTTTCAACTTGATATATATTTTGAAGCATATGAAGTTGCCCTTGTAACTCAGAAATTTTCTGAATCTCTGGTAGGAGTGAAAGTAAATTTTGGAATCGATCAGGTATTAGGGTGATCCAGTTAAAGGGTATCTGAAACCTAAGGACTGATTGAAAAATTCTATCCGCAGGCCTGCAGCAGCGGCGAGATTAAAATGAATATCTTGTAATATGGTGGCCTCAACATGCGCACAGCTATCATTAGCTTGGAAGAGTATGTGTCCTGTCAGGGTAAGTTCCTTGTCCCATACCCTCCCCCAACAAACATTGCCATGAACAGTGACAACTTCCCCTCGCTTCAGTTTACGTACACACTGAAGCTGTGGGGGTTCTAATGGCCAGAATGTCCATTGACTCCCTCTCCCTATCCAAATGTTGGGTGTTATTCTGGGAGCACTGTCTAAAAATCTATTAGGCATACCAGGTAGTTAAGTTCCCAAATGTCTTGGTGAATTACCCAGTCCACATGCATCCTCCCCATGGACCCGGCAGGATATGGTATGTGGGAGCCCACATCTCTCCAACCGGTCCATATACTTGGAAGAAACACCGCAAACGTTTGCATCTCCACCCAGAATATCTCCAAGTGTGTCTCCATGGCCACAGATCAGATGATACTCCTGAAGTGTCTGTAAGGGCAGTAGGCCAGGCCTGATGCTCGAGATCATGCCGGAAGGCCATCAGCTGGTCATTCAGGAAATCCTGGATTTCTGAGCAATCCAGATCCCACTGCAATGCCCTCCCAGCCTCAGTGATATTCAGTACCATCTCTGTTAACAGCTTCTGGGTCATCGAACTAAGGGCGGAGATAACACGTAATTCACCCACTCCAGCCTGAACCTGGGTTAGTTGTGCTCCAGTTATAAGGCCAGTGGCTTTTTCCAATTGTCCTGATTTCTCTTCACGTTCTTGGTTTCTATAAATATTCCAAATTGCTGCTGCACTATTGGCCCCATCCCATAGGGATCCAGTTAAGTCCCTCTTCTTTCTAGAGGAAACCCAGGCCCTTTGTTGTGTTAATCTAATGGCAGCCAAAATACATACAACTGTTAAAAGAGTACAAATTATCTAGTTAATGAACAAAAATATATATATATGTACATTTGATCTAGAGATGTATTGAATATGAACACTTTAAAAGTACTATACCTTTAGATTGTATTTATGTGCATTATTCAAAATAACAGGCACCAAATCTTCAGCAGGTTCCCCATTTTCATCAGCCATACCAGGTGGGTACCAAGAAAGGGCTATGACACCTAAGATATAAAACATGAGCTTGAGTTATGCCACCAAAAACAACATTATGCCTACTAAAAGTTTAAACAAACAGAAGTGTGTACATGAAACATAAATATTCATGTTAATGTACAACATAGTTTATACAGCTAACTAAATAACGGCCATTTCTGAGTAAAACTGGCATTTGATACAAAATATATGTAAATACTTCTTGCAGCCAGGAACAATATAAAAGCATGGTTTGAAAAATATTTTTTTTTATGAAACAAGTGAAGGGCAAGGATTTCAAATAACTTAGATATATGCAGCTACACACCTAATTTGCCCAAGCAATTACTGCAGATGAGCACACAAATGTTATAATTGTATGCAGACAGTCAAATAAGCAAGGTACAGAAATAGCCATAATGGAATTTTAAGTGCCTCGTACAATTCCCCCCCATCCCTCTGAGTGATGTTAAATTCAACAGTATATTTACAAACTAAAAGCCTTAGTTACTACATAAAGGTTACACTACCCATGATCTCTGCACAATATTCTTATTGATGGGCTGTCACAGGTTGCCTTTAGATCAAGACAAAGGATGGCACACAGGCCTAACTTTGTAGACATAGCCAGTGGACCATAACTCGTATGGTCCATAGACAATAAAGATCTGTAAACAACAACAATTACATACTTACAGAAAACCATCCATAAACTGATTTGGCACAAGAGTCTTTTCAGTAAGATTTTTTCCTTTCCTGAATGTTTTAAAAACATTTTTAATAGCATTGTGTATTTTATGGAAATGCAAGTAAAATTTTAGTTCCACTGGAAACACTAACATTGACATATAATCACTGGATCATTTCATTCTGTTCCCATTAACAACAATAGCAAAGTTTCCAGAGCATAATTAGATCAGGCCCACTATCTCCTGATAACATGACAAATAAGTTGTCACAATTATAAGACTCAGTTAATGCATGGGTTATGCATAGTTCTGTATAAATCACTGACTACTGGTATCCAGGCTAAAGTTTAAATAAAAATCTATGATGAGTATATCAAGAAATTATCAGATAATGACCTAGAAAATTCCCACAAGAATCTAGCAGAGTAATGTTTTCTGGTCCATCTGAAGAGCCATCTTTTTCAATAACAAACAAACAACTTTTAGACTTTAGACAGATTCCTTAAGAAATAAGTCAAATTGAAGCTGACAGTATAGTAAGATTGCCAGTAGTCCAGGACTTCCCCGGGAGAAAAATACATAGCATATGTATACTGAACAAGTCCACAACAGGACTGCCAGTAGCACTATCTTGAAACAATTCAATTTCAGACCCCAATGCAACAGCAATCTCCTTTTCCCGTCTTGTCCATCCAACTGTACTAAACACTTAAAAGACTACACTTTCAGATTTTTCTAGCTCTTGCTTCCCAATGAAAAACCAACAATCATGGCACAGAATCCTTAAAAAAAAAAGTTAATGGAATTATTCCTGAGTTATAAGGCTCAGGAAAAATGCCCTATATTTTTAACTGACAGAGAAATATGGCACTAGTTGCTGAATATGAAAATAAGTCAAAGGAAGAAAATATACCTTCCCCAAAGAACTTACTATTTGTACATTCAAGAAAAATACCACCACGTTACTTAAAAAAGTACATCTGATATGCATATTGTCAAAAATAAAGTGTCAGAGAAGCTGAGACAAAATACGTTCACCAAAAATGACTTGCACTGGAACACAACTTTGAAATATATATTTCTGAAATGCAGTGGAACAACAACAATTGATGGGATTTACAGCCAGGTATTAAAGTAAGTGTACAAGAATGACATTAGTTCACGGAACTGGAAGAATAGGTACTATACCTAAAAGATGCCATACACTCTAATGAGATAAAATTTTGAGCGAAGAGGACTTTACAGAAGAATATGTATGGAAACTAACCCCCAAACATAAAAATACAAGTACAAGTAGGAACATACTACCAACCTCAGAAAATGATATTTGAGTGCATGGCATTTAGGAGATTAAATCAGCAACAAAATCTAATAGAACAGGAATAATGCAATGTCCATCATCTACTTGCACATAAACTGGTCAGATATCAAGTTGGGACATGGTTGAGAAAATCACGCAGGATAATGAGTATAGAGTAATTCTGTCATAAGACATATGCATGCTGCTAAATAAAGAAAAGGAAGAAATAGAAAACAAAATAAATCCAGTATAGTTCAATGGCCAAATTATAGAAATAAGAGAAATCCAGCTCAAGTAAAGCCAACAGAAAAAGATAAATATGAGAAGAAAAAATTAAGATGGAAAGTAAAAGGGCACAGCACATAGATAAGCATATAAGAATGATAAGTTCTCAAAATACACCTGGAACAGGAAGCCTGCAAAGAATCAGTGGTTGTGCTACACATTAAGACACATGGGGAACAACTGAGGAAGAAGATAGCTTTCTGTGCTGCTCTGATTTATATTTTTGTATCAGTCTTCACCCCAGAGGTTGTTAAGAAGATACTTACTATAGATCTCTTCACAGGCAAAAAAAGATGAAGCACTCTTAGAGACTGAAGTGGCAAAGGGAGGAACAAACTAAAAAAGTAAATCGCAGCAAGTCACTAGAACCTGGTATTAATTCCAGATATCTAAAAGAATTTAAGGTTCAAGCGACTGAATATTGTTGTTAGCAGCTCAATCTCATTAAAATCAGACACTAATGGAGGACAGCAAAAGTTGCACCTATTAGGCATACCCATGAATTACAAACTAGTGAGATACTCTTCAGGACCAGGTAAATTCACTGAAATAAAAAGAGTTATAAAATATCTAGAACAATGTGATAGCGACAAACCCTGTTAAGGAAATTCTGCCTCTCCCATCTTCTAGCATTCCTTGAACACAACACCACATTAGTGGATAACAGAACTGGTTAAAACCAATTTATTTAATTAAGTCTGTTTGAAAGCGTAAAGGCCCACATAAAAGGCTAGTAAGAAAACGAAGGCCAGATGTAAAGTTCTGTGATGGATTAGAAACTGTTTAAGAGACAAATAATGGGGATAATGGTCAATTCTGCAGCACAGGAAAAGGTGAACAATACCCCAAACATCCATACAAGGACTGATGTTTATTGTAGCAATTAATGATCCACAAAAGCAAGTGAACTCTGAAATCAAATGAAATTATTTGAGATAGTCACGACTAGACAGAACCAAGAGAAAATTCAGAGGAATCTTATATAGGTGTATCAGCAATGTACACTGAAAGAAATAATTTAAACTATTCACACACTACTGAGTCCTAAATCAACTGTAATTACTTGGCAAAAAGAAGAATGAACCAAGACTCTTGTCTACACCAGACATTTCTTCCTAACGTTCTCCACCAATTCAGCTTTACTGGAGGTAAAGATTATGGCCTGAATCTTAAAGGATTTTTATACCTTATAAAACTGTAAACAAGGTGATAACTGTTGCCAGTGTTTAAATCGCTTTGCCAGAGTGAGAGAAAACACCGCTGCGCTTACAATGCCAGCAGTAACCTGCCCACACCAGTACTCCCACTGTTGCTATCACCAATGGAGCTGTCCCAGTATTAGTAACAAGAGGAAATTTAAGTTTCTTAAAAAACAAAAATGTCACTAGTATGAACATAGCAATCTTTGTTCAATACCTAGCCGTGGTCAAAAAAGCTAACAATGTTAGGAAGTAAGAAGACTGGGATAGACAATATTAATGAACATATTATAGTGGCATTATACCAATTGACAGTAAGTCTTCACCTTGAATACTGTGGTCTGGTCAAATAATATATTTGTAGAAACACAAGGGGTCCAGATGTAAATGATAAAATAATTAGAAGCATAAAAAGAAATCCAAAAGAGGAAAAACAGAAAAGGTTATGACTGCCTAGTTTACAGAATAAATGAGAAGGGCTATAATAGAGATATATAAAATAAAGAATGGCATAGAAAAGTTACGCTGAGTGCTCCTATTTATGTTCTCCCTCATTTAATATAAAACTGGGGACAAACAATGAAACTCATTAATAAATTTTAAATTTAAGAGATAAAAGGTAATACTGGTGTATACGTTAATTTTTTTGTTTTTTAAATAATTAACCTACAGTACAACCCATTCTACCAGGTATTAATGTTGTCAAGAGCTTAAGAGGTTTCAAAGAAGCATTGGACATGTATATGGATAGTAAGAATATCCATAGTTACAAAGTACAGGAGGAAGGAATTGTACAAGGGATATAATCCCTCACAATTCAGGGCATAAAACAATTATTAGGTGTTAGTGGTCGGCTAGAATTTTCGTCTGTGGATAGGTTATTTCATAATTATTATGGGATTTCTTGAACCAGCCTCTGAAACTGTGACTCAAACCCTTTGATGCCAACTGGAAATGGGATTACAAGAATACACTGATCCTGGTACATACATTCTGGTTCACCAAAGAACATCATGTGAAATCATAAATGAAAGCCAGGATCAATCATTTTGGTCAATAATATTGTTGTGAAACTTCTGGACAGATACTATGTAAGGACTGTATATGTATATATGTTTTAAAATGTGTTGAGGCAGAGTTGATAAATGGAGTTTTCTGTCAAAGGATGTCTATTCACCTGTCCCTCCGGCATGTAAATTAAGCACTGTGTAACACAATGGAGAGTCATTTACAAAGGCAATGGGGGATCTAAAATCAACAGGGAGGCAGCACACTGTCGGTGGACAATGAACTTTGGGGGATATAAGAAAGCAAAAAGACACCACTTTATCTTGCACCTAGGAAGTAAACAGACAACACAGTTACATTTATGAAACCAGGATCTCTTCCTACCTTGGTGGAAGACTCTGCAAGAAGCTTTAGGTGTGAGAAACTTGTTTAGACTGGAGGTTAGTATGTTAAATTTAGTCTCTAGAAAGTGGGTTATAATTGTTTTATATGTAATCTTATGTTTCCATTATCTTTATTCATTATCATTTGAACATTTGATAATAAACTTATGTTGTTTTCATTATAAATGTAACTCAGTGCTGTGATATTAACAAAGGTACTGATCCTGAGTAGGATCACACAAGCTGGTGTGTACACTATCTCCTTGTGGGCAGCAAACCTAGGATTTCTGTGAGTACTCAGTGGATAAGGGGCTGCTTCAAAGGCGTGGACTAGGATGCACCTATTGTTAAACTAGGAAAAGTAAGGACAAGTTTGGAGGAGACTGTTTGGGTGGCTTACAGGCTGGAGGTGTGAGGGAGCTGACACCCAGGTAAACACAAGCAAGTCTTCCTCTCGACAGAGGTAGAAGGTAATAAGGTGACACTTGGTCCTAGATTGCCTGAGAACCATTACAGAAAGATCTAGGACTGATCTTCTCTACTTGAGAGACATCATATCCACTACAAAAATGCCTATATCTATATTTTATACACTACACAGAGTACTGTTAAACAAGCAAACAAATCATATAAAATTCCTTCATCTAAACAGCTATAGATATAGTCCCCAATCCTGCATCTGCTCTGAACAGGTCCATCTGTATGAAGCAGCTTGGAAGACCAGAAACTAAGTTAGGGATTGAACCTGAAGTACAAAATAATTTGTTAAAACCAGAAGTTTCCATGAAGGAATCATTGACATAAATCTCGTGTGCACACAAAAAGAAAATATCAATATCATATTTCAATATGTAGAAAAAACAAAGGTGAACAGTTCTGTTTACTCAAATATCCGAGGTCAAACAAATGACTACTATGCCAAAAATAAACAGACATTTATTACCAACAGAGGCTGAACGCATTTGTTGCATGTGGGCTTCTATGACAGAAGGGTCTTTAGAGCTGTATGTTCCAAGTTCAGGGTAAAAACTGGACGCAATATCATCTGGAGGATTGTGTCTTCCCTTTGGGTAATTGTTTGCAATTTTGGAATCCCAATGTGGCACCAGTGGATGGTTCCAGTGAATATATTTACCATCATATTGTGGATTCCCAAACCAGCTGTAGTAGAACACATGAAAGTTATAATTAGGGGAAGGCAATTCCTCTTCCAACTTTCTTACAGAGGCCATAGATGTTTTAATGCTATTCAATGCAATACTGTGCAAATTATTGGTGTGTGTTACACTATCACCATTGGCAGCAGTTAGGGAACTGTGTTTATTTTCTAAGAGCGTTGTCCGTTGTTGAAGTTCTGGTAAGAGACCAAGTCCAAATGGATCCCCAAAACCAGCTCTGTCAGGTCTCAGAGTCTTCAAAGCCATCATCATGGAGCAAATGAATAAAATAAAAAGCAACAAAATAATGCATGTTCTTCTGTGAAATCTTGCCATGATGTCATAGTTCAGCGTCCAAACAACAGGTTTCCAGCTACAATTGGTCAAGAAAAAAATATTTTTAAATCAGATTTCTTGTCACCTATCAATTCAACATTATTAAACACTTCATAAAATTTCTATATAAGAGATTTAGGAATAAACATAACTAATTTCTAAAAAATATACTATGTTTGCATACTCTTGTACATATTGCCTTTGCTGGGAAAAATAAGACAATCAACACATACATTCTCAAAGATCATGCAGACCTGTTTTAGTGAACCATGCAGTGAAGCTTTACGCCATCCAAGGATTACACATTTTATGGAACATCCTACTTTTCAACGGTCTTCCTGGTTTTCCCAGACTGCCACTAGACCCTATGAAATGAGAATTCTGCTTACACTATTTCCAAGCCACTGCTTTGTGCTTACCCTATGTCACTGGCAGAAACACCGTAGTATAGCTGTGATTTTTTTATTTTGTGCACTTGATACTTCTGGGGGAATTCTGTGTCACTGTGCATGCACAGAATTCATGTCTCCCATAGATTTTTCCCCCTTGCAGAATAATACATATTGCTGAGGAGGCACTGCAATTACACCCACCAGTGGCTGCTGTAGCACCAAAAGAGAGAGCAGCCGGCTCAGGGCCAGAGCAGTCAGTCCCAGAGAGGATGCTTTCCTCATAGCCCCCTGCCCATGGGGCCAGGTGAAGAGGCATGGGATATTGGGGGGCGGGGGGGACGACAAAGACTGTAGGGCACCTGGAGCTCCTGGGGATCACATTGACTGCAGTTCAGAAGGGTTGGAGGAGACACATTGGAGTGGGGGAGCAGGAACTACTGGGGTGACAGCATTGAGCCAGGAGCTTAATGGAAGTGGTGGGTGCAGGGTCACATGGGATCAAGGGGGTAGCTGAGTGGTGGTGCAGGGACACATAGGGATGCGGGGGACAAGGGTGCAGTGACACATGGGGACAGGAGGGAGGAGGGGGCTGAGTGGAGGCCACAGATATACACAGGGACAGGGGCAGATGTGCCTGACTGAATGGGAGACGCTAGGGGTCAGGCAGGGTCTGCATTGGGGAAGCTCTCCAACTCCCTAACAATCCTCCCTCCTCCCAAAAAACATTCCATACTTCTCCCACTCACACCCAACAATCCTCCAGGTTCACTCCCAGGCTCCTTCCCAGCAATTAATTCCCTCTGCTCAGATCCTCCGTTACTCCTGACTCCCCCAAGCAAATGCCCTTGCACTGCTTCTGAGGGATGCAGGTAAGGGGTGTGGGAAATACGTTTCTGTATTGTAGTTTAAATGAATTATTACGCAAAGTTCTGTATTAATAAGCCTGGTAAGCAATCTATTTGTCAAAAAACATTTCCTGAATCTTTTTTGTTGTCTGTATTGTAACAGAGATACTTGCTGACAGGTATTTTGAAATTAATAACCAAAGTAACTGAAACCAGTATGATTATATTGCATTATTTTGACAGATAAGATATGCAGATTATTAAAATATTGTGCACAGAATTTAGATTTTTGGCACAGAATTCCCCCAGGAGTAACTTAACATACAAATTTCAGACTCTGGATTGTAAACTTGGGGCACTGACCCTCTTATTGTACAGTGCTTTGCTCAATGGCCCCCAGATCCCAACTGGAACTTGGAGCTATCATAACAAACTTGGCAACTGACCATTAACTGTAATATAAACAACTCCATTACAGGACTTTATCAGTGAAAATGTCCGTTCAACTTGTAAATGAACCCTTCTGCACTGTTTCAAGAGGATACAGTATCACTGGTAAACCCACGGGATTTAAACAGCTTCTGCAATTTATTTAAATTCATTTAAGTTATTGAGTCTGATGTAACGATATTTACTTTGTGTATTGACATGTGATGTTGACCATTTGTATTTTAGTTGTCATAAAGCTTTAACCTTTTAAATTTCAACATACACTGTTATTAAATAATTGTCAGACCCTCCCTACTTTCTGACCTGCCCATAATTTCTCAACTGTGAAATTTTAAATCTCTAAGCATTTTTTGTCAATTTTTAAAACCCATCCCAACATGCACAATTGTGAAGAATTTAAAATAAAAAAAAATGTAAAAAGGAAGCAATCAAATAAAAATTGAATTCTACCAAGCCTAATTATAATGCATTTTGCCTTGGAATGCAGCTGCACACATTTCTGAAAACAGGTAAAAAACACGTTAATGTAGGTGACTGAGTTTCACTAGAAACAAAATTGGTGGCTCAACTCCTGAAGCCTCAAACATTTGTGAGAGTTGTTCCAGTTTCTTTCTCCAGGTCTGGGGAGCAGGGTTTAGATATGGGACTCAATATTTGAAATCTACCAAAGTTGATCTCCTTTAGCTACTCCTACTATGGACAAAGATACTGAAACATCTCTCATTCCATAAGGACTCAGCAAAATCTGACATTTTCCATGTGCATGATTAATGAAATATGGATTACAGTCTCTCTTTCTCCAAAACCCCTACATGCTACTTTACTTGCTGCTTTCTAAACTCCTATATATGAAAAAGCTACTTTTTACCAAATCTTTAGAGACTGCAGACATAAAAGCCATTTTTTCCCTCTACCACCATTTGTGTCCTGCAATAATCATTTCCATATGGCTTTCATATTACTCATTCTTGCCTCTCATCCTGAGAGGTTTCAGAGTAGCAGCCGTGTTAGTCTGTATCCGCAAAAAGAAAAGGAGTACTTGTGGCACCTTAGAGACTAACAAATTTATCTGAGCAAAAGCTTTTGTGAGCTACAGCTTACTTCATCGGATGCATGCAGTGGAAAATACAGTGGGGAGATTTTATATACACAGAGAACATGAAACAATGGGTGTAACATTGTAACTATGTAACTAGAGTGATCAGGTAAGGTGACCTATTACCAGCAGGAGAGCGGGGGTGGGGAGGGGTGGGGACTTTTTGTAGTGATAATCAAGGTGGGCCATTTCCAGCAGTTGACAAGAACATGTGAGGAACAGCGAGGGGGGGGGAGGGAATAAACATGGAGAAATAGTTTTACTTAGTGTAATGACACATCCTCTCCCAGTCTTTATTCAAGCCTAAGTTAATTGTATCCAGTTTGCAAATTAATTTTCCTGAGAGGAAATCCATGGTTCTTGTTCCTGCAAGAAGGTTAATGTAATTTTACCCCTTTTTTAATAACTCTCAAGCATAGTCTTTTCTGTTGTCTCATAAATATGTGGGTAAAAAAGGCATTAAAAATAAGGCCTGGAAGTTCTGAGTTTTTTCAGCTTGTTTTGCATGTTCACTTAGGTATTGCCTAACTTGTTCTTCCTGGAAGATTCTATGATTATGAAACTAGTAATATCATGAGATCAATTTTCATTTGCATGGTATCTGTGACCACTTAAACTTCAGCACCTCAGCTGAAATCAGTCATTGGCAATTTTATCTTTGTGCTCCTCTGAGCAGGTTTAGATGACACAGAGTACAAACAACAGTGGTTTGCTTTGTATAGGAGAAAGCCATATTTTCATTTCTCTGTCTAAAAAAATTAAAACAATTCTTAATAAAATTATAACATGTTTTTTTCTGTTCCATCCAGTTCCCCTCTCCTCCCCACAACAAAAGGCTATACCATACTTAGGTTCAAATATATTTAAGCAAAGTTATTTTTATACTGTAGATAGAATGTGAACATTATTTTTGATTACCCTGTCCTGAATTCTTAGAGCAAAGTGTGGCAGAAATGCCAAGGATCCATCAATGTTAAATACTTTACTGTGTTTAGACATGGTAGTGTCCCAGTCCTGCAAAGGCTTCAATAAATTCACCGATTATAAGGCAGAAGGGACCACCGTGATCACCTACTCTGACCCCCTTGGGTAATCCAGTAAACGCCGGGCCCAGGTTAAGTCCTCTTTGAACTAGAACGTCCAAAACCCGACCTTTGTTTAAAAATTGCCAGCGATGGAGACGCTACTACGCTACCCCCACTCAAAGCGGCTACAACTGAAAGAGTTTAGAGAGAGAAACAGCTGCCTGGTTCTGCCAGTTTATGTACATTTGGGACCGGTCGGAGCTCAGTTTTAGAGCCATTTTCAGTTTCCGCTGTACAGTCTGCCAGCTTCCCCTTCCATTCGCCCCTCAACGGGAGCGAGACAAACCTTGCAATCGCAGAACAAAAACAAACCCCAGCAACGTGGGGCTGTAAACCCAGCAGGCCGCGTCCGGCGGGCACCTGACGCTGGTGGAGCTGAGCTCCGGCGGCGACGGGCGCGGCAGGCCCCGGGCTCCCAGCACAGGCACGTCCTGGCGCGGGTCCGGCCGGGGCGGCGGCCTGTCACTCCCCCGGGCACGGCCCGCCAAAGGAGCGCGCAGGGGCTGGGTCGGAGCCACCGCCCCCCGGCACCAACCAGCGGCGCGGCGAGCAGGGGCCCCGGGGAGCGAAGGGGGGAGGCAGGTGCTCTGGGGGCTGCCCCGCTTACTCACCCGTCGGAGGCGGGGGCGCGGCCCTGCAGCCTGGGGAAGGTGTGGGGGAGCAGCAGCAGCGCTCCGCCTAGCGGCCACTCCCGCACACAAGGCCGTTGGCGTCTGGACCGGGGCCTGCTGGGGCAGTTGAACACGCGGGCGTGATCATGGGCTGAGTCAAGTCAGTTCGGGTTTTGCTTCCTAAACTTACTGAGCATGCTCAGACTTAGGAGCATGCGCAGCAGTTATTGGCGAAGCCGCTACCCGGAAATCAGCGCGTTCCCCGAAGAGACGAGGGAGCGTCGCAGTTGGCTGCTGAGCATGCGCGGTAATACCTGCTGGCTTCTCTCCTCTGCCCTCACTGTGCCCGTACTTGGGATTCCGAGCTTGCTCCCTGCCAAAGCTGTGCCGTGGGCGGTGAGCGCCGTGCACGGGCCCTTCAAACCCGTGCGGCCGGGGAACGGGAGAGGTTCACGTGGCAGGACAAAGTCAGGGACAGGGTTGGCGCCTGGGTGAAGGATGGGGTAAAGAGGCAGTGACAAGCAAGTGGGGGCAGAGGGGAGAAGAGTTACCCCAAGTAGGGTGTGGCTGGTACTTCTTCTTCCCTACCCGCAGTATGGTAGGCCTGAGCAGCAGCTTTTCAAGGGCTGGGTTTGGAATGGCACCATATAGCCTCATGCCTAGACAAGGCAGATCTGAAATGACGTATTAAGCCAGTAAAGGAGATTTGATTCATGAAATATTTTATAAACACCTACAATCCTCAAAAATTCATAATTTTGAGAGATGTGTTGGTGTTTAGAATAATTCCTTATAGTTTATAAAATTGGATGTTTTTTTCAAAAGATGTGATCTAGGAATTATTTTGAGGAAGTTCTATAGCACGTATTATATGGGAGGTCAGACTAGATAATCACAATGATCCCTCCTTGCCTTGGAATCTATGAAATGTCTGCAGAAAGCCTCACAACAGCTCACAAATTTGTCTTACTGACTGTTCTGAGTGACTGAATTGGGCTCCCTGTGTTGTAATTCACTGTAAATGGAGTTTCACTCCTTTTAGTTACTTACTTTTTTAAATGTTATTTTCATTATTTATCTTAGTTACTTCATAATTTACCTTTGCTAATGTCATGCAGATGGATGTCATTGTGCTATTTGAATTATATTTTAATAGTAAATGAAAATATTAATGGGGCTAGTAGAATACATACTATGTTTTTACAGCAATTTTATAATTTACAGTTTTTAACTCTATATTTAAGTATAATGCAGATTTATTCTTTAGGATCATATGACTTCAAGGTTGACACATTCCCTGGGTTGCCATCAAAACTTCCATTTCTTTTTATCTGCCAGTGTGGATGTTATACCAATAAAATAAAAACCAGCAGGATCTTATTAAAGGGAAAAAGGCAAAATACCACATTTATTGTGAATACAGAAAGAATCATAGTAAGCAGTTAGTTACAGCTATAACATTCCATTCAATCTCATCTTTATTCACACACACACACACACACACACACACACGTTCTGCAAGGTTGTTATCATAGTTACCAGCCTTAGAGTTGCTCATGCCAAGCCACTGGCCAGGTGGCCTGGACATGAGGAGGGAGTCAGATGCTCATCTGATGCTCCTGGAAGTTGCTTTGCAGAATCAGACCCCAAAGTTCTCACTTTTTAGAGTCTATTTTTATAGGAATTTCTTCCTATGCCAGTCTATGGGAATTGCTTCCTCATGCTGTTGCTGAATCAATCAGCAGATAGCACATTCCTGATGGCTCCAAGATGTTGTCTTGTTCTTTGGTTCTCCCATTCTTGAGGCTGTTGGGTGGATTCCAGTCTGCCCTCCGGGGGTCCTCTGGTTATTTCCACTTGACGCCTTCTTCAGCCAATGGACACTGGATTCTTAGGCTGGCACCTCCCTGATCATTCAGTTATTATCCACACCAAGCATCCATCCACATACATCCTCTATCTCTATTTTAATCACAATTGTTAATACAACAAAAGGGCGGGGAGTCTCTGGGTGCTGTTTCTGTTGTTAGAGTATTGCTTTGAGTCTCTCTCTCTGTGAATTGCTTTGAGAACAGACTCTGTCTTAGAATGTACTAACACAATTAGCAGCTTGCAAGTTTCACACACAGAGGGAGAGAAACAGTACCAAAAACCAAGAGACCTCTTAATTAGTAATACCCTGGAATTTAAACTATGGGGAATCAAACTCGTTTGTGATTTTAATACAGAACTTCTTTGATATGATCCAACATGGACAGCCTATATCAATTGTTATTTTGTATCGCTATCCAACACCCTAGTGTTTTTTTCATATCCCAACTTATATGTAGAACTTGGTTCACAAATATTTACTAACACACTGGATTCGTATGAAACCCCTCAAACACAAATTTCTACAATTATTTTTACTAAACATAGATATACAATCCAAGATTGATAGATGACCATGAAAGTTAAAAGCTCATGCAAAAGTTATGAAATGTTTTAAGATAAATAAATACATTTTGGGTTCTTTTTATGTGCCTTTAGTTGTAGTCTTTAGGAGGCACTGGCTTCATACTTTTGCTCTTACGGCTCCCAGTGATGCAATGTACTTAAAATGGTTGTCCATTTCTATAACATGCCCTTTAGCCTTTTATGTAGGGTATATATTTTTGATATTTCACATTTTGGTGTTCTATTGTTTGGTACTGCCAAAATCAATTAAAAAAAATAAATGAATTATTCTTTTGCTCCTTTGTATTGATCAGGCAGGGAGCATAGTACTGACCTCACATAATTTGCCTTTTGATGAAAATAAAGTGATATTAGGAAAAACTTTTTCACTAGGAGGGTGGTGAAACACTGGAATGCGTTACCTAGGGAGGTGGTAGAATCTCCTTCCTTGGAAGTTTTTAAGGTCAGGCTTGACAAAGCCCTGGCTGGGATGATTTGATTGGGGATTGGTCCTGCTTTGAGCAGGGGGTTGGACTAGATGACTTCCTGAGGTCCCTTCCAACCCTGATATTCTATGATTCTATGATTCTATGAAAGTGCCTTGTCTCCACAATGTTTCTGTGGTGGGATGTTAGTTAATCCATGGTAAACATATAGAATCATAGGACTGGAAGGCAGCTCGAGAGGTCATCTGGTCCAGTCCCCTGTACTCACGGCAGGACTAAGTATTATCTAGAGCATTCCTAGTGTTGACAACCCTCCAGAATTGGCCTGGAGTCTCCAGGAATTAAAGATTAATCTTTAATTAAAGATTATGTCATGTGATGAAATTGCCAGGAATACATCCAACCAAAACTGGCAATCATCCTAACTAACCTAACCATCCTAATCATCCCTGACAGGTGACTGTCAACCTGCTCTTAAAAATCTCCAATGACGGAGATTCCACAACCTCGCTACGCAATTTATTCCAATGGTTAACCACCCTGAAAATTAGGAAGTTTTTCCTAATGTCCATCCTAAACTGCCCTTGCTGAAATTTAAGACCATTACTTCTTGTCCTATCCTCCGTGATTAAAGAGAACAATTTTTCTCCCTCCTCCTTGTAACAACCTCTTATGTACTTGAATACTGTTATTTTGTCCCTCCTCAGTCTTCTCTTCTCCAGACTAAACAAACCCATTTTTTTCAATCTTCCCTAATAGGTCATGTTTTCTAGAGCTTTAATCATTTTTGTTACTATTTTCTGGATTTTCTCCAATGTGTCCACATCTTTCCTGAAATGTGGCACCCAAAACTGGACACAACACTCCAGTTCTGGCCTAATCAACACAGAGTAGAACTGAAGAATTACTTCTTGTGTCTTGCTTACAACACTCCTGCTAATACATCCCAGAATGCTGTTCACTTTTTTGCAACAGTGTTACACTGTTGACTCATAGTTAGCTTGTGATCCACTATGACTCCCAGATTCCTTTCCGCAGTACTCCTTCCTAGGCAGTCATTTCCCATTTTGTATGTGTGCAACTGATTGTTCCTTCCTAAGTAGAATACTTTGCATTTGTCCTTATTGAATTTCATCCTGTTTACTTCAGAGCATTTCTCCAGTCTGTCCAGATCATTTTGAATTTTAATCCTACCCTCCAAAGCATTTGCAACCTCTCCCAGCTTGCTATCATCCGCAAGCTTTGTAAGTGTACTCTCTATGCCATTATCTAAATCATTGATGAAGATATTGAATAGAACCTGCCCCAGAACTGATCCCAGGGGGGACCTTCCTACTTGACTGTGAACCACTGATAACTACTCTCTGGGAACGGTTTTCTGACCAGTTATGCACCCACCTTATAGTAGCTGCATCTAAGTTGTATTTCTCTAGTTTGTTTATGAGAAAGTCATGCAAGCCACATTAAAATCAAGATATACCACATCTACCACTTCCCCCCATCCCCAAGGCTCGGCACCCTGTCAAAGCTATTAGCTTAGTTTGACACAATTTGTTCTTGATAAATCCATGCTGACTGTTATTTATTACCTTATTATCTTCTAGGTGTTTGCAAATTGATTGCTTGATTATTTGCTCCATTATCTTTCTGGGTATTGAAGTTAAGTTGACTGGTCTGTAATTCCCCAGGTTGTCCTTATTTTCCTTTGTGTTGATTGGCACTATATTTGCCCTTTTCCAGTCCTCTGGAATCTCTCCCGTCTTCCATGACTTTTCAAAGATAATCGCTAATAGCTCAGATATCTCCTCAGTCAGGTCCTTGAGTATTCTAGGATGTATTTCATCAGGCCCTGGTGACTTGAAGACATCTAACTGGTCTGAGTAATTTTTAACTTGTTCTTTCCCTATTTTAGCCTCTGATCCCACCTCGTTTTCACTGGTATTCACTATGTTAAATGTCCAATCTCTACTAACCTTTTCAGTGAAACCTGAAACAAAAAAGTCATTTAGCACTTCTGCCACTTCCACATTTTCTGTTATTGTCCCCCTCCCCCTCCATTGAGTAATAGGCATATCCTGTCCTTGGTCTTCCTCTTGCTTCTAATGTATTTGTCGAATGTTTTCTTGTTACCGTTTATATCTCTAGCTGCTTTAATCTTTTTTTGTGCCTTGGCCTTTCTAATTTTATCCCTGAAAACTTATGTTATTTGTTTGTATTCATCCTTTGTAATTTGATCTAGTTTCCACATTTTTAGGACTCTTTTTTGAGTTGCCATGCAACTCTGCAGATACACCTCTGAACTCTGGGTCTGCACTGACCAAGGACAGCAACTAGGAGTGGGGTGCAGAGAAGGGTTGGGCACCTTAAAGAGACTTTTGAGTTGCTGGACTTGAGAACCTGAGGGGAAAAGGACACTGCCCAACTTACTTGGGGATGGGTCTTTTGCTCATGGTTTATGTTGATGAATCCTGTTTGCGGTGTTTTCCCAAATTAACACCGAGTTACATTCCTCCTTTTATTAAAAGTTTATTTTCTACACTCAGACTCTGTGCTTTTGAGTGGGGAAGTAGTGCCTTTCAGAGGTGCCCAGGGGTGGTGCGTAATTTTCCCACCTTACTGGGTTCGAGCCGCTTCTGTGTTGTATTGATGGAAAGGAACCCTTAGATATTGAACCTGGCCCTAGCCGCGCTGGCTCTGCCTGGCAGAAGGGTTACATATAATTTAATTTAATCTAATCTAATCTATTTATCAGGTGGTAATATTTGTCCCATTAGAATTAATCAATTCATCTACCTTTATGGTGATAAATCTTTAATTATAAAGATTTCCTCTGTGATCACAGCCTCTACCAGCTTGGTAGCCACACGTGATATAAACCTTATCTTTTACTAAATATGTGCTCCCAGGAAGCTTTAACTTACCAGCACCACCTTTTCTCTTACACCTTTCTTATGATATGATGGCAATATTAATTAGTTCATGATTGTGATATCCTCAAAAATGTGATGACAGTCCAATAGGCTTCAACAAAAATGTTTAAAGCTCACTTAAAACACTGGATTGTTGTGTCTCTGCACACTTGTAGAGGTCAGGGCTGATCACATGACTCAGAAACATCCAGAAGTAGACTGCAGCAATTTCTGTATTTGTTTCTGAACCCATAT
Organism: Chelonia mydas; assembly: GCF_015237465.2. Classification (NCBI taxonomy): domain Eukaryota; kingdom Metazoa; phylum Chordata; order Testudines; family Cheloniidae; genus Chelonia; species Chelonia mydas. The sequence goes on along the minus strand of NC_057851.1, from coordinate 70,188,365 downwards.
AAGGACGTTTTCATTGTGATCAAGCGACCTAGCAGGTCACTCCCTGTTTACTCATCTAATAGCTGAGGCAGGATCAGACTGGAATTCATGGACTGAAGCAATAGGCATATTTGGACGTTGTGGAGAAAATGGAAGAGGAGAAAAGTTACTAATTTTTTTTACTAAAACAGCCTGGTGATAATGAACATGCTGTTTCAACAAAGAAAGCTGTAGAGGAAGTGGACCTGGATATCACCTGATGGGAAGATGAAGAACATCTCAGATGGAAATCAAGTGTGTTGTTGTGCAGATCTTTTGCAGCCAATATTGGATCAGATAACAAATTAGCACTTGCATCAATGAGATTGAGACTGACAGCAACCAAAAAAGTGCTGAGAATAAAGATCTATGAAGTGGACAAATTAAGAGAGTTCCCAAGCTCGTCTTTTCAAGGTGTTCTGCAGGTTTCTTTTGGGGACAAAGACCGAGAAGTCAGATATGGAGTGATCGGATGGTGAAAAGTGTTTGCCCATGGGTGATATGGTGTTTTTGTCTTTTATCCCACCTTGTGTTTAGCTCAGACACTCTGATTACCTTCCCCAGACCTGCTTGTCCTTTTGACCAACAGAAGTTGGTCTAATAAAAGATACTGTCTCACCTACTGAGACATTTTCTCAGTGTGCCCAGAATGTGGGTTACCTGGTAACCTCCCTGCCTCCAGCATGAGAGAATTTATATTGTGATAGCTGGAGGTCAGCTCCTGTACCGCACCAACCTTTCAACCACTCAAGCCTTCTTCTCAGTACTCTGCCAGTCATACTTTGCTTTGCAGGTTAACATTAGATGTATCCTAATCCCTGAGGACTCAAGAAGCATCCCCCTGTAGTGTCCAGTCCCTGTCACTCACAGTAATTACTACGTAAGCTATCCCCAAAGATACAGGGTACACACAGCTGGAAGTTTACAGTTCAGGATCAGGTCTTTTATAACAACATCACACTGTAATCTGTTTATGGAGAAAACAAATAGAAGTTCCTTAACAAAGAACAGAGATTCATAGATTCAAGTGAGTGGTTACAAATAGTTACAATATACAACAAAAGTAACATGGTCTCTCAAGACTAAAACTTAGCTTAACAGGCTACAATCTTTTATCTAAAACTGTCTCTCACCTAAGCTTTTCTGCAGAGCTTGTTGGTTTTTAGTTAAACCAGGATTCAGAACATCACAAACCACCCAAGTCTGCCAAGGGTGTTCCTCAGTGAATTGAATCAGCCCACCTGCTCGGGACCAGGAGTGTCCTGTCTGCTGCACAGAACGGGGTGGTGGGCTTGATGTTGGGGTGTCTCCCTCTCCCTTCCCATGTACCCGGTCTTCGCTGAGCTGGGGTGGCAGGACAGTGGGGAACCTGTCTGTGCTGCTGCCTCTGGGTCAGGAATGGGAGCTGCCAGCGGCTGCTGGTGTCTGAACAAGCCATCCGGCTCCTGATCCGGAATGCTTACTTAAAGAGACACCATGCTGACACAATCACATACACACTCCCCTCAACACACACACACACACTGTCTCACACACTCCCCTCAACACACTGTCTCTCATACACACACTCTGTCACACACTCTCCCAACACTTTCTTTCTCTCACACACACATACTCCCCCACAGACAGTCTCACAAATGCACACACACAGTCTATGTCACAAATCTGAAATGGCACCGTTGATAAGCCAGGAATGGCCTAAGGGTGCAGGATGTCCATGGGCTCTGCCAAGATGTAGCCCCCATTTGACAGTGCGAAGCCCGCTTTCATCTGCAGGCTGAGTGCCAGGCACCATGCGCTGCAGCAGCAGCACAGAAGTAAGGGTGGCAATACACTATATATCATGTCACCCTTACTTCTGAGCCACTGCTAATAGTGGTTTTGCCTTCAGAGTTGCGTGCCCTGCCTGCAGCCACTGCTCTCCAGCCACCCAGGCAGTGCTCTCCAGTGCCAGCACCTCTTTCTATTCAAATTAAGCACTGGGAGGAGGGAGCTGAGACCAGAATTGATGGGAGGGAGGCCAGGGGTGAAGGGGTGTGACCATAGGGGCTGGGGCACCAAAATACAAGTTTGCCCAGGGCCCCATTTTCCCTAAGGCTGGCCTTGCACCAGGGGGTTCTTTTTCCTCCTTCCACTGAGGACTCGCCATCTATAAACATTCTGACCACTACTTATAACTCCAAATATGCTGAACAGTTCTGTAGAAGGCCCTCAGAAAAACTGAGAAACCATCTTCTGCACCATACATATTCCAGAAGGGACCACCTCAGACAAGATAGCATCACATGGTCCCACACAATGGAAGAAAAAAAATCAGGAAATCTACCTGGAGATCATGTAGGAAATCCAAAACAACTGTAAATATAACAAAAACACTTGATGACATAGACCCAGAACCTGATGCCATGCTAATATGTGGAGAACTACAAGAATTTTTCACCAACTCCACCTCCAGGAATTCTTTCACAACAAAGATGACACCACCCACAACTACACATCCCCACCAACAGTCATAAGAAAAAATAATTATCTGACTAGACACACCACAGGAGATAAAAACACACACTAGATCATTACTTCTTTTTTTTCCTGAAGCAATCAAAGACTGAAATCCCCAATAAACATTAGTGAGAGGATAGCTATATAGTTCCTGAAATCCAGGCATCAGATGGTGAGCAAATCCACAGACATAGGCGGTGCCATCATAGTCCTTAATCATGAGAATTGCTTCAACAAGGCCAGCAGGCAACTCTGACACCACCTACTGTTAAAAACTCAAATAAGATCCAACACCACAATTCTCACAGGAACTTAAATATACAATCAAATCCTTCCCCAGTCAGCTCCAACAAAAACTCTACTGAATGATCCCCTATGAACCCACCCCAGGGACCTTCTGCATGCTTCCCCCGTTACACAAACAAGGGAACCTAGGCAGAACCATCATATCTGGCCAGGCCGCTCTTATTGTAGGAATATCAGGACTCATAGAAACCATCCTCAAACCACTCACTGCACAAATGGCCAGCTCTCCCGAAAATGCTACTGACTTCCTCCAGAAACTCTGCAATGTCAACAATCTCCCCCAGGACACCATCCTTGTCACCATGGATGTCACCTCCTTATGATAGGTGCTGGAATTAGGGGTGCTGGGACTGCTGCCGCACCCTCTGGCTTGAAGTGGTTTCCATCATATACAGTGTTTACAGTTTGGTTCAATGGCTTTCAGCACCTCCACTATACAAATTGTTCCAGTACCCCTGGTCCTTTTACATTAACATCTCTCACCATGAAAGCATTGCTGCAAATACCTGCAAGATAATGTACACCGCTTGAAAATCCACTCTAAACACATTGTCAAACTCATCTGTTTCATTCTCATCCACAACTTCATTTTTAACAACAAACACTTTGTCTAAGCCTGGGGACAGCTATGGGTACTAGGATGGCTCCCTAATATACCAACCTCCTCATTGGGCATCTAGAGGAAGAATTTCTGGAAAAGTGACCTATGAAACCAACTATATAACTGAGATACACTGATGATATTTTCATCCTTTGGACATACAACCTAAACTTCCTCGGATTTCTACCACAACTTCAACCATCATTCATCCATTAAAATTCTCTAGAGTACTCAAACACCAGCATCAAGTTCCTGGACACCACAATCAGCTTCAGTAATGGAACCCTACAAACAACTACATACAAGAAACTCATGGATTACCACACTTGCCTCCATGGATCCAGCAACCAAGACACACCAAGCACTCAGATACCACAGACTTCAAATAGATTTTTCTCTAAAGAGAAACTCCAGGTTATACACCTAAACACACTTAAAACCATCTTCACTCAACAAGGACACTACACAAGAGTGGATTGCATCATGGAACAGGCCACCCAAATACCTCAGAAGGACCTTCTTCAATACAGAAAAAAAACCCACTGACTGTACACCCCTAGCTGTCACCTAACACCCTACACTGGAACCCATATGGGGTATCATCAAACAATTACAATCCATACTCGATGGGGACCCCATCCTGAAATAAGTATTTCCTGAACTCCCTCTTCTGGCTTCCAAACAATCCCTCAACCTTGTTAAGCTCATCATCAGAAGCACGCTCCTCACAGACCATAACACACTAACTCAAAATGGCACCAGACCCTGCCAGAACAACGCGGATATATATCCAGTGCTATGATGATCAGTACAATCCACAACACATCTTTGAAGATCCACAAGTCCTACACATGCCTATCACAACATGTGGTACACCTCATCCAGTGTATCAAGTGCCCCAACAACAACTATGTGGGTGAAACCAGACAATCATTATGCTCTCAAATGAACTCACACAGAAAAATGATAAGACAAAGACAATGTATCATCCCTGGGCAAACACTTTTCACAAAGCAGTAACTCCATATCTGACCTCCCAGTGCTCATCTTCAAAGGAAATCTGCAAAACACCTCCCAAAAATCAGCTTGGGAACTTAAATTCATAACTCTGCTAAACACTAAAAACCATGGACTAAACAGAGACACTGGATTTATGGCTCATTACAAAAATTTGTAACATACCTTACTGCCTGTCAACTCTCAATTGCCTACTTTATTTTAAGTGGTTCCCTACAGCATGTGTGAACCTCTTATCCATAACAATCTGTCCCAATTTGTGTTTAACTCAGCCACTCTTCCCCAGATATGAAGAAGAGCTCCGTGAAGCTCAAAAGCTTGTCCCTTCCACCTACAGAAGTTGGTCCAATAAAAAAATAATATTACCCCTACCATGTCCCTCTAAAGATCTTGATAGAAAGATTAAAAAAGAAAAGTCTTTTGGAAGTGATAATGTAACTGCAGAGCTGCTGCAAGCAGCAGAAAAATACACAGCAAAGGTGATGCACAAGGTATTCAACAAGGTTTAGAAACAAGAGCAAGTGCTGAATGAATGGGGGAAAAGTGCTAATAGTATCAATCTATAAAAAAGGGGATTAGAGTGAGTGCAAGGAATCAGCTTATTGAGCATGCTGGGAAGAACATTCACCAAGACGTTGCAAAGGAGAATTAAAAGGTATGTGGAATCAGTGCTTGCAGAGGAACTAACCGTATTTAGACCAGGATGAAGTACAATAGAACAGTTATTTGAGATAGTTTTTCAATATCTCTCATCTAGAACTCAACCTAATCTGCCACAACAACTTTATAGACGTCAAACAGGCTTTTAATAGCACTTGACAGAAAGGGTTGTGGCAATTCTTGAGAGTTTATGGCATCCCCACGAAATTGAGCAAGCTGATAGTTGAGAATACATGAGAAATGTTATGCTGATATTACTGTACAGGTCAGAATGTTGGCGTATGATGAAAGCCGATGAATAAATGAACTGTCTGAGGGGGGAATACTGAAAGTTTCAAGATTGTAACACAAAAAAAATGAAGTGATAAGAAAACAGACAGGTCAAGAAATAACACTGTTACAGATACCAAGAAAGGATACCATGCATGGTGATGCGGAGTGCAAGGAGCTAGACATAGAGGAATACCGAGGATGCATTGTATAGACACGGTGAAGAGTGACATAGAACACAAAGCTTTAGAGATGAATGAAGCCGTGAAGCAGGTACAAGATAGAAAATGGTGGAAAGATTTCATTTGGCCCCATTGTCACTGCTGAGAAGAAGCAGCTGAGCCAATCAGGTTTGAAGGGGGAAAATGTTATAAGTATATCTTCTTAAGATAGCCCTGTGGCATCAGTGGATGATCAAAGCAAGAGAAAGATGTGTCTGCTGTGAGGGCTGGGTTTACTGACAACATCAAGAAGTGTTTTGTAAAGAAGGAGAGCGCTGACATTTATATGAAGATTTGAAGAATCCCGGTGATGTATACTACATACTATTGCCACATTATATTTTTTTCCTCTCTGTAAAAAAAAGGGTTTTTTTTTATCCTCAGGGTAATTAAGGTGTGTGAGTTAATCTGAGGTAAGAACACAGTGAGGACAATGTATTTTAGTTTTAGCAGTAAGGAAAAGGCCTGAGAAAATGTCTCTGAAACAAGATCAGAGGGCAATGTGCTCATATGTGTTTGCCAAAATACAGAAGTATAATGTTTGCGTTGAACACTTGTTGAGTGTTTACATGTAAATTAAGATATTCTTGTTTCTACATTTGTTACAATAATAAAATACCTTTTGTGTGTGTGTGTCCAAATTTAAAATAGGTATTTCATAATGGTAACAAATTGTGATGGATGGAGATTCTTGCACAATTTGGTAGCAAATTGTGACATGGCAGCAAAAATACCAAGTTACCAGTATCTGCTACTGCCAGCAAATTGTGCCTGGAGACATTTGTAGGACTACACCAGAACTCCTGGCCCAGCACATTGCAGTCTTTCCATTACCAATATCCCGATTGCACTTTCTGCATGTCCCACATTTGCTTGCAGAGCCTTCAGTAAGAAATAATCCCTTTGCTAAGATTAGCCAAGATATTTAAGGCTTGATCTATTCACCATGAGCTGTCTATGCACTGTGGGCTTGTTTCTCCTTTCATTTACCCTAGTGTAGATCAGGAGCTGATACCATTGAAGCTGATAGTTACCCCATATAAAAAGCATGTGAGAAGACAATGAAGATCTGTAATTCTCTGCTGTTCATACTCCTGCCCACCACAACACTGTACAGTCCATGGGGTTACTATAGTGCTACTTCTAGAGTACATCTCTCCTCCCCTTACTCCCTCCCTGCCAAGTCAACAAGAGTGATGGAAGGGTGCTAAGCCCAGTTGTCCTTAAGACTAATGCATTTTGTTTGACTCTTTCTCACTCACTGGAAAGGGGTGATTGGGGTGAGCTTCAGCCTTCAAATACTGGTGATGAGGCCTCTTCCGTAAGTTCTGTTTTATGGAGGGGGGCCCCCTCTTTGATCATCTAAGCAGGTTATTCTCAAATGAGGTCTTTCCTTATTCATAACAGCTGTTATCCAGACGCTGCATATTCCTTTAAATATCTTCCTGAATGTCATTCACCCAGAAAAGAATCTATCCAATGGTGGACTAGAGCCTGTGACTTAAATCTATGACCAATTTAATATGCTAAAAAGAAGAATGTGGCATCTGCAGGGTTGTGCATTATATTCTACACTGCAGTTGCATATTCCAAGGTTAGTTTTTTCTTCAATTTTTCAAGAAATTTGAGAAATATTTTATGATGAAAGAAATGATCTTTACTCTTTCTCATCTAGATCACTTGAGCTACCTGGAAATGTCTCACATATTCCAAAATAAATGCAGTGGAGAGTAGGTAAATACCCATCTTAACTACTATGCACTCACACAATGTTCTGTCGAATGCAGGATTAGAATTACATTATATACATACATTTGCAGGGTTGATGGGCAGCCAAAAGGTAAATGTTAAGGCCTTAATGTGGATTATTAAATATTAACAGAGTAGAACTCAAATACTTACACCTGTGTTTTTGTATAGGATATTACTGAAAAATGAGGGCTAGTTTAAGCCAGGTCTCAATCTTTTTAAGTAACATTGTTACTCCTCAGTGGCAGTACGCCCCACAGTGACACATTTTGGAAGAAAGGAATTTTGTATCTACGGAGTAACAAAAATGTGATAAGTCATTAGGTTTCATGTATCTCTCATTCACCAGTATTTCAGGTGTCTCTCTTGTGCAAAGTGGAGAAAAGATGCTATTGATGTAGCAGACAACTGCCATTTTGTCATAATGAGATTAGTTACAGAATCAGAGAAAAAATTACACAAATAATAATAATAAAATTGAAAGCTGAGAACAAACAGTGGTTGATGTACAACAAATTTGGCCTGATATTAATTCTCCTTTAGTTGCATAACATGGCTTTCCCAATAGAACAACACTTTTTCTTCCCATTTCCATCATTAAATGGCAACTATAATGTGTTGGATTCCTGTGGTGCAGTTTGCATTTTGTAAGAACCTTGTCAATAGCCTCAGACACTGAAAAGATATGTTACATACAGTGGCTGAAATCCTAGCTCCATTGAAATCAATATCAAAACTCCCATTGACTTCAGTGGAGCCAAGATTTCACTCAGTAGCTTAAGACTAAGAATAACATACATATTTGGGCATTTAACAGTGCAGTCATAAGCAAGATAAACAAGTAAATTCAACAGCATTTGTGGTTCTCTTTGAATTCTGAGAAAATTGATAGGCAAAATTGTTGCAGGATGTTTTCTTCGGCATCTGAGAATGCTGATGGGAACATAATTCACAACAATGCCTGGTATTCAATGCTATTTCCTGCTGAATGTCTGAATGTTTTCATTAATGGGAATATATAGCAAGTGATTCAGGGATGTAAGGCTTTAATAAGAAATGAGTTTGAATGGGAATCGGCTGGAAACAAAAGCTGAAAATGTTAAAACTTGAGATCCATGATTGCTTCATAGTCATGTAAGTTTTTACATTAAAGATAAAAGTACATTATGATTCTATTTTCTTGTAATGTATAGAATGCATAGGTTAAATTTTCACAGGCTCTATACAGCGTGGGAAACCTGTGACTCAAACTCATGCAGTTTATATGAAAATATATTCTTTCCATACAAAAAGCTTCTTATTGGGGAAGAAAACCTGACTTCCCAAATCTTCAGCCACTGAACATGCTTCATTTTAAGCATTTGAGTAGTTCAGCTGAAGCCAATAGGACTATTCACATGCTTCACTTTAATCATGCATATACATGTTTACAGGATCTTGACCTTAGTGGCTGCAAGTCAGAGTCAGTGTGTGTGTGTGTGTGGCGGGGGGAGGGGGGCGTGGAAGGCTATACATCCTTAAAGATGTGACTTTAGGAGCAACAAAAAAGTAGAAGTTGAAACAAAAGTAAATAGTCAGGTACATAAAATGATTGCCTCTAACCAGAGAAATATATTAGCAGTGTAAGCACAGTAAAAAAAATGAGGTAGTGAAAAAATTGCTAAAAAGATTAAACTTTTAAGCCAGGTTGAACAATACCTGTGCTATACCTAACCCCCTAAAACCAAACTCTCTACAGTTTAAAGGAATTGAACAATTGTGTGCCCTTAGAGTGCAATATGATTACAACTTTGACAATTTTGTTTGAAAAGTGTAACTTCCTATGTCTCTCATTTGTTATACCTTCTTTCCCTGCAGGGCTCCACTCCCTCTTTTCTTTCACGGTGTATTTTTTCCTACATTGTCTTCAGTGTCTCTGTGTTGACTTTTCCTTCTCCCTCCTTCCATCCCCTTATATCTCTCTCTTTGTCTGCATTGTGTTCTCTATCGCCTCCTCTTTTCTTTATATTATGATTGTAATAGCACCTAGAGTGTGTTAACTGCAGTAACAAACACAAAAGAAAACTGTCCATACCCTGAAGAAATTACAGTATAAAAATGCCTCTTCTTTCTTCCCCGCTTCCCCACAGTACTAAGAACAGCCATACTGCATTAGACCAGTGGTCCATCTAGCCCAGTATCCTGCCTCTGACAGTGGTCAGTGCCAGATGCCTCAGAGGGAATGGGCAGAACAGAGAAATTATCGAGTGATCCATCCCCTGTTGTCCAGTCTCAGCTTCTGGCAGTCAGAGGTTTAGGGACATCCAGAGCATGGGTTGCATACCTGTACATCTTTTTTGCATCTCAAGACTATCAGCCCCTCTTTTCTCTTTCCTACACTTATTACCATATTTCACACACAAGGTCTGGAAATTTTACCAGACAGCTAATGGCCAGAGACCATGAGGAAAGATGTGTGGTCCCCGGGTCAACAATCTAGTGAGAACCCAATGCCTTTTCACCCCTCCTGGTGCTAAAAGGGAGGGATTTGTTAAAAGGCAGTTGTGAACAAGGCTAATATTCTGGGTTGTATTAATGGAACCCGCATATGTAAAACATGGGAGGTAACTGTCCTGCTCTACTCAGCACTGGTGAGACCTCGGCTGAAGTACTGTGTCCAGTTCTGGGTGCCACGCTTTAGGAAAGAAGTAGACAAACTGGAGAGAGTCCAGAGGAGAGCAACAAACCTGATGAAAGGTTTAGTAAACCTGATCTATGAGGAAAGGTTTAAAAAAACTGGGCAAGTTTAGTCCTGAGCATGGAAGACTGAGGGGGGATCTGATAACAGTCTTCCAATAAGTTAAGGGCTGTTGTAAAGAGGACAATGATCAACTGTTTTCCTTGTCCCCTGAAGCCAGAACAAGAAGTCATTGGCTTAAGCTGCAGTAAGAAAAGTTTAGGTTAGTTATTAAGAAAAACTTTCTAACTATAAGAATAGTTAATATTGGAATAGGTTTGCAAAGGATGTTGCGGAATCCCTAGGTTTTAAGAACAGTCTAGACAAACGCCTGTCAGGAATATTTTGTGTTTACTTGGTCGTGCCTCAGCACAGTGTTCTGGACTAGATTGCCTCTCAAAGTCTCTTCCAGCCCTATAGTTCTATGATTTGGGATACCTTTCAGGATGCTGGCCCTGATCCTCCAGCTTTCATACTAGCCTCTGCCTGGTAGTTGTCTGGTAAAATTAAAAAATCCTTCTGACTGCAGAGAAGAAGCAGCATTTCCTGTCTGGTTCTTGCTCCCAACCCAGAGCCTCTGCTATTCTACTTCTCCTTGACTGCTGCTTTTGAGTCTTCCTTCCTAGTGGCTACTTCCAGGGCCTACTTCCCATATCTTTCCTGTGTAGCAGCAGAAGATAATTGACCATGGATTTACATAACGGCAGTGAAAACTAGCAAGATTGATTAGTTTTCATTCTGCTGCAACTTGGGAAAGCTTTGGGGGCACAGTAGAAGCCCTGGAACCATCTGTAGACTTTGAAAGACAGCGTTGCTTTGGTTTTTCAGTTGGTACATGTTTGGCAGATTGTTATGCAGTGGTAAAGACTAGACATATCCATTATTTAAAAATTGAAAGCTTAGGTTATGAAGAAGTTGAACGGTACTGAGCAAGTTAATCTTGCTACACTCTGTGGATGACTGGATTTTTTGAGCTCTGAATATAACCCAGCGCTATTGCAGGGCCATAGTCCCTTTTTTATTATGTAACTAATCCTGGGATTTATTGAGTGGTTCACCAAATAGAGGTATTTGATATGGATTTGTTCCAACTGTGCAGCAGCGTAACTACTGTACATATATACAAGTGATAGTAAAGTCAGTATGAAACTGACATCTACATTGTGGATTTCCAAAATCTGCCAGTATATCCCTATATAAGGGCCAGATATCAGATTTTGAACCAAAGTCCGGCATGCGTGGGGTGATGCTTTTCTTAGAAAAGAGTGCCTTTCATGGCTTGCCTATTGTCTGAACGTGTGTTGCGAAAGCCTCAAAAAGAGCATAGTCTAATAAAAGTGGGGTGTTACAGCCGTAATAAGTACAGTGGATTCACTTTAAAAGTTTCCTTTTAACTTTTCATGGTTAGGTAATACATTTATTGGTACGAACAGATATTCCCTACCCTGACACTGGGGAATATCACTAGTCTTATTAATATTTATCTCATGTTACATTATACGCTCTGCTTGGGCTTGGATGCATAATAGATGTATGTGAATGTTGCTGAGTTTGGAATGTTGCTGAGTTTACTGTGTGATTCTGAGGAATATGGTGTGTTGCTATACATGTTGGATGTGTGTGGAGCTTATTCACAGAAGGGCAATGAAAGCAGGGAGTGCGCTGCATGTGAGTTAACACATGTTAATAAAGGATACCATAACTGGACTGGACATATTCTTACTTTCAAGGATTTGTGTGGAGAGGTATTGCCCTTAATTATTATGAAGCAACCTTAATTATTTATAACACTTCTTTGTTAGTCGTAATAATATAGAATACTCTGGAACAAAGACATTTCCAGTCTCTGCTGGCAAGAAGAAGATTAAAGAGAAAAAATATATTTTGTTATCAAGACAGAATTTTCCCCAGGAGTATTTTTCAAGCTATGAATATAATTTAGTATCTGATATGAGTCCCATATCCTTTAGATTTTAAAAACCTCAAGTGTGCTATTTTGCAGATTAAATGAACTGTGATGGGACACTAATGTTTTCATCTACTGGCAGTGTAGATGATTCAGTATAGGTAGCCTCATGAACTGAAAATTCCTCCATATTGACAGATGAAGGAACAGTTCCTAGACAATTCTAGGGAAGAAATGTGTGATGATTCAAAGGTTTGAGAGTTTATATGCCAGGGTGATAGATGCTTTAAAAATTTTTGTGATAGATTGTGCTGATAAGAAGAAGAACCAAAGCAGCCAAAAGGTTTTAAAGAAACAAGAAACAAAAAACAGATTTGACCAGACGCTATAGCCATGTTGGTCCCAGGACCAAAACATTGTGCTCATAGACCAACACAGATACAACACTGCACACAACAATGGAAGATATTGAATGTTGCCATCTGAAATGGAAACTCCACGGAGAAAAAGGAAGGAAAAATTTAACAGGAACACCTGCTTCATGAGCAAGGCAAGAAACTAAACATCATCCCCAGAGGTCTCACCATCCGTAAGTCTCTGACCACTCTATATAGCTCCAGATATGCTAAATAGCTCTGCAGAAGGACTACAGAAAAACTGAAGAACCACTTACTGTGCCTCATTCCAACAGGAATCACCACAAACAAGAGGTCATTACATGCTCCTTATAGAAGTTGGTCAGATAAAAGATATTACCCACCCACCTTGTCTTTCTAAGATTTGCGAAGAGGCATTTAGTCTATGTGCACATTTTTAAGACATATCAATTTGGTTTTAAAGTGCTCCAATACTGGGTAATCATTTTCTAATTGATTTAGTATTAACATCCACAGAGAATTAAATTAGCTAAATGCTGTTTCATCACATGTCTAAGAGTCATCAACCATTTTCAATTACCACTCAAGCAACATACACAAACTTTTGCAAGATGTAATATTTTTTATTGACAATACAGGACAACACAACTTTAAAATGCAAACAGACATTTATAGAACTTCCTCACTATACATTAGAGAAGGGCAAGTCTGACTGGTTTGGGGGGTCATAAGATAGCACAAGGCTCCCAACACCAAACATCACAGTGTTCCTGATCTTGTTTCACAGTCATATAGGTAGGTATATAGGATAGAAGGATTTATTCTATTCTGTCAATAAGATCAGAAATGGAAATAGGACTACTAATTGCAGAGTTATACTGACCACTGGTCTTCAGAAGTGTAAGGTTCCAAGCGGCCACTTGCTTTGTTTGTGCCTAAGGTTGGCCCTGAGTAAGCATGTGTATAATCATGTAGAAGCATAGTATAATTAGATGTAAATTTGACTAGCTTCCTTGATTTGTGTGACATGAACTTTCCCCACTAAAACAACTATATAAATATTTTACACTTTATTTAATCAGTAAAGCTATGAATGTATCCATTATAAATTATTTGTCTCAGTACCTCAATAAACATTTATAACAGCAAGATTTATATTGGTAGGCCAAGTGCAGATATTGGCTCAGAGTAAGTCCATGGTCTACAATGGCTTAACCTATTGGAGATCCTGTTGCAGGGCCTTGTCACTGAAAGTTTGCCAGTAGGGAGGGGAATTGAGATGGCTGAAAAGCTCAATAACCTTCTTTCCTCAAAGAGGCCCCTGGACAGCCAATTCAGTCCCCAAAGTGAATGTGACTGACTGTGGAGGAACCAGGGCAGGGCAGGATGGGATGAGCTGAATCTGGCAGAGCATTCTCTGAAACACTGACTACAACTGAAATCTTCCCTCACCTAGCTGAAAATCCTGAAGGAAGACAATGAGGTTAGGCAGGTGGAACTGAGTATCAGATTTGACCTATGGACTCTTTAACAATAATGCTGATACCTGAGCCAACAAAGAGCCAGCTTAACTTTCAGATCCCAAGTTCAGTTTAGAAGGCTGGCAATTTAAAAAAAAGAGTTTTTTTTTTTTAAAGCTCTTAAGAGTCTAGCAGTAGTTTGGTAGCTGCTCAAAGCATCTCCATGTCCCTGTCCATCCTGGCTTCACCCCAGGTAACCTGGCTCCGACTCTCAACTCTGATTATTGACTTCCGCTCTGACCCTTGACTATGGCATCTGACCTCCGACTCCTGTGCCAGCTAGTGGGCCTGACTTCTGTTTACACCAGTAGGCCTGATCACCCACTTCCTGGTCTCTGACACTCGCTGGCTGATGTGTCAAGGGCTGAATACTATTACTAGTTGGACGCAAAAAATTAGACACATTTTTGAAAACTTTCCCCTTTTTTGAGTTTCTGTTATTTGAAAAACTTCAGCCAGCTTTAATCATGTTACTATCAGCAGGTACAGCAACAGAGATTGGAGTGAGCATTTCCATTAGAACCCCATCATTCTCAATTACATATCATAACTTTCTGACACTTTCGTCAGCATTTTTCATATCTAGCCTTGGTCAGCATAGAAGGTTGTTTTCTGGAGAGTTTCAGCAAACACCATTTACTGTTCGTAAAAGAATTTTTCCATTTGTTTTGTTGGAAAACTTGTTGACTATTTTTCCACTACTTTTCCAACAAAAAACAGAGAACATTTGTACTGCCTAGTTGTTTCAGGAAACACACTTCACATTTTTCCTCACAAGGGTGTTGTGAAGATTAGTTAGTGTTTGTACAGTGCTTTGAAGATGTATAGAGTTCTACAAATCCTAAGCATTATTATGATATGTGAAAGCTATATTAGAGAATCTTGTAGGACACAAGGGACAGATATTGTTTAATATATGACATTTGGGGAACATATATTATTTCTAATAGCAACTCCTGCAGTTTCCTATGTGATTTCCTGTTTGCTTGGATAACTGAAGATTCTCACATGATAGTACATCACTAGTTGTGTGTTAAATTAAGCCTCTTTCACCAGTTATAGAAATTGTTTTCTTTTTATTTAGAATTTCTCAATTAAAATGTGTAATGAATAGAAAAGGGTATACGATGCAAAGGTCAGATCAAGTGCTCAAGCCACTCAGAGCAAATTAATGCCCATCTCTGTTAATGATTTATTGTGCAGTTGAAACTCTTTAGGATTCTTTACAACAATGCTCTCTAAGTAAGTGTGTATGTTTAAACATGTTCTATATCAGGGATTGGCAACCTTTGGCCCGCAACCCACCTGGTTGACTGGGCTGGTTTGCGTCTGGAGGTTCGGCCGATCGCAGCTCCCACTGGCCGCATTTCACCGTTCCAGGCCAATGGGGGCTGCGGGAAGCAGTGGTCAGCACATCCCTCGGTCCATGCCACTTCCCACAGCCCCCATTGGCCTGGAGTGGTGAACTGCAGCCACTGGGAGCTGTGATCGGCCGAACCCGTGGACGCAGCAGGTAAACAAACCGGCCTGGCCCGCCAGGGGGCTTACCCTGGTGGGCTGCGTGCCATAGGTTGCCAATCCCTGTTCTATGTACTGTAGAGGTATATGGTGCCTCCTCCACAGCAAAATATTTAAAACAAAATTGAGTTTGTTTCAGAATCTACTACAAATACCAGTAAGTAGTTTAGGTCATACATTTGACCTCTTCTAAAATACTTAGTCTGGTGGACACTGGCCACTAATATGTAAATATCAATTTACATTTAGAGTAAAACTGTCAAAAGCACCGTAGGCATTCAGGAATCTAAGTTCCATTTTCAAAAGTAGCTCAGACACTCGGGGCCCAGCTTTTCAAAGGTATTTAGACACCAAGTGGGATTTTGACAAGTACCTAAGCATATTAGGAGCCCACTTTCATTTTGAAATGACCCCCACCCCCCCCAACAAAAAGCCTAAAAGCTAAAAATCGTCAAAATTTCTATCAGGGTGGTGTGGGGTTTGTTGTTGTTTGTTTATTTTATGGGCATGTAATGTCTTCGGGTATCAGTGCTGTGCTAAAAGCAACAGGAGGATTTTTCTTCCAGAGGATGGAGTGTCCTCCATTCTGGATCCTCCTCAAATTTACACTGAAAGAATAACTGCACTTTGATGTGAGTCTCCTAAAGTGTGGGACACCCCCAATATATAGACAGAGGTACTAGAAGTAGTACTTCCCCCATATATGAAAAAATATATTCAGTTGAAAAAAGGAGCTGAAATATTTTGAAAGGGCAATAAAGATATACTATAGATGAAGATCCCAAGACCCCTAATGCCCAACAGAAACAAAGCAAAATAAAATAAAATAAATCAATAAGCAAAGAACTAAACAGGAGGTAAAAGGTGAGTATCCTCCAGAAAACATACCGCAAATAATCAAGCATGGGTTTGAATCAGAATAACTTTTACTATTTAATATTTAAACAAAGGATTCATGTTTACATAATCGTATTCTTCTGGTTGTTAAATAAATAAAGCATGGCAGAAATTGATTTGTAATTTGGAACAGCCTGAGCACAAGTTGTGGTACTACCTGTGTCTCAAACAAAGTTCAGCTTCTCCCAGCAGAAAAATCACATTCTTTATCAATAGTTTTTATTTCAACTATACTTTAATTCATACATAAGACATGCCTCTCAGCATGCAAGTTTTGAGGGTGCTGCATTGTCCAAACCAGGTGGAACTTTACAAAAGAAATCTTGTGATGTGCTCTGATTTTAATTGCACAGTTCATGGCAAAATGCAATTGATCTCAATAGTGCCAAGGTTTCACCGAATGTCTTCCTTTGCAGCTGTTGCATTACCCATAAAAGGTATTGTAACATGGTTTTTTTCCAAGTGCTTTGTGTATGCTCTTATTTTCTTTTCAGTATCATTCTATTCCACTTGTTTAGCCTTTCCCAAGAGTATCTTAGGACCTTTCATATGCATGCTGTGTCATAATGAAGTAATAATGACTTGTTTAAACTCACCTAAGAAGTCTACATGACTCATACATCCTATTTCAAGTTGGATGAAAGGCAGGCTGCTTTTGTATCCCTTTGTATACCAGATGGCTGATGCAACTGTAGACTCTGCAAGAAAATACAAGTATATTTTCTTTTCCCATTTTTATATGCTTAGTCAATCAAATATAAAGGCTATGTGCCAGATGCAGCACCCAACCAAATTTTCTATTCACAGTGGAAAGTGCTACATTTACTTAATTACCCAGTTGACATGCTAAGCTAATGGGACTGGGGAGTCCAAGGAATTACCACTTACACATCTTTTCAGGAGAAATCTTCCCCCAAATTCTCAGTGCAATGTTGGCTTTTAAAAAAAACTTGCATGCCCGTTGCCCATCATTCTCCTTACAGGATTTTTGTTTATGTGGGAAGAGCTTCCAAAATGATCCACCAATAGTAGAAATTGAAATAGTTGAATATTAAATTAATAAAAACATAAAATCCCTACATAACCAGCAAATAATATGAAACAGTTAAGCCAGTCTACTCTTCGTAAGAATAAATTCCCTTTCCCAGAAGCAGTTCTACCTTCCTTGTACTCATAGGTACCTGTTGTTCATGATCTAGCTCAGGGATCTCAAACTCAAATCACCACAAGGGTCACATGAGGACTAGTACGTTGGCCCGAGGGCCGCATCATTGAAACATTTTCATACAAAGATACAAAAGCCCGTCCCTGGCCCCTCCCCCACTCCACCTCTTCCGTGAAGTCCTGCCCAGCCTCTTCCCACCCCTTCCCCGCCCCCATTCCAACCGCTTCCCCAAATCCCCGCCCTGGCCCCGCCTCTTCGCCTCCTCCTCTGAGCGTGCAGTGTCCCCGCTCCTCCTCCCTCCCTCCTGGAAAGTCCAAAGCACCTCCAAACAGCTGTTTGGCATTGGGAAGCACTGGGACGTAAGTGGAGAAGCAGGCACATGGCGCGCTGGGGTGGGGAGGAGGGGAGCTATGGTTGTTGTACCAATAAAATAAAAACCAGCAGGATCTTATTAAAGGGAAAAAGGCAAAACACCACATTTATTGTGAATACAGAAAGAATCATAGTAAGCAGTTAGTTACAGCTGTAACATTCCATTCAATCTCATCTTTATTCACACATTCATTCATACACACACACACACAGGTTCTGCAAGGTTGTTATCATAGTAAGCAGTTAGTTATAGCTATAACATTCCATTCAATCTCATATTTATTCACACATTCATTCACTCACACACACACACACACACACACACACACACACACACACACACACACACACACACAGGTTCTGCAAAGTTATCATAATTACCAGCCTTAGAGTTGCTCATGCCAAGCCACTGGCCAGGTGGCCTGGACATGAGGAGGGAGCAGGGCCTTGTCAGATGCTCATCTGATGCTCCTGGAAGTTGCTTTGCAGAATCAGACCCCAAAGTTCTCACTTTTTAGAGTCTATTTTTATAGGGATTTCTTCCTATGCCAGTCTATGGGAATTGCTGCATCATGCTGTTGCTGAATCAATCAGCAGATAGCACATTCCTGATGGCTCCAAGATGTTATCTTGTTCTCTGGTTCTCCCATTCTTGAGGCTGTTGGGTGGATTCCAGTCTGCCCTCCGGAGGTCCTCTGGTTATTTCCACTTGACGCCTTCTTCAGCCGATGGACACTGGATTCTTAGGCTGGCACCTCCCTGATCATTCAGTTATTATCCACACCAAGCATCCATCCACATACATCCTCTATCTCTATTTTAATCACAATTGTTAATACAACAAAAGGGCGGGGAGTCTCTGGGTGCTGTTTCTATTGTTAGAGTATTGCTTTGAGTCTCTGTGAATTGCTTTGAGAACAGACTCTGTCTTAGAATGTACTAACACAACTAGCAGCTTGCAAGTTTCACACACAGAGGGAGAGAAACAGTACCAAAAACCAAGAGACCTCTTAATTAGTAATACCCTGGAATTTAAACTATGGGGAATCAAACTCATTTGTGGTTTTAATACAGAACTTCTTTAATATGATCCAACATGGTGGGCCGCAGGAAATAACTCATGGGACCACGTGTTCGAGACCCCGATCTAGCTCTGTCCACTATGGTCTTTGGGTATTTTCTATTGTGTTTTAAACTATAGTAATTTAAATTGAAATTATGTGCTATTTAGAGCTTTATCTTGTCTTTTGGTGCTAAAAAAAAGACAAACAAGTAATATTTATCTATTTTTCCTATTATATTTAGGATCTTATAATATACCCAGCATTATGGTCTCTAAAGCATCTTCCAGAAATTGATTAAGCAAGATGATTAGTATATTATTTGTGATTCCATCTCCATTACTCTCCCTGTCTAGTTATGTTATGTTCCCCAAATGTGTCTGTTACTGTAAATTATTATGGTGATTTTGACAGCATGGACGTTGGTGAAATTTCACATTTGTATAACATAAACAACATTTGCAAAAAACAAACATACAAACCACACCTCTGGGCCTGTAAGAAAATAATAAAGATATTGCCAAGAACTAGTTGTACATCAGTGAAACTATGACAATCTCTCTTATAAATAAATATTGATTCTGTATTTGTAATATTCAAGTTGTTCATATGCCTTGATTAAAATTTAAGAGGAATATTTGAGTTCATGCCTGAGGATGGGGAAAATACCATCAAACAAAGTCACTGACTTATCTGAATCCCAGTTATCTCAGTTTTGGATAAACATGATTAAATCATCATCATGCTGCCCAGTATGGTTTTGGTGTACAGTTTCACCAGCCACTGAAGTACCTGGGGCCTAGTCGATGAAGAAATGCCAGGGTCACTCAGGGTATGTGTTACACTGAAATAAAACACCTGCAGCTGGCCCATGACAAACATGATTAAATCATCATCATGCTGCCCAGTATGGAAGTCTGACCAGGTGTCATAAAAATAAAGGGAAGGGTAAACCCCTTTGAAATCCCTCCTGGCCAGGGGAAAGCTCCTCTCACCTGTAAAGGGTTAAGAAGCTAAAGGTAACCTCACTGGCACCTGACCAAAATGACCAATGAGGAGACAAGATACTTTCAAAAGCTGGGAGGAGGGAGAGAAACAAAGGGTCTGTGTGTCTGTCTATATTCTGTCTTTGCCGGGGATAGACCAGGAATGGAGTCTTAGAACTTTTAGTAAGTAATCTAGCTAGGTACGTGTTAGATTATGATTTCTTTAAATGGCTGAGAAAAGAATTGTGCTGAATAGAATAACTATTTCTGTCTGTGTATCTTTTTTGTAACTTAAGGTTTTGCCTAGAGGGATTCTCTATGTTTTGAATCTAATTACCCTGTAAGGTATCTACCATCCTGATTTTACAGGGGGGATTTCTTATTTCTAATTACTTCTATTTTTATTAAAAGTCTTCTTGTAAGAAAACTGAATGCTTTTTCATTGTTCTCAGATCCAAGGGTTTGGGTCTGTGGTCACCTATGCAAATTGGTGAGGCTTTTTATCCAACATTTCCCAGGAAAAGGGGGGGTGCAAGTGTTGGGAGGATTGTTCATTGTTCTTAGGATCCAAGGGTCTGGGTCTGTAGTCACCTAGGCAAATTGGTGAGGCTTTTTACCAAACCTTGTCCAGAAAGTGGGGTGCAAGGTTTTGGGAAGTATTTTGGGGGGAAAGACGTGTCCAAACAGCTCTTCCCCAGTAACCAGTATTTGTTTGGTGGTGGTAGCGGCCAATCCAAGGACAAAGGGCGGAATATTTTGTACCTTGGGGAAGTTTTGACCTAAGCTGGTAAAGATAAGCTTAGGAGGATTTTCATGCAGGTCCCCACATCTGTACCCTAGAGTTCAGAGTGGGGGAGGAACCTTGACACCAGGAAAGCAGACTTTCTAAAGAAAAATAAAGCCACCTATGAACATGAGAGAAGGCATTCAAGTTAATTATTTTTGGGGAATCAGTTGTGAAGAAACAAAAGTATGGGTAAATGAATATGGACTATGGTTAATAAATTTGTTGAACTGCTCCCCGGTATATAACCAGGAAGGAGGGGAGGCAAACACTCTAACGTCTCTGATGGAAAATATCAAGAAGGGATTCATTTTAGTAAAATGACCTGACTAAGGCCTGGTTTCCATAGCGGTGGGGAGGGAGGAAGGGGGGGCATCGATCTAAGTTACGCAACTTCAGCTAAGTGAATAACGTAGCTGAAGTTGACGTACTTAGATCTAGTCACCGTGGTGTCTTCAGTGCGGTGACTGGACAGCTGACACACCCTCGTTGACTCCGCCTGCGCCTCTCGCTCCGGTGAAGTACTGGAGTTGACGGGTCGATTTATCACGTCTAGACTAGAAGCAATAATTCGACCCCTGCAGGATCGATTGCTGCCCGTCAATCCTGCGGGTAATGTAGACAAGCCCTGAGTTATGGGAAGAGAGACCACTGCAGGGCCAAAGCAGCTATCAGCAGGGGGGCACGAGATGGGAAAAGAGCGTGTATACTACACTTCAATAAGGGCCATTATATTTCCAGAGCACCAGTGAATGTCAGGAGTCCAGGACCAGTGTCCACTGATCCTGGACAGATGGTGCATAAAAGACAAGGTGTCTCTGGATATTATGGGGACCTTAACCAATTTCATTGTCTCCACAGGGGCAATTTGAAGTTACATGCCAAATTCATACTCCCTTGGGTTGGCCTGGTGAGGTAGATAATGCCTGGTAACATTTCAAAATATCTGGTTATCTGCTTTTTTTCAATTTGCTAGGATTCGGGGATACCAGAAGCTGCAGATGTGTGAGAAAGTTCCCCAAGATTCCCAGAATGGAGTAAGAGTCCTAACAATGTTTCCACAGAGGAACCTGAAAGGTCATTAATTGGGAAGCATGTGTCAGCTCTGGTTCTCACAGCAGTGGGGGATAGACAGCTGTGCTCTCAGATAGAGGCCTCTTTGCATGTAGGATGAGACTCCAGCGTCAGGATGTGGAACAGGCCAGGCAGCCTTCTCCCAACTCACTTGATCACCTGCCACTCCCATGTAGCTGGAGGGAAGGGTGAGGCCCGTAAAGGGTGTTTCTTCCAATTCCTGTTCTGGGTAACTGTAACTGTCCAAAGGGACACCCAGTGCACCTCTAGTTCCCAGCTAGTTGCCAGCTCTGGATAGCCAACATGACCTAGACTTATAAGAAGCACAAGGGAAGAAGGCAGCATGCTGCATTTATTGAGAATACAACAGTTAGCATATGCTCTTCAGTCTCACACACACACCCCATGTACGCAGTCCTGCCAGCTGATGTTTATAATTACCAGTCCAGAGTCTGGATCAATCTATTGGCTAGCCAGATTGGTCGCAGAGTGGAGCAGGGCTCTGACGGTCATGAACCGATGCTCCTGGAGTGTGGCAAGATGAACCCAAAGTCCCATGGCCAAGCACCCTGTTCTTATAGTCTTTTTTCTCTGTTGAAGTCTATGGATTTTGCTGTGTCAGTTTGTGACCGGTTACTCCTTAAGTGGTGTATCTTTTGTCTTTAACATTCCAAAAACACCTCTGAGAGGGTCATCCTGTCCTGGTTTCAATTTACTCAATTGTCTTTAGGAGTGCCAGCTTTCACCTCAGAGTCATCAATTTGCCCTTCCTTCATTATGGATGCGCATTGATGATTCTCTGGTGTCGTTAAGTTTATTTACTCTTTCTTCCTTGACCATCTGGCTATAACAGTGGCCTTCACACCTTATCTTTTCCTGATGCATACATTCCTCATTCACACAGTCTTTTTACAGAGATCTTTAAGAATACAAACAGTGTCAGTTTATTTTGAATCTCCTAAACATAGACACAATACAAGATCCTGTCTCTTACTTACTAAACCTTAAAACAAAGAAATGTATATTTAACTAGAGTGCCTAATTTGTAATATATATAGGAAACTATAGTAGATATTATAACTTATCCTAAAACAAAAGGGTGACCATAATCAGTCATAAGGATTGTTCTGGTCTGTCCCTGCCTTAACATCAGTACAGACACTGGCAGTCTGTCAGATGCATTTCTACCAACGTCCCAGAGGGTCATTCCTTTCTGCTATTCAAAAAGGGTAGCTGGTAAAATGAAATCAAGACATACATTAGTACCTCTATTCTTATAGTACAGTTATAAAATCCTGCTCCTACAGAGAGACAGCACTGAGAGAAATTGGTGAGGGAGGCTAAAGCAAAAGCCAGGCAGAATGTGCACAGTGCCCAGACCCAAGTATTCCAACACTCTCCCAGAGTTCCTGGCCAGAATTTGTAGGAGGAAAGCACTGATTCAGAGATTCCAACAGACCCCAAAATGAGAATTAAAAGAATGGTAAAGTAGATTTTGTTTTTGAACTCAAGGATTCTTCTTGACATGACATGACAGTTGTTAGTCACATCACTTAGTGCATTACTGGAAAAAACTCTGATATTACGGTGATGAGTGTGGTATAAGAACCTGTATAGGCTAAAATGAGCTTGCTACTTCATTATCATATAGATTTAAAAGTGCAGAAAGTAATCAGGTTATAGTACACACTATCTGCTTCCTCTTTATATTGAAATCCATTAGTTAGCCTAAGGGAAAATGTAAGTCCTTTCTTTACTCAAGTCAGTGGACTAGAAAATCATTAGCAAGCTCTATTATAGAATATATTTTCTGCTGATAGGTATTGAAACTTCAAGGGACCTGGACTGCATTAAACCATTTGACTTTGCTTATGTCTTAAATATCTGTACTGTAACGGTAGAGTTGAACATTCCTTAGAACATTATAGTTACAACAGATCCATATTGGTATTCATAGGAGATTATGGACAATGGAATAATTGTATTTTGTTAATTTTTCAAATGGATAAAATGTAGATTGCTCTACTGTAATATATAGGGTAATGCAAAACATGCACTAAGCAAATAAGGAAATAACTTGCTTAAATTATGTATTTATTATTCCCTTTGTAACAAGCTAGTATTGGAATGCATGCACCTTTTATGATCTATTTAGGCATATGTGAAAAATGAAAGCTTATAATGGATTAAGACGACATTAAGTAAGCGAGATTCTGATATATCAGAGGTAAAATGGGGAATATATGTTTGAAGAGAGCAAGGTCTGTTTATTTATATTAAAGGCCCATGCACCTTTGCAGATTAATGAGTACGGAAAGGCTTAGCATCTCTATTATTGTTATAATATTCTCATTATCATTTTACTAAAATGAATCCCTTCTTGATATTTTCCATCAGAGACATTAGAGTGTTTGCCTCCCCTCATTCCTGGTTATATACTGGAGAACAGTTCAACAAAGTTATTAACCATAGTCCATATTCATTTACCCATATTTTGTTTCTTCACAACTGATTCTCCAAAAATAATTAACTTGAATGCTTTCTCTCATGTTCATAGGTGGCTTTATTTTTCTTTAGAAAGTCTGCTTTCCTGGTCAGATTTCCATACTGGGCAGCATGATGATGATTTAATCATTTTTGTCATGGGCCAACTGCAGATGTTTTGTTCCAGTGTAACACATACCCTGAGTGACCCTGGCATTTCTTCATCGACTAGGCCCCAGGTACTCCAATGGCTGGTGAAACTGTACACCAAAACCATGGACTCCAGATGCATCCAAAAAGCCGGTGGGAGGCAATAGTCATTGCTATACTCAAAGCAAGCAAGGAACTTGGGAAGCTATCGGCCAATATCACTCCTGTTCACAACCCTATGGGCAGGTGGCATAGATGTGCATTCGGTGCAAGGAGCTCCTGGCCCTCAGAGACCATGTACGGGCTTTGGAGACCAGAGTGGCTGAACTGGAGGAGCTGAGGGAGACAGAGGAGGTACATAGATGAGACTTTCCAGGACACAGTAGAATGGTCCTACCCCTGGTCTGACAGCCTGTGTGCTGTTGAGGAGGATGCAAGTCCCAGGGAAGGAGAGCATCTAACTGGAGCAGAGGGAAATAATCCCATAGTTGGGACCCTCCTTTCAGATGGTGTTGTGGTATCCCCTCAAACTGACGATACCCCTCTGGGGGAGGGAACTCCAGCTATTAGAAAGAGACAGGTATTAGTAATGTGCGATTCGATCATTAGAAACATAGATAGCTGGGTTTATGATGACCGGTAGAACCACATGGTGACTTACCTTCCTCATGTGAGGGTTGTGGATCTCTCGAGACATCTAGATAGACTTATGTGTAGTGCTGGGGAAGAGCCGGTGGTTGTGGTATCTGTAAGTACCAATGACATAGGGAAGGATAGGAGAGAGGTACTGGAGGCCAAATTTAGGCTGCTAGGTAAGAGATTGAAGTCCAGGACCTCCATGGTACCATTCTCTGAGATGCTCCCAGTTCCACGCGCAGGGCCAGTTAGACAGGCGGAACTGCAGAGTCTCAATGCGTGGATGAGATGATGGTGTAGGGAGGAGGGGTTAAGATTTATTAGGAACTGGGGAAACTTTTGGGAAAGGGGGAGCCTATACAGGAAGGATGGGCTCCACCTAAACCAGAATGGAACCAGATTGCTGGCACTTAACATTAAAAAAGTTGTAGAGCAGTTTTTAAACGAAGGGCTGGGGGAAAGCTAACACGTACGGAGGAGCACATGGTTCGGACATCCCTTAGGGGAGAATCTATTAATAGAGAATCTCTATGTCCTAGTGAGGATGAGAGGATGGAAAATGATAAAATACAGGCAGGGTTTGATCAGAAACAGTGAAATAAAAAAGAGTCCACTTCAATTACATTGTATAATTTCAGACAGCTAAAAGGAGACAAGTTTTTAAAGTGCTTATATACTAATTGTAGAAGTCTAAATAATAAGATGGGTGAACTAGAGTGCCTCGTATTAAATGAGGATATTGATATAATAGGCATCACAGAAACTTGGTGGAATGAGGATAATCAATGGGATACAGTAATACCAGGGTACAAAATATATCAGAAGGACAGAACAGGTCGTGCTAGTGGCATTATATGTGAAAGAAAGCGTAGAATCAAATGAAGTAAAAATCGTAAATGAATCAAACTGTACCATAGAATCTCTATGGCTAGAAATTCCATGCTCTAATAATAAGAATATAGTGGTAGGGATATATTACCGACCACCTGACCAGGATGGTAATAGTGACTATGAAATGCTCGGGAGATTAGGAAGACTATTAAAATAAAAAAACTCAATAATAATAATGGGGGATTTCAATTATCCCCATATTGACTGGGTTCATGTCACCTCAGGATGGGATGCTCTTATTTTCTTTGGCACCTTAAATGACTGCTTCTTGGAGCAGCTGGTCCTGGAACCCACCAGAGGAGAGGCAATTCTTGATTTAGTCCTAAATGGAGCACAGGATCTGGTTCAATAGGTGAATATAGCTGGACCACTTGGTAATATGTAGTGACCATAATATCATTAAATTTAATATCCTTGTGGCAGGAAAAATACCACAGTGGCCCAACACTGTAGCATTTCATTTCAGAAAGGGGAACTACACAAAAATGAGGAGGTTAGTTAAAGAGAAATTAAAGGGTACAGTGACAAAAATGAAATCTCTGCAAGCTGTGTGGAAACTTTTTAAAGACACCATAATAGAGGCTCAACTTAAATGTATACCCCAAATTAAAAAAAAAACATAGTAAGAGAACAAAAAAAGAACCATCGTGGCTGAACAACAAAGTAAAAGAGGCTGTGAGAGGCAAAAAGCCATCCTTTAAAAAGTGGAAGTTAAATCCTAATGAGGAAAATAGAAAGGAGCATAAACACTGGCAAATGAAGTGTAAAAATACAATTAGGAAGGCCAAAAAAGAATTTGAGGAACAGTTAGCCAAAGACTCAAAAAGTAATAATTTTTTTTATGTGCATCAGAAGCAGGAAGCCTGCTAAACAACCAGTGGGGCCACTGCACGATTGAGGTGCTAAAGGAGCACTCAAGAACGATAAGGCCATTGAGAAGAAACTAAATGAATTCTTTGCATCGGTCTTCATGGCTGAGGATGTGAGGGAGATTCCCAAACCTGAGCCATTCTTTTTAGGTGACAGATCTGAGGAACAGCGCCAGATTGAGGTATAGTTAGAGGAGGTTTTGGAAAAAATTGATTAATTAAACAGCAATAAGTCACCAGAACCAGATGGTATTCACCCAAGAGTTCTGAAGGAACTCAAATGTGAAATTTCAGAACTACTAACTGTAGTTCTATCTGTACTATCATATAAATCAGCTTCTGTACCAGATGACTGGAGGATAGCTAAATGGAGGACGCCAGTTTTTAAAAAGGGTTCTAGAGGTGATCCCGGCAATTACAGCCTGTAAGCCTGACTTCAGTACCGGGCAAACTGGTTGAAACTATAATAAAGAACAACATTATCAGACATATAGATGAACATAATTTGTTGAGGAAGAGTCAGCATGGTTTTTGTAAAGGGAAATCATGCGTCACCAATCTACTAGAATTCTTTGAGGGGTGACAACAAGCATGTGGACCAAGGGGATCCAGTGTATATAGTATACTTAGATTTTCAAAAAGCTTTTGACAAGGTCCCTCACAAAATGCTCTTACGCAAAGTAAGCTGCCACGAGATAAGAGGGAAGGTGCTCTCATGAATTGGTAACTGGTTAAAAGATAGGAAACAAAGGGTAGGTGTAAATGGTCAGTTTTCAGAACAGAGAGAGGTAAATAGTGATGTCCCCCAGGGGTCTGTTCTGGGACCAGTCCTATTCAACATATTCATAAATGATCTGGAAAAAGGGATAAACAGTGAGGTGGCAAAATTTGCAGATGATACAAAATTACTAAAGATAGTCATGACCCAGGCAGACTGCAAAAGGATCTCTCAAAACTGGGTGACTGGCCAACAAAATGGCAGATGAAATTTAACGTTGATAAATGCAAAGTAATGCACATTGGAAAGTATAATCCCAACTATACATATAAAATGAAGGAGTCTAAATTAACTGTTACCACTCAAGAAAGAGATCTTGGAGTCATTGTGGAGAGTTCTCTGAAAACATCCACTCAGTGTGCAGTGGCAGTCAAAAAAGCGAACAGAATGCTGGGAATAATTAAGAAAGGGATAGATAATAGGACAGAAAATATTATGTTGCCTCTCTATAAATCCATGGTATACCCACATCTTGAATACTGTACGCAGATGTGGTTGCCCCATCTCAAAAAAGATATATTGGAATTGGAAAAGGTTCAGAAAAGGGCAACAAAAATGATTAGGGGTACGGAATGGCTTCTGTATGAGGAGAGATTAATAAAACTTGAACTTTTCAGCTTGGAAAAGAGATGGCTAAGAGGAGACATGATTGAGGTCTATAAAATCATGACTGGTGTAGAGAAAGTAGATAAGGAAGTGTTTACTACTGCTCATAACTCAAGAACTAGGGGTCACGAAATGAAATGAATAGGCAGCAGGTTTAAAACAAATAAAAGGAAGTATTTCTTCACACAACACACAGCCAAACTGTGGAGCTTGCCAGAGGATGTTGTGAAGGCCAAGACCATAACAGGGTTCAAAAAAGAACTAGATAAATTCATGGAGGATAGGTCTATCAATGGCTATTAACCAGGATGGGCAGGAATGATGTCCCTAGCCTCTGTTTGCTAGAAGCTGGGAATGAGCGACAGGGGATGGATCACTTGATGATTACCTGTTCTGTTCATTCCTTCTGGGACACCTGGCACTGGCCACTGTTAGAAGACAGGATACTGGGCTAGATGGACCTTTGGTCTGACCCAGTAGGGCCATTCTAATGTTCTTATATTCTAACCTACAAACTCCTAGAACATGTTATCCAGAGAATCAGCACTCTTGTCGAGTCAGCGATCCCCAGAATAAGCAGGATTCCAGCCAAAACACAGCTACTGTGACCAAGTTTTGGCACGTGTAACACACATCAAGGCCAGATTCCAGAGGAAATCTAAGTTGGGTGTAGCCTTTGTAGACCTATCATCGGTCTACGATATGGTCTGAATTAAAAGCCTGATGCTGAAGCTTGCAAGGATCATCCCCTGCCTCAAAACACTATGCCTGCTATGGTTAATGCTAAGCAATAGGGGGCTATATGTTCACTTGGGTGACAAAGTCAGTTCTCCCCAGTTCAACAATGGACTGCCACAAGGCTTGGTACTCGCACTGACACTCTTCAGTGTCTACATGGGTGACATGCCACCAACAAAAGTCATGGAAATTTGCATATGTGGATAACCGTGCCCTTGCAACGCAAGCACCCACCTTCAGCAACATAGAGCCCACCTTTAATGGGGACCTAAACAGCATAGAGGAATATTTCCAGAAATGGACGCTCAAGCCAAATCCCCACAAAACAACAGTCACCACATTCCATCTTGATAACAGGAACGCTAAGCACACCTTGAAAGTGACCTTCTGTGGCAACACTGTCAACGTGATCCCACTCCAACCTATCTCACAGTGAAGCTGGATCGCACGCTAACCTTATACAACCATCTGAAGAAGGTAGCTGCCAAGACAAAGACCAGGGTCAACCTGGTCCAGAAACTGGCAACCGCAAGCTAAGGAGCATCAGCATCAGTGTTACAGAT
The DNA here is from genome assembly GCF_015237465.2 of Chelonia mydas. Taxonomy (NCBI): domain Eukaryota; kingdom Metazoa; phylum Chordata; order Testudines; family Cheloniidae; genus Chelonia; species Chelonia mydas. The sequence continues at coordinate 70,158,933 of NC_057851.1, read as the reverse complement.
ATTAACTATGATCCTTATGTAGCCGAGTACTATGCACTGGTATGGAACAGAAGTAACCACACTCGACTTGTTGATGTCCAACTGAACACAGCAATGAGGGGTACAACTGGTGATTAGCAGCTTTAATGAGAGCCTTAACTCCAGGTGCCCTCTCTCCCACAGTGCTGGGAAGGACCAGGTCCCGGGCTGCTGACACTGCTCTGCCAGGGCTCAACCCTGCACACAGGTTAGGGAGCATGAGCAGTCCCAATGATACGTGGCCAGACAGCGGGTTTGGGGAAGGCAACAGCTCCATCCTGTGCTAACTGCCCACACAGTCACTTATGGCACAGATCTGCACAGCATCTACTAGCACATTTCATGTATGCTCCATCACATAGCCCCCTTGTGCACCCCTACCCTCCTAGAACCTATGCTGATGCAAATGTATCCTCTTCTCCCCTAACCCCTGCACTCCCTTTCTGCACCCCTTCTCCTCCAACCCCTTCTGTGCTCCCTTCTCCACTAACTCCCCTGTGCCCCTTCACCCCTAATGCCTGCACTCTCTTGTGGCCCTAGCCCCGTGCCCCTGCCCTCCCCATGCTTCCCAGGCACTTGGCCAGCCTCCTCCTACCTCCAGCAGCCACATGTAACTTCCCAGGAACCAGCTGTGCAGCCTATCCTCCTTCTGCCCTTCCCACCAGACACTGCCCAGCACCATGATCAGCTCCCACACCATGAAGCTGGAAAAGGGATACAGCATCTGGCAGGGTGAGCCCAGTATGCTGTACCAAGGAGCTAGCCTGCAGGGCCACCATTTAGGGAGAGTGAGGAAGGGCACCCCTACCACAATCTGAAATGACACCCCTGCTCCACTGTGGTATGAAACTATGGGGGGGGGGGCAGGTGCCCCTTGCCCTCCCTGAATGGAACCCCTTTCTATAAACACCTTGAAAAAGTCCAGTTTTAAGAGGATGGGCACTCTGTTTTCTGAAAATCAGGCCCCTGTCAGGTATCTCAAGTTGAATGCCCAGAACCACTTCTCATTCTGAAAACCTTGGTTTATGAGAGTAATCAGGAAATAATCATATGCCTGAATTTTACTTCCGGTTTGTTTGTGTGTACAGTAAAAATAGCAGATATATTTAACTAGCCACAAAATAACTGTTTCAGATTTGCAGTCTAATGCCATTGACACCAGCTTCAGTAGGCCATGCATCCTTTTCTCCTACAGACATCTGTACTTCTACACTATCTCCTACATATGCAATATCCTTCTGACCTGGTCTGCAAAGCTACTACCCTTTCCCTTTCCTCATCCAAGTCCCTCTGTAAGACCCACTTCTTCTGGAAAGCATACAAGAAGTTACCCAATTAAAAATGTAATTCATTTTATTAAACTGCATCCCATCATGCTATTCATTAAGTAATGGAATTATCTTATTGGTATTACCCATTTCCTCCCCCTAACTCTCTCCTTACTCCCTTGTGATCCCTTGTTACATCATAGCTAATTAGTTTGTAAGCTCCTCAGGGCAGGAAATATATTTTTGCTGTTTTGTGCAGCACTTCATACAATGAGATGTTTTAAGAAATGGTTATTGCTATTATGGATACACTGGCCAAAGATAAATCACACTCTGCCAATAATCTAATGACAAAAAAAGTGTTAGTGACTGTTATAATGAAGTGCTTGTTCTTTTGCTAGCTCAGTTGAAGACTTCCTCTTCTGTTGGCAATAAATCAGTTGCCAAGTTTGCCCATAGGCTTGAGCACAACAATAACTGCATGGAGTTCATCCCCATTTCGTCACATAAAACTGTCTGCATCATGAAGGCAGATCTAATTAATTTGAAGATACCGTTTTAACTGCATAATTAAGAAAATTGCTATGCTCAGCCGGCATTTTCCCAACTACTGACGCTGCTCAGTGGACTATATAACGCACACAGATATTTGAAGAAACTGCTGCACCCTGATATTATGCCTTCCTCTCAGTGATCTTGCTTTGCAGCTGCAAATTCCAGTTTAAGATCCCAAAACAAGACCCTAGTTTTAGGGAAAGCATTCTGTAGGTAGAACAGCTCTTCATCAACTTCATCTGTTGAAGAGTGGCTAATATAATAGCAAACACTGGATAATGCTCTCTTACATCAACAAATATACATAGAGAGAGACAGCATAATAGAGGAACCATATAATAGAAAGTGGTATCAGGTTTCCCATCCCAACAGCTTAGTTCAATATCACTGCCTTGGGGGACAGTGTATGGTCCAGTCAGGAACTGTGTTGTGTATCTCAATATTTTTTGACCCAATGACCTATCCATTTTTCTTTCAAGAAAATTTTAGAAAAAGGCAGATTAATTTATTTCAAATTTAAATGTTACCAAAGCTAGTAAAGGTACATACTATCACCTGTCAGAATTTCAGCCTAGATGCGTGGAGGTACAGTACTTAACTGGACTCACTCTGTGTAAAACCATTGGCAGTGGTAGTTCAATCACCAAAGTTCATCCAACATGAAGGCATGCCACCACTGTAGGTCTCAAAGAGAGATATTTTTAAAAGTCTCAGAGAGATATCACACCACAAAATGTACCTGGATCTCCAAGGAACATTAACCCACTATCGGTGTCCCATATTCTCCTCTCCTGGAGCAAAAGCCTAGTCATAGCCCAATCCTTTCCTTTTAAAGGCTTGCTTACTTAATGAACCCCAACTGCTAACCTTTTCCTCCAGGCCTGATAACTTGGTACACTCCCTTTGGGGCAGGTGATTCTTCATATAAAAGGAATCTTATTAACCCTTTTCACTCCTTGCTGGAAACAAGGTAAGTACATCTCTTTCATGGGACCCAAGTAGTAAAGAATCTCCACCTTTTGCACTGCACTGAGACATTTCTAAATGTGAAAATGTTGTACTGTAAAAAGTAACTTTCAAAATGTCATTGTTGGGTTCCATGCTTTTTGTCCCTTACTAATTCCATATCAGATTTACACAGTGTAAACTTAAGAGCTGCTTACTCTTCCCACCAATCTGGCAGTGTAGTCAATCGGGCAGCCAACTGTGCCTATTAGGTTGCCTGGAGACTAGCTCTGCTGCAGGCCCTGATTCCTGATAGCAAATGTATAGCCATAGGACTTCTTCTCTGCCATATATGCACATTTGAAGTGGAAGATAAGAAAGTGAAGGTTGGTCCCCCTCCCTCCTTCTGCCTCTCTAGGAGAGTGACTCTTTCCCCACACTCTTTAATCCTACTCCTATTCCTCCAGAGTTTAGGATGCCTACAGGAAAGAGGCTTCCCCCACCCCTTCTTCCTATAGAGCTCCTGATCTTCCTCTCCTGCTGAGGCTCTTGTTTGTAAACAGAACTGGATTATCACATAGGCATGATGGGTTTCACAAGAGGGATTTAGGCATCTAAATCCAACATTTAGGTGCCACTGCCATTTAGAGCTGCTGCCTAACCTTGTAGGTATCTGAAGTCCCCAGACTCTTACGTTTCCATGTTAAAGTCCTCAGCACACCTAAATTTTGGCAGCTGGGCACATAAACCTTGACACTAGGCATTTCCCCACCTATCTTGCCTTTAGAGCCTCTCTGAATCCCCACAGAGGGTGGGTAGAGCAGAGCTAGTGCTAGTACTGCCCCCCCTCCAACAACTTTTACCTGTGATCAGAACACTCACGTGGGATGCGTGAGACTCAGGGTCATATTCCCCTTCTGCCTGTGTGAACTTGGGTCTTCTTCCTCCCAAGAAGTTGCTCCTACCACTTGGCTCTGTAGTTTTCTACATCAGGCCTTTCACAGTCTCTCCAGTTGAAGCTGTTCTGCTGTGTATAAATCCTTAAATATTCATTGAACTGGCACAAAAGTGACTCTACAGGGCCCTTACCTGGAAGGTGGGAGACCCAGGTTCCAGTCCTCCTGCTCCAATGAACAGACTCTTGAAAACATCAACAAAATGTAACCAATACGCTGACATCTACTTGAGTTTGAGGAATGAAGAGTTCAAGCCTGGCAAGAAAAGAATGGTGGTGTGTTCCCCACCAGCTCAGATAATGGCTTGTGTGGGGGTGATCCCTGCCACCCTAAGGTGGGACAGCATCACAGTGTGGAGGTGAAGCCATAGACCAGTCCAATTTGGAGTGTGGTAAAACGCACCATGTTACCTTCATCTGGTCCTATTTGTAATAACAGCTTTGAAACATCACTCTCCATCTGTGATCAGCTCACAAAATGTGACGCAGAGTCTAGGTTTGCTTAGTAGGGATGAGGGAGGCAATCCTATGATGAACTCCTATTTTAGGTGCTTATTGTTACTATAAAAAATACCTGAAAAATAAATTATTAAATTTGTAAGACTGTATTACTGCTTACTGTACTTATCTGTAGAGAGACTTGCCACTTCATGTTCTTATCTAACCTATCATGTAATGTTGCTGTCAACTGTTAATTAGTTGCTTTGTTTACTTCAGAAGTAGCTGCTTTTCAGTGGAGGATGATATGAACATTAAATATTGTAAGATCTTTCAGAGTGAAAACTGCTGTGCATTCTCTGTGCAATGATTTTATTAACCTTCTTCACAAGTAAGAGTGAAATGAAACATTAGGCATTTAATTGCATGAGAGACCATCTCTTTCCTGTATTCAGCTAACAGAGTTCCTTGATTGCCTGAACACTCTTAGGTATAGTACAATTGCAGTAACGAGATAACATTGCAAAATAAGTTATTTGGATGACAGTCCGGAATCAAAATTTCGGTTTCATGATCTAGATCAAGGATCGGCAACCTTTGTCATGCGGCCCATCAGGGAAATCCGCTGGCAGGCCAGGATGGTTTGTTTACCTGCAGCATCTGCAGGTTTGGCTAATCACAGCTCCCACTGGCCGCGGTTCACCGTTTCAGATCAATGGGGTCTGCGGAAAGTGGTGGCCAGCACACCCCTAAGCCCGCACCACTTCCTGCAACCCCATTGGCCTGGAACAGCGAACCTCGGCCACTGGGATCTGCGATCGGCTGAACCTACGGACGCTGCAGGTAAACAAACCATTCTGGCCCGCCAGCGGATTTCCCTGATGGGCCGCATGTCAAAGGTTGCCGATCCCTGATCTAGATGCATTGATTATTTTTTTAAATGCTTGTTGCATTTACTATGATAAATCAGATTGGCTGAGAAATCAGGAAGATGGATACATTTTGTATCTTGTCCATTCAATCAAACTGTTCATTTGATAGGCCATTTATCTAATATAAATATAATTTATTCCCATATTTCAATCTAATGTTATGCTTTTATTTACATTATATTCATTCATTCATTAAAAATCCAGTTCTTATCTTGTCAGCACAGGTCTGGGTATCAACATCTTCACTTTTACAACGTCCTAGCTCCTTCAACAGCATCTTAAATTTTACCAACTCTCCAAATGACGTTTTGAAATCTATTTATAGAATCAGTTTAAGGCTGTGTACAGTATAACTTTGAAGGCTTTTCATTCATGGATCATGTTAATTTCATTTTTGATATTTATGCCTGAGAAATTTTATAATTCTATGGCTGTCATTTAGAAATGAGTGCTGGCAAGGTGGTAGCAGGATATATGAAAGATTCAGATCTCCAGGGTATTTCTTTTTGTAGCAAAATAAGAAAGAAGCTTGGCTGTCTTCTACATATTTCTCAAAAGTTTGAAATGTTTCTGCATAAGCGTTTTAGCATGAAATATAAATGAAATAACTTGCAGATTTCCTTTAGGAACAGATTGCTGCCATACCCCATAGTAGTGGTGGACAACCATTTATTGGGGATTGTGCTGTATTAACAAGTGTTGAATATTAAAGGCTCTTAAAGCAGTGAGTATCATGACTTTAAAGCTTTTCAAGGGTAACATGTCAGTTGTTAATGCAGACTAAAATAATCCTACTATAAATGCAAAACATAAGACTATGTTTACAGGGCACAAAAAGGCTTTCTAAACGCAAATTACCATTGCAGATGAGCACAACATGGTGATCATAAATGCACTGTAGCAAGTTTGATTTTTTGACACGAAATAGAAAAAATACAAGGCTTTAATTTGTACAATTAAAGCTCAGTTATATACAGTATTTTGTGTTTAACCGAGCAAATATATAGAACAACACAAAGAAACCATGTAGAGCCACTCCATTAAAGCCATGATGAGATTGCGGCATTAAAGCCTCATCTCTCCTTTCCCCTAACCCGCATTCCCTTCAAAGCACGTGATCATGTGCACATGGAGAATACCACAGAAAACCTTTATAAAAATGTTGAATAATTTGCTGGGGTTTGATCTAGTATTTTAAATATAACTGGAAAAATAATAAATTATATACAGCATGCATTGGTGCTGGGAAGGTGGCTTTAACTTTCTAAACTCTCCTTTAAAAGTTGTAATGAGAATATAAAATATCAAAGCATGAATTTACTCTTTGCAATAACTGTCATAAAGATTATAGTGAATGTCATAAGTCTGATAAATCACTGCTAGAGTCCCAATTGCTTGATCTCGCTTCACTGATATATGTTGAAAGCAAAGCATTAACATAACCTTTAGCCTATTTGACTTGGTTCAGTGCCATGATTTTAACACATTGTCCCTCATCATAATGGTGTGGTTTGACAGATGAGGAAAAATGGAAAAACAGCTCTAAGCCCAAAATATTCTTCATGTTTTGAATAAAATCACTGTGACTAATATATTTAGGCTAAAATCCTCATACTTGGCTGCCTAAAGCTAAGTTCCAAAAGTTATACTGAGGCAGCTAAATAAAAGTGACTTGCTTTTCAGGAGTGCTCAACATTTCAAATCCCATAAAAGTTAACAGAAGCTACTCAGAGCCTTCAAAATTCTGGACCCTTTTTAAAGTTATCGAAATATGGAACTTAATTTTAGATAATTAGGTTTGGAAATGTTGCCCTTGTATCTTATTCACCAGTTTTCGTCCACAAATATGAAAGCAGTTTACAAAGGAGGCTAAGTATCGTTGCTCCAGTTGCAAATGTGGGAAAACAGAGGCACAAAGAGCTAAAGTGACTTACCCAAGATTACAAAGCAGACTAGTAGTACAGCCAGGCAGAGAACCGAGGACTCCTGATTCCTAGTCTAGTGTACTACTCATTGGACTGCACTGCCTCCCACCCTTAAATATATATGGGAAGTTATTTACATACATTAAAAGGTTTTTTTTATTGTATTTTTCACTGATGCCTTTTATTGCTTGAACCTTGGAGGTGGTAGTATTCAGTGGTGTTTTCTGACATGTCTGCATTTTGTTTGATAAGTCAGATGATGCTGGGAGCAGGGAGACAGTGAATTTTTGCTTGACATACAAAGGTGTTATGTACTGCCAATGAGTTAGTGGCATGACTTACAGTAAATCATACAAACATCTTTCTTTACATGCCAAGGTTTAAAGCAAAACCAGAATTTAGGGTCCATCACTTACACTAAAGCTTAACATCTAACTAATGTTACTTGAAAACTTGACAACTGACAAATGTTCAGGCTTTCTGAAGGCACTGGCCTGGAAGGATTTCTGGCAGAGATGAAGGCTTATATATTATGACTTGCTTCTCAGGTTGTGCAACAAATATTATGTTTTTTAAAAAATAAAGCCCTGTCATATTCACAAAACAACAAGAAGCACTGGAGTCATTTCGGGAAGGGGGAATTCATAGTATTAGAAATTACAAGTATGTGATGGTGCCTGAACTTTGTGTTTATAGTAAGTCTCCTAAGTCTTTCCCCAAGATCTGCAATAGAACACAAAACCAAATGTTAGGTTTCAGAGTAGCAGCCGTGTTAGTCTGTATTCGCAAAAAGAAAAGGAGGACTTGTGGCACCTTAGAGACTAACCAATTTATTTGAGCATAAGCTTTCGTGAGCTACAGCTAAGTGAGCTACAGCTTATGCTCAAATAAATTGGTTAGTCTCTAAGGTGCCACTAGTACTCCTTTTCTTTTTGCGAAAACCAAATGTTGCAGAGATTAAACAATCTTGATATTAGAAAACTTACAGATACTGTAGTGATATCATTTTTCTTACAGCTGCATTCTACTAGGGTTGAACCCCAAATTGGACACCAAAAGTCCAATTACCTGAGTAACTGTCCGCAATTGGCTTCTGATCTGCCACTGGGAGGGTGGGATGAGCAGCTGCGGCTGGAACTGGAGGAGCACTCAGGAACTGCCCAGCTCTGGCAGAGGGAGTTATCAGCGGCTGGCACTTGCGGGGAGGGATCCTGAAGCGCGTCGCATTTGAGGAGTGGGGCCAGTGGCCAGGCTCACTGCCTGGCCCCCCTTCTCAGCCTCCTTTGTTCCCCAACCCTGGGGTGCTGCCCCCATCCTGTCCCAGTCACCCCTAGATATAATTTTTCAGATTCCCCCATCATGTATGACTGACCAAATGACACTTCTTCTCTGTAACAGCAATAGCTTTTTAGATCAAACTACCCACTTACGATTTGAGCCATATTTTTTCTATATTTTAAATTATTGTAATTCATCAATTTGGGTTGTATTATTTTTGTCTTTGTAACTGTTAGTGGGCTAGATCTTTAGTCCTAACTCATCAATTTAACATGAAATTTTGTCTGAATGATGACTGCTCACTAACTCTAACACAGAGCAAATTATTCTTAAAGTTTTCAGTGGAAAAAACTTTGGAGGTAGGGAACCCAGTATGCAAACGGAATTGCATAAACTTTCTCATCACTGTGAGAATGCAATAATCAACAGTAGGATAAGGGGAAACATCTTAAGACATAATATTGCTATATATACTGTGTATGTAGCTATATAATTGTCTATGGTTCTGTGGCTTGGCTTGGGGACTTGTTTTTGCCTAAATGTTATTTACTCTCTTACTATGGTGTAAATCTGTATTCATGGTAGGACACTTTTGTATCCTAATTGGACAGGATGGTGTGTAGTTAACAGAGATTAATTCAGGAGCCCTGCCTCATTCACTGAGCATTGAGGGAGCAGAGGTCCACTCGCTAAACACTAAGGATAAATATAAAGGATAGGGATTGTGTTGTCTCATATGTTCATACAGTACCTAACACTATGGTATCCCGATCTGGAATAGAGCCTCTGAGTGTTGTTGCAATGTAAGTAACTAACTGATAGCAATACAACAGCTGTCTTACTCACTGAGGGCCTGAGCCAAAGCCCACTGAAGGCAAAAGAAAGGCTTTGGAGTAGGTCCTGAATAGGTCAGTGGTCCTGTGGGGGGAAAATAGCATGTGATTAGGAACTGTATCAAAATGCATGTGCACCAGGCAACAAAGGTAATTTTTCATAGAAACATAGAACATTTGGACATTTTCTGACTGAGTGACCTTTGTAACCATAACTTTGTTTTCGTACGAAAATATTTAGTGCTGATAATGAGGATGCACAATAATTGTGGGAGAGGGGATTACAATCCCACCCAAGCTATTGTCCTTTTAAGCAAATAAGTATTTAACATATAATACAAATATTTGTGTAGCCATCAATGTTTTCTTCAATTATATGTGTGCATATTGATGTTGAAGTGTCTACTAGTGGGAGGGAGAATTACTACTAGGTTTTATGCCATATATAGTATTGCTATAGCGTGCACGCATTTCTGTCTCCTGGACAGCATATTTCTTCCTTAAATACTTCCTGACATAAAAGCACTGTTCTTGGACAGCAAACCCTGCACACATGTAGGCTCATTCTGATGTCACTAGCAAAAGTACTCCTAGGGGACAAGTTTATTTTTTCCCCATGACGTGGGTTTTCAGGGAAAATTTGTCATCACAGAGGAAGCCTTGTCTATAGTATTGTTGATAAACTTTACTGCACAACTTCTGACAGGATATAGTTTCTTAAGAAGCAAGGATGTGTGATGGACATGTCCAAAATATCAACTGCAACCTTTGAACTCTAAATTTTAAATTATTCTGCCGGATTGGGAATTAGTCTTAATTTGTTTTTCTAAAGAAAGCAGCAACTCTGGATGGAGAAGTGTTTACACTGCTGTAATATAAAATATAACAAAAATTTCTGAAAAAAAGGGAAAAGAGCTCCTTTGTAGCTCTTCAAGCCACAGCAATTTGAATGACTGCAAGATTAGCAGACTGAAGTAGGTCATTTTGAGGCTGAAAACTTTGTTTCAGCCCACATGTTGGAGCATAGGATGGGCGGAATGGGGGGTGCGGGGGATTGCCAGTTATTTTTATTCATTGAAATAAATGTAAATGATTTTAAATACCTATCATTAAATATACAATGATCATTAAAAAAGGCTTCTTCATATAGGGGATTCTCTGAAACTGACTTGGGGCTCTGAGAATCTTCTTCCCCTCTCCTGCTGCAATCCCTAAGGAAGGAGGAATGGAGGCATGGTTTGATAGGCAAGACAACAGAGTGACTTGATTAATCTTTTGCTAAATATAAGATTTGTCTTTCTCTCATTATATACACTTCATGGCTCATAGACTCCATCTGCCTTTTCCACTGACTGGTTTTATGCAGTTGATTGCTGTATCTAATTTACTGATTAATGGAAGATTTTAAACTATATCTAGCTACATTTGATGAATAAAACCTTTATTTTGCATATAATTGTATGGAGATACAATATGTTTCACATATACACTGTAGCAAACTCCTGTTTTGCTCTATAACACAAAGTCTTTCCCTGCAAGATTCAGAATATCTGAGGTCTGCAGAGTTAAGGACAACAGGAAGGAGTTTTTTAAAAATATATTAGGAACAAAAATAATCCTGACAATGATATTGGTCCATTACCAGATGGAACTGGTAGAATTATCAGCAATAATGCAGAAAAGACAGAAGTGTTCAATAAATACCTCTGTTCTGTATTTGGGGAAAAAACAGATAATGCAGCCTCATCATCTCTTTCCATTCCACTGGTATCTCCGGAGGATATTAAACAGCATCTACTAAAGTTGGACATTTTAAAATCAGCAGGTCCAGATAACTTGCATACAAGAGATTTATAAAAGCTGGCTGAGGAGCTTGCTGGACCATTAATGTTGATTTTCAATAAGACTGGGAGCACTGGGGAAGTTCCAGAAGACTGAAAGAAAGCTAATGTTGTGCCAATTTTTAAAAGGGGTAAATGGGAGGACCCAGGTAATTATAGGCTTGTAAGCTTGACATCGATCCCAGGCAAGATAATGGGGCAGCTGATATGGGACTCAATTAATAAAGAACTAGAGGATGGTAATGTAATTAATGCAAATCAATATGGGCTTATGGAAAATAGATCCTGTCAAACTAACTTGACATCTTTTTTGGGGGAGACTACTAGTTTGGTTGATAAAGATAATAGTGTTGACATACTATCCTTAGACTTCTGTAAGATATTGGATTTGGTACTGCACCACCTTTAGATTAAAAAACTAGAACTATATAAAGTGAACAAGGCAAACATTAAATGGATTAAAAACTGGCAAACTGATAGGTCTCAAAATGTAACTGTAAACAGGGAATTGTCATCGAGCAGGTCTTTTTCCAGTGAGGTTCCCCAGGGATCGGTTCTGGCTCTGTGCTATTTAACATCTTGATCAATGACTTAGAAGAAGACATAAAATCACCATTGACAAAGTTTGCAAATGACACAAATATTGTGGGAGGAGTAAATAATGAAGAGGACAGATCACTGATTCAGAGCAATCTAGATCACTTGGAGAACTGGGAGCAAGCGAACAATATTCATTTAAAAATATCTAAACGTAAATGTATACATCTGGAAACAAAAAATGTAGGTCATCCTAACAAGATGGGGGACTCTATCCTGGGAAGCAGTGATTCTGAAAAAGATTTGGGCATCATGCTGGATAATCAGCTGAACATGCGCTCCCAGTGTGACGCTGTGGCCAAAAGAGATAATACGATCCTGGTATGCATAAACAAGGGAATCTCAAGTAGGTGTAGAGTTATTTTACCTCTGTATTTGGCACTGGTGTGACTTGCTGCTGGATTACTATACCCAGTTCTGCTGTTCACAATTCAAGAAGGATGTTGATAAATTTGAGAGGGTTCAGAGAAGAGCCACGAGACTGAGTAAAGCATTAGAAAACGTGCTTTATAGTGATAGACTCAAGGAGCACAACCTATTTAGCTTAACAAAGAGAAGGTTAAGGGGTGGCTTGATTACACACTATAAGTATCAACATGGGGAAAAATATTTAATAATGGGCTCTTCAGTCTAGCAGAGAAAGGTATAACAGGATCCAATGGCTGAAGTTGAAGCTAGACATATTCAGACTGGAAATAAGGTGTACATTTTTAATGGTCAGAGTAATCAACTCTTGGAACAATTTATCAAGATTCGTGGTGGATTCTCTATCACACACAATTTTAAAATCAAGATTGGATGTTTTGTAAAAGCTATGCTCTAGTAATTATTTTGGGGAAGTCCAATGGCCTGTGATTTACAGGAGGTCAGAATAGATGATCACAGCTGTCCTTTCTGGCCGTAGAATCTATGAATCTGCATTTGAAGGTAATGGGAGTTGAGGGACTTTATGGGCCCAGAATTAGCAAGGTAGCTTGCTTAATGGAAGTATTTCAATTTCCTTCCAGATCTGAAGAAAAGGGACAGCAGAGTGGCATGAAGCAGGTACTGACAGTGGCAAAAAAGCTGCCGATATGTTTACTTTCTTTAATTAATGCAGCAAGAACTGCCAACTGATGATTTAGAAATAATTAGTTTTGAAAGTGGCTTAATCACTATTTTGACGACCAATAATTGAAAGGAGAGGCTCCAAAAGGGAAAATTGAAAATTGCACTGATGTCGGATACTTTTTATTTCAACTCCTAAGCTATACAAATGAATCACTGCTGGAATTATTATTGAATATGTAAATCATCCTATCTGCTGCAATATCTTGCTATCTTCTGTACTTTAAATAATTGTACTTAAAATATTATTTACAAACTCTTCTAATTAGCACCCTGAAAAAGTGGGGTAAATCAAATTAATTTCTAAAAAATTATGACTGTCCGAGACTGGATCAACTGAAGTAATGTCCCGTACTAACATGTAGCACTCTTTAAAAGGAAGAAAGATCTGAATTATGAGAGGGAGAGGAGATTCAGTTATGACTCACAATGCTTCTGAGATAGGTAAGTAGATAGATAGTAGCCCTATTTTACTAAGGCAGAGAGATGCAGTGATTTGCCTAAGGTAACATAGCAAGTCAGTGTCAGAAATAGGATTACAGTGCTTCATAGGTTGGGCAAATTATAAGCCCGGTCCACCTAGCCCCCTGAAACCAAGCTGCTCAAAACTGAATATAGGTTTAGGCTATATTAATGTTTGCTCTTCACTTTTCTTCATTGTAGAGCTCTCTCCCTTGGTTGCGTTGGTGGAACTATGCTTATGAGAGAGCGGTGAGAGGGCTGGAGGCAGTGGAGAGGCATAGGGATCTTCAGAGCCTCATTCAAATGGCTCTGGTTTCTGGCAGATTTCTTGAGTTCCGTGGCCCAGGTCCATAAGGGAACTTTGGTGCCAAAACACCAGATTTAGGTGTCTGAATCCCAGTTTTAGGAATACTGTGATCCATAAAACCCCTGGTTGTCTGCTCCCTAGCCCTGCAAGAAACTAAACTGCCTCAGCACCTAAATTTGGTTGGAAAAATTCTCTTAGCACCTAGTTTCTGCCTCTGGGCATGAGCACTGCTGCCTCTCTTTCGATGTCTGGTTGCCTATCTCCTGCCTAAGCCCCTGTGCAATCCTCAGACCAAGGGAAGATAGGTATTCTCTTGCCTGTAGGGCCCCATCTGGTAGGTGTGCTCAGAGGCTGCCTAACTCCACACAAAATGGTCAGGGAGAGGAGGTATACTCCTGCATAACCTTTAGCTCAGTGGTTAGAGTAGTCACCCAGGATGTGGCAGTCCCTGCTTCAATTTCCACCTCTGAAGCAGAGAAGGGATTTAAACAGGGGTTCCCCACCTTTCAGGTGAGTGCACTAGCCACTGGAATATGCGATATTCTGAAGTTGGGTGCCTTCAATATCTTATTGAAACTGTTCTACTTTAAATGTGAATTGTTCCAGAGTAAGAGCCACTGTATCGTCCAGTGGTTAGGGCATTCATCTGAGTCCTTCTTCAAATCCCTCTCCTCATCAAGCAGAGGGGAAAAGTGAATTGGAGTCTCCACATCCTGAGTGAGTCCCTAACCACTGAGCCATATAAGGGAGGCTACCTCTTATGTAGCCATTTTGAGTGGAGCTAGGCAGGTGTTTAAACCATTCGCACAAGAAACAGCTTTGGTACTTAAGCCACCTGATTCCAGGAGAGGGACTTTCTCCAGTCTAGACACAGTGGTAGGCCCTGCAGGTCTGAAATCTGGGTCTTGGAAGGGTAGGTGGTTCCTAGGAGTCATCACATTCCAATCCTCCACCCAGCAGCTCACAGACAGTAGCTGGAACTGGTAGGGCACAAGCCCCTTCCTGTACACTTTGGTTGGGAGAACTCTAAGTGTCCTGATTGAGCTGCAGCCCCTATTTAAGCCAGAGGAGGAAACAAAAAATTATCTGTATATCTGGATTTCACCCTGCCATGGATTGCTGGTCTGGTGTTTACCTGTTCCTGCCTTCTGATCTTGACCTGGTATCCTGACTCTTGGTAACCACCTCCTGGTTCCTGCCCTCTGTTGCCTGAACCTGATGTGGTGTTTAGATGCTGCTTATAATTATTAGAACTGGGAGCACTGGCTGTCGGGAATCTGAAAGGACAGGAAACAGGAAGGAGGATGGAGGGAAGTTGAGGAGGCAGAGTGAGAGCTACCAAGGGTGCAGCGGCTTGGTAAAGAGGTTTCCACTTTAAAAATAAAGTCCTGTTGAAGTTTGTTAGTACCTTGCCTGGTTGCTACAACACCTGATCTTCTGGTATCCTGACTTGACCTGACTCTTGGTAGCAGACTCTTGATTCCTGCCCTCTCGTTTGTCTCTTGATTCTGGTCTGTCCCAATCGCATTAGAAAACAATGAAGCTGCTGGATAGTGGGCTGCTTCAGTAATAGTTTTTAGAAGAGCTGGCCTGATTTCACTTCTAAATGGAGGAAAAAATCATCAGCAGAAACTATACTTCTTACAGGGAGATGCTTCAAGTCATGGAGAGGTCTTGCCTGGTTGTTGCTGCACTACTGTGGGCTGATAAATCCTCCAGCCTACAAATATAGAATATTCACTTGTACTTAGTCAGAAGAGTGCAGGAACAGAACAAATGCTGCTGCTGCTGGCATTCCTCATATTTTGTAATGATACAGTATACATGTACTTTCCATTTCTGGCAATTGAAATTGCTTTAGCAGCAGGCTGGGAAGGGACATCTATGAGGCCATCCTTCCAGCAGTTTGATGGTTTTAGAGGCAAGTGTGGTTTCAGCTGGAACCTTGAGATATGGATTAAATAATGTTGCTTGTACACCCTCTCCTCTCTCCTTTTAAATATTTCACTCTCTTAGAGTCTGCATGCTGAAGGCAGCATATAACCTACTGATAAGTCTCTTGTTGGAGTTAATGCAGTAGTTTGTTTTGAGTTTGCACTTTTATTTCCTCAGACATAATATACAGACTGCACACATTGTATGGTAGATGAGATGTATTGCACCTAGATTAAGTTTGAATAATAAATACTGGCCTCTTAGGTCAATTTTCAAATAGTTGGAGGGCAATAAAAAGAACTGGGAACAATAATAACTTATGGAACACTACATGCATACAATTATAAAACATAATCCCTGAACCAAAGATCTCTGAATCTAATGCTAACATTTTCAGAAATCACTCTGATTTTTTGGGTGCACAGTTTAAGACACCTTGAATTTGAATTTCATATGTGTTGAGCCACTGCTGCTATTTCAGGGGTAGTTGTGCGCAATCAGAGCCTCTGAAAATTAGGGCCAAGGTGTCTTATATTGAGGACTCAAATAGAGGCGCCAAAAAGTAGTGGTCATTTTGGAAAATTTTAATCTAAATGAATAGTATTCCAGCAGGGGATAGTGAGACTTTTTCCTGCCCTAACTGGGAGAATAAAAACTTTATTTTCACTGCATTTTAACAATAATGTTATCAAAATAATCTCAACATTACAAAACTTTCTTTAGATCAATACGTAAACACTACAATTGCTTAGATCTGTAGCATTACCAACTCCTGTATATTACCACTTTTCTATAAACAAGCAAATCTAACAACAGGGATAAACAAAAATTACTAACCAGGATTTATTTCATGTTGAAGATGGTTTCTTAATTTCTTGGTCCTTTCTGGGAAGAGGACAATTGTGCAGTCACTGTAATAACAGTTTTTGAATATTTAACAGGTATAGCAAAATCTCTGAGATCAGGCAACACTGGTTACTACAATTTTCACTCTGAAATTATGACTATTTCTAGAACTTTCTTATTTGTTAACTTCCAGAGTACAGAACTTGAAAATTTAATTATGATGACTATGAAAACCAATATTACCAGGAACAACTAAGAGCAACTTAATGATACAAATCATTCTAGTGGAAACAAAATGAAAGTATACAGAAATTCTTTGCTGTTTCCTGTTACAACTCCAAAATGCTAAATATTTATTGCACTAGTAAAGTCTCAGCTTAGTTCATATTCCAAAATCGGTAGCTTTTGTCCCTATATTTTATTCTTAGTGCAGCCAGATATGAGATGGGGATCAGAGTCTGGAAAGAAACATATCTGTGTTCCTGTATAAACTTTATCTTTTCATTTTCTAGTTGCAACATGCATTTTATCCCTCAAGTCAGACACCATGAATAAGATAGCTTTGTTTAGTATCTCATTGCCAACTGGAGCTCTCCTTGGAAGTCTATAGACTCCCTCCACACAAACTGGGTGGTCTTCTGTGTTCATTGTGAGAGCCATAGGTATTAGTTAATTTAAAAAAAAATGACTGCGTCCTTATCCTCCAGGTTTTCGGGACTGCTAGCAGCCTCACATTTTGCCATACATGTATCCTTTTAGGTAATGGCTTTTGTTTTGTTTAATTGTTGCTGACAATAGCTCACTAGCTTGCTATTTTCCCTCCCTGAGCCTGAAACTTGGTCTCAATCCACATTGGTTCTCCAAACCAAGCAATTTAGTCTGGAGTCTTGAGTGCTATGCTAAATTATGCCAGGGTGTGCTGGGTGTTATCAGACATTGTTCTATTCATGGGTGCTGTGGCATACAAGCCTCTGACTTGGTGCTGTATGGTAGTATCTTCCCTCTTGCTTGGTGAGTTGTTGTAGAGAGGGCTTTCACCGTAGCACTCCTGTTATTAAGTGCACTACAGTCTTCACCTCTGAAAAGGTGGCTTTTAGGAATTTCATGTTAAGATGGCAGATGTGGTGTTCAGTGATCATTTAGTGCTTAAGTAGCTTCCAAGAGGTCTGGTTTCAACTGGCTGTGTATAAAAAGAGAATCACAGCACCCTGTAAAGATCTCTGTCTGGGAAGCTCAGCCCTTAAAGGCACAGTCCCCAATACCACATCATCCTTTCCACGCCAAAATTTAAGATTTAAAACTAATATTAATATAACAGTTATACATTCTTAAAACCTGCATAATAACTAAACTTGCTAACAATGTTCAGTTAGTCTTTGAAGTGCCCTGCACTGTCATTTGAACCCGCAGAGTGCCCTGGAGGTGAAACACCAGCGCTACTGCTGTCAGGAGTGGAAAATCTATTTGTTCTGGTTATTCTATGTCCTTGGCATCTGTTGTCTCAATCTGCTGTAGTTGCTGTTCCTCTGAGACTGTCTTGGGCAAAATAGCGGACTTAGTGCCCCCTTTCTCCTTCACTTCTGGTATTTGGAGGTTTCACCTATTTCTCTGCAATATGCGTCCAACTGGGATGACAACCTCATGGCAGCTGGGTAACCTCCTATGAAACTACTGCAATTACAGGGAAAGTCCTGCCCAGACCTGGGCTGCATGCTCAGTGCAGATGGAATCTGTGGGGAATTTAGCTGCTCAAATCTAACAAGCCTATCCTGAGGATGTTCGAGCTGTATTTTTTCCCCCAAAGGCTTAGAATTTGGCCAGCTTTGGAATGGATTTTCAGAGGGAGGGCAAAAGGCATATCCCTGACACAAAGATCACTCCCTGACAAATTTCAAGTCCCTGCTTCGCAATACGGAAGTACTGGAGCTTTTTCAAAGAAAAGATTACCAGAATTTTTTTATCACAGGCAAAACGAGGTATTTTTTCCTAGTCTTGTTCACAGAAATGGCTGACCCACTTTTGCTGAAATTTTCCAGAAGAATTCAGCCTGATATACACATCCAGCAAGGAAAATTTCAACCCCCAAAGTAAAATACTTGGCAATATTATAAGCAACTGAAAAGAGGGTCTTATGGGAAATGTGGGGCAACATTAATAGTTGATGGTGCCACTAGCCTCTTTTATAATCAATTCGAACAATAACTGTAGAAAAAAATCAAGTATCAGAGGGGTAGCCGTGTTAGTCTGTATCCACAAAAACAATGAGGAGTCCGGTGGCACCTTAAAGATTAACAGATTTATTTGGGCATAAGCTTTCGTGGATAAAAAACCCACTACTTCAGATGCATGGAGGTTTTTTACCCACAAGAGCTTATGCCCAAATAAATCTGTTAGTCTTTAAGGTGCCACCAGACTCCTCATTGTTTTTGTAGAAAAATGTTATTCTTTGCAGAAAATATAATTGTGGAGAATTTTCTTGTTTGGTTTTTTTTGTGTAGGAGATGGAAGAAAAAAAATCCAGTTCAATATACAGATACAACATTTTTTATGGTAATATCTACATTTGTATAAATACTTCTCAGCTTTCTTGAGCTTAGACATCATTCTTGTTTGCCACATTATGAACAGGGGAATAATGTTCCTTGAAAAGCACCTAAAATGAGATAGTAATATACCTGAACCAAATGCAGCTATGAAGTTAATGAAAGCTTTTCTTGAAACTATAGGAAAAAATAATATACTTTAAGTCCACATTTGAGCAGTGAAGAATGTACATTTCAATTTGAACAGCAAGGTGAATTGGCATGTCTTTAGTTTTCATAGTTGCCACTTGAGGAAGTGTCAAGTAGGATTTATGCTACTTGAATAGCTCTATTCTATTCTCTTCATATTGTACAATTTTGCATTGTTTATGGTCAGGGTAGCCTAAGAATCTGAGGCCACAGTAAACAAGGGTCAATATCCAGCCATCAAAAATTGATAACTGGGAAAGAAGAGGAATTCCTTAGATGTACTTTTAGATTTAATTTCATTTCAGTCACTGCCATGTTTTCTTTGATCCTATTTCAATTGACTTGATAATACTCTTCACTATCACAGTCTTGCTGGTTGAAATAGTTTTCAAAAGATCTCCCTCTCCAAATATAATAATCATACTTATATCATTTGGAATACATGACAGTGTGGTGTAAAGGCTTTATCAGCAAGAGTTTGGGATGACCTGCAAAACTCAGGAAAGGCACATATATGTGTGTAATTATGGACATAGATGTTCTTGTGCTGAGTAAAATGAGTTCTGAGTGGGTGTGTATCCAATACACTAAGAATATATTGGTTCACTTGTTATACCTGTAACATGTGCCAATGATTCCTTTCTATATGGTCCATAACTGCATGTTATACTGCTACATTAAGTTTTAAATGATCAAGATAGGCCTCCTTTTATCGGTGTAGCTTCTTTTCTTTACCATGTAGAACAGCCAGTTTCCAGAATGTGGTACATGGACCACTGATGATCAATGGAGCTGTTGCTGGTGGTTCAGGGAGTTGGCTAGAAACATGGCACTGGTGACCTCTTTTCCAGTTGCTTCCACAGCTTTCTGGGTCTTCATGGCAAAGGTGACCCTGGAAAGCAGAGTGGAAACAAGAGGAATGTTGTATTTATTATTTGTATTACCATAGCACCTAAGAGCTCTAGTCGATAGACTGAACCCCATTGTGCTAGGTGCTGTACATACACTGAACAAAAAGGGTCCCTGCCTTGAAGAACTTACAATCTAAGTATAAGAAAAGAAATGACAGATACAGGTGAGTACAAGGAGATAACAGTGTTCCACATAATAGGCTGTGTTAATAGTGCACCAGCAGCCTAAATTCATTGTAGGCATCACATCAACAGAGACCTTTCTGCTTTTACAGAGACCTGATGCCACATAGGAAGAAGAGGAGAAATAAAAGCTGCCTTTGTGAACTAGTGATGTCAGTTGGATTAGAGATGCCTACCCCAGAGGAAAGGAAAGTCCCAGGGAGAAGACTGCAAAGTAGCTGAACTCTATATCAAATAGGGCAAGGGAAGAAGAGAATAAGAGTGCCGGGTAGAGAAGGAGATGTTCAGGAGACAAGAAAACCAAGCTGCAGGAGGCACGTGCAGCGTGATGAGGAGAAAGGGACAAAACAACAGCGAGATGTGCAGGGAGCAGGAAGAGAGTGAAACAGAACAGGAGAAATGGAGATAAAGTACCTGATCTTTTCATTGGCTTCAAATGGCTTTGTATGAGGCCCTAAATATAGAGGAAAAAGTAGAATGTGTGCTTAACATTTTTCAGAAGGACACACAACACACGGACAGCAAAAATTCATAAATACTTTTATTTTTCTGTGTAATGAGCTGACGGTTTATGCAATCATGAATGGAGTGGGCATGTCATGTGATTGAGGGATCTGAGAACCCCAGATCCAAATGCCTGAAGTGAAATCTTAGCCCCATTGAAGTCAATGACAGGACTCCCATTTCACCAGTAATGTGGTTCCCATTCACCACTAGTGTGCCTCCTCGTGTCTACATCTGGGAAAGTAGCTCACGCAGCATCAGCTGCCCCCTTCTGTTCTCGGTACACATTACACAGCCCAGCTTTGTTGTTATAAAAAAAGTTTAGTTTATTATGTAAGAGTTGATGACAATTAACACTTTAAAAATGACCACTTCACTTTTTTCTGTCACAACTGGGGCATAGAGTACTAGTTTCAATTTCTGAGCATATATCAGAGAACCTTTGTCACTTTTGTTTCCTTAGTCTACAGTTTTTGCCATTCCTTCTCAAGCTCCTTCATGACCACCCTTAAATTCTTGTCTACTCCAGGGTATATCTTAATATCCACTTAATTTTTTTAAAGCATGTTTTTGGTGCTTTGTCAACCATCTCATTTCTAGATATTCCAATATGTGCCAGAATCCATGTTATTGTTACACAGATACCTGCTTGCATTATTTCTGTAGTTAGGAACATTATTTCACTTATATCATTTTTGTTTTCCAGAGTCCCTGTTCTGATTATCATAATGCCTGACAAGTAATCAGATCAATTACAGCTGCAGCCAGTCATACATCTCTTACCCAGGTTAGTACCAACACTATCTCTATTAGTTGTTCAGCTGTAATAACAGTCACATAATTTGATAGCCTTTTAGATTTCTGGATTCCAAGACTAAGAACACAGAGGGCGGTTCCCACTCTATCTATGCTGTCATATTTGATCCAGCTGTATAGATTTGGCACAGCTGCCCTCTTTTTTACACATACATTCAGAAATGTTATTGGTGTTTTTTGCCTCCCATTACATTTTTGTAAATTCTAAATCCACAAATGGGGCAGTAGCTGCCCGGCTGTAATTTGATTTCCCCTGACTAAATATTTTTGCTCTCTCATTTTTTAAAAGATATCTTTTACCCCATTTTTTTACCTCTGTAAGAAGACAACTATGGCAATACATACCATTGT
This sequence comes from Chelonia mydas, assembly GCF_015237465.2. NCBI lineage: Eukaryota > Metazoa > Chordata > Testudines > Cheloniidae > Chelonia > Chelonia mydas. The sequence continues at coordinate 70,137,194 of NC_057851.1, read as the reverse complement.
CTCCTAAGCTCTCAGGAAGCCTCATAATTCTGTGTACTTCTATTTTCATAATTTCCTTTTAACTTTGCCCAAGAGGTTATATCAAATAGTTTCAGTCTTAGATTTATAGGCTCTTCTCTACTGGTTATTTGCAGCACAATCACACTAGTGTTATCTTTGAACCATGTTCCAATAAGTTTAGTTCAATCTGATCTAGCCCGGTCCCAAGTTTCTATTGCCTTTCTGAGTTCAGCCTCCTGGATTTATAGTGCTGTCCCAGCCTTTCCCAGCTGGCTTCATTGTTAATTAACAAAGGCCCTTCCTCTCACAGGTGACATCAGTTAACCTAATTGGCCTCTCAGGTGCTCACTGACCCTACCAGGGCTGGTGTGTAGTGCACCCCAAATCTTTAAATCTCTAGGCATTGTGTATTACCCCTATCACTTTTATAGCTTTTTTAAAAGGGGAATCTTCCTTCAGAGCTCAATGATCTCTTGCAGCTGCTAATGTCTGAGGAATACACACCACTTGGATTAAAAGATTACATTCTAACCAAATCACTTCCCAGAGATTTCTGTAGCATTTTACCTTTCTCAGTAAGAAGAGGTTTGACTTATTTTTCAAGAACTACCTTGCTGCAAAATACACTGTTAAATACATGGCCCTCCTCTGTTAAACATGAGAGCATAATATGTGGTGCAATGATGTAGTCACTAGGTTACACAGAGGACAGCTATAAAGCAAGGCGATAGAACCTGATGTAAAAAGGGCTGCTGGATACACTAAAGAAAACCTTGCCCATAGCTATAGAGAAAATTGCCACGCCAGTGTCAGCACAAATCACAAGGAGCATAGACTATTCCTGGTTGAGGAGATGTACAAGAAACGCATATTTGAAATATTATGTACTGTTTTCTGAAGCAAGTAACCCGTTTCATTTTCATCCTTCATATTTCAGTTTTATTTTTTAGATAGTCCAGGCAAGTTTTATTTCCCATAGTATCAGATTTAAGTAGCATTTTAAAATTTTATTTTTATTAAGATGGTACACCACAACCTCCCCACCCCATTACAGGATACAGTAAATGGTAACATCTTGTATAACACTTTATATATGTAGCCATCAAGGAAAAGAAGGTAAATGTTATCCCTGTTTCATATAAGATGAAGGCTGGTAATAAGTATACGTATATTGCTAATTCTAGTAGAGCCAGCTCTGCTGTAGTAAAGGTTGAACAGCACTTTCTGTTTAAAGGGCAACTCTTGTCTAAGTGCTCTAAAATCTGCATGGTCACTTGGATTGTGTTGAAGTTTTACTGTCTCATGGCTGGGGTTAGTGGTCTAAATCTGGAGTCATTTGAACTAGGAGATTCAGAGATACAGGCCAGTCCAAAACAATTCCCCACCTCCACCAGCATTTCAGCGTTATACAAAAGCAACTGGAGCTAAAACTATAGCTCAATAATCTCCCAAATAATTTCAACCACTTGCCATGCAGCTCAGAGAGTGCCTGGCATCCATTGTTCCTTTGGGAAAGCCATACAGGAAAAAGTTATTGACCTTAGAGTTAGATCTGTAGAAGGCATGTGTCAAAACTCACAAGCCAAAGAGACTGAAATCCACATGTGCAGCAAGACTAGGGCATGAAGGTTTCCATACAGTCTCTTAAAGTAACTGGACAATTCAAGGCAACATGCTGTGGTCACTGAATCTGCACTTGATGCACACGCTCTGAGGTGGATCCCTATCCTAGACAGAAATCTGTGAAGGAGCAACAGAGTATACGTAAGTGGTTAGAGTAAAGGGTGTGACGGGGCCAATGTTGGAGCAGTGTGGGGTCTTTGAGCACTTGGAGGGAGCGTAGGGGGTATTGGAATAGTGCATTGAAGAGGGCCGAAAAGAAGGGGGTCAGCTATGCAGTGGGGGATGTTGAAGACTGTTTCTCTTTCCCCCCACATCCACTCCCCCAATGTTTGTCCCCCCTCTTTCAAAAATGTCCACACTCACTCCATGCTAGTCCCTGCACTCTTTCCTGTATCCTATCCCCAGCTCCTCTACTGGCTGGTGTCAGGATGAAATCAGGGCCTACAGCAGTACCGCTCCCTGGGCAACTTAATGACTGCAGCTGTCCTGTAGTAGACCGCCTGATTGGCTACATAGCCTGATGGTGAGAAGAGTCAGCAAACAAGCTCTTTAAGCCTGGCAGAAGCAGTTTGGTGGTTGCTCAAAGCATTTGCCCACAGCTGTGATAGTGCCCTCTTGTTCACAGCCTTAGACCTAGCCTTGCTTTTGCCTTCCCTCATTCCAGGTAACCTGGCTCTTATTTATGATTCTAGCTCTGATCGTTGGTTCTGCTCACTGGGCATAACTCTGCCCAGGGCCAGATTTAGGGGCAGATGACCCAGGTGACCACCTGGGGTGCTGGGTTTGGGGTGCTGTAAGGTATTCAAAAGTTTAACAAATGGAGGGAGGGAGTGCCATTTGATCTTGGGCCAGCCCTGACTCTGGCTCTGATTAGTGATCATGGAAGGACATACATTTACACCGTGTAGAGGTCAAGCATAGGAGTTTATTACGTACAGCGCTGATGGAGTGTCACCTCGCTTATTAGGCTCAGAGACACTGTCAATCAATTGATGACAATGAAATATATGGATTTTCCAGGAGCAGGGAAAGCGACGGGGTAGGCAGTCCCACACCCCCGGATAGGTTTAGCTGCAAGACATGATGGCACAGTAACCACTGGTCAAAAGGTTACATAATGTCTCCGCCCATGGTCTCAAGTTAACAAATTAACATTTAGCATTTAATTAGTACTTTAATAAATATATTAGTATAGAATATATGTTGGATTCAAGTTGGGGTCCATAGGAATAAAGTAGCTCCTTTGATTGTCCAACAGATACATATCTAGGGATAAAAGCAAAGAAACAGTGAAAGTATATGGCATTTTAAGGCAGGCATTGGTTCTTGGGAAAGGGAGGTGGGAGGAGGCCATATCTTATACTGACATGCTTGAACTTTTCATAAACTCAAGGTTGGATGTGTGGGAAGAACATCTCCCTACATAAGAAACTAACACAACAGAAACAGAGCTTCTTTGTTCTATTTGCAACTTTGAATAAGGCACAATTATTGCCCCCAACATCTGGCGTTTTGCTGACCAGGCATATCTTAGCAAAAGCAAGGTTATCTTTGTTTATTCTGCTTTCTCTTAGCTATTGCTAGTCCTCTGACCTCTTGACCAAACTCTGGACTTTTGGCCTGTACACAAATTCATATACCAGGTTATTACATCAGCAATGGATTTTAACCCTTCAGTCATGACTGACCACATGCTTGTTCTGGCTCTGTCTCCCACCTCTAGGCCTGACCATTTGCACTCTGGTTCATGACATGCCAGTGCCTGCCTATCTGTGCAGAGGAGCAAGAAACTGGGCTGTTCTAGACCAGAGGTCTCAAACACGTGGCCTGCAGGGTTATTTCCTGTGGCCCACCAAGCTCCCCGCGCCCCCTCCCACCCCCCCGGAGTTATTTCCTGCAGTCGTCAAGCTCCCCTCCCCCACAGTGCACGCATCCCCGCTCCTCTTCCTACCTCCAGGTGCTTCCCTCCACCAAACAGCTGTTTGGCAGCACTTAGCGCTTTCGAGGAGGGGGGAGCCACACACTGAGGGGAGGAGGTGGAGAAGAGGCGGGGGTGGGGCCGGGACAGCAATTTGGGGAGGGGTTGGAATAGGGGAAGGGAGGGGGCGGAGTTGGGGTGGGGACTTTGGGGAAGGGGTTGGAATGGGGATGGGGAATGGGTGGGAAGAGGTGTGGCAGGGGTGGGGCCTCATGGAAAGGGTGGAGTGGGGGCAGGGCCGGGGGCAGTGGCGGGCAGGGGCCTTTTCTACCTTTATATTAAAAGGTGTCAGTGATGCAGACCTCGGGCCAATGTAATAGTCCTCATGTGGCCCTCGTGGTGATTTGAGTTTGAGATCCCTGTTCTAGACAGAGATGGGAGATGAAGAGAGGATCCAGGGACATTAAAGGAACTAACAGCCAATGTGTTTGGTGGCTTGGGTAATCATTGCCATGGAGCCAGAGACAGTGGATGGCTAGAGCTGGTCTGTGGTACATGGGGACGCTGAGAAATTACTTAAAAAAATTAATAAGGAAATTAAATGCCCCAAAACTTTCTTAACTCAGAGCTACAATTGTCTAGTGGTGCCTCATGCCCTTCCAGAGTGTGGAAAGTGGCTACACTTAAATATCTGAACACCAGGAAATGAAGAGTTAAAGCAGTGGTTTCCAAACTTGTTCCGTTGCTTGTGCACGGAAAGCCCCTGGCAGGCCGGGCCGGTTTGTTTACCTGCTGTGTCCACAGGTTCGGCCGATCGCGGCTCCCACTGGCTGCAGTTCGCTGCTCCAGGCAAATGGGAGCTGCTGGAAGCTGCAGCCAGTACGTCCCTCGGCCTGCGCAGCTTCCAGTAGCTCCCATTGGCCTGGAGCAGCGAACCGCGGCCACTGGGGGCCGCGATCGGCCGAACCTGCGGATGCGGCGGGTAAACAAACCGGCCCGGCCTGCCAGGGGCTTTCCCTGAACAAGCGGCATAACAAGTTTTGGAACCACTGAGTTAAAGTATGCACCACATCTGCATAATAACTTAACTCCGCCCTCTTTGAGCAATGCCCCAGTCACACACATATCAGCATTCTACCCTTATAGATGTTGGAGAACACTCTGGCAACATTCAGGTTTCAGAGTAACAGCTGTGTTAGTCTGTATTCACAAAAAGAAAAGGAGTACTTGTGGCACCTTAGAGACTAACCAATTTATTTGAGCATAAGCTTTCGTGGGCTACAGCTTATGTTCAAATAAATTGGTTAGTCTCTAAGGTGCCACTAGTACTCCTTTTCTTTTTACTCTGGCAACAGGGCACATGAAAGCTATAGGGCAAAGTCTAATCCCTTCTCTTTGCTAAGGCAAAATTCAGCTATAGCGAACAGGAGTTCCCTGCACCTGCCTTTGCTGACACACTAAGTCTACTCCACACAAATCACTCCAGTCTTGCTAAATGTTACCACACCTTCGCATGTGCTCTGAGGATTCCTTCTAAGGCATTGCCTTCATGTATCCCTCATTAAAGCCTGGAGACCACTGCCAATGATGCCACCGGACTGCTGACAGTCCTCATGGCAAGAAGACACCATGTTCACTGTCACAACTTACAGAATCCAGTGCTGAAATGGGGCATACTTGATCTCTCAAGATACACATGTATTCTGCCTCATATCACTGTCACAGCTCTGCCAAGCTGCTCCAGCTAATCCCACCACCATTCAATACAGTGACACCTAACACAGTGAATGGCATTTGGAAGGCTGCAATTTAAATCTGTGTTGCACAACACAGGTAGTGGTACTTTCCTTTAGAGCTTGCTCATGTCTCCTATACAATTATGTTGGAGTAGTTTGCTTAATTTTTTCAGGAGTTCACACTGAAAATTGGGTAATCATAAAATACAGTGTTGATGCTTTGCTAAGTCTGGTGGTATAGCAGTAATGCTGCAGCCCTTATACCTTTCTCAGGTATGCCAGGTGTGTTGCATATTATACAACATTGCCATTAGTGATGCAACATACATACAGTAGAAGAGAGAGAGATTAATAAGCCAAAGGAAATTTAAGGTCTATCTCATTAGGCAACACATATATGCAGCCTGAGTTAGAAGGTTGCTCCACTGAGGATAGAAATATTGAATACAGACTCCTAGAAAGAAGAGCATGTTAAAGCATAAAAAATATTCATACAATACCTTCTGTGGAACAATCCTAACGTTCTGCAAAGAAAGCACTTCCCTACCTCAGATTTCTTATGTAACTGAATTATTTAAGCTGCATGATAGTCATACCATTTTGTGACTATTTTTCTCTAACAGCTTTCTATATTGTTATCAATATTTATTTGAGCAAGTAAAGAAATAAACACCGCAAGCAAGGAGTATATTTTTTAAACCAGCCCAAAGTATTTTATATCATTCTCTATTTACTTTAAAACCTTATGGAATTTATTTCCATAGATTCCTATTATATTCTATGGCACTTTCTAGCAAGTGGTGATTACAAACCAGGTTTTCCAAACTCCTAGTCCCATAGTCAATTGACTATTTATGTTAACATGTCAATTGGAGCAATAGCTCCAAAAACACCAGCCTGCAAGAGTTAACATTTAAATGTCACTTGAAATTGAGAATTATTTAAGAGAGAAAATTCCCTCATTAGAAATGACACTAATAATTAGGGTAATAATTCACAGATTCACAGATATGAATTAGCATAGTCATGTCACTAATCTTAAATGAATTTGTTACAATGTTAGCTGATAAAAATAAAATTATGAGCATGCATGGAGTGACATACTGTGAGGGGCTGTGTTTTGTTTGTTTGCAGAAGAGCACAAAGGCCTTCATCAGGAATATGGGCCAATGCCGTTGCCAGCTGATTGGGGGCTGTAAGCAAGAATATTTTTGCCCCCGCACAACACATACTAATAGTTAACATGGGACCCCTTGAGCTGCTCAGACTTGTAAACAATTGTTTAGTCTGCTTATGCCTAACGCCAGCTCTGTCTGGGCCCCACTGTGCAATTGTATATAATGAAAAAATAGTTCCCGCACCAAAAAGCTTACAATCGAAGTATAGGATGAGGCACAACTAGTGGATACAACAAAGACTGGGACGCAGGCTAAGAATCAGGATATTCTTCTTCATGCTAAGGTTCATGAATAGGGGGACACTCAAGGAAGATAGGCTGAAAGGGATCTCCTGGGTCATCAAGTCCAGTCCCCTGCTATCACAGGTAAGCCCATGCATAAACTTATAAAGTGTCATCTTAAAACTAGCTAGGTTTGCCCCCGCTATTCCTATTGGATAAAGGGTGAAGCAGGGGACACGCTCTGTGTGACATAATAATCTGCCCCTTAAAGAGGTAGAGGTCTGGGGCCAGCTAGCTTGTTTATTAATCAGACCCAGCTGGGGAAGAGGCAGAACAAATATTTCCTTTGAAGAGCTACAGGAAGCTGTACTCTCACTAGCAGTAGTCTCTGGAGAAGGGGGACTTCAGGTGGAAAGCCCTGGGAGTTATAGCTAGATAGAAAGACCCAGCTGGATGGCTTGTTTTCCTTTAGTGTTTTTGTTGGTGATTTGGACAATAAATGGAGCTCGGAGGCAAGGGCTACAGACTGAGTTGGATGTGGCTGACCATTCCTCAGGATGGTGAGGAAGGCTGTGAACTTACACCCTTCCTCTGGCTTTGCATGGCCTGGCTGTCTCTGTGAAGCCTGTATGCAAATACCCTAGAAAGAGAAGCAGAGCTGTAAGAATCTTCTCCCCCAAAACCAAATGCAGTCCTGGGAGAGGGCTGGGTATTTGACAGACCTGAATCTAGCCTAAAAATTAGGGCTCTCAATTAATTGCAGTTAACTCATGCGATTAATTCAATATTTTTATCGTGATAAAAAAAATTAATCATGATTAATCATAGGTTTAATCGCACTGTTAAACAATAGAATACCAGCTGAAATTTATTAAATGTTTTTGGATGTTTTTCTACATTTTCAAATATATTCATTTCAATTACAACACAGAACACAAAGTGTAAGGCGCTTACTTGATAGTATTACTTTTATTACAAATATTTGTACTGTAAAAATGATAAACAAAATAGTATTTTTTAATTCACCTAATACAAGTACTGTAGAGCAGTGGCTCTCAACCTTTCCAGACTACCATATCCCTTTCAAGAGTCTGATTTGTCTTGTGTACCCCCAAGTTTTACCTCACTTAAAAACATACAAAATCAGACATAAAAATACAAAAGTGTCACAGCACAGTACTACTGAAAAATTGAGTACTTTCTCATGTTTACCATATAATTATAAAATAAATCAACTGGAATATAAATATTGTACTTCCATTTCAGGGGATAATATACAGAGCACTACAAACAAATTGTCTATGAAATTTTAGTTTGTACTGACTTTGCTAGTGTTTTTATGTAGCTTGTTGTTAAACTAGGCAAATATCTAGATGAGTTGATGTATCCCCTGGAAGACTGTTGAGTAACGCCAGGGGTACACGTACTCCTGGTTGAGAACCACTGCTGTAGTCCAGTCTCTTTATCATGAAAGTGCAATTTACAAGTGTAGATTTTTTTGTTACATAACTGCACTCAAAAACAAAACAATGTAAAACTTTAGAGCCTACAAGTCCTACTTCTTGTTCAGCCAGTCTCTAAGACAAACAAGTTTGTTTACATTTACGGGAGATAATGCTGCCCACTTCTTATTTACAATGTCACCTGAACGTGAGAAAAGTGTTTGCATGGCACTTTTGTAACTGGCGTTGCAAGGTATTTACATGCCAGATATGCTAAACATTCATAAGCCCCTTCATGCTTCGGTCACCATTCCAGAGCACATACTTCCATGCTCATGACACTCGATAAAAAAAATAATGTGTTAATTAAATTTGTGGCTGAACTCCTTCGGGAGAACTGCATGTCCCCTGGTCGGTTTTACCTGCATTCTGACATATATTTCATGCTATAGCAGTCTCAGATGATGACCCAGCACATATTGTTCATTTTAAGAACACCACCAAAAAGAAAATCAACCTTCTGCTGGTGGCACCTAACTCAAATCAAAATGAACATGTGTTGGTCTGCACTGCCTTGGATCGTTATCAAGCAGAAACCATCATCAGCATGGATGCATGGCCTCTGAAATGGTGGTTGAAGCATGAAGGGACGCCTAAATCTTTAGCACATCTGGCACGTAAATATCTTGTGACGCTGGCTACAATAGTGCCCTGCGAACACCTGTTCCCACTTTCAGGTGACATTGTAAATAAGAGGAAGACAGCATTATCTCCTGCAAATGTAAACAAACTTGCTTGTGTGAACGGTTGGCTGAACAAGAAGTAGGACTGAGTGGACTTGTAGGCTCTAAAGTTTTACATTGTTTTAATTTTGAATGCAGTTATTTTTGGTACATGGGATAAAGCGATTGTGCTACAGTACTTGTATTAGGTGAATTGAAAAATACGATTTCTTTTGTTTTTTACAGTGCAAATATTTGTAATAAAAATAAATATAAAGTGGGCACTGTACACTTTAAATTCTGTGTTGTAATTTAAATCAATATATTTGAAAATGTAGAAAACATCCAAAATATTTAAATAAATGGTATTCTATTAATAACAGTGTGATTAATCACGATTAATTTTTTTAATTGCTTGACAGCCCTACTAAAAATGGGAACTAAAGTGTGGAACTTCCCTCAGAAAAGCTCTGCAGCAGAATGGCTCAGTTGAGCTGACAAGAAGGCAGATAAAACAGGAGGGAACTCCACGAGGTGCCACTGAGTGACCTCTGGCTGTGGTGCCATGCTACAAGAAGCTGTAGTATCCATTGTGGTGGAGCTGTGGACCTTATTACTTGAAGAAAGGAAACTTTCATGTAAGCATGAATATATTTTTCTATTATTATGATTGGTGTCACACAAATCACAGCCACTAGCTGCTTAACCATTGTCAAATGTTGTGTGGGAACCAGGGCAAAAGTAAGGTTTGTTTGTAAGGAGAGATTCAAAGAAGGTTAATATTAAAAATCTGCAAAGTACTACAAGGAGCCTGTCCCATACATAAAGGTCAGAGTGGGAGAGTGGGTTTTATTAGAAAATCTATTTTGTCTCAATTCCGTTTAATTATGAGATGAGTCTATCCTCCATTGGCGTTGCTACATTATTACAACAAAAACATATATTTTAAAGAATAACATAGAAATGGGTAGATACAAATGATATTGGAATAGAAATGTTTCCCCAGTTACTAGTGGATGATCATTGGAGATGCCATTGTGTGACAGCCAGTCAGATATGGAGAGGAGAGCTGTGCGGGTGATGAGATAGTCAGTTGAAGAGAGATTATAGATTATAAAGTTCCTTCCACTGTTGACACAAAGTTCATAGGGTTGGTGCAGGGGAAATATAAATAGCGCATCAGAAGTAAGGAAAAGACATTGATAATTTGAGACAGTGATTCTGAGATGGGGGAGGTCATGGGCTGATGAATGGTACCCTTTGAAATTGTGTATATCTGACTAAAGAGTTTACCTTTCTTGAGTACAAGAACAATGAATTACAAATAATTGAGGATACTCTGAAGTGAAGTTTCCTATCTCAGTAAATTATAAACAGGGAAGCATCTTTTGTCCCTAGGGGGATAGACTAGATGACCTAACAGGTCTTTCCCGTTTCTAAATCTGTCTCTTCTACCATGCCTAACTGTTCAAAGTAAACAAAATCCACCCCACCCCTGGAAAAAATAAGGTAGTGAGACATCGGTAACTACTGCCTCAATGTCAGTTTAGGTATGATATCCTGTCATCTCATACATTGAGCCCTATAAAATTACTTTCTTCAGGACACTATTAAATTCTTCATAATTTAGAGGCAGACTGTGAAGAGCTGTCTTGCATTTTGGTTAACACCATAGATTACCAGTTTTAGACCATAAATAAAACACTACAGAAGCCACTGTAAGTGAATTTACTTCTTTCTGAAATGCCTTGATTTTTCTGACATCAGAAAACCAAAGTAGTCAGATAAGACTGTGCTTTAAAAGCAAAAACTGCATATGGTCACTTAGAATAAGAAGAAACAGAAAATATTTGAGATTTGAGCTTTGCAAATCACTCCCTTGAATAGTTCAGTGTCAGAAAGGGTAACTGTCAAAACATTGTTTACCTTTTCTTTTTAGAATAAATGTGACTCAAAGTAAAATCTCAGCATAATTTAGTATAAATTGCCTAGTAAATTTAGAAAGTTTTTCAAAGTCACTGTTTACTAAGCTGGGGCACTATTGGATAGTAATCCTCAATTGTCTATCAGTTAAACCAGTATCGTTTGACATTCACTTCCAGGGACCTATATTTCATATATAGAAGATGCTTATAAAATTTATAGACAATGATAAATAAATAAAGTCATAATGAAGGACTTATCATAAGTCTTGATGACCTGGTGATTTTATGTGATATTATTTTGCTCACAAACTTACCCACCTACCTGATCTTTCCAGAGAGATTTTCCATCTTTTTCTAGTTGAATGTAAAACAGATCTAACAATAATTCCAAGATCACTTCAGAACAATTTCTTATTGTATAATGAGGTGATGCTAAACTCGTAATAACTTGATTCCTGTGAGTTCGATGACATGTTTTAAATTAGGTACAAGCAAAATATTTCCGGTTATATAATTGCTTCAGTGTGCCTCTGTGGGAGAGCTGATTTGCCTTTAGTGATGTGCTTAGATGTATTTAGTCTAGTAATCAGGTCTTGCCTAGTAAGTGAATACCTGGGAGCTTGAACAGCTGAGGGTCTGTGCATCTTATACTGTTCTTTCTTAACTGAAAAATAATTTGGACATGCATGACCCAAAACTGTTACTATTGTTTAGACTATGCACCTATGTTCAGTGTTCATCAGTCAACTGACATTTTTTATTTCATTTTTTAAATTAAAAAGCACTCATTGGGCATGCTTAATAATTGGACAAGGCATTTTTTTCAGCTGGGATGCTGAAACTGGAGACCCAGGTATTTGAGGAGTTTCTTTTAATTAAAAAAAATAGCATTTGTAATTTTTACAACCACAAGGATTTAAAAGTACCAAAGATCTGATAAATCAACAGTATTGGCAGAATAGAGTAGGATAGGCAATGCAAAACAAATGGTAGAGTATCCATGAACATATAATTTCTAACGATTTGCCATTGCAACCTTACATCTTAATTTATTAAATTAATTATCCCCAGTATCAGACCGTGATTATCGTCAGCTCAATGATCAAAGATGATAGTTTGTATTTCCTCTACAGATATTTAGCTGTTAGCTGTCTCCATATAATTGGAATGCTGTATCCCATACAAAGTGGAACAGATCCAATGGGAGACTGAGGGAGGCCCATGCCAGAATATACTACAGCCCTAAGTTTAGGGCACTCTCCTGGAATATGGAAAACCTGGGTTCAGGTCCCTCCTCCTGCTCCACAGCAGGTAGATGAGGGATTTGAAGAGGGGTCTCTGACATCCTATGTGACTACTATAGTCACTGGATTATCGGGTAAAAAGTGGGCAGGGCAACTCCTCCGTTTTTTGAGACATGGGTAACCTGGCTTATGCGCTAGCTGCAGAAGAGGGTCCAGAGGTGTGAATTCCAAGTAGAGGAAGACACCTCCCTCCTCTCCAGAGTTGGGAACTTAACTTTCTTTGAGGGGCAGGGCTTAGGTCCCATCCCTTTCCTTGGCATTACCTTCTGGCTGTCTTAGGTGGCTCCCCACTAGTTTCTGTTCTGTTCTCATTCTTAAGCACCTAACTCTTCCCATACATTGAATAGTTGGGGCACCTCACTCGAGCCTGAGGATTCCAGTGGGTGGCAGGGTGCCTAAAGATAGGTGTTGCAATGCTGCATCTAAGCCCGCTTTGTGGATCTAGCCCCAGTGAGTGGGCAGACCGTGATGTGTCTTGCTGCTGCCCAGGGCAAAGGACAAAGAGATGAGATTCCACAGGCTTTCGAAAAGAGGCGCTGGTGATACTGCCAGCGTGAGCTCTCCATTAAGGTTTCATTTTCCACACTAACGTCAGGACCCTTAAATAGTATGTTCCAGTTGACTAATAAATGCTGGCTTGTTCTGAAAAAGCTCTCCTGCATCATTGCAAATACCTCTTGGTTGCATTGTTCCCAAAAAGGGGTAAAACCTTTACCAAGGATCTTAACTCATGGGGAGCTGCTGGAGAGCTATGGTGAGAAACAGAGGGTGCTAAAGCCAGAGGGTCTTGTCTCAAAGTAGTGGAGCCACAGGGCTTGCCCTTGCATAAAGTGGTGGCATAAGGCTAAGCACAATAAAGGGAACATTCCCAGAGAGACAATCGAAGGGCATAGAACACACTATAAATCCATGACAGGGGTACTTTGTAATGTCTTTAATGAGATGTTGCCACTGCAAATAAACATAGGAAACAAAATTTTCTTAATATTGTCCAAGTTAATCTGTGTCTTCCCCACTTCCAGTGCAGATGACACTTCATTAGTAAAATTGTTTCAGCTGCTTAATATTTGTACACATTTGAAGTGGGTCATACTGCTGGGGGGTGAAAACAGCCTTGTTTTATCTTCCTGAGTGTGCTCCTATCTGAAGAAAAGAAACTTTACTGTTAAATTTGTTAGATATTTTATGGAGGTGGACAATAACATGATGCTGCTAAGATGTAATACTCAATACAAGTACCTCACCTGTTTGTAGTGTGCAGTACTTGATATGTTACTTATTAGGATCATGATCTTCATGAGTTTGGGTAGGGTGAGAGACTTGAAAAATAAAACATATGGAACTTGTTTGGGAAAGCAGACTATGAAAAGATTCATGCAATGTATTCTATTTAGTTATTGTGATTAGTATTTTTTATTATGTGTCACGTAACTTGTTTAGTGTATTTACATGCCATGTAAAAATGAGAATAAAGCTGATCTTTTTTCTTTAAGCAAATTCTTCTTTTTTTTTTAAAAGCAATTTCTGTTGGATATTCTAGCTGCTGATCCTCCAAGGAGAACTTTAAGTAAGGAATTGAATTTATAATGTAGGCCAAGAGAATTTCAAGCTTAATTCAGAAATTTATGAACCCATCAACAGCAATAAATTCTTAGGAGTAAATCTCCTATACTGTATGATGGCAGAATCATTCCGAGCGCTCTAGTTAAGGGTCTGTCAGCAGTTCTAGTATAAATTCCAATTTTCTGGTGTTTATGACTTGTTCATAAATTGCTGTGGGTTGAATGGTATGTAAGGACCTACCAGGCAGAAAGCTGTGAGACTCTTGGAGAGATCAAAAGGTGACAATATGGTGATTCAAAACATGCGAAAACAACTCATGTCTCTAGGATGTTTTTGATTGAGTGAAGGGAAACTCAGATGGCAGTGATTGTGGCCTTGACCCTGTGATAAGTCAAGGAGTTTCCTGAGATGTACTCGGCACACTGTACTCTTATTGAAGTACATGTAGTGGGACCCTGATTGCTGTCAGTCCTTTCATGGCTGCAACTTGTGTGTGCATATGACATTCTTGCAAGGAATGCCAATGACCTTTTCCTGCAATGAAATGTTCTGAGTGCTGGGTTGAGAGGGGGCAATCTCAGTTTACAAAGCCATCCACACTCCAGGGGAAGCCATCTCCCAGCCCCTTTGAAGGGGGAATTTGTGTGGGTCTGAGGGTATGTCTACACTACGAAATTAGGTAGAATTTATAGAAGTCGATTTTTTAGAAAGCAATTTTTTACAGTCGATTGTGTGTGTCCTCACTTACAACCATTAAGACCACTAAGTCGGCGGAGTTCGTCCACAGTACCGAGGCTAGCATCAACTTCCGGAGCGTTGCACTGTGGGTAGCTATCCCACAGTTCCCGCAGTCTCCGCCGCCCATTGGAATTCTGGATTGAGATCCCAATGCCTGATGGGGCAAAAAACATTGTCGCGGGTGGGTCTGGGTACATGTCATCAGGCCCCCCTTCCTTCCCTCCATGAAAGCAATGGCAGACAATCGTTTCACGCCTTTTTTCCTGGGTTACCCATGTAGACGCCACATAATGGTAAGCATGGAGCCCGCTCAGCTCACCGTCACCGTATGTCTCCTGGGACATTGCTACACAGCAGCAGCTCATTGCCTTGTGGCAGCAGATAATGCAGTACAACTAGTAGCCATCCTCATTGTCTCTTGGGTGCTCTTGGCTGGCCTCGGTGAGGTCGGTCGGGGTGCCTGGGCAGACATGGGTGCTCCTGGCAGACCTCGGTAACGTCTGTCAGGGGCGTCTGCACATAAATGGGAGTGACGCAGGTCATTCTCTTCTTTAAGTTTTGTCTAATGGAGATTCAGTGCTGCCTGGAATATTGGCAGAGGGATAGCTCAGTGGTTTGAGCATTGCCCTGCTAAAGCCAGGGTTGTGAGTTCAATCCTTGAGGGGGCCATTCTGCCTCAGGTTGCTCTCCCAGCCAGCAGCACCGTCTGCTGCCAGTCTACCCCTTCCTCCTCCCTCCATGAAAGCAACGGCCTACAATCATTTCGTGCCTTTTCCCATGCGGGTGCCAAATTGCTGTCAGCATCATCATGCACCCGCCGCTTCCCCTGCCACTCTGCTCTCCTGCTCATGTCATACCATGGCAAGCATGGAGCCCACTCAGATCACCACAGCAGTTGTGACTGCTCTAAACACGATGCACATTATCCAGCAGTATATGCAGAACCAGAACCTGCAAAAGCAGGTGAGTAGGCGACGGCAGCATGGTGAGGAGAGTGTTGAGGACATGGACACAGACTTCTCTCGAAGTACGGGCCCTGGCAATGTGGCCATCCTGGTGGCAGTGGGGCAGGCTTATGCCGTGGAACGCCAATTCTGGGCCCGGGAAACAAGCACAGACTGGTGGGACCACATAGTGTTGCAGGTCTGGGATGATTCTCAATGGCTGCAAAACTTTCGTATGCGTAGGGCCACTTTCATGGAACTTTGTGACTTGCTTTCCCCTGCCCTGAAGCACCAGAATACAAGATGAGAGCAGCCCTCACAGTTCACAAGCGAGTGGCGATAGCCTTCTGGAAGCTTGCAATGCCAGACAGCTACCAGTCAGTCGGGAATCAATTTGGAGTGGGCAAATCTACTGTGGGGGCTGCTGTGATCCAAGTAGCCAACGCAATCACTGAGCTGCTGCTATCAAGGGTAGTGACTCTGGGAAATGTGCAGGTCATAGTGGATGGCTTTGCTGCAATGGGATTCCCTAACTCTGGTGGGGCGATAGACAGAACACATATCCCTATCTTGGGACCGGACCACCAAGGCAGACAGTACATAAACCGAAAGGGATACTTTTCAATGGTGCTGCAAGCACTGGTGGATCACAAGGGACGTTTCACCAACATCAACGTGGGATGGCTGGGAAAGGTACATGATGCTCGCATCTTTAGGAACTCTGGTCTGAGGGAATGGCTGCAGCAAGGGACTTACTTCCCAGACCAGAAAATAACTGTTGGGGATGTTGAAATGCTTATAGTTATCCTTGGGGACCCAGCCTACCCCTTTATGCTTTGGCTCATGAAGCCATATACAAGCACCCTAGACAGTAGTCAGGAGCTGTTCAACTACGGGTTGAGCAAGCGCAGAATGGTGGTAGAATGTGCATTTGGATGTTTAAAAGTGCGCTGGCGCAGTTTACTGACTTGGTTAGACCTCAGCGAAACCATTATTCCCATCGTTATTACTACTTGCTGTGTGCGCCACAATATCTGTGAGAGTAAGGGGGAGATGTTTATGGCTGGGTGGGAGGTTGAGGCAAATCACCTGGCCGCTGATTATGTGCAGCCAGACACCATGGTGGTTAGAAGAGCACAGCAGGGCATGCTGCGCATCAGAGAAGCTTTGAAAACCAGTTTCATGACTGGCTAGGCTACGGTGTGACAGTTCTGTTTGTTTCTTTATGAAAACCCGCTCCCTTGGTTCACTCTACTTCCCTGTAAGCCTACTTCCCTCCTCTCCCCGCTTTGATCACTGCTTGCAGAGGCAATAAAGTCATTGTTGTTTCAAATTCATGCATTCTTTATTAATTCATCACACAAATTGGGGAATAACTGCCAAGGTAGCCCGTGAGGGGTGGGAGAGGAGGGAAGCACCGGGTGGAGTAGTGGAGCCGGGGAGGAGGAAAGGAAAAGGCCACACTGCACTCTAAAACTTATTGAATGTCAGCTTTCTGTTGCTTGGGCAGTCCTCTGGGGTGGAGTGGTTGGGTGCCTGGAGGGCCCCCCCACTACGTTCTTGGGCGTCTGGGTGAGGAGGCTCTGGAACTTGGGGAGGAGGGTGGTTGGTTACATAAGGGCTGCAGCAGCGGTCTATGCTCCTGCTGCCTTTCCTGCAGCTCCACCATACGCTGGAGCATATCACTTTGATCCTCCAGTAGCCTCAGCATTGCATCCTGCCTCCTCTCATCATGCTGATACCACCTCTCCTCTCGCTCGTCCCTCCTATCCTCTCGCCTGTCCCTCCTGTCCTCGTGTTCATTTTGTGCTTTCCTGGACATTGTCTCCCTCCACGCATTGTGCTGGGCTCTTTCAGCATGGGAGGACTGCATGAGTTCAGAGAACATTTCATCGCAAATGCTTTTTTTTGACTTCTAATCTTTGATAGCCTCTGGGACAGAGATGATATGTTGGGCGATGAAACATTTGGAGCTGCTGGAGGGAAAAAAGGGAGATTAGTCTTTAAAAAGACACATTTTAGGGAACAATGGGTAGACTCTTTCATTGTGAACCAAGCTGTTAACATTACATAGCACATGTGCTTTCTTTACAAGGTTGCATTTTGCCTCTTATGTCGAGGGCCTGCCGGTATGGTGTGAGAGATCACACATGCAGGGCTGGCGGGCAACAGACTTCGGGTAGCAGACAGCCATGGTAAGCCACAGTCTTTTGGCTTCTTTAACCTTCCTAACATGTGGGAATGGTTTCAAACAGCAACGCCCTCATTTCCCATACCAAGCTACCCATTGGGTTGGTTCTTTAAAATGGGTTGGCCATTTAAAAGGAGGGGCTGTGGTTTTCGGGTTAACGTGCAGCACAAACCCAGCTAACCACTCCCCACACACCCACCCACCCACCCAATTCTCTGGGATGATCGCTACACCCCTCCCCCCACCGTGTGGCTAACAGCAGGGATGATTTCTGTTCAGCCACAGGCAAACAGCCCAGAAGGAATGGCCACCTCTGAACGTCCCCTTAATAAAATTCCCCTATTTCAACCAGGTGACCATGAATGATATCACTCTTCTGAGGACAACACAGAGAGATAAAGAACGGATGTTGCTTGAATGCCAGCAAACACCGGGACCATACGCTGCCATGCTTTGTTATACAATGATTCCAGACTACGTGCTGCTGGCCTGCCATGGTAAAGTGTTCTACCATGGAGGAGGAATAAGGCTACCCTCCCCAGAAACCTTTTACAAAGGCTTTGGGGAGTACATCCAGGAGAGCTTCACTGAGATGTCCCTGGAGGATTTCCGCTCCATCCCCATACACGTTAACAGACTTTTCCAATAGCTGTACGGGCCGTGAATGCATCCCAAGTCTTCAGGGCAAATTAATCATTAAACACGTTTGCTTTTAAACTGTGTATTATATGTACAAAGGTACACTCACCAGAGGTCCCTTCTCCACCTTCTAGGTCCAGGAGCCCGCCTTCGGTGGGTTGGGAGGGTACTAGATCCAGGGTGAAAAACAAGTTCCTGGCTGTCGGGGGAAATGGTTTCTCCGCTTGCTTGCTGTGCTTCAACTTCCTCCTCCTCCTCATCTTCCTTGTCCCCCAAATCAGCATCCCTGTTGTATGAGAGTCCATTGACAGAGTCCATGCACTGGACTGGGGTAGTTGTAGAGGCACCCCCTAGAATGGCATGCAGCTCGTCATAGAATCGGCATGTCTGGGGCTCTGATCCAGAGCAGCCGTTTGCCTCTCTGGTCCTTTTGTAGGCTTGGCTGAGCTCCTTAAGTTTCATGCAGCACTGCTGCGGGTCCCTGCTATAGCCTCTGTCCTTCATGCCCTTGGAGATTTTTTCAAATATTTTGGCATTTCGTCTTTTTGAATGGAGTTCTGATAGCACGGATTCATCTCCGCATAGAGCGATCAGATCCAGTACCTCCCGTTCAGTCCATGCTGGAGCTCTTTTGCGATTTGGGGACTGCATGGTCACCTCTGCTGATGAGCTCTGCATGCTCACCTGTGCTGATGAGCTTGCCACGCTGGCCAAACAGGAAATGAAATTCAAAAGTTTGTGGGGCTTTTCCTGTCTACCTGGCCAGTGCATTTGAGTTGAGAGTGCTGTCCAAAGCAGTCACAATGGAGCACTCTGGGATAGCTCCCGGAGGCCAATACCATCGAATTGCATCCACACTACCCCAAATTGGATCCAGCAAGGTCGATTTCAGCGCTAATCCACTCGTCGGGGAGAAGTACAGAAACCTGTTTTAAGAGCCCTTAAAGTCGGAAAAAATGGCTTCGTAGTGTGGACAGGTGCAGGGCTAAACTGATCTAACGCTGCTAAATCCGACCTAAACTCATAGTGTAGACTAGGGCTGAGAGTCATTTAGCAACTGTTGAAGAGCCCAGAAGGAAGGGAATGGGAGATGTTGATCAGGCTTGATTTCCATTTCCAAACTATAAAAGCAGAAAATTGTCTTTAGTCAATCAGTTCAGATAGATGAAGACACCCCAGATTTTTGGGGGGTGTTTGCATCTGTCACTCCAGTTTAGACCATTTCCCAGGTTCTCCTAACAAAATTACAAATTTCAATCACAAGACTTTTCCCCCCTTCAATTCTTCTAATAATCCTTTCTTCTCTTTGTTCTTTTATCATGGCTTTATCCTGTTTCAAAATGACAACTTGATAAATGTTAGTTAGCATTCAGCAGGAGACCACCTTCTTCACCATGTCAATAGACTGAAAGGAATACAGGTCCAAAGTGCAGAATAATTGAAAAGACCTGCTGGTAACTTAGAGCCACTCATGTTACAAATTAAATCAATGACTGAGTTTAAATGCGAGTGCATTAAATGACTATTTAATATTTATTAAAACAACTCAACTTCAAAATCTTTTTTTTTTGTCTGACTCTTGTGCCTGTCCTGCTATCAGCATGCAACCCCTTGAGGCCCAACTATGCCCCTCCATTTTCTTACTCCTGTCTTATGCTCTGCCTTTTACTGATTCTCCATCACATTCACTCTCATGACTTCTTTCCCATTTGTTTTCAAATATGCTCTGGGGTACCCTATCCTATTCAAGAGCATTTCCTTGAACCCACTTGTTTCTCCAATTAATCTCTACTTCCACATTGATGCTGTCACAGCATCTTGCCAGTTCTTTCTCCAGAATATTTCCTAAATGTATTCATTCCTCTCTGTTCCCTTTTTTAACACTCTTGTTCAGTTCTTGAATGCTTTCAGAACCATCTTCTCCTTTTTGGCTGCTGTGCACCCCTGATTCTCTCCCCCCCTTGCCCCTTGCCCCTGCTTGCTGGGAGCCAATCAAAAAAAAAAAAAAAAAAAAAAAGAAGCCACACGCTACAACAAGAAACAAGCTACAAGCGAAACAAGTTACAAGCCAAAAACTAGCCAACAAGCAACTCTCAAGCCAATTAAGCCAAAAACAAGCCCAATTTCTGAGTTTTTTTCGCATGTTTGGCATGTCTGCCTCCAACCTGCTCAAAGCTCTGCTGCAAAGATTATCTGCAGCACTGACAGGGTTTAGATCCTCTCAAATCCCTTCATTGGCTTCCCCTTTCTTTCCACATCAGATCCAAGATCCTTGTCTCCTCTTTCATCTATTTTCTCTGTCCTTTTTCAACCTAAATTCCATGGTGATGGGTGCAGGATAAGAATCCTTTGCTTGATCAGAGACATATGCATAACCAAATCCTTATCTTCTTCTTTTCCATCTCTTTTCACTGAGTTTCCTATCATGCAGCCTACTAACCCTGGAACCCTCTTCTTTACTGTTTGTGGTATATCCACTGTAACCTCCTCCAAATATCTTCTCAAAATGCATTTCAAGGAAGCCTATAAGACCAACTCTCCCCCCGTGCAAAAATATAATTAAAATAATTTCAATTTGTATTTTACACTTATTTTAAAAATTAACCCCATAAGTGTTCATTACTCAACAAATATTTTCAAAAGTAACTTAGGCTCCTAAGGCAATTACGTGTTACAACACTGAGAAGAGCAACAACCATATACACTCTACAAATCTGGGCCTTAGTTCCCTCTCTGTAAAATGGAGATAATGGTACTTCTCTACCTCTTCCTCCATTTCTTGTCTGTTTATGATCCTAAGCTGAGTGATGTTGAATTTAGATGGTATGCACTAAGGTGCAGAAATCTGTCATTTTGTCTTTGTGAGGTCCTAACACATCATTTGGGTGACAGAAGGGTGCGTAGATTGATCCCGTTCCATGACAAGATTGAAGGATAGTTTTACTATCTCTTGTTTTCCATGTATTCTAGCTAAGAAGGCAGTAGACACTGAGGACATCAAACAGATATATAAGAAATTACTACTGTATAAATGAGTAAGCTGAAAAATTATGTATTTTGGCCACATGGAAATGTCATCTAATCGATTTCTCCAAACTGTAAAGTCAACAGTAAGATTAGTTTTACTCCTATATTTTGGCTAGTATTTTTTTTTAAACGTAATGACATTCTAAGTGTTACTTATTTTTATAAAGAAAGCATTTCATAGCCTCATTTATGCATCTTTACAATGAAAACTTTGCCCTCTAGTGGTTCCTTTTCATATGCAACATGACTTAACAGAACCCTTTTCTGGACTTTACTAGTTCACTGTAGCTGATGTATTTTGACATGGAACCCCTAAATTTTCAGGGCTGTACACATCTCTTTGTTGGGGAGCTGCAGAACTAAATCCCTACAGCTTGCTTTGACAATTATAGGGTGGTGCTTTGGTCCAGTTTTAGGTGGCAATTAATCAGTTTTAAATTGTATCAGCCTCAAATTTAGAATACATTTTACCCATTGCAAAAATCATATGCAGTGAAATATTATTACATGCCTTTTTTTCTTTAAAAAGTGTAAATTTTGTAAGCTGTATTGGATAAAAGGAGTGAACAGAGGTTTTGCATTTGAATTTTAAATAGTGTTATTGGCACACTCCCTAAAACAAGTCTTACTGGAAAACAGTGACACTTTATGGACAGTAAAAATAATACTGTTAGTTTTTGTTTAGTGCACTGACATTATAAAGCCCTCTACAAACACATTGAAGATATACTTTGTATACAAATAATTTCTTGGTGGGCAACGTGCACTCCTGCTGCAACACGGACATTAGATTTGAGAATAAAAAATCTGATTACACTTTTTTTGAGGGGTGTAGGGTATGAGAGGGATCATCCCATGAATCTCAATGATTTCTTTGGAGTTGTGGGATTGTGAGGATGAAGCGGTAATGTTAATTTTAATTCCCCACAGTCCCTGCTTACCAACTTTCTATTACAATATTCTTTCTTTTATGTGGTTCTGCTGAAATGAGTGACATCTTTGCACCATTAATTTCTTTGGGACTCTGCAGAGGAGGAATAATGTTGCATAAAATGTGTAGTATTCTTTTGAAAGATAAGGCACAGTCATAATTAGCATGCTTGGTGCTGCATCGAGAGAGATCAGATGTGTGTGCTGTTCAAGGGAGCATTCTGCACAAGATGTTAATGTTAAAAATAAACCATTAAGGAAATGTTATAATGGACCAAATTGGACACTAAATTTCTCAGCTTTTGTAGATTATAGAGCGTCATCTCTTATTCTGTGGACTGGTTTGTAAGAAAAGAGGGCCTAATGGACCATATTCCTTCCAATCCTCTGCAGCATGGTTCCTAAAATGTTTAGTTTGGCTGACCAACAGGAATAGCTCTATGGACTGCTGGTGTACAGCAGATCATTGTTTGACAATGACTGGGTTAAAATATAGGTTGGTTAGGTGGTCCACAGGATAACGGGCTATCTGTACTAAGAGGCATAAAAGAAAGACTGCTAACAGAATTTATCCCCTCTGATCTGAGACCCTTATAAAAAACTTAGGATTGTTTCTCCCTTTGTTTTTGTGTATTTAAGTTAGCAACGGATAAACAGCTACAGGTTCAGTTTGGCTAAGTTCCATAAAATGTGGGTATTCTGATTTTTTTTTTTTAAGTTTCTTCTCTTTTCCTCCCACAGTTATCTGCATCTTTTCTTTATTTGTGTAGTGCTATATGGGTATGCATTTTGCTTGACAGACAAATACAATTGACAAGTCCTACCCTCAGAGCTTATAAACTGAATACTTCGGCCCTTAATCACCTGCAGCTTCCATTGACTTCCTTCAGAGATGCAGACGCTCAGCTTCCTGAAAGTCAGATGATAAAGGTCAAATCTTCTGAGGTGCTGAGCCTTGGCAGTTCCCACTGAAGAAAATGTAAATTGTGCAAGGTGCTGTACTCCACCAATCAGGCCCTGAATTAGACACCCTTAAAAAGCATGGATTCTCTGTCTCAGGGGTTTTGACCCACTAAAGGATCACAAATAGGTTTCAAGGATTTGCAACCACCCTGCCCTTCCTGTATTGCTAAATGGGAGCAGGGTCCCAGTTAGATCCTAGCTATGAGGGAAGTGGTGGAGGGTTGTGGCATAGAAGATGTTGAGATATGGGAAAATAAGTGTTACAATAAGGAGACCAGTATATGCTTGTTAAAAATATCTTAGTACCATTTTTTTTTAAAAGCCTGGAATAGTGTCCAGAATGAAGAGAGGAGGTGGAGGGGTGGGTCAGTATTAGTGATGAAATCTCCTATTATACTTTTCCCTGAATTTAGTCTTACATTTCCCTATGACTACAATTCACTCTCTCGTTAATTCTCCTCATTCTTCCTGATGTGGTACAGGGCCTATTCTATTCCCAACATCCCCCTTCACAAGATCCATGATGAAGGCTTCTACAGATCTGATAGTCAGATGGGGCCAACTGTTCCAAAACCTCATGCACTATGGTTAAGAATGTAGTTCACTGGCGTGCACACTTTCATCCTAAAGAAGACCCATGGACCACATGATCTGAAATCTTTATAGGGTTTCACCAGGCTCTTTTATGAGCTGTCAGCTCTGGTAGAAGAAGCTTGTTGGGAGAAAAGGGACCTCAGACTGAGGAAGTAGTGTGTTATCTGAAAGAATCCAAATTTCAATAAGGTGTGTGGAATGAAGTGGTTTTTTGGTGTTGGGTTTTTTCCAAAATTATTTTCTCTACCCCTAGTTCATATTCATATTCTTACCATTATGCAGTTTATTGCTTTCTATCTGAATATTTAAGAAACAGAGACTGATTGAAGAATTTTTTTTCTGCTTTATGTTCAGTAACAAACAAAGCATTAAATCAAAAATGAAAATTCTACATCCAGTTTTTTATGAGTAGCTCAATAAATTTTGACACTAACTACAATGAATGGTAGCCATATATTGTAAATTCAGCAGTTGGTGACAGTTAAATAGGCTGATTAATCTATCTTAGAATGCTGAGCATTCTACTGCAAATAATTAAGTCTAAATCATGTACTGAATATTGAAAATTATAACTTTGTGGCCCTTTAAACTGCAGTTTAAAAAGTAATTAAATTATCCCCTCAAATGCAACTTAAGTGAATAGAAGGACAAATTAAACTTGACTTTATTTTAGCTTACCTTTCTTTATTAAATTATGCTAGGATATTAGAGTATTCCCTGGGAACCCTTTACTGTAGATTAGAGAAGATTGAGAATATGTTTTAACTTTATTTAAGCACTTATTACGGACATAGAGGGGGAAAAATCAGTGATAAATAGCCTGAAAACAATAGCAAACAGAAACAGCGAACAAGGGAGTTTTGCAAGGGAGTTGAGAGAGTGAGAGCCAGATACACCTAATAAACATTCACTATCCTCCCCAGCCCACGGGGTAACTCTAAAACCACACACACAGGACAAACAAGGAGTAAAGACAGAGTAAAGAGTAAAAACAGTGCAAGCAGAATGCAGCGGCAGGGTGGGGGCTATCCAGTCAATTGTACTGAATGCAGCGTGTACAATTATCTTCCTTGTGGGAAGATGACATATGTATTCTATGCAAGCAACTCATGACCCTTAGAGACTGAGTATGATCTCTCAAAATGAGAGTGGCTGAACTGGAGGAGCTAAGGGAGACAGATAGGTACATAGACAAGACTTTCTGGGACACAGTAGAACTGTCCCACACCCAATCTGACAACCTCTGTGCTGTTGAGGAGGAATAAGAACATCAAATTGGAGTGGAGGGAAATGATCCTATAGTTGGGACCCTCCTTCCAGATGATGTCCTGGTATCCTCTTAAACTGAGGATACCTCTGTTATAAGGAAGAGACAGATCCTAGTAATGGGGGATTAGATTATTAGAAATATAGATAGCTGTGTTTGTGATGACTGGGAGAACCACCTGGTGAATTGCCTAGCAGGTGTGAAGGTTGCAGATCTCAGAGACACCTAGGAGCAGTGCTGGGGAAGAGCTCGTGGAACATGTTGGTACAAATGATATAGGGAAAGGTAGGAGATTGATCCTGGAGGACAAATTTAGGCTGCTAAGTAAGAGATTGAAGTCCAGGACCTCCATGGTAGCATTTTCTGAAATGCTTAATAATAGTTACCATAATGTAATTAAATGTAACATCCTTGTAGGGGGGGAATACCAAAGAAACCCACTACAGTGACATTTAACTTCAAAAAGGGGAGCTAAACAAAAATGAGAAGGCCAGTTAAGTGGAAATTAAAAAGAACAGTCAGAACAGTGAAATGCCTGCAAGCTGCATGGAAACTTATCCACGTACCACCACCATAATAGAAACTCAAACTAAATATTAAAATAACAGCAAGAGGACCAAGAATGCCACCATGGCTAAACAACAGAGTAGAAGCAGTGGTTACAGACCAAAATACATCCTTTAAATATTGGAAGTAAAATCTACTAAGGAAAATAGAAAGGAGCATAAACTGTGGCAAGTCAAGTGTAAAAGTATAATTAGCAAGGCCAAAAAAGAATCTGATGAGCAACTAGCAAAAGAAAACTAAGAGCAAAAAATTATTTATGAGCATCAGAAGCAGGCTTCCTGCCAAACAATCAGTTGGGTAACTGGATGATTGAAGTACTAAAGGAGGCCAGGCCATTGTGGAGAAGCTAAATGAATTCTTTGCATCGGTCTTCACTGCAAAGGATATGAAAGAGATTCCCAAACCTGAGCCATTCTTTTTAGGTGACAAATCTGAAGAGCTGTCCCAGATTGAGGTGCCAATAAAGGAGATTTTGGAACAAATTGATATATTAAACAGTAATAAGTCACCAGGACAGATTGTATTCACCCAAGTATTCTGAAGGAACTCAGACATGAAATTGCAAAACTACTAGCTGTGCTATGTAACCTATCACTTAAATATGCCTGTGTGCCAGATGATTGGACGATAGCTAATGTAATGCCTATTTTAATAAAAGGCTCCAGAGGTGATCCTGGCAATTACAGGCCATTAAGCCTGACTTCAGTACCAAGCAAGTTGATGGAAACTGTAGTAAAGAACAGAATTATCAGAAACCTAAATGAACACTATCTTGGGGAAGAGTCAACATGATTTTTATAAAAGGAAATGATGCCTCACCAATTTGTTAGAATTCTTTCATTGTGTCAATAAGCGTGACCCAGGTGATATCGTGTACTGAGACTTTCAGAAAGCCTTTGGCAAGGTCCCTCACCAAATGCTCTTAAGCAAAGTAAGCTGTCATGGGAAGGTTCTCTCATGCATTAGTAACTGGTTAAAAGATAGGAAACAAAGGTAGGAATAAATAATGGATAAACCTTATTCAATAAATAAACAGTCAGAATTAATATTTCACAGTGGAGAGAGGTAAAGAGTGGGATCCTCCGAGAATTTATACTGCGTCCAGGGCTGTTCAACATATTAATAAAGTATCTGGAAAAAGGAGTAAACAGTGAGGTGGCAGAGTTTGCAGATGATACAGAATCATTCCAGGTGAAAGCAGACTGCAAAGAGTTACAAAACTGGGTGACTGGGCAACAAAATGGGAGATGAAATTCAGTATTGATAAATGCAAAGTAAAGCACATTGAAAAACATAATCTCAAGTATACATACAAAATTATGAGGTCTAAATTAGCTTTTACCACTCAAGAAAGAGATCTTGGAGTCCTCATGGATAGATTTCTGAAAACATTCACTCATTGTGCAGTGGCAATCGAAAAAGCTAAAAGAATGTTAGGAACAAATAGGAAAGGGATACATAATAATATAGTAAATATCATAATGCTACTATATAAATCAGTGGTGCGCAACCAGTCTGCACCTTCACCAGCACACATACACCCAGCTGCAGAAACATACAGACGCTAAGATCAGTTCTGTATGGGAAGGCTTCAGCTAAGGAACTGCCCAGATACTCAAGTGCACACCCCACTCTGGAGGATAAACCCAAATTTATGCCATTTTACGCTGCACAGAGATCTGTGTAGCGTAAGGTCATGAATTCGCCCCCTTCCCTCAGTGTGGAGAGGAATATACACAGCTTTCTGCCCCCAGTTATGACTCCCGCACACTGGTTTTAGACAAAGCAAAAACAAGTTTATTAACTACTAAAGATTTTAAGTGATTATAAGGGATAGCAAACAGATCAAAGCAGATTACCTAGCAAATAAAGAAAAATGCAATCTAAGCTCAATATACTAAAGAGATTGATATGAGTATCAAATGGTCACCCTAAATGATTATTTAAGCTGGTTTAAGCTTAAGTTTCTTAAGGGACCAGCTGCCCTTGCTTACAGCTTAAAAACTCCAGGTATTCTCACAGACTAGAAAGCCCTCTATCCTGGGTCCAGCACTTCCCTCCAGTTCAGTCCTTGTTCCTCAGGTGTTTCCAAGAGTCTCCTCTGGGTGGGAAGACAGTGAAGAACCACGATGATGTCACTCCCCTGCCTTAAATAGTTTTTGCATATGGCGGGAACCCTTTCCCTCCAAGCTTGGGTCCCACGCCTTTCAGTGGAAAAACACTGGTATTTCAAAATGGAGTCCAGTACAGGTGATCTGGTCACATGACCCTCTAGTGTCACAGCAGCCATGGCTCGGAGGCTGTTTGTAGCGTCCTCAGGAAGGCGCCCTGGTGGGAAATTAGCATCTTCTAAAACCTATTTTTTCCCTAATGGCCCTTCCCAGCCAGCCATCTAGATTTACAATCTTTTGCCTAGTGGGCATTCCCCAGGTATAAACACATTTGTAACAGATAACACAGATAATATTCCTAACTTCAGATACCATAATGATACATGCATACTAGTAGGATAATTATATTCAGTAAATCATAACCATTTCAATGATATCTCATATGCCTTATCTTGCACACAATACATCATAATTACACCATACTCATATCATAATATTACTATGAAGAATATGGGGTGTAATATAGGTCCATCAATGGCCATTCATCAAGGTGGTCAGGGATGCAGCCCCATATTCTGGACATCCTTAAACCTCTGACTGCTAGAAGCTGGGACTCGATGACTGGGTGGATCACTTGATAGATCGCTACTTTTTAAAGTTTTAATCAGTCACTGTCAGAAGATACGATACTATCTGTCCCATATGGCTGTTCTTATGTTCTTATAATAATCAATCATCTTTAGAATGACTTTCTTCCAGTTTGCTATCTTGGCATTTTTGCTTTGGGGCTCAGTGCTCTCAGGAGAAATGGGGATGGCTTGGAGACATTCTTGATTTGTTACTGATCAAAAGCCAACCATTCTATATTTTCATGACCAGAGCTGTATTGTTTCTGAAGAAGAATCTTTCGCCTTAGTCTCACCAGCAGCTATTACATGCTACTATGCAGATACAATTCAGATGTTCTCCACACCCCTTTCTGAGGCTCCAGGCTAATTGAATAATAGGTTTCAAACACTTCATGTAAAGAGCTAATGAAGCAAAAAAAAATATTTTTTTGCCCCATACTTGATCTTTCAATCACTGTTGCTGCAGTGGGGACTAGAGTCAGAGTATCTTCTCCAGTTTTCTCTCTCTTCTAGTGTGGGATGCCTTTTTAGGATGTCCTACAAACTTATGAGGGGTCTCCTTCACTAATTACTCACGGGCAGATTGTGCAAGTTCTGAACACATCCCAGGAGATTCTGAGCACCCTCAACTCCCAGTCACTTCAGGAGGACTTAGGA
Organism: Chelonia mydas; assembly: GCF_015237465.2. Taxonomy (NCBI): domain Eukaryota; kingdom Metazoa; phylum Chordata; order Testudines; family Cheloniidae; genus Chelonia; species Chelonia mydas. Next base: position 70,108,305 of record NC_057851.1, on the reverse strand, counting down.
GGACTTATCATTTGTCTTTCAAGCATACGTAGAACAGCGTATATCTGATGGCCAGGAATAGGGGTGTCAAACTTATTCTGGGGAGTGGGCCAACTTAATGACCTTGGTCTATTTAAAATCAAATGCCCACTGGTGTTAAAGAGAGGTTTGTGTGAAGATCAAGAATAGAAACTACTCCTAAGTAGTAACACAGATCATAGTAAAATCATTACTGGACTAAGTATTTGCTAGAGTAGATGGGAAATGTGAAGGTCACTTTTTAGACCATCCTCATTTTGATACCAGATCTGACATGGTTGAGGCTGATAAGTCATAAGCTTTATTTATACGGTACCTTTCATCCCGAGGGACCCAAAGTGACTTACAATCTATAAACAGGAATCACCATTAAAGTCAGAGATAATTAAACAATACACAACTTAAATTATTTAGGTCAGGAAGCAACAACAACAAAAAAGCCACAAAAACCCAAACCCAAAAAACTATATATCCAGCATGGAAAATTTAGGCAGAATGTTATTAGTGCAGTAGATTCAGTATTAATAGATTATAAAGCTAGAAGAGGCCATTGTGATCATTTAGTCTGACCTCCTGCATAACAGCGGCCATGGAACTTCCCTGAACTAATTTGTATTTGAACCAGAGTGTATGTATTAGTAAAACAATCTTGTTTTAAAAATTCCCGGTGCTGGAGAATTCACCACTATCTAGGTACATTGGTCCAATGGTTAATTAACCTCCCTGTTAAAAATGTGCACTCTTTTTTTAAGTCTGAATTTGTCTAGCGTCAATTTACCATCTTTGCTAGATTGAAGAGAAAAGCCGCTATTATCAGACTTCTGCTACACACACACAGGCTGATAAAGTCACCCCTTAACCTTCTCTCTTTTAAGTCAAATAGATTAATAGACTTCAGAAGCTTACTAGAAAGGTAGGTTTTCCAATTCTTTAATCATTTTTGTGGCTCTTCTTTGAATGTTCTCCAATTTAACAATATCCGTCTTGAATTGTAGGCACCAGAACTGGACACAGTATTCCAATAGTGGTCATGCCAGTGCTAAATAAAGAAGTAATATAACCTCTCTGCTTCTACTCAACATTCCCTGTTTATACATCCCAGGATCGCATTAGCCCTTTTGACCACAGCATGACACTGGGAGTTTGTGTTCCGCTGATTATCTACCATGACCCCCAAGTCCAGTGGTTCTAAAACTTCTGCATTGGTGACCACTTTCACACAGCAAGCATCTGAGTGTGACCCTCTTTATAAATTAAAAACACTTTTTTTTATATTTAACACTATTATAAATGCTGGAGGCAAAGTGTGGTTTAAGGATGGAGGCTGACAACTCGTGCCCCCCTCACCCCCAAGTAATAACCTCACAACCTCCCGAGGGGTCACAACCCCCAGTTTGAGAACCCCTGCCCAAGTCCCTTCCAGAGTCACAGTTTCCCAGTATAGACTGATTTTCTGTAAGTAAAACTGACATTATTTATTCCTAGATGTATAACATTTACATTTAGCTGTATTGAAATGCATACTGTTTGCTTGTTCCCAGTTTATCTGGATTGCTCAGTGATACAGAGGAATCTGGATCATTTGTTAAGCTGTGACTCTTAAGCTAGATGTACAAAGGGACTTAGGCACCTAAACCCCAGTTTTAGGCATTTTTGTGATCCACAACCCCCCTGCTCTTTTGCCTGCTAAACTTAATTGGCACCTAAATTTCTATTGTAAATGTTCCTTAGGCACCTAAGTTTCTGCCTACGTTCATGCACACCGATGTCTCAGACTGGCATCTGGACACCTATCTCTTGCTTAAGCCCCCAGAAGATCCACAAACTGGGGAAAGAGACGTGTTCATCTGCCTAGCTTGCCTGTAGGTGCCAAATCCTTTAGGCTGCTCAGAGCACTCCTAACTCCACCCAAGATGGCCATAGAGGAGGGGGAAGAAACTTCCTTTATAACTGTTGGTGAGCTGAACAGGGGACATGGGAAACCTTAGTTCACTTCCCACCTTCACCTGATATAGGATGACCATATTTCCCTATGCTGAATATGGGACACCTGGTAAAATTACTTGTATTCAAGCGAGTTAAATGGCAATCAATCAGAACTGTGCAGTACAAATGTTCAAATTAAGATCAAGTTGACTGAGCCCCTGTTAAAAAGTTATACTGCGTAGTTGGATTCTTTTTATTTACCTTCTTATCTTTATGGCTTTAGGGTTCACACAGGGAAGGTAACACACACACACACACTCCCGTACACCTCTCTCACACAAGAAGGGTGACCGACTGACCCGATGCTTCCAGTCCGGTGCTCTCCACCCTCCATGCCTGGCTGGGACCCCAGGACGGACCCACTTCTCCTGGTACCTGGCTCCACATCTTCCAAGGCAACACATGGTGGGTGTCACGCAGGATCATATCCCCCCTGCCGCAGATTTCTTCCAGGGTTCACACCAGAATGTGGCCAGCAGCAGCCTTTTGGCAATGTGTGGGAGGGAAGGGATGAGAGATGCTTCCAGCTGCAGGGGAGGAGGATGGAGAAAGGGATGAGTTGGCCCCTGTCTTTTCAGAGCGCATCTCTTTCCTCCCCCCCTCACTCCCCTGTGGCTGGAAGCAGCTTGTCCCTTCTTGTCGTCACAGTGTTGAAAGGCAGTTAACACCTCCAGGCTGCTGCTGACCACTGACATAACGCTTCCTTTCCCCCAGCTACAGTGGAGGCAGGAAGGGGTTAAGCCCTAAGGATGCATGACTGCAGAGGCTTCAGCTAACCTGGCCAGAGAGATGGCTCTGCAGGGGAGAGTGCCTAGAGCAGGGGTTGGCAACCTTTTAGAAGTGGTGTGCCGAGTCTTCATTTATTCACTTTAATTTAAGGTTTCGCGTGCCAATAATACATTTTAACATTTTTTAGAAAGTCTCTCTCTATAAGTCTATATATTATATAACTAAACCATTGTCGTATGTAAACAAGGTTTTCAAAATGTTTAAGAAGCTTCATTTAAAATTAAATTAAAATGCTGATCTTATGCTGCCGGCCCGCTCAGCCTGCTGCCAGCCTGGGGTTCCGTTCACCTAGGCCGGCAGCAGGCTGAGCGGGGCCGGCAGCCAGGACCCCAGACTGGCAGTGGGCTGAGCGTCTCAGCCCGCTGTCGGTCTGAGGTTCTGTCCGCCGGCTCCTGCCAGCCAGGGTCCCGGCTGCCGGCCCCGCTCAGCCTACTGCTGGTCTGGAGTCCTGGCCCTGTCCACATATAGTAGGTACCTACCTTCTCCCCAGTCTTAGCCATTCTCTTCCTCTCTCTGCACTGAGATGGGGGTGGGAGCGTGCTGAGAACAGGGCTGGGGGTGAAGGAGCAGGCTGGGGGTTGGGGTGGAGGGTCTGGCCAGGAGCTAGAATGAGGGAGGGGGCTCAGGGTTGGGGCAGGAGGTTTGGGTGTGGAGCGCTTACCTGGGCAGCTCCCATTTGGTGCGAGGGGTGCAGCTGGGAATGTGGGGTGTGTGTGTGTGTGTGGGCAGGAGCTCCCATTTGGTGCTCAGGGTGGGAGTGGGGATGTGGGGGGTGCAAGAGTCAGGGCATGGGGTGTGGGGGGGCTGGGTATGTGTGGGGGATGTAGGAGTCAGGGCAGGGGGCTGGGGGTGTGTGAGGAGGGTGCAGGAGTCACAGCAGGGAGCTGGGTATGTGTGGGGAGTGCCAGATTTAGGGCTGGGGTTGTGGGGGAGGGTGCAGGGGTCAGGGCACGGGGCTGGGGTGTGTGGGGGGTGCAGGGGTGAGGACAGAGGGCTGGGTGTGTGTGAGGAGGGTGCAGGGGTCAGGGCAGAGGGCTGAGTGTGTGGGCTGGGGTGTGGGGGTGCTCCCAGCCTCCTGCCCTGAGCGGCTCACGGCAGGGGGCTGGAGGGGATGTGCCCTGATTCCACCCCCCTTCTCCAAGGTCCCCGGAGCAAAGAGCCCGCTGTGGCTCCGCTTTTACCTCTCCCGCTCCATAGCAAGGGCCGTCAGCTGATCGGCCTCAGGGAGGGAGAGGAGATGGGGCAGGAACCCAGCACGCTGGGGGAAGAGGCGGGGGGGAGGGGGAAGCTTGCCTGCCCTGCAAGGAGAGAGTGGTGGGCGGGGGGCGGAAAACAGCAGACTGGGCCAGGCAGGACAGCAGCATGCCATTAAAAATTGGCTCGCGTGCTGTGTTTGGCACACATGCCATAGTTGTCGACCCCTGGCCTAGAGGATGGAGGATCCAGGGCAGGGTGAGCCTGGGGTCTGCTATGGAGCCTGCAGGGTCGGGGCACAAACATGCTGGAAATCACTTCCCCTCCACCACTCCAGAGCTTAGCTGAGGGGCGGAGAGGCTTCCCCGTGCCAGCACTGCGTGGGGCTTTGGCACATGCAGGGCTTGGCTCTTCCTGGCCAGTGCCCCAGACCAGAAGGTCTTGGGCTTTCCCAGGGCGTCAGCTCAGCCAGAGGCAGTGGGGGAAGGAAGGCGCCTGCCAATCAGGCTATTGATGAGGTGAGTGCTCCCATCAGGGGCTGGTTCTCTGTACAGCACTGGGAGCGGGACATGCCCCACCAGGGAGGGGAGGATACGGAGGAGCAGTGGGGCTCGGGGGGTGAAAGGGCAAAGCAGGGAGAGGACAGCGAGAGGGGGAGCACATAAAGGGCCAATGGGTGGGCAGCAGAGGTGACACGTAACCGGCCATCACCTGGTGTCTGCCCACACTCACTAGCCACTGCAGCTCGCAGCCTGTGCTGGCTGGAAACAGGGACCGAGGGTGGGACCCTGCTGGCTGAGAGCCGGCATTCAATGGGGGTTGTGCTGATGGACCAGCAGGGGGAACAGCCGGCCCTGCATGCTGCAGCTTTGCCCCGCCAATAGCCTTGCACACCTACCGCCATCGTCGGCCACTGGACCCCACACTTACTGCTGGTGGGTGGGCAGCTGGCGAGCACGGATCTGGCCAGCAGCAAGACCCACCAGCACTGATGCTGGGGAGACAGAAAATACGGGACAATTTGCCCATTTTCAAGAAAAAGTCAGGACACCTGCAGGAAGGCTTAAATATGGGACTGTCCCTTTAAAAACAGGACGTCTGGTCCCCCTACCTGATGAGGAGGGTTTTGAACAGGGGCTTCCCACCACTCAGCTCCTCCCTGTAAACATCTGCAAAGCTACTGCACTATCCACCTTCAAATCCCACCTCAAAACTGTCCTTTGTTGTGATGCCTACAAAAAAAAAAAAAGTTAAGCTGCTAGTGTTCAGGGACCATTGTCTACCAGGCTGATCAATATTGTCTACTTGTACTCCCCCGTCTGTCTATAGCCATCTGTCTCTTGTCTTAGACTGCAAGCCACTGTGTTTGTACAGCACCTAGCATAATGTGGTCCTGGTTTATGACTCTCAAGGACTTCAGTAATACTACAACTAATAACAATACCTTTGCCCTTACTCTCTGCCCTTCCTCCCCAACCCCAAGCATGGAAATGGAGGGACTGAGAATTGAGTTTTGACAAAATAGAACTTTAAGGAGCCTGGAGGTGAATTAGAAAATTAGTTAACTTTAACTGATCTTAAATGAAAATTACACCAGTGAGCTTGTGAATCTGACCAGTTCCAGAGAAACTCCACCCACTAAATTCTGTCCTCAGACGTGTACATAATTTCTATTGAATTCAACAGGAGCTGTCTGCACATTTTGAAGAACAGACTTTTGCCTGGAAGCAGGTTGTAGAGTGACAAGCAGTACATCTTAGAACAAAGTCCTGTTGGCTGATCATACCCGGAGGGCATGAATCTTTCCTATCAGTTTTTTTAGAGATGCTGGCTCTTACAAATTAATCTTTTTTCCTAGGTACAATCCATTGTACAGATTAATATTTCCCACCCCCATCCAACCCTTTTCAGGTAACCATCTATCTTGAGCTTTTAGCAATTGAGACTCCCCTCGCACCAAAAATAAAAAGATAAATCCAGTACAGCTTCTCTTTGAAGGGGAGAAAAATCTCTTTGGGAGTCCATTATGCATTTATTTTAAGAAAGTTATTGGTCTTATCTTTTTACCACTTTGGCTCTTTCCCTTGGGATATTTTAGCAATTCACAGCTCAAGAATACTTGGGAACTGGAGCAGGAGGGATATAGTGAGACATGACTGAGGTACATATGGTCACATGTAAATAAATATCTGGTCTCATCTATTTTGGAATGCGCATTTTTTTTACCCATTATAATCCTTATTTCTCCCCATTCATCTCTTAAAAAAGAACAGACATTTGTTCTGAGACAAACACCCCTTTCACTCACCCTTCTTCTTTCCCACCTATCCCAAACTTACATATTCTCTTGTCTTCTCTTTCCGTGGTCAGGAGTTGGATGTATGTCTCTGCCTTTTTTCCCCTTAAGCAATTCCTGTTGATGGAGAGGGATGACGAATGGAGAGATGGAAGGGTTTATAATCTGGGTATAATTCAAGAAAAGGAATGTGTGGCTGTAATATTTGTATCCTCTGCAGAAATGGACAATACTAGCCCATGCTGATGTGATCTTGACACAAAGGTATGGTTGGGATCATGACTGTTAACTAATCAACACATTTACAGTGGGAGAATTCATGACACATGTCCCTATACGGTAACACAAATAGTACAACATTATGCTCAACTCATTCATAAAGCCCTTGGGCATCAATGAGTCTGTCCACTGACTTCCACAGGTTTAGGATCAGACCCCATAATTTGGTGTGGTACTAAAAATTCAATGTATTTGTTCTTTGCATGTCCTATGACACTGGGGATAGAATAATTTATAATATTCCATTATAATAGCAACACTTTTAAAAGCTAGATCACGATAAATTAGAGTATCGGATATTTGTATCATTCTGTCTTTGTGGATTTAGCCATAGGATAATTAGGATTGGTTTGGGGCTGAAAAAAATCAAGGAAGAGAAAGGCAACTTTTTTAAAAAAATATGGAAGTTGGCAGCTCTACATAGAATAGAGCTGTCTTTTCAGATATAAGGAAATATGGGGTGCTTTATTTCTTTCAAACCTTGTATTTAAAGGCCAGGCCTGGAGCTACACCGATAATAGCAGCTGAGAATCTGACTCATACATATCATACTCATTTGTAGAGTGGTAATACCAACAAATAACACACCATGTTGTTGTTCATCATAAAAATGTTAAAAACACTTTGTAGGAATGAGAATTAGAGAGGGCAATGTTCCCTGTGGAAGAGAGGGAACAGGAGAATTGTTTTAATAGTATATTTAATAATGGATTACACAGAATCTGAAAAGGGATTCATTAAGAGCTTCATGAGTCCTGTTGGCTTTCTTAGGAGTCTGACATACTATACAATGGTTTGAAAATGTACAACGTTTCTGTGTCTTCTGGTCTGGTTTCTATCGACCAGAGTTTCTGGTAAAAGAGTATGTTGATGTTAATGTTATCTGACCACCTTCTAAAAGCACAGAGTTTCCCTTGAAAGGCAGTATCTGTTTTATACAGTATTCATTTTTTTAAAAGGTAGATAAAATCTGGAATGGTGTAATGGAGAGGTTTTTACATTTTTCTGTGGCATGTTTGGAAAAAGGTTGCTTCTCATTACTGTGAATCTTCAACAGTTCTCCTGAAGGCTGAAAAAAAACTTTCAGGGGTTGGCCTACCTCAGTTTGCAAACCAAAGCTTGATTGGCTTATTCAGAGCTTTCTGATTTGATATCTGATACCAGATTCTGTGGATGCAGGATGACAAACAGCTAAATATAATTGCTAAAGAATAATATATGTCTTCACTTTGAAAGGTCAGCTATAGATCAGCTCTGGGGTGATAGGTAGATTTGTAAAAATAATTGCCACATTAACTTTTGATATTTTATTGGATCCTTTGATAATTTATTTAGCAGGTACGAAATAAGGTGTGATGCTAGTATAATAACGATAGAGGCCACTATGGTTCCAGAATTCAAAATCTAACTAAGAATGCTTCTGTAGTAGGATGGAAAGACATTTGACAGTGACAAGAAACAATAACATTTTTGAGGGAACGTGTATGTTGTAAATTAAATTTTAGTTACACATTAAACATTTTGCTTTACAATGCTTTGTTGAATTAAATCATGAAAATGAAATAATTTGACAGTGGATCTGGAAAGTACAAAATACCGCACAGGAGGGCCAAAAGCATTAGTTTAATTTTAAATTATTTTGGATGGTTGGGTGGAAGGGGAAGTCTTAAAGTCTATTCCAAAATTTCTATTAAAACTGTATCTTTCTCTCCTCTTTGTCATGGAGAACCATACAAACTTGCGTGATACTCATTGCACAAACATAAAGAAACCATGGAATGCAAGTTCATCTACCGTATTTTTCTGTAATTGATTCCAAAATAGGTGGAGGCTCAATTTTTAAATAGGTGGCAGTGGAGGATTTCTTTCAAATTCTTATGTTACAGATCTTTTTTAAAAAAATAGACTATAAGAGCAAAGCATTATTATTAATAATTGTTGTTGATGCGGGGCTCTTACATCCATAGTTAAGCATTCAAGGGTACTGAGCTCCCACTAAGGTCAATGTTAGGCTAATTTTGAAAATTAAGGGTTACTACTATAATTTCAAAAATAGTCCAGTTATTTCATAGAACTGAGATTGTAAAAATAAACATTTTGAAAAGCCTTTTCCCGTTTGCTCCTACCTACTATTTTCTGGGAAAGAATCAGGATTTTCTGGTCACAAATCTATACTACCTTTATGCTTCTGCTAAATGTGTTGAATTATAGAATCATAGAATTATAGAATATCAGGGTTGGAAGGGACTTCAGGAGGTCATCTAGTCCAACCCCCTGTTCAAAGCAGGACCAATCCCCAACTAAATCATCCCAGCCAGAGCTTTGTCAAGCCTGACCTTAAAAACCTCTAAGGAAGGAGATTCCACCACTTCCCTAGGTAACGCATTCCAGTGCTTCACCACCCTCCTAGTGAAAAAGTTTTTCCTAATATCCAAACTAAACTTCCCCCACTGTAACTTGAGACCATAACTCCTTGTTCTGTCATCTGCTACCACTGGGAACAGTCTAAATCCATCCTCTTTGGAACTCCCTTTCAGGTAGTTGAAAGCAGCTATCAAATCCCCCCTCATTCTTCTCTTCTGCAGACTAAACAATCCCAGTTCCCTCAGCCTCTCTTCATAAGTCATGTGTTCCAGTCCCCTAATCATTTTTGTTGCCCTCTGCTGGACGCTTTCCAATTTTTCCACATCCTTCTTGTATGTGGGCCCCAAAACTGGACACAATACTCCAGATGAGGCCTCGCCAATGTTGAATAGAGGGGAATGATCACGTCCCTCGATCTGCAGGCAATGTCCCTACTTATACAGCCCAAAATGCCATTGGCCTTCTTGGCAACAAGGGCACACTGTTGACTCATATCCAGCTTCTTGTCCACTGTAACCCCTAGGTTCTTTTCTGCAGAACTGCTGCCTAGCCATTCGGTCCCTAGTCTATAGTGGTGCATGGGATTTTTCTGTCTTAAGTGCAGGACTCTGCACTTGTCCTTGTTGAACCTCATCAGATTTATTTTGGCCCAATCCCCTAATTTGTCTAGGTCCGCCTGTATTCTATCCCTACCCTACTTTATATTTTAGTTTTCAAATCCTGATTGAACTATTGGAGTTCTGTGGTCAAACCGCACCAACAGAGAGAGAATCCCTGCTGTCAGGAGAAGCCACTTTAAATTGCCATCTGATAGACAAAGTAAACCACAGCTAAATTCAACAGTGATATCCATGCTTGTGTAGTATGTCTCTCTACAGTACAGCTCTCATAATTGCTTTAAAGACCAAGAGGCACTCATACAATCTGAACTACAGTCCCCTGTGATTACCCAGGAAAAACCCTAACTGCATACAAACAAAATGTATGTTGTGTTCCACTGTAACCTATAAGAGAAGGAGAATGGGTTTTTTATAATGCCAAAGTTACAGAAGGCCTGCTTTCACCCAGTGATGCCTTTTTGGTGGTAGTGGCTGGTCATCTGCCAGCCAATCCCAGCCCCAATGCTTTGACCAATAGCAGCTTCCCTAAAAAGGGAGAGGGTTACCATTTCTCAGCATGTGATGTAGAACCCATATGGGAGGTGATCTATCCTTAAGGCCCCGACATGCAGTCAAGGCACAAGCAGAACTGACTGGAGCTCCTTCACATAAAAATAAAGTGATATAATCTCTGCATATTTCTGATAATTTGAAACACTGAAATAGTAGGAGGCACTGTGAGCTCAGAAAATAGGAGTGGGGAGGGGAGAAATACAAAGTACGGCTAATGGAAAGATTATTTGCCAGATGTCCTATTTCTTCTCGGCCAGTTAGGCTAGATTTGCAATTTTACTGCAGCCTGCAGGGTGAGTTGAATTGGGTATGAGTGCTAAACCTTGTGACCTTAGAATGATACACTTCATATGAGTGTTTGTTTGATCACTGCAGCTCTAGTACTGCCTTTTGGTGTACTTCAAACCAAGATCAATAATGAAATCCCTTTAATTATTCCACTAAAGGCCTTAATGATGCAGTTACCATCATGTATGTTTTTTTAATGGTGTGATAACTGAAGGGCAAGGGGTAGCTCCCTTATGGACACCCAGCCAGCCAGTTAACTGTAAAATCCCTCTTGGTGTCTGTTCTCTGCTTGCTTTACCTGTAAAGGGTTAACAAGCCCACAGGTAAAAGAATGATAGCAGTAATACTTTCAAGACAGTAGGTAAAAACAAGAGCAGTGAATGTTTACTTCAGTGATGGGGCAACTTCTCCAACATCTCAAAATTAGCAAAAAACCATTAGTAAATCACCAATAGGAAAAGAGCATGCAATAAAAGAATAATTAGTACTGGGTGTCAATCATTTCATGCCAAGCAAGACCCATCATCCCATACAAATCCCATAATTTGTATATTACAACCTCAAAAGATATGAATGAACTCCATTAATATTAATGGGAATTATACACGTAAAGAGCAAGTGCAAACACATGTCAGTGAATATATTCTCAATTTAATGTGCAGGATCTTAACTATTGGACTCCCATGATGAGGAATTTAGGTACATTTTAATAAAAATTACTCCTTTTGTCACTCCCTCCTGGTGTACAAATCATTCCAGAAGTTCTGTTCCTTACCTGATCTGACCTGCATATTGATTCTCATGAGGATTTCCTGTTTCATCATCTCCTATAGTTGGTGGACTGACAATATTATCTTAACAAACCCTATCTCTAGTCAAATCATGCAACAAGGAAAATGTGCTGTCTTAAGTTCATTATGTATATAATACAGGAATGCTGCTTCTTTCATAAGAATGGTAGTTTCCTCATTTCTCACTTGATTGTTGGTAGCGGGACAGCACCACTGATTCCTTATAACATAATGTTCTGGTTATGTCTCACACACTCTTCCTAGGATGCTTACTACATAAAGTTATTTATAAATCCACTCATAGCATTAAAAATATCTATTTCTCTTCATCTGGTAGTCTTTTCTTGAAGGAGTAACCTATTCAAAATATTCTGCAGTAGTAATTTAAATACAGTAGCAATACTCATATCTGAACAAAAACATTGGAATTTAAATTGAATGGACACTTAGTGGACAACATCAAAGTATACAGGCTGTAATTGTTTCTAATGGAGTTGTCTAATGGTGTCCACTTACAGAAGACTCTAAAGGGACTCTACTGAGTCTATTAAGACTCTAAAGGGTCTATTGTGTTTGAGGCACAACCCTGGAACTGGGGACATTCTGTTTCGATGGGCGATCCAGTAGACAATGCCTTTAAGAAGTAGAACAACTCCTGGAGGTCCAAGAAGGCTAGCTATTGCCCCCTTTTGTGCTGCTAGCTGCTAGAGGCAAAAAGGCAGCCTTTGAAAACTGAAAGTCAAATCCTACTGAGGAAAATAGAAAAGAGCATAAACTGTGGAAAGTCAAATGTAAAAGTATAATTATTATAATTATAAAAGAATTTGAAGAGTAACTAGCAAACAGCACAAAAACTAACAGCAACATTTTTTTAAGTAAAAAGAAAAGGAGTACTTGTGGCACCTTAGAGACTAACCAATTTATTTGACCATAAGCTTTCATCGGATGAAGTGAGCTGTAGCTCACGAAAGCTTATGGTCAAATAAATTGGTTAGTCTCTAAGGTGCCACAAGTACTCCTTTTCTTTTTGCAAATACAGACTAACACGGCTGTTACTCTGAAGCCTGTCATTTTTTAAAGTACATCCAAAGCCGGAAGCCAGCCAAACAATGAGTGGTCATCCAGTGGTCTCACTGTGCTTAAGGAACACTCAAGGAAGACCAGGCCATTGTGAAGAAGCTAAATTAATTCTCTGCATCATCTTCATCACAGAGGATGTGAGGGAGATTTCCACACCTGAGTCATTATTTTTAGGTGACAAATCTGAGAAACTGTTCCAGACTGAGGTGTCCATAGAGGAGATTTTGGAACAAATTGACACCCAGACCAGATGGTATTCACCCAAGAGTTCTGAAGGAACTCAAATATGAAATTTCAGAACTTTTAACTGTGCTATGTAAACTATAGCTTAAATCAGCCTCTGTACCAGATGACTGGAGGATAGCTAATGTAATGTCAACTTTTTAAAAAAGACTTCAGAGGCAATCCTGGCAATTACAGGCTGGTAAACCTAACTTCAGTACAGATTAGTTGAAACTATAGTGAAGAACAGAATTATGAGACACATAGATGAACACTATTTGTTGGGGAAGAGTCAACACTGCTTTTTTAAAGGGAAATCATGTCTCACCAATCTATTAGAATTCTTTGATGGGGGAGGTGTCGACAAACATATTGACAAGGGTAATCTAGTAGATATAGTGTCCCTGACTCTCAGAAAGCCTTTACAAGGTCCCTCACCAAAGGCTCTTGAGCAAACAAACAGCCATGAGGTAAGTGGAAATGTTCTCTCATGGATCAGTAATTGGTTAAAAGACAGGAAACAAAGGGTAGGATAAATGGTCAGTTTTGCAAATGGAGAGAGGTAAATAACTGTGTCTCCCAAGGATCTGTACTGGGACCAGTGCTGTTCAACATATTCATAACTGATCCTAAAAAAGGGGTAAAGAGTGAGGGGGCAAAGTTTCTAGATGATACAAAATTACTCAAGTTGAAAGCTGATTGTGAAGAGTTACAAAGGCATCTCATTAAACTTGTTGACTGGGCAACAAAAAGGCAGACAAAATTCAATGTTGATAAATACAAAGTAATGCATATTGTAAGCCATAATCCCAGCTATACATACAAAATGATGGGGTCTAAATTAGTTGTTACGACCACTCAAGAAAGGGATCTTGGAGTCATTGTGGATAGTGCTCTGAAAACATCTGCTCAATGTTCAACGGCAGTCAAAAAGCTAACAAGGTTAGGGACCGTTGGACAGGGATAAATAATAAGACAGTAAATATAATGCCACTATATAAACCCATGGCCCTCACATTGAGTACTGTGTGCAGTTCTAGTCACCCCATCTCAAAAAAGATATATTGGAATTGGAAAAGATACAGAGAGGGGCAACAAAACTGATTAGGGATACGGAAGAGCTTCCATATGAAGAGATTAAAAAGACTGGGATTAGTCATCTTGGAAAAGAGATGACTGAGAGGGATATGACAGAGGTCTACAGAATCATGACTGGTGTTGAGAAAGTGAATAAAGAAGTGTTATTTACTCCTTCATGTAACACAAGAACCAAGGGTCACCCAATGAATTTAATAGGCAGCAGGTTTAAAACAAACAAAGGGAAGTACTTCACACAATGCACAGTCAACCTGTGGAACTCATTGCCAGGGGACATTGTGAAGGCCAAAACTATAACTGGATTCAAAAAAGAATTAGATAATTTCATGGAGGATAGGTCCATCAATGGCTATTAGACAAGATGGTCAGGGATGCAACTGATGCTCTTGGTGTCCCTAATCCTTTGACTGCCAGATGCTGGGACTGGATGATGGGTGAAGTTTCACTCGAAATTGCCCTGTCCTCTTCATTTCCTTTGAAGCATCTGGCATCAGCCACTGTCAGAGACAGGATACTGGGCTAGATGGACCACTGGTCTGACCCAGTATTGCTGTTCTTATGTTGTGTGTTCTTAGAATGCTGAAATAGAATGTGATGAAAGGGGGATGAGAATATTGCTGTGCTAACTTAGGTTCTGGTGTTGAGCCCTAGTTCTTCAGGTAGGCACCTGTACCAATGTCAGGAGTGTAGACAGTTTTTTCTTTGGAGGGGCTCAAAAACAATAAAATAAGAGCTGTTGAATGTAGTTTTTACTCTAGGGAGCTTCCAGTGCTCCTGCTCCCAGGGCACAAAGGTGGCAGCAGTGAGCTGGTGCAGTGCACCACCAAACAGAGGTGACCTGCCTCCAGCATTTGTCCCCTGCACGGCCAGCCTTTTTCATTTTGGGGAGGCTTAGCCTTCTCAAACCTCTTATACGCACCTCCCATGAACAGATGGCTGCTAAATTATAGTTCCATTTTATACATTATTCCCTATTTAGTCTGTCAAAGTTTTCTTAATGCGACTATATTAGTATGTTGAACTTATTGTCCTAGGTTAACTATATTTACATTAGCATTCTTTTTGTTAAGCTAGGTTCTCTTTTTTTGATCTGATATCTTTGCACTGCTCTGTGTAGCACAAAGCAGCTGGAAATCCACTGGTGTAGACCTGGTTCCTATGTAACCTCCATCCCCCCGGTATAAAGGGTGTGTTGGGGATGGCAGTAAGTGCGGCCAGAGTGCTGTTGTATTCTTACTATTCTCAGCTTTTGGATGGTCCTTGACAACTCTGGCCAGCAGGCATATGTGAAAGTAGCTCCTAAGTTTCTCTAAAATATACCTGCACCAACCCCAGAATCAGAAAGCAGCAGTTGGGCCCCCTGTGGTCTCCTTAACCCAGCTGTGCCCATATACTGGGTTAAACAGAGATTGTAGCCTACCGTAATGTAACTCTCTCTAATAAAGACCACATTTTAAAAGTAACACAGTAAGGTCAGCATCCACTAGCAAATATATTTAATTTAATTCTCTGGCCAGTCCACAACTGGATTTTCTATGCCCTATTTAGCTCTATCTTGTTTTTGACCCGATTTAATTAACAAAATATTTCTTTCAAATCTAGCACACACACTAAGCATTTTTTTAACATATTAAGAATTATGTCATTGTGTATACTTGTCAGATTTATGGTCCAGTGCCTTTCTAGCAGATACAATAATTTACTACTCACAATAATATGAATAGGAAGCCAAAGCAAGAGTTTGTTTTCTTTAATTATTGAATTGATATAAATTATAATTAACATATTGATGGGAATGTAATTACACTGCCATACAATAATGTATTTTGTGTTTATGCACCATGTCCAATTTTCCTCTGTTAACCCCTACCCTGCACATTATGACTTGGCATTATGCATTTGTAAAAACAGATGCTCATATTATTTTTTTGTAATTATCTGAATATGAGATTTCGGGTGATTATTTGTGCAACTATACTAATAAGACACAGCTTCAGAACACTGTTGCTGGAAAAAAATTGCATCAATTTACTAACATTTCCTATACTAAATGTATCTATTTTTAGATTTATTTTAATTAACTGGAGCCTGCCACTTCAAAAACCAGTGGAAACAAACTGAAATTAGGAGTAAACAGGAATTTCAGCAGAGCTGAAATAAATTTGCCAAGTCTGCTATGCAAACTGTATAAATGGGTTTTTGGGGGAGAAGAGAGAAATTAAAGCTGCAGTGGCAGTGCAGTAGAATGAAATGAGAGAAATTTATAGAGAAGAGGGATGCTGGGTCAAACAGCATGTCTTGTTTAGCAATTCCTTATTGATATGTTTCCCCACTAATCCCATACTTAGCTTTGTGCCTTTATTATTGACATCAATTTGTTAACACACAGAAATACAGACAGGGTCAGGCTCAAGGCCCAAAAGTGCAGGTTAGTACAGAAATGTTTCCTTTCTGATGCAGAAGGTACAGTTGCTGGTTGGTGATTGGTGCTTTGCCTGCTGTTTATGCTGACCTAGCACTTTCAGCGGCTGGCCTGGAGATTTAGAGAAGGAAACAATTCAGTTACACTGTGCAACAAGACTGCTACGGGTCACAGCCATTAGTGGACTACTGAGGCTTGCATTTGACACAACTCTCTGAAGGGTAAATCTTTTGTTGATTGTAGCCAAAACAACATCTCCTCTTCCAGATTTATTTATAGGAACTGCCATTCAGAGGAAGGATGGTAATTTAAAATGTTGTCAACCAGGTAATTTTAGAGCTCTTTTTAGATTTATTTGATTTTAACCTAACCTTGTCAAGTAAGCATTTATACTAATTACATATTATTCTCCAAAGACTATTTGTATGCTAATTAGTGTAGGCACATGGTAGGTAGGGATCGAGTGGACTATAGCACCTCTTCCAAACAGAATGAGGAGAAAAGCTGTGGGGATATCAGAGGTGTAGGAAAAGTTGTAAACCACCATCATTTGATGCCAGGCCACCACTGTATTCCTATGACTGGCTGAACTGATGGCTTGCTGCCAGAGGGGGGAAAGCTGTTCATTGCTCCTTTAAAGTAGATTTGCCTTCCATACCCCTTAATACTGCTGCAGGACCACTGAGTAGACTACTTATGTGAGAAATCCACTCAGACACGTCTCCTTGGTCTGTTCAGTTCTTGCACTGAGCAAAGCCACACAGAGTACATGCATTAATGATCCACCTCTAGTGAAGATTGGAACTAGAGCTGGTTGAAATATTTTTGATGAAAAATGGCTTTTTGAAGAAAATGAAAATTTAAATTTTGCTGTTTTCTGATTTTTTTTAATTTAAAAACTAAAAAATGTTTTTAGTAAACATTTACAGTGTTCAGCTAAAAAAAATCCATTTTTGGTCATAATGGTTTGCTTTGAAAATTTTGTGTGGAAAATCACTGGTGTTTTTTGACTAGGTCAAATCGCAGCCCCAGAGCATCAAAGAACCAGAGCCCTGTTCTCTAGAGACCACACATCCCTGCCACCAAGACCATCTCCTGACAAATTTCTAGTCCCTTTTCCAAAGTAACAGGGAGCTAGAGTATTTCAAAGAAAAGGTCATCAGAATTTTTTAACATATTTTAATAATGTATTTTCCCCTATGCTTGTTCTCAGAGTGGCTGAATCATTTTGGCTGAAATTTTCCTAAACAATTCAGACTGAGGCAGACACTCAACATGGAAAATTTCAGCTCAAACCATGAAATGTTGAAAGAGGGTCTTATAACAGGAAGTGTTATGCAAGCTTAATAGGTGGCAGTGTCAGCCCTGTCAATAATATTTTCCCTCTGAGCTCCGATTGGCTTAGCTCTTTGACTGAGGGTGTATAGGACATGCAATACAGCTTGCCCATAATCGAGGATTTCCATATAGCTTCAAGAAACGTACTGAGCATTCTCAGTAATTACCACTCTCTTCTTCTGGATAATTCTTTGTAATTGCATTTGAGGTACCTTCCCCTACTCTGCTCTATGCACATGTGGAGAAAAACAGATGATTCAGACAACTCCCTTCCTCCTCCCCTCTCCTGCTCTTCCTTTCATTGGATGTGAAAAATAAATTGCTGGAGTATAATATTGTGTGGGTTACATTATTATACAGTAATACTTCCTCTCTTATAACAAACCAGGTTCTTTTGGAAGTGGGAGAATTCTGATTCAGTGTTGCAATTAGGGTTCACAAATACAGAACAAGGAAAACAGGAATAATTTCTTGGTTAAGTGGCATGAATACAAGTAGTGCTATGAAAATCATAAAATTCTCAAAACCTTGCAAGAGGGAAGCATAAAACTCAGTTTAAACCAAAAAAGATTTTCAGAAAGAAACACTTGTTTAACAATCAACATACTTTTTAAAAGTGAAATTTTGAAGAAAAATCACTTTCTCTACAGAATATGAATTTGACAAATATCTATCTATTGATTTGCATTCTACATTCCACATTTAGTCTCAAGCATGATTTGAAACTAAAATAATTTCAACAGACAGGTGGTAAAAGAGGAGAGATCTAAATTATCTACATTGATTATAGGGGTGATATTTTTCATTTTCCATTGAATCTAGGTATTTATATGCCCCCTTCACCCCACCCCACCCCAGTATCTAAACACAGCATGAGCCATAGGGTACCACATTCCTCAAGATGTATGATCAGATCTCAGAAAACAGCAAATGCTATCAATAAAACATGAAGCAAAGTTAATTACAGGCTTTCATTCAGAGTCATCCTGCCACTAGTGGTCCATTATAATGAATCATTGCTCAAATGGAGCAGAGATTGACAGAGATTTTATAAACTTTCCATTCTCCAAGTTTTCCCTGTGTAATAAGTGCCTGCTGTACACTGGGAAAGTGATTAAGTATCAATTTCATGTAGGATGAGGAATAAATGTTTAAAAGACTAATGAGACACTATTTTTACTGCTTAGAGTACCGTGACTCACCCCTGAGTCAGATGAATGCCTCTGTCATTTTAATTAGTCATGTGCTGAATCTTTTTTTTCCCTCTTAAAGGTTTCTAATTGGGTTATTTAAGTAACTTTAAACTGGTTCCTCAGTAGCCAGAGTGCACTTTTTGACTCATAAGACTGATATGCTTTCTCTTCCAATATGCCACTGGCTCTTCTTTACTTAATGCTTTTGGAATAAGGATTAACATGTTTTATCGCTCAGTTGTCCATCATGGCAGCAGGTGCTCCCTAGCCCTAAACATCAGAAAACTTTTTCACATCCCGTTCCTTCCCTGTTTGAGTAAGATAGCGGACTTTGGCTCATGACATCATTTGTAGCTGCCTCTGCCATTGTTGTCTGGCTCGATAGAAATGTGACCAAAAAAAATCTTCAATCGGCGCCAGAACCTTCAGGAATATAATCCCCCAAATCAATCAATAAAGATGCTAAAGAAATTTACAGCATATGCTTTGTTCTCCTTTGTTCCCTTCTAAATTTGTCCCTTGCAGTAGCTCACTTGATGATGTAACAAAAAGGGTGTCTTCTGCCTATATAAATAACTGTGGAAGATTCCTGATAGCAACACAAGAGACACAGGATGATGTAAAATAGGTTGCTTTAGAAGATTATAGTCACAGTTTCGTCTTAAAGTTGAGATTCTGACTGCCATCAGTTTTTGAAATTAATCAGGAAGATGGCAAGATTTGCTTAAAGAAGGTAACACTCACTGGCCTAAAGATAGCTGATTTTACTCCTTGGTGAACAAGGAGCATAAACAATCCTGCTTGCTGGGAAAGAAATGTAGGGCTAGATCTTCCGCTGGTGTATATCAGTGTACCTCATTTTGACTTCAGTGGAGCTATGCTGATACACGCTGGTTGAGGATCTAGCCCTAAATTTTCCTCTCCATTATGGACGGGACAGCAGCAGTTCCAAAAAGCTGTGGTTGGATCAGCAGTACAGGTTGTAGCAGCAACATTAAAGCCACAGAAGAGAGAGAGAGACAGGAGCTATGGCAGCAAGAGTTTTGGTCTCCTGGGGTTTCCATTTGTAGACTGATGTCTTGAGGTGGATATGTAAAAAAAAAAAAATGAACTAAGACATACACACAAAAGTATAAAAAGTTAAGGTAAACCCCTGTGAAACATTTGTAACAAAATGATTTGAGAATTCAAATGTAGACAAATAGTATAGTAAAAAGACTTTTTATGAAGAAAGAAAGTTGAGCCTGAATACAGAAATGTATATTCCTATTTGATATACTGTTGAATGGGAAGTAAGATATGCAGGCTCTCTATAGTGTAATAACTGCTAATCAATTGCTCACCTTTCTGGGCATAAACCTTTTATTCATTTTTAAATAGCACCTCAGAATATATTTTGTTTTGATGGTGTATGTCCTGTACCTATTATCCGTCATTTTAAGTGGCATGAAACGCACATTTCTAAAGAAAAAGTAATCACTGATACCCTAACTGCTCCCTGGAATGTGATTCTTCACACGTAACCATGCTTACTCCCACTTCATGAAGGATCATTATACATTTGTAAAAATGTCCTCATAATGTACTCTATTCTGAACAAAACCATAATGATAGTTGTATGTGTGGTCATGTGTAACAATGAAATGCTAGGACGAAGCTCGGAGAAGGGACAAACAGGAATAAGTTTCTGAGGTAGACAGGATTTTCAGTCCTCTGAATTAGACTCTAATCATTATGCTTCCATCACCAGCTGTTCTCATTTGGTTTGAATTTCAATGTGCATATGATAAATTCTTTAGCTTCAGCAATGATTATTTTATTTGGAGTCTGATCTAAAGACTACCAAAGTCCAAGAGAGATTTTGTCCATTTGTTTTAATGGGCTTTGTGTCAAGTCATTGGTTCATTCCTAAAGAATGAGTGTATGATCCCTTTTCAGTTTTGTTCTAGTGCAGAACTGGTTTGATTTATATTCCATCACAGAAGTAGGTCTGGATAAACTGGGTCCAGAAATGACAGTGTCACGGTTGTGACAGGTTCCTGACCAACTACAGCAGTACTGTTCCTCTGTTTGCAATTTATCCATGAACATTCATAATTGTTCACGTCTAGTGTGCATAGAATAAGAAGACCTTTTCAAATACCAGTGAGATCATTTCTGATCTGACTGCTTTTAATTTTTTGTCAGTACAGTGCTTGACACTTGTGTCTTTGGTAAATAAGCTTGGGAATAAATATGTGCTTAGCTGAATATTCCCAAATAAGTGCTGAATATTGGCTTAAGGAAAGTGTATAATAAAATAAGGGACATGAACCACAGAATATTTGGGTAGGGAATGCTGAAACATTGATTCTGCAGTGGTCCTCGGGGACCTTCAATAAAATGATTTGCTTACATCTAGTTTTCCAGATGTAGGAATAGCTGATATATTGACAGAGCACTATGAATCTGAGTCTGATTTAATTTATGTCACATAACTGCACCAACTTCAGAAAACTTGGCTGGAGTCTCATCTGAGTAAGATCAAATACCCAGATTGCCTCTCAGCCTATCCAAAATTCTAATGCCATCGTTTTTAGACCATGCCACCCACACTCTGTCTCCCATTGGTCGCTCTCCATTGTCTTACACAACAAATTCAAAATATTTGTTTAAGGTTCTACTTCATCTGCTACCACATTCATTCCATATTCACTCCACTTCCTCTGCTCTGCGAGTAATTTCACCTATGATGCCAGTTTTATTTTCTTATCCCACCCATCTTCATTTATGCCTTTTCCCATGATGTCCTCATGCATGAAATTCCCCCCAACCCCGTTAACCAACTTTAGCATCCTCTCTTCATTCAAATCTTTTAAAAAAGATGTATATGGCTAAGCAAGAAATATCCCATCAGATCTCTGCTTCCTCTTATAGAGTATGAAGATCCACCAAAACTTACAATTTAACAATTTAACAATCCATATGAGCCATGCAGATGATAAATATTTAATGTGGTCGGTAAGAAATATGGGGCTGTTGTGGTTAAAGCCTTTGTTGCTTCAAAGGACATATTAACATTGTGGAAGTGGAAAAAGTGATAAAGGGAATTTGGATGCAGACCTCTTCTTTTCAGAATGAGCAGGAGTCAAGCTAACTCTAACCTTACTAACACAAGATTTTAAGGCAGGGCCTGGGCGAGTGGGAAGCAAGTGGGAAAAACTGTAAGAGGTTGTTTTGATCTTTTTTCAGAGTAGCAGCCGTGTTAGTCTGTATTCGCAAAAAAGAAAAGGAGTACTTGTGGCACCTGAGAGACTAACAAATTTATTTGAGCATAAGCTTTCATGAGCATCCAATGAAGTGAGCTGCAGCTCATGAAAGCTTATGCTCAAATAAATTTGTTAGTCTCTAAGGTGCCACAAGTACTCCTTTTCTTTTTGTTTTGACCATGTGTAAGATAAGAATGGAATGCAGACTATAGCAGAAATTGCTGAGAAAAATAAGATATTAGGAAGGAATATGTATAAACAAAATGCAGCTGTTGATTATTATTATACATAACAAAGGGTATAAATGCTTGCCCTAATTGTTTATCTTTTGAGAGACCTGCCGAGGAAGGGGGAATTGCTGTCCATGTGCACTCTCTCTCTCCTTTGCAATTGCTAGAGAATAAAGACTGTCTCTGACTTGCTGTCACCAACCTAAGAGTGAAGACTCTGTTTTCTTCCACAATATGCATGATATTTTACATTTTTGAAATTACTGTACAAACATTAATTCTTGCAACACCATTATGAGATATGTACATCTTCCCCATTTTATATGGATGGAAACTGAGGCAGCGAGGTGACGTTCATTGCATAAGAATGTGCACAAAGGTAAGCGCAGGACTATTTCTGATCCATGACCTAATCCAAAGTTCACTGAAATAAATGGAAAGATTCCTATTGACTTAAGGGCTTTGAATTATGACCCTTTTTTAGACAACATATTTTCACATTCTAAGTGAAACACTGAAAAAATAAAATCATACAGCTGAGCAGATTTTGCATTTTACTGCAAATATTGATTTTTATTAAGATGAACCTTGGGATACAATGAGATAATGCTCCAAATGTATGAATATTTTAGTATGGTATTGTAGCTCTTGTCGGGTATTCATGCTTTTATTTGTTTTTGTTCTTGCAAACTTACCACTTATGCAGGATTTGCGTGAATATGCATTTCAATTAAATACATGTTTACCTCTTTGAAAATGCAGGTCCATGCCTGTTTTATTTTCTATACCTCAGTCAATACCACATACAGACCTCTAAGGTGTTTCATTTGTCAATAGAAAGTCAAGATGTATTTTCACTTGCTGGAGGTAAGGATTGAAAAAGCCATTTGATTTTCCTGAAATAGACACTTCAAAATACGATTGAAACTTTTCATCGAGACAATTCAGATCAAATGCAGACAGAATTAGCATAGCTCAGTTAAATGACTTTTTCTACCTGCTACATGAAAGTTACATGATGAAAAGAATTTATATTTTT
This sequence comes from Chelonia mydas, assembly GCF_015237465.2. NCBI lineage: Eukaryota > Metazoa > Chordata > Testudines > Cheloniidae > Chelonia > Chelonia mydas. The sequence goes on along the minus strand of NC_057851.1, from coordinate 70,085,258 downwards.
AATATCTTTCTGCCCTGGGCATCCGATGCAGTATAACTATAGGTAATACAGCATATTTTTCTTCTCTTGGGGGAATGCATGCTTCGTGTCATGGGAATTTAACTTGATTACGTTTTCTGTTGCAAAGCAACCCACAACAACCACAAAATAAAATGTAATAAGAATTGATAAAAATGGGAATTTTTAAAAGGAAAACTGTTGGGATGAGTTCAGTTTCTAATGCAGGGGTTCAGATGATCAGCCTGAGTACTGTATATCTTAATTTTATTTTCCAGAGGGTAGAGCGACTCTCTAAGGCTTATCCTGACATAGAGTATTATTACATAGACCAATGTACTGGAATTGTACGGATACAGACATCTAATTAAAAAAATGTAATACATGAAACTCTACCGAGTTAGTACTCAGGAACAGATTAACTATATGTAACTAGCCATTTATTTTTCTAACAGCAAGAGGTTTTGTTTTCAAGAGCAGTAGATCTTGGATAAATTACTGCTGGATTAAATTGTATCTCTTGTAAGCCATTTCTGAAGTGGTGGCTGAAACCTCTTGAATTTGTATTTCATTATCTTTGCTTTATCTTTGTTGTTGGAGTGGATTATGCTTGTTCCGTTAAGAAAGAGCCTAACTGCTCACATTCTTTCCAGAGCCCACCTCCCTAAAGTGTTTGGGCCAACATTGAAGGAATTTCTCTCTGGGTCCATACAGAGGCATCCATCATCGTATTATCTGTAACTCACAAATGTCACAGCAACGGTTCAAAATGTACAAGAAGTACTTCCAGATAGAAGGAAGTGTTCAGGGAATCTGTAGCTGCAGGTGTGGGAGTGGCAGTATCACCAACTACAAATGATCAAAAACTGTGAATCAGTCTCTCAAAAAAACCCCATGGTCAGCTTAAAATAATTTTGTTCTTGTTTGTTTGTTTTGAAAGGTTGGGTTATTTTTATTTGCATTCTGGCTTTTCTGCCTTTAGGGTGCATGTAGGTCACATTTTCACGTTTTCCTCTGAAACCTGAAATTCTCAAGCAAAGCCCCAGTTCCTGGAGTTGTGTGATTACGTAAAGCTTCAAATATTGTGAGAATCTCAATAAAATCACGAGATGGCAACAATGTAGTAGGGAGTGTGAGGGGAAGGTGGTAAAGTGAAGGAGAAAACAGATGGGGATTAGGACAGAGGAATACAGGATAAGCAGTAGAGCCAAATGTGTAATATGGTAGGATTGAACCATTCCTTCACATCCTCTGCTTCTGATGACAGTGGGCTTTTTTTAGTTGAAATATGTTGCTACATTTTTCGGATATGCAAAGTCTAAATCATGTCAACCTGCGTATGTACGTTCATGTACAACATGTACTTTCTAATCCATCACACATACCTTGATATGCCAACATCTCTTTATTTGTGTCTCAGAGTCATCAGTCGATGTCAGCTCAGTTCTGGGAATAGTTTTTGCTACTTAATGACTGTTGTAAACCCAGCAGAAGAATACTAAACATTGTTGTTTTTTTCCTGAGTCCCTATTAAAAAATAGCTGGTGAAAATCAGCATCATCATTTACCATCAAAACAATTTCCAGTTAGACTTTCTGATTAAGTTTCTTCATGCTGCTCAATACTATACTAAGAATACCAGCTAGCACAATTTTCTTCCTTACAACCAAATTTCCCACCATTCTTTGTGCATAATCACTGTACAATTATATTTCCCTCTTTTTGTACTGTGAATACGCAAATCTTTCTATTCTGGCTATTCTTGATCTGACCAGCCTGTACTCAGAATTTTCCAGCCATTTGCTAGAAACAAAGACATGGAAGTCATCTTCTTACTGACTCCAGATGGTGCAGAAAATCATTCCAATATCATGTAAGAGAAGCAGGGAAAATCCCAATGGGCCTGATTCATTGTTATCCTGCATCCTGTCTAGTCATTGTTCCAATTCAAGACAACTGCACCTGTATTTGAAGGATACCCACTCTCAGGCTTCCGGCTCCCTACCCATTATCTCTCTTGGGGTGGAGATATACATCTCACTGCCTCCTAACTAGGAATTTTCCAGGTTCCCCAACAAAGTCAGACTGGCTAAGCAGGCCTGCTCTGATTTTTCTCCTCAGAGTCTATACACAGAGTGATTACCCACAGTTAAGTTTCCACACGGCTCTTTTTAAAGCATGCACATTTATTCCTAAGGTAAAAGCCTAACAGAGAAAACCTGTTAAAATAATAATAAAAAACCCTTCACAGATGTGAATAACCTTACCAGAGATTACCCCTCCCAACCAATCTCCACAAGGGATGTGGTCCGTGTAAGTCCTTCAAAACTTCCCTAAGGATTGTGGCCCTCCCCTGGGACAGAAGGTCCTGTCTGTTTGCTGAATCAGAATGAAGGCTCTGAGTCAGTTTAAACTCAGGTTATTTATCCAAAAGTACATTCTTTGTCTGCTGGTCTCTAGAGAATATTGCCTGCATCAGTATATGCAAGTCTTTCCAGGTGGTAATGCCTATCTGGAGGAGTCAGAACCCGAGTGAATTTGCCTAATCATCTCACATTGTTCTTAGTTCCTGGAGGGATGTAGACCACTGCCCCCCATGGAATTACATACAATCCCTGGCCAACCATGATACATAAGATTTAGCTAAATTCAATAATGTTTGTCCAGGAAATTGCCATATCTGTCACAGTCATTTAATAAATTTTAATTAACAGATTTTAAGGACAGATGCAACCATTCAGTCACCCAGTCTGACCTTCTGTATGATAGAGTCCATAAATATGGACATAAAAATCCACAAGGTAGTGAGCTTGAACGTCAAAGTATTGACTGGGTCCTTTTTAGTAAGAGCTGATTATACAGTTGCTACTACCACTGAGTTCAGTGCCCCTACATCCCTCAGTAAGTGCTATTTGGTATAAATAACAGCTGAAGCATAGCATCCTAGATCTTTTGTTTGCTCTTTTATGAATCCAATTAGACTTTCCAGCTATTCTCACTTAGCAGTATGTTTGCTCACTGGTTGAGTCAGATGCCTGCTTAAAGTCCATGGTACAAACCTACTGATATTTCTTATTCCCAGCATGTTGCAATTAGCAGTATTCTAGTGAGCAGTTAGAAAACTAAATCTTACTAGAAGTTTGAAATACCAGGGAGATTAGTGTTTCATTTTAATCTTTATAATATTCAGAACTCCTTCTCATTTGTATTTAGTAATATATGGTACAACTCTCATTAGTAGTGCTGTTGTTGCTGCTTTACCTTAGGTTTTCTTGTTGCAGTTGTCATTCTCGGGGTATTTCAAAGTGTTTATCCTCACTTTTTTTGCTGCTTCAGGGAGAGTAGGGTGATCAAAAATTTGAAAAAGGTTTTTGTCATTTTAACATAGGAAATTTTCAGCTAACACTCTAATTTTGTCAGCCCTCAGTATCAGAATTCTGAAATATTTCTAGGAGGATCAATATCCAAGTGGTACAGCTTGTGAAGCTACTGAACTGAGGTCATTTTTGCAAATTACATTTTTGTAGTTGTTGCCAGCAGAAAATGAAATGGAAAAAGTTAGCACTGCAAAGTGAAAAGGGTGGTTGGTTATTGTTGTTAGGACATTGGAGCCACATTTGGCGTGTAATTGTATTTTAAGAAATATGAAGCCCACAAGTTTACCATACTGTACTACTACTTATATGTATAAGTTTGTTAATATGTGATTATTGTTTATTCATGCAAAAATAATTCCAATTCAAATGCAGAGTTTTCTTTATACAACCATTTTAGTCTTGCAAAGGCATTCAGAGAGGCAGATTAAAAAGCATATGCCTATCCCTGTTTGACTGAGGAGAAAAGGGGATCTGAATGGATTTTACCATTTTTGACATTATTTTTTATAGTACTTGAGAAACCTTCTTTTTCCCATTATGATATATCTTTATACCTGGCCTATAAAAGAGATGAAATCTGCTGCTTTGGGATACTTTTAATTTCTTTAGTGTCAGGCTTCTCCAGGTGACAATTCTTCATCTAATTTATCTAGTGAATTTATATGTGGAAGAGACAAAACATCAGGAAAAAAGATGAAGGAAAAATAGACAGAAATCAGAGCTGCAAACAAGACTTTTAAAGTGTGTAATTAGTTTATAAACTATATATAAACACATGCATCTATGGTACTTAATAGCATAGTATCAAGTAACTCTTTCAACAGTCTCTGGATGTGAAAGTTTTCATAGAATCATAGAATCATAGAATATCAAGGTTGGAAGGGACCTCAGGAAGTCATCTAGTCCAACACCCTGCTCAAAGCAGGACCAATTCCCAACTAAATCATCCCAGCCAGGGTTTTGTCAAGTCTGACCTTAAAAACTACTAAAGAAGAAGATTCCACCACCTCCCTAGGTAACACATTCCAGTGCTTCACCACCCTCCTAGTGAAAAAGTTTTTCCTAATATCCAACCTAAACCTCCCCCACTGCAACTTGAGACCATTACTCTTTGTTCTGTCATCTGCTACCACTGAGAACAGTCTACATCCATCCTTTTTGGAACCCCCTTTCAGGTAGTTGAAAGCAGCTATCAAATCCCCCCTCGTTCTTCTCTTCCGCAGACGAAACAATCCCAGTTCCCTCAGCCTCTCCTCATAAGTCATGTGTTCCAGTCCCCTAATCATTTTTGCTGCCCTCTGCTGGATGCTTTCCAATTTTTCCACAACCTTCTTGTAGTGTGGGGCCCAAAACTGGACACAGTACTCCAGATGAGGCCTCACCAATATCAAATAGAGGGGAATGATCACGTCCCTCGATCTGCTGGCAATGCCCCTACTTATACATCCCAAAATGCCATTGGCCTTCTTGGCAACAAGGGCACACTGTTGACTCATATCCAGCTTCTCGTCCACTGTAACCCCTAGGTCCTTTTCTGCAGAACTGGTGCCTAGCCATTCGGTCCCTAGTTTGTAGTGGTGCATGGGATTCTTCCATCCTAAGTACAGGACTCTGCACTTGTCCTTGTTGAACCTCATCAGATTACTTTTGGCCCAATCCTCTAATTTATCTAGGTCCCTCTGTATCCTATCCCTACCCTCCAGCGTATCTACCTCTCCTCCCAGTTTAGTGTCATCTGCAAACTTGCTGAGGGTGCAATCCACACCATCCTCCAGATCATTAATGAAGATATTGAACAAAACCTGCCTGGATTCCGATCCTTGGGGCACTCCACCTAATACCGGCTGCCAACTAGACATGGAGCCATTGATCACGACCTGTTGAGCCCAACAATCTAGCCAGCTTTCTATCCTCCTTATAGTCCATTCATCCAGCCCATACTTCTTTAACTTGCTGGCAAGAATACTCTGGGAGACTGTGTCAAAAGCTTTGCTAAAGTCAAGGAATAACATGTCCACTGCTTTCCCCTCATCCACAGAGCCAGTTATCTCGTCATAGAAGGCAAATAGATTAGTCAGGCATGACTTTCCCTTGGTGAATCCATGCTGACTGTTCCTGATCACTTTCCTCTCCTCTAAGTTCTTCAGAATTGATTCCTTGAGGACCTGCTCCATGATTTTTTTTGGTTACACCCATTTTACACATTGGGAACTGAGCCACAGAGAGATTAAGTTATTTGCCTGAGGTTGCACAAGAAATCAGTGGCAGAGTCAGGAAATTTATCCCAGATCACCAGTGTCCTAATCCAGTATGTTATCTGATGTTCACCTTTTCTTGTAACACTTCAAAAACTGAATATGGACAATAATATATATGAGTCTGAGTTATTCAGAGATTGTTCACTGGCAAACTGTGAGAATTCTGGCCCTGGAAACATAGTTTTATTGTTATGATCTGTCTGCTTTTCAGTGACTCAAAATTACTTTATACACAGAAGGCCAGATTCTGTATAGTACTGTGGGGGCCACCTTGTATGACGCTTCAAGGGGAAGAATGGCTGAAGCTATGTTTGTCAGGCTTAATACATCAGTTTATGAAGAACTGGTTCTGCTTTGAACAAAGGAGCAGTTATAGCTCCAATAGAGGAATATCTCCAAAAAGAGAGGACTGACCCAAAGTGGGCATGACTTCAGGAGAATACTGTTCATTCTTGAACAGGGACAGGTGGGCCATGCAACAAGCAGAAGAAACAGCATAAGTGAAAGTTGCCCCAAGACAGCTCTGCATGAGCTGTAAGTGTTACACTGCACTAGGCTGGCTTTCCTTGAAAGATACCCATGATCCAATGAGGACAGAAAGTCCCCATTGTCAGTGGAATAAAAACTACTCAGTCCTTTCGAAAAATTAAACACAGCAATAGGTAAATAGGTATGTGCATTGGAACATCTGCAACCTCCAATTTGAGCAAATAATTAGACGCAAAAGCTGAATACACATACTGGTCACTTGAAGCTAAGCACATACACGATTCTCCTAGGCTGGAATTTAGCTGCAAATCTGGATTAACCCAATTATGAAATTCCTACAGCACAATATAAGGGAGCCACAAGGAAGTGTTGGATAAGATTAGGCAAGACCGTATTCCCTGAATCATTTAGCAATGAAGGCTCTGAATGTGTCTTCTCCAACAAACTTCGATCCTTCTTCATGGGGGTATGTGGAAAATGCAGCAAAATTACAAGTGGTATTTGAGCAGTATTATATTATAATACCCTTCAGGAAAACAGCCCAGTCAGACAGCACTGCAGTTACCCATAAAGGAAGAGAAAATGTTAGCTAATTACATTTCATTTTCTTGCACACTACCCTTATCTAAATCCATAACCATGAAAAAAATGTGCATGAAAGAATGTGCATGAAAGAATGTGGTGGAGTAAATATATATATATATGGCACCACAAGGCATGAATCAAACAGCCATAGCTCCTAAACTCATTGAGCCAGATCTTCAGGTGGTACATTGGCACAACTCTATTACCTTCAAGGGAGCTATGCTGATTGACAGCAGCTGAAGATCTGGCCCATTGTACTCTACTTGGAATAAAATAAAATCTACTAGCAACTATGGATCCCTTTCACTCTATAAAAGCAAATCTCATTTAAGCTAACAGTAGATACTTCTATTTTGGGGCAAGATAATCAAATCCCGACTTGCTACTTGTTCTGCAGTCCACCTGCCTGGGAGAATTACTCTGTGAGGGACACTCCTTCTAAGCAGGATTTTCAATGGTAATAATGTTGGCTTTCTTATTTGTTTATTTGCTGAGTTTTAAAATCACTAAACATGAATTATTAAGAAATCCTCTTATTTCTCATTATTCATTTTAATATTGGTTCATCTTTATAGAAAACGATACATATAGCCATTTGTATCTGGATTATGTTTTTTTTTCAGAGTACCCTTTACAACTCTTCAGGGAATGTTTCTATATCAGAAACACAAGATTAGTGAAGTATGGCTACCATTTGTACCATGAGACAGTGTTGTGAGAATTTGGGGCATCTTCTCATGGCGTGCTCATCTCTTGCTGTCCTCCTTCATTAGGGTCATAGTAGTACATGCCCTTAATGACTGGATGTTGAATTACTCATATAGGCAAGATTTGATAATAGCAAACCCTAGAGTTGACATAATTGGTCCTCTTCAGTTCATATTCCATATCCAACTGTCCAAATCATTGATGAATCTGCCTATAGAATCATAGGGTCTAGGACTGGAAGTCACCCCAACAGGTCATCTAGTCCAGTCCCCTGCATTCAAGGCAGGACTCAGTAATAACTAGACCATTCCTGACAGGTGTTTGTCTAACTTGCTCTTAAAAACCTCCAATGATGGAGATTCCAAAACCTCCTTACACAATTTGTTCCAGTGCTAAGCTACTCTGACAGGAATTTTTTTCCTAATGTCCAACCTAAACTTCCCTTGCTGCAATTTAAGCACATTGCTTCTTGTCCTGTCCTCAGAGGTTAAAGAGAACAATTTTTCACCCTCCTTGTAACAACCTTTTATGTACTTAAAAAGTGTTATCATGTCCCTCCTCAGTCTTCTCTTCTCCAGAGTAAACAAACCCAATTTTTTCAATCTTTCCTCATAGGTCATGTTTTCTAGACCTTTAATCATTTTTGTTACTCTTCTAGATTTTCTCCAATTTGTCCACATCTTTCCTGAAATGTGGCTCTCAGAACTGGACACAATACTCCAGCTGAGGCCTAATCAGCGTGGAGTAGAGTGGAAGAATTACTTCTCATGTCTTGCTTACAACAGTCCTGCTAATACATCCCAGAATTATGTTTGCTAGTTTTGCAACAGCACTTCTGTAGTACTCCTTCCTAGGCAGTCATTTCTCATTTTGTAAGTGTGCAATTGGTTGTTCCTTCCTAAGTGGAGTACTTTGCATTTGTCCTTATTGAATTTCATCCTATTTACTTCAGACCATTTCTCAAGTTTGTCCAGATCATTTTGAATTTTAATCCTATCCTCCAAAGCAGTTAAAAGTGTCACAGTACACTATTATTGAAAAATTGTTTACTTTCTCATTTTTATCATATAATTATAAAATAAATAAAATGGAATATAAATATTGTGTTTACATTTCAGTATATAGAGCAGTATAAACAAGTCATTGTCTGTATGGAATTTTAGTTTGTACTGATTCGCTAGTGCTTTTTATGTAGCCTGTTGTAAAGCTAAGCAAATATCTAGCTGAGTTGATGACCTCTGAGTACCCCCAGGGGTACACATGCCCTATCTAGGTTGTATTTCCCTAGTTTGTTAATAAGAAGGTCATGCGAGACAGTTATCAAAAGTCTTACTAACATCAAGATATACCACATCTACCTCTTTTCCCCATCCACAAGGCATGTTACCTTGTCAAAGAAAGCTATTAGATTGGTTTGACGCTATTTGTTCTTGACAAATCCATGTTGATTGTTACTTATCACCTTATCTTCTAGATGTTTGCAAATTGCTTGCTTGATTATTTGCTATTAATACATTGGTTGTCTTTTGTTATCTATACACTTTGTCCTTGATCACACTGCCATATCAAACTCTTGTGAGCTATTGTATATTGCTATAAATGCAGTAACCACTTTCCACTGAACTGACATACTAGAGATTCACACCCCCTTGAATTTCCTCCTCCTCTTTATAATTGTTATGGGATAAAACCCCTTGACTTCAAATGAACACTGAATGAGTGATCTTGATCAATTAACCCTTCAGTTCAGGCTCCATTACACTTCTATCTGTTTTTCTTAAATCTCTGTCATGAATAATCAAACTACAACAGTTCCAGGCTATAATCTTTGATTGAAACAAGTCATGTACTAGAAAATGTATTAAGAAAAGAAAATAAATTTCCCATTTTTTAAATATGGATCTGACTTTTTGGTGTAAAATAACCACAAGCTCTGGCTGATGACCTGTGCTGTAAGCTTCCACATAAAATACTGATTGATTCATTTAGATGTTTCAGGCACTGCACAGCCTGTGTATCAATAAACATTGTTAATACAGAATACACTTTGGCATTTTCTTGGGGAAACAAGATCTGTCTGTTTCTTTTCATATATTACTCATAAAAGCAGATGAATGTTATACGTGTGTAAATATGACTCACAAATGAGTTGTATGGTTGTTCAAAATGGGCTAACTATGTTGCCAAAACTGAAATGAATGATTTCCCTTTAATCTACATCCTGAACATGGCGAGATTTGGCAAAGGTTGTAACAAAAAGGTAAAGAGATTTTTCTTTGGAAAAAAAATCTCATCATATAGTAATCTTAATTGGCATGACAATACTGGAATAAATTCAGTCCAGGAAAGACTCTGGAGTCTACTGAGCTCAACCTAGAAATGTTACCTGGTTGTGGGTTTTTTTTGTTTTGTTTTGTTTTAATGTAGGAAATTTTTTTTCTCTGGAATGTCTTCAGAATTTGTCTTTGGATACTGTTTGGAATTTGTTTTGCCGATCTTCTATTCAGCGTACAGCAGCATCAGACATTTTGAATAGCCAAAAAGCTTATTGTAAAGGAGAATACTTTTTATGCAGTACATACCTCTTTGGACCATATTATCTAAAAGGTGGGAGAGATTAAGCTGTTGTACTGTGCTAATCTGTTTCTTAAATTGTTGTTCACTGCTTTCTTCTTACTCATAGTTTGTAACTGGAATTAGTGTCATGACCCTTTTTAAAGTTCTCTTATCCTGAAGAAGCATAGGAATTTATTTTACTATAAATGAATGTTTTTCCACTGTGCAGAGCGTGAAATTCCTATAGGAGAGGAGGAAATTGAAAGGACCAGGATTGTAAGCTCCTTGCCTGGACAAAATTTGATTCTGAAATACCTTGTGTGGTATAGGACAGATCTTTTCCCATTCAGCAAAAGTGTGAGTAAAGGCTATACATAGGTACAAGTAAAGTTGTGCCCTAGAGAGTAAGATCTTGTGGAAACAGGGTAGTTACTGCACAGCAAGGTAGAGTGTGAATACACAGTGCACTAACTACTCTGCACTAACTTGCTGAGTGGATTCTCTTATGGTGCACCAAAAGTGCCTTGGGCCGTGTGGCTCAGTAAACTTGGTAAACTTTCTCTTGCTGTGTACAACTGTACAGCCAACCATAATGGCTACATGCTCCAGACACACTCTTTTCTGACGTAGACAGGAGATATTTGGATGTCCTGGCTGTGTGGGCAGAAGAGACCATGCAGGCACAGCTACAAAGCAGTCATTGAAGTGTTGACATCTTCAGACAGATTGCACAGGGGATGTAGCTGAAGGGGTATGATGGGGATCAGCAGAAGTGCCATGGGAAAGCAAAGGAACTGCACCAGGCATGTCAGAAGACCACTGAGGCCAACAGTCAATCTGGTGCCGAGCCACAGACCTGTGACTTTTGCAACAAGCTGCATGCTTGGTGGAGACTTACCAGCAAACCACAGTGCTCATTAACGAGGAGGAGGAAGAGGACAAGGATGGAGGACATGTGCCCAGGGGATCCAGCTGTGTCACAAGCCAGAACTTGTTTGAAACTCTACCGCAATCTACCACAGTCCCAGCATTTGAGCATGGGTGAGTGCAATGCTGGGGAAGGAACCTCAGGTAAGTGTGTGAATGGATTTCCCATTACCATGTTTAAATGTACTTATGGTTCCTGACCCCAGTGTAACAGGACACAGCTATTGACTTTTTGTTCATTTCCTCATATTAGAAGACATAGCAATACAACAAAGAGAGGTAGAGCTATCTGTTTGTCATTCCCCTGTAGAGTTAGGTGGGGGGCTAAGAGGGAGGCAAGTGGAGCAGTTTGTTTATGTGCCCAGGGATGTCCCCTGAATCCTCCTGAGAGATCTTGATGAAACTTTCATGGAGGTGCTCTGCAATCCTCTAGTGCAGGTTTTTAGGGAAGAACCCTTATTTTCCCCTCCGTGTTAGGACACTTTCCCATGCTACTCCATGACAATTTTGGCAGGCACTACTGCAGTAAACAGGGTAGCAGCATATGGGCCTGGGCAGCCTGGGGATGCCAGTAGCAGCTGTGCTCTGTGCCTTTGTTAACTTCAGGAGTGAAATATGATCTAAAATCACCACCACCTGTGACAAATAGTGTCGATATTCAGTGCCATTTCTCTGTACTAATCATTTCCGATAACCAAACAATTCCCTCCGTGTTTCCCCCCACCCTTGCCCTGAAGAGCCATGCTAACTTTGGCTGGATCTGGAGAGGGGCGCTGTATACAACCACTCTGAAGCTGAAGTGTAATGGAGTGGCACTCACCTCTTGCGAGTGCCCCCTGGCCAAGTGCATGTGACTGCACTCTCTCTCCCTCTAATTGCTGTGGGTCACACACCGTCTATATGTGAAGCAAACAAAGCCCTTCAGAGGTAACACAGTCCATCAGATCTTTGATCTTTTCTGGGGGTCTTCATTTCCAGCTCTGGGCCTGCTTAAGCACTAGCCCTTTTATTGGACTCCAAACAAAACTTGTCCCCTTCTCAGGCTTTGTCCACTCTGCCTGTGGCCTGTGGCCGGTGGAGGGACTCAGGAACAGACATGACATGACAGTCATGTCAGAAGGAATGTATAATCACCTTCATCCTCTCCCAGAGCTGAAGTCACCTGACACAGCCCTGAGTAGCTCTGGAAACATTCTGAAGTGCATGGGCCAGTTCTCCACAGAAACAACATACAAAGACTAAAGCTTTGCATTCAGAGTGCATGAGTTTAAAGGGTCAAAGACCAATAACCTTCTCAGCCCCAGTGTGGCAGCCATGATGGGCCTAGTAAGAAAGGTGGAAGAACTCATTGGAGTATTTACTGGATTTTTTGAAAGGAGTTCCAGTACCAATAACCTTTAGAAACAGCAAAGAAGCATAAGTGTACATTCATCTCTACTAGACAGATCTTGGAAGACACTAGCTGCATATTTATGCACATTGGGAGGACATTATTAACTGGTTAGAGAGGATTATTTTTCCAGATGTATATAATTAACATATTTGAAAGATGTAACATGTCACTGTGTTATTGAGAAACTGAAGTACCCTTTTTCTCATTTCAGTATTCCAGAACAACTAGTGACGGATAATGAAATATGATTTTGCTCTTATTAGCACTAGCCCACATTAGCCACCAGCAAATGGGGAGGCTGAGAGAGCTGTGCAGACAGCTAAGAAAATACTACAACAAGAAGATCCATTTCTTGCTCTTCTGTGTGACTGATCAACACCGATAACAGCTCCTGGATATAGTCCAGCACAACTCCTGATTGGAAGACAACTCAGAACTACTGTTCCAGCTTAGTTTCTTTTCCAATCTCCAAAATGGCCAGACATAAAAACAGACACCATTCAGAGAACTGTTGGATCTAGAACCTGGTGACCGTATTTGTGTCAAATTTAATGGAGAAAAAGGATGGAGAACTCCAGCTGCAATAAAGAAAAAGAATTAATTGCCTATTTCATAAGTGATCAAAACTGACAAAGCAGAGTTCAATAGAAACCCTCAACATTTTCAGTTTGTTCCTCAGAATGAACAATCAACAAACCAAACTCTATGGATGGTGGATGCAGAACAGGAAGAGGATGACTCAAAGATTCCAAACCAACCAGAGACCACTGTTACAATTAATGGATAGCTAGATGATCAAGTTGTTATGAGTTTGAGCCATGTACTTAGAAAACCTGTATTATTCAGAGATAATTAACATATTGATACATACTGAACTTCAAAGATAGTGCAATAATGTAAATTTGGTAAATGGTAGGAATGCATACCTTAAAGGGGGAGATGTAATAGAATGCTCAAACTGAATTATGTTCAGCCGCTACTTGGTATATGTAACATACCTTATCTAAGCTGGTAACAGAAATAGCCAGCAGTACATTGAAGTATCTCATAGAGCAGTGGTTCCCAAACTTGCTTGTGAGGGAAAGCCCCTGGCGGACTGGGCTGGTTTGTTTAGTTGCCGTGTCTGCAGGTTCAGCTGATCGTGGCTCCCAGTGGCCGCTGTTCACTGCTCCAGGGCAATGGGAGCTGCTGGAAGCGGTGCAGGCTGAGGGACGTACTGGCCACCACTTCCAGCAGCTCCCATTGGCCTGGAGCAGCGAGCCACGGCCACTGCGAGCCGCGATCGGCCAAACCTGCAGACACGACAGGTAAACAAATCGGCCCGGCCCGCCAGGGGCTTTCCCTGCACAAGCGGAGGAACAAGTCTGGGAACCACTGTCATAGAGAATACATCTCTTGTATCTCTATCTAAATGGAACCTCTGTAGCCAGTCCAAATATACGCAGAAGTCTGACCCGCTAGTAGCAGCCCTACAGTCTACCATGCACAAGGAATATGTGACAGTATGTAATTATTATCCCCATTCCTCAGACAGAGAGGTTAAGTGATTTACCAGTGCGTATCTGGGGATGGTGGTAGAGTGGATTACACATGTGGAATTGGATTTACAATGGGGCCTCCATTTGTACATACATTTTTGGTGCATTAACATCTGTACATTTTTGACTACCTTTATTCTCTTTCTTTGATTTGTGTATTGCCTTCTGTCAGATTTCCACTTTGTCTTACATTCAGTTTGCATGTCAGTTTAAACACTACTTTAGCAGTCAAATGATTTTTTTTCCACTGCTAAATTGGCTTGTTTTCATTTCAGCACTCCAGTACATTGACCGTCAACACCAGTCTGTTCTGCTGCTAAATTGAGTCACTTGTGATGTTATTTATGTTTGTTATAAACTGCTATTTGCACAGCAAGCTATAAACTTGATTTACAATGATCATGTTAATTGACTACATTTGACTGTGCACCTCAGCTGCCAGTAATTTGACCGTAAATTTTACAAAATTTTGTTTTGGTTTACAGTGTGGGAGGCCCCTTTGCATTTTCAGAGACTATATTATCAGTGATGTTCCCTTAATTGCCTGGCCGAAAAAAAATGGTGTAGCCATCGCTCTCCGCTATGGAGATAATGAATGGCAGTCTCCCGTGTGCCAATTCATATCAGGCAGTAACGCAGGGGTTTTCTCATGTGACATTGTGACCCAGTTATCCTTCAGGGTAGCATACAAGGCCGCAGCCCTCTGCAACATCAGGCTCTGATAAATAAATGTAATAAATGTAATAAAATAAAGATTTGGCACACAAGCATTAAGTAAGTCCACGGAGTTGTGCATTATTCTGGAAGTTGCTGAACAGCAGAAGGTAAAGTAATCACTCAGTAAAGTCAAGCTGAATAAAATAAAAGGCTATCTCAAGTTACAATTGATTTCAATCTGCTGAAATATGCACTGTGCATTTTGATCAGCTCAGTAATGCTGTGTGGTCTACTGCTAGTAGGCTGGGACACAACATTTTTTGTACTTCTTTTGGCTGCCCATCAATTCATCAAAGCTTTTCTAATTTACATTTTATTTCCTTTGATACAATCAATGTGCACAATACAGGGTGCTACCTTGCAGTTCTGTACTTTGATCTGATTTGGCATTTGTGATCAACATAGGCTAGCAGTGCTGCAGGTTAGAAAAAGTTAGCTATTGCCATCAATTACATTATTCAGTGACCTTTCTCGCTGTACTTTAGAAACACAAGTGCATATTTCAAGATGTCTACACTATTTGTTTTATAGCACAATACTCTGTAAAAATGAGTGGGTAAACAACATTGTATTAATACCAAGATGAAGAGCCAGTGGCTACTCACCCACTATAACTTTCATTTTTAATCACTATTACTCTGAACATTAAAAATAATATTAATCAGGATCATAAATATTATTCGATAATTTTAGGGAATAAAAGTAACTGGTTAGAGAATGTGAATAAGAGGAATCAGGAGACCTGCTTTCTTTTATATTGACTGTACCTCTCATTCAGTTTGTGACTTTGGACAAATCATCTCCCCTCTCTGCACCTCAGTTCCACCAACTGTAGAAAAGGAAAAGGAGTACTTGTGGCACCTTAGAGACTGTCAAGATTCCTTCCCCACTCTGAACACTAGGGACCTGCATGAAAAACCTCCTAAGCTTATCTTTACCAGCTTAGGTCAAAACTTCCCCAAGGTACAAAATATTCCACCCTTTGTCCTTGGATTGGCCGCTACCACCACCAAACAAATACTGGTTACTGGGGAAGAGTTGTTTGGAAACGTCTTTCCCCCCAAAATACTTCCCAAAACCTTGCACCCCACTTCCTGGACAAGGTTTGGTAAAAAGCCTCACCAATTTGCCTAGGTGACTACAGACCCAGACCTTTGGATCTTAAGAACAATGAATAATCCTCCCAACACTTGCACGCCTCCTTTCCTGGGAAATGTTGGATAAAAAGCCTCACCAATTTGCATAGGTGACCACAGACCCAAACCCTTGGATCTGAGAACAATGAAATAGCATTCAGTTTTCTTACAAGAAGACTTTTAATAGAAATAGAAGTAAAGAAATCACCTCTGTAAAATCAGGATGGTAGATACCTTACAGGGTAGTTAGATTCAAAACATAGAGAACCCCTCTAGGCAAAACCTTAAGTTACAAAAAAGATACACAGACAGAAATAGTTATTCTATTCAGCACAATTCTTTTCTCAGCCATTTAAAGAAATCATAATCTAACACATACCTAGCTAGATTACTTACTAAAAGTTCTAAGACTCCATTCCTGGTCTATCCCCGGCAGAAACAGCATATAGATAGACACACAAACCCTTTGTTTCTCTCCCTCCTCCCAGCTTTTGAAAGTATCTTGTCTCCTCATTGGTCATTTTGGTCAGGTGCCAATGAGGTTACCTTTAGATTCTTAACCCTTTACAGGTGAGAGGAGTTTTTCCTCTGGCCAGGAGGGATTTTAAAGGGGTTTACCCTTCCCTTTATATTTATGACTGAGACTAACCAATTTATTTGAGCATAAGCTTTCGTGAGCTACAGCTCACTTCATTGGATGTAATATGGAGTAATATGACTATCCGTTTCCGCCCCCAAACTTTGTGAGATCCCCAGGTTAAAAAGAAAAGGCTATTTATGTACAGTATTATTAAAACGTCTGCTAACTAATGGGGGATGGCAGGTGTAGATGATAATCATAGAGGAGGGAGAATACGGCTGAAAAACATCCTAAAGATGCATTCACCTTATTTGTATGCATGATGCATGAACACATGTACGTACCAATATGAGAGATGTCAGCAAAGTACATTTCCTTCCATCTTTAAAAGGGACTAAACAGGTGAATTATAATAAAGTGCCTATTTTTATATGAAGGCTGAAAAGACTTGAGAACCTGAGGGGAGTAACCATCAGTTGTGATGGACAGCAGCTGGGAAAACATGTTTCTGTAATGGGGGCTGTTTATTCTATCTATTATAGCCGGCATTTGGTCAATGCTGCTCTAGCTATGGATGCAAAAGTTGTTGGGTTTTTTTGGTTTTGCTTTTTTTTTTTTTTTATTGTCCCTTGTTTTCACCTATGTTCTGAAAAATTCACACTTGGAGAATTAAGTCTTCTGTACTTGGTACCTGTATAAAGGTGAATGTCACTCTCTGTCCTGTACTATTTTGCTGCAACACCCTTCTGTTCCCCTCCCCCATGTCTTCACCTCAGCTTTAGTCGTTCCCTTCCTTCTTTTTCCCTGCTCTGCCTTCATCTGATCCCCTAATAACCAAACCACATCCCAAAAATCAAGAAAAGAAAAGAAAAAGTCATGGACCTAACACACTATTTGCCAACACTGTTCACTGTTGTTCTATAGCCCTTTTGTCCGTCTTACCTGTTTAGATTTTTGAGGAAGGGACTCTTGATTGTGCTATGTTTGTAGAGCAGCTAGTACAACAGGGGCAGGTCTACACTACCACTTAAGTATATCTAATTTACATCATGCAGGGGTGTGAGAAATACTCTCCCCTGAGCAACTCGAGTTATAGCAACCTAAACCCTGTCCACACCTGCACTATGTTGGTGAGAGACACTCTCCCGTCAACATAGCTTCCGCCTCTCACAGAGGTGGAGTAATTATGCCAATGGGAGAGCTCTCTCCTGTCAGCATAGAGCATCTTCACCAGACACGCTACAGCAGCGCAGCTACATCAGTGCAGGTGTGCCAGTGTAGCACTTCTAGTGTAGACCAGCCCTAGGGCCCCATTTTTGGTTGGTCCTTAGGAACTACCATAATAAACGTGATTAATAATAATTATGGAAAGCTTAATATAAATCATTTCAGCCATTTCTGAGTTAGGTGAAACAAATAAATATTAACAATTTTAAAAATGGATCTATGCTTTTTTAACAGCAAAGTGTACTGAAGTTTCAAACTTGATAGAGATCACTTTAACTGATGGATGAATTGCTGTTTATATTACAGTACTATATAATGGTCTCAGCTGAGATCAGGGGCCCATTGGGCTAAGAACTGTACACACACACACACAAGAGACAATCCCAGCCATGAAGAGCACACAAACTAAACAAGAAAAAAAAGGTAGAAGAAAAGGATTATCATCTCTATTTAACAGATAGGGAACTGATGTGCATGACTCAGGGGAAGTGAGCTTATTTGTATAAGGATTCTTGCTGGGCCCAATTAGGGTGGAGTAAAAGGATGACTGGATTCACCTGTGTGCTGTTTTGTGCTTTGCCTGCAATTATAAAAGCCTAATTTTGGGAGCTCAGGAGGAGACAGAGTTGTTGGGTTTTATCAAGAGAGACGGTCCTTAAAAGTATTTCTTTTGTCTAGAAAGCTATTCCCCGGAGCTAGAAAGCTATTCCCTGTTTTCCCTATGGAAGGAACTTATTTATTTTTGAAACCTCTTGTGTTTTAAATTTTTGTTATTTATGATTTTTTTGAAGATCAACTGCTGTACTTTTTTATGTGTGAGACAAACATTTCAACACAGTATGGGTATAACCTTGAGACTATTTCACTTACCAAATGCCGCAGTACCTCTGGAGTACTGTAGAGTTCCCTGTTGGGTCTGGTCTCATTGAACATCATAAAAGTGGGAGCAAAGAACATGTTATTGATGTTGACAAATGGAGAGGTGCAGTGAGGAGAGAGAAAATAAATATGTGTCTTGGGAAATTCAGGCTCTTACATCTGAGGGAGAATACTCAGAAACACAGATAGTCAATAGAAGTGAGAGACTAGCAAAGGATCAATTCCCACAGCAACCTTGGGATGACTGTGGACAACAAATGGCATATGAGCTTGCAACATGTATCACAGGGGGGAAAAGGCAATTGTGATTTTTGGCTGAGTGCACCAAGGAATCACATCTTGTACAAGGGAGTTAGTCTCTCTACAGCACTTGTGAGACTGCATCTGAAATAGAGTTCATTCCAAGCATCACAATACATGAAATATATGGAAAAAAGGGAGGCAGTTCAAAGAAACACTAAAATGATTCAGGATTCCAGGGCCTGACTTCTAAGAAAAGATTTTGAAAGAGCCAAATAAAATGTGGTGTTTAGCTAAGCGACAACTAAAGGAACTAGTTTGATATGAAGTTAGCACACACATTTTCTATGAAAATAGTGTTCTTCCACTGTAGGGGACGAGGGAAGAAAGGCCCTTTTTCCTCAGTCCCCATACACACCCACTTCCCTACCACAGTCTACTTATGTAGCACTGCTGAAGGGCAGTAGAGATACTTATAGTAGCTGCAGTGAAACTTGGCAACCATTCAGCCTATTCATCAATGTGCATGGCAGGTGAAATAATACTAAATAATGCACAAAGACAATTAATCTGTACCCAGAGTATTTTAATAAATAAAAGGTAACAAATAAATTCATTCAGAACCAAGGCTTCTTGCCAGTGCTTGTTTCTGAGAGAAATACCAAAAGCTTGCAGAAGCATCTCTGAAAACTGTTTAGCTGCTTATTTCCATTTTAAATGTGTTCTTTTTAGTCAGACTGTTACCAGGTTTCATACAGTAATTACAATCGTGGTATAATACAAGCCTTTTACAAGAAATAGAGAAGGAGGGACATCACTGACAAGGATAAGTAGTAATTAACTCTACTATTTTAATTTCATGTTTTCCATAATTCTTGCTATACCCCATTTTCTTTTATTTGATGGTACAAGCATTGTGAAGAAATTCTGTTACACAGAAAATGGGTCACCTTATGCTATGTGTCCCATGCTCCATATGCAGGAACAAATCACACGGAACTGGCAGCGCAGGACTAGATCATTCTTTTAAGAGACTAAGTCCATAATGACAGGTTTCAGAGTAACAGCCGTGTTAGTCTGTATTCGTAAAAAGAAAAGGAGTACTTGTGGCACCTTAGAGACTAACCAGTTTATTTGAGCATGAGCTTTCGTGAGCTACAGCTCACTTCATCGGATGATGAAGTGAGCTGTAGCTCACGAAAGCTTATGCTCTAATAAATTGGTTAGTCTCTAAGGTGCCACAAGTACTCCTGTTCTTTTGGCACCTTAGAGACTAACCAATTTATTTGAGCATAAGCTTTCGTGAGCTACAGCTCACTTCATCGGATGATGAAGTGAGCTGTAGCTCACGAAAGCTCATGCTCAAATAAACTGGTTAGTCTCTAAGGTGCCACAAGTACTCCTTTTCTTTTTAAGTCCATAATAAAAGTCATGCAGTGCTGTGTTGGGCCAGAGGGAGCACTGGGATGGGAGTTTACCTGCTTCAGGGATGCAGAATGTCCCCCAGCTCCCTCCATGTTAGTGCCTAGCCATATGCTTTTTAAGAGGATAGACAGAGACATAATTACAGGTTCTCACTGACCTCTTTTGAGGTTCCATTCACCACCCGTGAAACAGAGAGTCCCGGTGTTCAGTCAGCATTAACTTGGGCAAGTTTGTCCCATGGATTTGATGGGTAGGGGACTGTCAGAGAACATATTGAAGTGCAGTGTTTTTTCCTGACTTTCCTGTGGAGACTCAAGCTCCCAGAATACCCACAGAGAGGCTGCCATTGCATCAGTGAAAGGGAGAACATAACTTAAAGCCAACACTTTCCCCTGCAATTCTCATATTAATCCCCATTTTCTCCAATTTAACTCATAACGTCCAATGTGGAACTGCATCAAATGCCCTACTGAAATCCAGGTAGATTAGATCTACTGCATTTCCTTTGTCTAAAAACAAACCCATTATCTCAAAGAAAGAGATCAGATTGGTCTGGCATGACCTACCTTTCATAAAACCATGTTGTATTTTATAACAATTACCGTTTTCCTCTATGTCCTTAACTACTTCCTTTTTCAAAATTTGTCCCAAGACGTTGCATACAACTGAAGTCAAACTAACTGGCCTGTAGTTTCCCAGACCACTTCCCCACCCCCTTTCTTAAAAACAGGTAGTATATTAGCAATGCTCCAATCATAGGGTAGGACAGCCCAAATTCACAGATTAATTACAAATCCTTGTTATTGGACTTGCAATTTCAAGTGCCAGTTCCTTTAATATTCTTGGATGGAGATTATCTGGGGCCACCGATTTGTACCCATCCATATTGGATGTTGTAATGTCTACTTCCATATCCTTGTTTCCATTAGACAATCTGCCACTACTCCTAAGATCCTACTTATCTTTATTAAAAAACAGAGGCAAAATATTCATTTAGGTATTGGACCATGCCTAGATTATCTTTAATCTCCACCCCATCCTCAGTATTTAACAGTCCCACTTCTTATCTTGTTTTCGTTTTATTTATATGGCTAAAGAATCTCTTATTATTGGTTTTAATTTCCTTTGCAAGGTCCAGCTCTGCTTGGCTTTTGGCAGTTCTCACTTTTTCCCTACATTTTCTGACCTCCAAGAGGTAGCTTTCCTTGCTGATCCCTCCCAGCTTTTAATCCTTGTAGGTTTTATGCATTGTCTTAATAACATGTTTGAATTGCTTGTTCATCTCCCAGCCGTCTTCCCAGAATTCCTAGTTTTAAAGCTCTTTTAAGCAGTCATGCCATCCTCCATCCCAGAAGTCTATTTCTCTTCCTACTCAGATGGAGTCCATCCCAACAGAACAGTCCTCTGTCTGTGAATGTCTCCAAGTTGTCAAACACCACAAAGCCCTCCTTATAGCACCAAGAACTGCCTTGGAGCCAGGAACCCCAGGGTTTCCAGGCTTCCTGCCACTTAGTACTTCACAATATCTTCTTAATGACTTCCAGTTCCATAAGGGATCTCTTATTTTGTTATGGCTATCATAATACTTTAGAAAGGAGATCTAGTTGAGAGGGAGCTTTACAAGTATCCTTGTCTTCTTAGGGACTGTGAATACATTAGTAATATTTTGTTACTGCCCCAGTATTGGAGCTCATTGAAATATTACGTAAGAACATAAGAACGGTCATACTGGGTCAGACCAAAGGTCCATCAAGCCCAGTATCCTGTCCTCTGACAGTGGCCAATGGCAGGTGCCCCAAGGGGAATGAACAGACAGGATATCATCAAGTGATCCATGCCCTGTCACCCAATCCCAGCTTCTGGCAAACAGAGGCTAGGGACACCATTCCTGCCCATCCTGGCTAATAGCCATTGATGGACCTATCTTCCATGAATGTATCTAGCTCCCTTTTGAACCCCGTTAGAGTACTGGCCTTCACAACACCCTCTGGCAAGGAGTTTCAGAGGCTGACAGTGCGTGGAGTGAAAAAATACTTTCTTGTGTTTGTTTTAAACCTGCTACCTATTAATTTCATTTGGTGGCCTGTTGTTCTTGTATTATGAGAAAGAGTAAATAACACTTCCTTCTTTACTTTCTCTATACTACTCATGATTTTATAGACCTCTATCATATCCCCCCTTAGTTGCCTTTTTTCCAAGCTGAAAAGTCCCAGTCTTATTAATCTCTCCTCCTAGTTACAAATATTCATTTCATTACAAATTTAGAAGATTTTTCATTGGGATCCACTAATAAATGATTTACTAATCTATTTTTGGTGTATTCAGTATTTGTAAGCTGTCACTGAATAGTTTGGCCAAATAATTGTAAAGCTATGGGTTGTATGAGAACAAATTTGCTTTCACTATTCATCGTGTGTGGTTAGCCTCTTAAATCACAGGGTATTGCCTCTTCTTTGAATGGCAAACATTTTAAAGCTGAGAATAACAAATATCAAATAATGAATTTAATATTTCCAGAGTGAATTATTTTGAGGAATAATCATGTATGTAAGCACTTTAGAAGTTTTCAGTTTTCTCAAACATTTTCACCAGCTGTTGTCTCAATATTAATACTGAAAAATATGACCCAACAAATCATGTCAAACTGAATCTAGTACATTTATACTCAGTTTGGCTGTATAAAAGTTACTATATAATGCATCCGATGAAGTGAGCTGTAGCTCACGGAAGCTTATGCTCAAATAAATTGGTTAGTCTCTAAGGTGCCACAAGTCCTCCTTTTCTTTTTGCAAATACAGACTAACGCGGCTGCTACTCTGAAACCTGACTATATAACTGATTATCTATTCAATCAGCTCTACACAATAGTAAGAATTTCTCTACAAACATATATGCAGATCTAGGATTTAGTACCTTTTTTTTTTAATTTATGATTTTTTTAAAATAGCATGAGCACTAATATGCCTGAACAGCTGTAGCTTTACTTCAGGATACAAGGTGGTGCTGTTTCTTTTTATAACAGAAAATAAATGCTGATACCAAGGCTAGCAAAAAGCAGTAATAAGGATACAATATTTCATGGAGTGCAATGTTAGTAAGAAGCCAAATTCTGTACCAATATATGTCTGTTCCTGTGCTGTTTAATTGTTACGCAAATAAGATATATGTATACAATTTGAACATGCAGCATTAAAGCAACCATGTATATAATGCTGGGTTGTAGTATTTTGCTATAGGGCCTGTCTCATAAGATTTTTTTAAGAAGACAGAAAATACAATCACCTGCATTAATTGGAGAACAAAATGTACTGGTATGCCTGGAAGAAGGATTTTTTCATAACTGTACATGAGTTAAAAATATCTCAGCATTTCACTGTATTTACACTCAAGTGCTTTTTTGTTTAATAAATGTCAATTAAAATTCACACTTTAAGATCTGTGATATTTAGGTTCCATGACCTACCTATTTATAATGTTTCTTTCACATCCATTGCAAAATATTGATACATTTTAAATAATAAACATTTCTTAAGTGCGTGCGTGCACACACAGTTGCACAGGGTACCATGAATGAGGACTCCAGTGGTCTCTATTGACTCTGCCGTTCTCTCACTCTGAGACTGCAGATGTGATTCTACAAGGGTGCACTTAGCATCCCACCCTCCAAGGTGCACTTCCTTCAAGGTGCTGAATGCTCTCAACTGTGATGGGAGTTGCACTTCTCTGCGCATAACAGGAGACACTCAGCACTTTGCAGAGTCAGGCCATTAGTGAAGAACACACAGCAATATGGCCCCTAGATTTTTGAATTTCTTTATTTTGTAAAAGGCTACAAGAAAAAGTAACACACACACTTACATCTTTGCAGGATCGGGGCCTTAATTGTCACAATAATTTCAAAGTGAATCGCTCATACTATTGACAATAATCAGACAAATATGTATTCTCAGACACCTCTGCAAGTAGGCCAAGTTATCAGATTGAGTGTCCTCTTCAGTATCCGTTGGGATTAAAGGAGCACATCATGAACAGTATGTTAGTTGTGTAACAGGATCAATAGATTATGTTATATTGTTATATTGCATGTTGAGCGGCAGCTCAGGTGAGGCTTTACTGACCATCCAAACTTTTGCCAAACTATTTTTTGGTTTATTATTGTGATGTATTTGTATTACTGTTGTTCCTAGAAGACCAAGTTGTGGACCAGGACACCATTGTGCAAGGAGCTGTACAAACACAGCAGAAATACTTCTTGTTTTTGAGTATTAGGTGTTTTTTTTAATCCTTTTGACTAATCAAAATGTAGCTCTTTAAAAATATTGAAACACAGGGTTAATTTAAAAAAAAATCTGATTTAGTTTAAGGAAAGCATAATGATAGTATTCTGTACTTTAGTGCATTACTGAAAAATAATAAATGTAAAATAGTGACATAAATAAGCAGTACACTTTTTTTCAAAGATTGAAGTAAACATCTCAAAACTGGATCCCTGAAGTTAGCCACTTAAATACTTATTAGGCATCTAAAATAAGTAGCCTGATTTCTCAGAGATGCTGAACCAGATTTCTTCAGATATAATAGGTTTGGGTGGGATTCACGAGGGCAGTGATACTCAGACTGAGGCTTGTGAGCTGTAAGTGGCTCTTTAAAATGTCTTCTGCAGTTCTTTGCAGCACATGCTAGTAAAACCCTGTGTGATTTAATTATTAACCAATCTGAATTATTAAACAATCAGAATGCGTTTACTATGTTATTAACCAATTGTAGTTGATAAAATAATACTTGATCAGTAATTCTGCTGTGAGAATAATATATAAACTAAATATTTCTCCTGTCATGCTGTTTAAATATGAATATGTAGCACTATAATAAGTGAAACAATAAATTCACAGTAATGTGGCTCTTTTGGGTAATATTGATCGTTAATTTGGCTCATGAACCACTGAGGTCTGCATATCACTTCACAAGGGTATTTAGGTGCATAACTGCCACTTTAGCCACCTACGTCCAAAATTTAGGTCCCCAAAATCCCTACTTACTCATCTGCTGCCTATACCTCTAAATTCCCTAAGTGCCTATGTTTCCATGGGTTAAGTTCCCAAGACACCTACATTTCTGCCTGTGGAGATGTGCACACTGACATCATTAGTGGCTTAGGACTAGATTCACAAAAGAAACTTAGTCCAGGCTGCAGGGAGGCATCTCATTATGCTTGGGATTCTAAGCAACAAACCCTCTCTTGGAGTTAGGTGCTTATGCCATTTGTGCAAGAACCCGGGGGAGGGGGAGCAACTCCCTCTTCCTGATAATTTTTAGCCCAGTGTTTAGATGGGAGACCCCTTGGTCAAATCCCCCCTCCACCTGCATGGGGAAAAAATGCATTTGAATAGGAATATGTTACCTCTCAGTTGAGTGCCCTAACTACGGGGCTATAGGATATTCTGATGTGAGGCTCCCTCAATTTCTCCTATTGAAGCTGTGCCACTGAATAAATAATGAAAGTCATTGGGCCAGAGAGAGATCAAGCAACCATGAGAATGACTCTGTAGCCCGATGAGTAGAGAGAGCACTCCCCGAAAGGTGGGGAGACCCACAATGCAGTCCCTCTGTCCCAATGACTTTTTAAAAAAAATACTTAATCTGCAGTGGAACAGCTTCAACAGGAGAGATGGAGGGAGCCCTTACATCAGAGTATCCTATAGCCCACTGGTTAGAGTACTCACCTGAGAACTGGTTGAGCCATGTTCAAATCCCTTCTCCCCCTTAGGTAGAGGGGAAACTTAGACTGGTGGGCTCCCAAATCCCATGGGAGTACTCTAACCATTGGTGGTCTTCTTCCCACCCACTTTGTGTAAGCTTGCCTGATCTAGTAGGCGAGCTCTGAGTGTACTTACCAGCACAGACCCCACAGGTGAGTTGGGTGGGGGAAAGCCTATCTTCTCCCGGTTTGTGCATTGCTTAGGTGTCTGGGCACCTGAACTGCAGTGCACATGCCTAGCAGTATGCCTGGAAGCATGTAAGGAACTCTTACTGCAAAAATTTGGGTGCTGAGTGAGTTTAAGCACCTACAGGATTCAGCAGCAGCTGAATGGAGGTTTTGTGAATCCCACAAAGCCCTGTTTCTGGGATTTAGGCACCGAAAGTGGCAGTTAGAGGCCTAAGTCCTTTTGTGACTCTAGTTCTTGATACCTAACTCACATCTAAGCCACAACAGGATTCATAGACTAGGCATTGCCTCACCTTGCTCACCTGCAGGGCCCAGTTCAGTAGATGTGCTCAGAGGCCCCCTTAGAGCATGTCTAGTGGATTGGGCTCCATACAAAACACAAAAGGAGGAGGAGATGCAGATTCAAATCCCTGTGAAGTCGGAAGTGGAGCATGGACTTAAATCCAAGTCTCCTAGCTGAGAGCCCTAACCACAGTGGTATGGATTATACTAGAGTATGTCTCTAAATCTCTCCTGTTGAAGCTGTTCCACTTCATATAAAATGTGTAAATAGTACTCTCTAGCACAATGAATATCTAAGTATTTTATATAAATAGGAGAGAGAGACTGGGGTGGATCCCTCTCAATCCTTATCCTAGTGGTCACCTGGGATGTGGAAGACTTAGTTTTAAGTCCCTTCTCCAAATCAAACAGAATAAGGATTTGAATATGGGTCTTCTCCATCCTGGGAAAGTGCTATAACAGTTGGGGTATTGTGGGGGTGGGGGACACAGCCAGTGCAGTCTCCTTATTTTTTCTTGAAAAGGGGATGACCTGGCTTAGGTGCCTAACTCTAAAAGAGGGTTCACAGTGGTGAATCCTGAGTTGAGGAAGGCATCTCCCTCTAGCTCAATATTAAAAGCCTATCTCCCTGTGAGGGGCATGGCTTAAACCACACCACTTTCCTAAGAATTTCCTACTGGCTAGCTGAGACAACTCCCTACTCAACTTGCTGAGTTCTGTAAATCCCCTTTTTTAGGCACTTAAACTTTCCCCATGCATTGTCTAGAGAGCCTGGGTGCCTAACTTGGAGTTGCGGGGGCATAAAGGTTAGGCACTGCAATGCTCAGCCTAAGTCTCCCTTGTGAATCCAACCCTTAAATTTTTATTGTGCAGCTTAAGTCTATAATTGGTTTGGAGTTTTTAAAAATAAGAATGTTGAGTTTTCTTAGGACAATAAAAACATCTGAAACATTACTCAAAGGAACACCATTTCTTCACCCTGAGATGACTCACAAATGACCACACTGAGTTCAAGAACAGTTTCCAAATTTATTTCTGGCTGAGAAGTAACAGAAATTTTAAGATCAAAGGGTACATTTGCACAAATAATTATAATAGGATGACAATCAGAGCTTATCATGAAAGCACTTTTTCATCAATGGTCACTTTATAATAGCATTACTGTGATTCTCTAATACACTACCTAACCTTATATTTAGCATGATTACTTGTAATGCATTCAGTAGGTTCTGTTTACCTTCATTCTTATAGACTATCATGAGCTGTATATAAATCCACCTTTGTACTTAATTCTTTTGTAAACTAACCTCGGTGTTAAAGAATTAGCTGTATATTTGCAAATTTATCTTAAAACCACAGAAAGGTCCCAAACCTGGCTAAATAGATAACAAAATTGCTTCCACAATAATCAGTTAAGAGGAAAAAAATGTGTACCACATGCCAGATCTGTAACTACAGTAAGCTGTTTAATTAGTGACTATTTAAATCATTAATCCTCATAAACCACAGGTTTTGTTGGGTTTCTAAATGTGAGTCAGGGGATTCTAATACTACACAATTATGATGAGGAATGCAGCTGCGTACCACAGCTTTACTAAAAATACATTTTAGTTAAACCTTGTGATCTAACAGACCTCCTACTACCTTTGACTGCATCAATGATATTTTCCAACTCTAATAGTTGTTTATCTAATTATTATCTTGTTGAACTAATTTAGATATTGACTTTACCCAGGAAAGAATCAATTGGGACAGTAGCATTATTAGCTAGTACTGTGTAGAAGGTTTCAACATAATAACCAAGGTGTATCCAGACAGCGGGTTATTTTTAAAGAGAGACTATAAATATTTTTTGGCTGGTCTGTATGGCAGAGATAGTTCCAGTCTGTTTTTTGCTGTTGCTTGATATAGACTAACCTCTTGATTTAGCTCTAGATTAATAAATGGTTTAAAACCCCCAAAGTCCTGAGCTGACAGGGAAGTTAAATCACCTAGAAGTTGCTTGTCTTTATCCAGTCGAGCCCATTTTCCTAATGTGCCTTTGTTTATGTCTTTTTGTGTAGGTTATCTAAATGGAAATATCTGTCAAGTGCAGTAACTTGTATGTGAGGATATGTCTACACAGCAAAGAAAAACCCATGGCTTGCGTATGCCAGCTGATTTAGGCTTGTGGAGCTTGGGCTGGGAGGCTGATTCATTGCTGTGTAGACTGCAAGTGTCCCAGAGCCCAGGCTCCAGCTTAAGCCTGGAAGCCTACACAACAGTGAAACAGCTCGCAGCCTGAAATAGCTGGTACAGGCCAGCCACGGGTGTTTCTTTGCTGTGTAGACATACTTTTGGACTCTTTTTTATATTAGTCAATAATGAAAATGGCTTATTTAATAAGAGATCAACATATCCAAACATATGAAAGTCGGGGTTTCAATGCTAAAGTTAATAAATCCAAATCCCTACTTCTATATGAAGGATTTAAAGTCAGATTCATTAAATACTGGTTAGATTCATTAAGCACTAGTTAAATTGCCATCAAGGCAAGGGGTTGGAAGTCTAGTAAAAAGGAAGAAGATATGCTCAAATGAGAAACAAGTACAGTAGTACTATAAAACCTTAGATATAAAATGTAGTAAGTGCAGCAAAACGTAGAAATGGGGATGTGGGGGAAAAAAATCTTACAAGTATGGATGAAGTTGTCTCCAGATGACACAGATGCCTAGATAAAACATAAATCTGACAGTGCCTTCGTCCTAGGGGAAGGGATTGAAGTAATGGAAAAGGTTTTGTCTTTATCAGGACCCAAACACAATTCAAATGTCTACTGAGTGTTATACACATTCTAAAGCAAGGAGAGAAAGTGGGAATGGTAGTTTTGAAAAATCCAGAAGTCAGGATGTGGGCCACAAACACATATTTTAAGTAAACATTTTAAAAAAATAGATATCAGAGTATGAATTCTTGTATTATCAGGTTAGGTGTGATGCACTGCACCCCATTCCCCCCTGTATGAATTAATGTCTGATGGGCACATGGGAAAATGACCCTGATGGACTATGCACAGCAATGCATAATGCATCATGTTATCCAATTATACTTATCACCTAATGGAAGGTCACAAGGAAGCAGGTCGCTGAAGGAATCTGATTGACCATGCAGTTCATAATTTCTCCTTTAATTGATTTTTTTCAGTTGCATTGTTACATTATGCACCATATATACTTTACCTTGTATCCTCAAGGTACAGATATTTCCTTCATCACCACCATTACTGAACTTACTATTAGTATCTCAGGGCCTGATCCAAATCCAACTGAAGTTAATGGGAGTCTTTCCATGGATTTCAATGGACATTGGATCCGGCCCATAGTTTTCACTTTATCTGTTTTGCAATTTATTATTATACTCATTACAACACATTGAGCATTTATAGCACTTTTCATCCACAAAATGTAGCCTATTTTACAGATGGAAAAGCTAGTGAAGTTAAGATTAATATAAGTGGTCCACCTTTTAAATAATGAGGGTTAAAAATCATTAATAATTCAATTCATAAGAATGACATTGAAGTCAATGGGGCTATTCATGCTGTTACAATGAGCAGGATTTGGCCTTATATCTTTATGGTGCACTAAATCATGTAAGGTCAGTAGATTTTTTTTTTTTTTTAGTGCAAACAGGAAGATAGATATTTACTAAATATTCATAGCTACAAAACATCCCCCATTTCCAAAAATCTAAGTATTACAATTTTAGATTTACTGCTACTTTCATTAGAACAGCAATTAAAACAGCAATTCATACTTGATTGACTGAAATCCATATTTATATGCTATTTTTCTGTAGTTTAATAACTGTCACATTGTAATTGATTTTCACCCTTTATAGCTTGTTTAGGGTCCATATTAATGGTAAATCCACACATTAACCAATGTGGTCTGCCCATACTTGTTCAATGGATTGTAATATAGCATATTTTTAAACTCTGAGATAAGTAAAATGAATGTTTGAAAAATGATCTTATAGCTAAGAACTTATAGGGCCCTCATCACTGTAATATCCAAACACCACACAATCATGGATGGATTTGGTCCTCACAACATCTCTGTGAGGCAAGGAAGCTTTATCCCCATTTTACAGAAGGGGAACTGAGAACAGCATAGAAAAAATAACTGGCTCAAGGTCACACAATGAGTCTGCAACAGAGCCAGGGACTGAACCCACATTTCATAAGCTCCAGGCTAGTGTCTTAACCACTAGAGACCATCCTTTGTCCTTATAAAGTGTTACAGGTGGTTTACGTATTACAGATAACACTTTGCACACAGTAATGATTATCCATGAAAATTTAATTGTACTGTGAAGTTAGTGTATCAGGGTGGGCTCCACAAAGAGATCTGGCACTTAAACCTTAGGCTTAAGTACCATTGCTCATGTTTAGATGCCTAACTCCCAGTTTTGGCTCCTCTGGCAGCCACAGAACTCTTGCAGAACCCTGTAGGCACCTCAATTCAATTGGTGCCTACGTTTTCAGAGTAAAAGCTCCTTGGTGCCAATACTTCTCCCTCTGAGGCACATGCACTGCTTTTCCACTTCAGGAATCCAGATGCCTATCTCCCTCCTAAGCCCCAGAGTGGTTCACAAACCAGGGAGAGACAGGCATTTGGCCACGTAAGTTGCATGCGTGCTCAAAGGTCGCATACTGGACTGGGTCCCATTCAGAATCCAAACAGAGGAGGCGGTAGTGCCCCCTTTTAATCCCAGTGGTTAGTACACTTGCCTGGGATGTTGGAAACCCAGGTTCAATTCCCCACTTTCTGCCAGAGGGGGAAAAATATTTGAACAGCATTATCCCACCTCTCAGGAGAGGACTCTAACCACTGAACAAGGGGATATTCTGATGTGGGGCTCCCTCAGATTCTCCTGTTGAAGCTGTTCCACTGTGGATACATAATAAAAGAGTGATTGGAGCAGGGAGACTGGTCCTAGGGTCTCCCACCTCCCAGGTCAGTGCCCTAACCACTCGGTGGCAGAGTCATTCCCATTCTGGCTCTCTGGCCCAATGACTATTTAAACACTTATCCATAGTGGAACAACTTCTACAAGCGAGACTGAGTGAGCCAAAAAAAAGGTTACACAGTGTGC
This sequence comes from Chelonia mydas, assembly GCF_015237465.2. Taxonomy (NCBI): domain Eukaryota; kingdom Metazoa; phylum Chordata; order Testudines; family Cheloniidae; genus Chelonia; species Chelonia mydas. The sequence goes on along the minus strand of NC_057851.1, from coordinate 70,053,861 downwards.
GGTGGCCCCACCTCTTTCTCTGGCCATTTTGCAAGGAGTGAGGCAGGAGCTTAGCTCATTCCCTCAAGAAGCGGCTTAGGCACCTAAGCTGCTTGACTCCATGTGGCAGGCTCCCAAATGTGGATCGCTAATTGGAGATATGCATCTTCTGCAACCTGGAGTTAGGTGCCTATCTCTAAGATAGGGAAAGGGCTGAGCACACATGCCTCTAATCAGTCTCATTGGCTAGCTTAGACTCTCCCCACCTAGAGTGCTGTTTTTTGTGGATCACATTTTTAGGCCCCTATCTTTCCCCATTCATTGTATAGGAGTCTAGGGGCTTAAATCAGGCTTTGTGGATCACAGTGGTGTTCCTGTGATTTTTCTAGGTCCCTAAAAGTTAGGCACTGTGATGCTCAGCATAGCAATGCCTAAGTTCCTTCATGGGCTCCACCCTCAGGGCTGGTCTTCACTATGGGGAGATCGATGCTGCTGCAATTGAAGACCTGCGAAATCGACGGCAGAGCGCTCACTTGTCGACCCCTTACTCCACCTCTCTGAGAAGAGGAAGGGAAGTCAACCGGAGAGTGTTTTCCATCAACACAGCACTGTGAAGACACCAGGGTAAATTGACCTAAGCTACCGTAGTGTAGCTTAGATCGACTTACCCCAGTAGTGAAGACAAGCCCTAAGAGACTAAAGACCCCTTTATATAGAGTCGGTTACAGGACTGGAGTTGAGGAATTCTCTCTCTTCCCCTTCCGCCCTCCCTCCCCCCCCGTTTTGAAGACAGGCACTTTGCTTTCTTGGTAAAAATATTATTCAAGATAGTAAATAAAAATGAACAGAACCTTAAAATGCCCACTGTACATTTGATTTTAAAGGGTTGCTTCAAGAAAGGAAAATATGGTACTAATGGCTTCCATTTGTAAACAGGTGACATAACTTATTGTAATGCTCCATTATCTTTGGCCCATGAATTGCTCAATTATGCAGGCACTCGCTCATTCAAATAAATACTCATTAAGGTGAATAGCTATGCCAGAAATATAAATTTGCCTTATTCCCACTATTACAGAATATAGTAGACTCTGGAGAAATCTCAGGAAAAAAAGGGATCAAAAACCATCATGAAATTTAAAAATGGTTTGGGAAGGCAAATGCTCATTACTATGAGATGCAAAGTGTTTGCATTTAATTATGAAGTACAGTGTAAAAAGTCTTACTGGGTATCAGTAAAAGTATCATGGGCATGAAGAAGGAAAAGGAATGTTTTATTTTTCCCCATTGAGTAAAAGTAGTATCCGTCAAAAGTGAAGGAAACCAGAATATCACTTGAGTCATAAGTTAGAATAATAAATGGCACACATGTCCTATATATTCCCCAAATCTAGAGAAAGTCTAAGAGTTCATGCAAGACTTCAAAGCAATTGTATCCTTTCTGCGTTTAAATCAAAGCTTTCAAGAAATTATACCAGGTTTCCTCTACAATTTAAAATTCAAAGTGTACCACTTTGAAATGTAATAGAGCAGTGTTTGCTAAAGTAAACATTTTAATAATGAGGGCAGATGTGTCTATACACCTATATCCTTTTTTAGGTATTACAGCACCTCTGGAGGCTTGCTACTATAATGTGTCTCACCGGACAAGGTGGACTCAAAAAGGTATGAATTCCAAGAAAAAAGCCACATTAATAAACAATCATCCAAATAAGACACATCCTTCTGATGCATGATGGAAACATTATTCCTGTCTTCACAAATTTACATTCTTGATGTTTGCCCAAAAATAAATTAGAAAGAAAACAGGGTAAATGTCAGTTTCTCTCTGAGGGCTCAGTCCAGCAAAGTGCAGAGCACTCTGGCCCCGAGTGCACTTAACCATGTGTTTAACTTTAAGCAAATAAGTAATCCAGTGGGAGCCAATTTGGAATACTAACGTGCTTAAAGTTACACACATGTTAAGTGCTTTGGTTGATCAGCGCTTGAGTGCTCAGCACCTTGCAGCATCAAGCCCTATGCCCTCCAAACAACATAGGCAGAACAAGACATTGTTAGCCTTTCACATAGTAGGAAAGGAAAGATGTATATGCTCAGTAGCAACTTTCAGTGCACAGTGTAAATATATTCAGTTATTTATATATGTGCTATTTTTAAAGCTTGGCTTGTTCATGCAGCTGAGTAAAAGGCACTGCTCCATTTATGATGCATAACAAATCCAATTAAGGAGATGGAACAGTTGAAATTCTTTTTACATTGAGATCAAAACCAGCTTTACTAAACCATGTAATTTTTTTCCAGTAAACGTAGAACTCAGACACGTAGATGTATTAAAAGAAGTTTCTTCATGCAGTAAGTGTTACACGTGTTAGCCAGGATATTTTTTTGGTAATTTGTTTTTCATTCTTCTTAATGAATGAATAAGGCGTAAGAAGAACATCAATCAAAAGTATTGAGGAAAACTGAACCTTAGAATTATTGACTAACATTTATTTTTGTGCTATTGTTTAGTGGTTGTTTACCGGTTAAATGTCTATATAAATATAGTAACATATTCATATATAAATTACCTGGATAATCATCACTTTTGGGGAAAGAATTTCAATTAATCCCTACTATGAAGAATCAAAAGGTTTCCTTTCAGAATAACCTTGGGCTCTACATTTCCCCCTTATCTTCTGTGTAGAAAGGAGAAAAAGGGCACTAAATGTTTTAACCCACAGAAGGGGAAGCAAAGCCAATGTCGCATGCTCCCCATTTCTCTGAGCCCTCTCCCTTCATGTGGCAATGGGAATCAGGTGATTTGGAGGGGTGGGTGGAGCTAGGGACAAGGAAAAGTAAAACCTGCCTTGTAAATGAAATGTAAAATCCCTCCTTTAATCCAGCCTTCACGGAGCAAAATCACATAATGTAAAAATAACCTACCAATAAAAAAAAAAGAGTGCAAAAAAAAAAGGCTTTCTCAGTAGAATGGGAGAAGGAGAGGAAGAGGTATAGAGGTCTCCCTGTATTTCATTTTAATAAATCTGTTGTGCACTAAACTACCACAGGTTTCAGAGTAACAGCCGTGTTAGTCTGTATTCGCAAAAAGAAAAGGAGGACTTGTGGCACCTTAGAGACTAACCAATTTATTTGAGCATGAGCTTTCGTGAGCTACAGCTCACTTCATCGGATGCATACTGTGGAAATTGCAGAAGACATTATATACACAGACACCATGAAACACAGTCTCTACGTAAAAGAATAAATGGACACAAATCAGATGTCAAGAATTATAACATTCATAAACCAGTCGGAGAACACTTCAATCTCTCTGGTCACGCAATCAGAGACATGAAGGTCGCTATCTTACAACAAAAAAACTTCAAATCCAGAGTCCAGCGAGAAACTGCTGAATTGGAATTCATTTGCAAATTGGATACTATTAATTTAGGCTTAAATAGAGACTGGGAGTGGCTAAGTCATTATGCAAGGTAGCCTATTTCCCCTTGTTTTTTCCTCCCCCCCCCCCCGACGTTCTGGTTAAACTTGGATTTATGCTGGAAGTGGCCCACCTTGATTATCATGCTCATTGTAGGGAGAGTGGTCACTTCGGATGAGCTATTACCAGCAGGAGAGTGAGTTTGTGTGTGTATGGGGGTGGGGGAGTGAGAAAACCTGGATTTGTGCTGGAAATGGCCCACTTTGATTTTCATGCAGGTTGTAAGGAGAGTGGTCACTTTGGATAGGCTATTACCAGCAGGAGAGTGAGTTTGTGTGTGTGGTTTTTGGAGGGGGGTGAGGGGGTGAGAGAACCTGGATTTCTGCAGGAAATGGCCCACCTTGATTATCATACACATTGTGAAGACAGTGGTCATTTTGGATGGGCTATTACCAACAAGAGAGTGAGTTTGTCTGTGGGGGGGTGGAGGGTGAGAAAACCTGGATTTGTGCTGGAAATGGCCCAACTTGATGATCACTTTAGATAAGCTATTACCAGCAGGAGAGTGAGGTGGGAGGAGGTATTGTTTCATGGTGTCTGTGTATATAATGTCTTCTGCAATTTCCACAGTATGCATCCAATGAAGTGAGCTGTAGCTCACGAAAGCTCATGCTCAAATAAATTGGTTAGTCTCTAAGGTGCCACAAGTCCTCCTTTTCTTTAAACTACCACAGTCATGAGCTTGTTGGAAACGCCTAGATAAATAGGGAGCAGGTGCACAACACTGCACCTTATCCTCAGATGAACCTGGTGAATTTTCTGCTGTGAAACCATCATAAATGAATGATGTTAAATTAACAATAACTCACGCTTCGCACTCCAGGAACTCATCGAAGGGTTAGCAGAGTGCAGGTGGGGGCAAGAAGCTAATGGCTTCCTGGCCCCAAGGGGAACCATGCTGCCAGGAAGGACAGGGAGAGAGACTGCTGTGTGTTAAATGAGCTTGTAGAATCTTCAGTAAATTTCTATAGAGCTCTTTTAAGCAGAATGGAGATTAGTAATATTAAAGTTGTGTAAAAGTGCCAGTTTAGCTCTACAGGATATTTTCATATGTATTCATATCTACAGTCCAACTCATAGTATGAAAACACACCGCAGTCATTAGGTCTGTAAGTACTGGAATTTTGATGAGGCAAAGTCCTTCCCTTGCATTCCTGCTCTATGAAGTTCTTGTCCATTTTGCTAAGAAAAGTTTGATGTTATTGCCTTTCATAAAGTAAGAGAAGACTGGATGCAAATTATGCAGTAATGTTACCCTCTGCAGTCTTTGTATTCTCTGAAACCTTTCAAGACACTGAATATCATCTAGTACTTTTGTTAGAATGCTGCTTACAGATTCATCAAAGCATTGCAATGAAATTTGCCTGTTTTCAAGTTTTCAAAACTTCCATCAAATGGGAGCAATTTTATTCCATTTTATCTGTTTGGACAGAGATACATGCAAAGTTGGTTCTTAGAGCTGGTCAGAAATATTTGAAGAGAAATCAGAAAATAGTTATCCCCATATCTATAGAAACCAGGGAGCTGCCACACTCCCTGGCTTGAAGTGCTTTCCATCAGATACAGGGTTTACAGTTTGGTTCAATGGCTCTCAGCACCCCCCACTCTACAAATTGTTGCAGCACCTCTGCTCATATGCCTGTTTTTTTAACCAATTTAATAGTTGGCTAGAAATTTGGAAAATTTTCAAAACATATAAAATGTAACAAAAGCACAATCAATGGGGAAGAAAAATAGAATATATATAATATAATATTAGTTTCTACGTGTTATGTTTTAAACAAGTCTATTCACTAGATACATGATTTCAAAAAAATCACATTTATGGATTTTGAAAAAAAATATGGAGGAGGAAAGGCCACTGAAATAACCAGCAAAGGGCTGGGAATCCAAGAGGTTCTTTTCCTGTAACAGGTTTCTAACACATTATGTAGTCATACTTAACAACATCCATATGAAATTGGATGTATCATTCCTCCCATTTTACAGATGGGGAAACTGAGCCTATGTTAAGTGATGTACACAAGGTCACATAGTAAGGATCTGTCAGAACCTGATGCCCCGGTCCACACAAATTTCCATTATGGCTTAAATTCCTGAGGCCCTTGTGGTAGACTGTCGTCTTGCCCCACCTTCAGGATCTGCTACACCTCTGCTCCAGGTCAGAAAGCATGGAGATTGGCACTTCCACGTGGACTTCCTGCTCCCTCCACCATACCTCAGGGGATCTTAAATCTGTCTCTTTATATGTAGGGACCTCAAAAACTGGAGCAGTAGCAGCCCCCACAAAATGGGAAGCCTGGTGATGATGGGGCTCAGGTAGAGGCCCCAAAGAAGTGCTGAGGAAGAGGCAATCCTGGAGGCTCTTCTGTTGTCAGTTGACATAGAGGAGTTCTTCAGGCCCACTGAGCCCCACTATTGGTTAACAGCTGCAGTTAAAGCTGTAATCAGCTCCCATATGCAGGGAAAGGTACCACTGTACCTATCCCTTGACTTTATCCCCAGCTGTTGCTTAGGTGGACAGGCTTTGCTTCCTATGAAGAAATGTAGGGGGATGCACTGCTTCCCAGTGATGTCAGTCCCCAGTGATGCCACTCCAGGGGTTAGTGGGGTTGCGCATGTTGTGAAGCAATTCCGTATCCGTTACCAAATGGGGCAGGCCTGCTTATTGTTCCATGAATGCAGAGCCCGTTTCATTTGCAAAGAGTGAAGCTGAGTGTTAAGTTCAACAAGTGAAACTTTATTAAACCCCGAGGACAGCTCTGCCCAGGTGGCTTAGTTGCTTCCAGCCATTCCCCCCAGGTTACCTGTTCCATGGGTGACCCCTCAATAACAGTCCCTCCAGGGAACATTGGCTTGCTGACTTCAGTTTCACTGATCAGGATACAAATCTTCCCTATTTTATAAATATTTTAATATAAACAATAAAAACAATAACTGATGTACAGAGCCTGATCCTGCGTCCGTTCAGACAGAGGTTGTTAGCACATCGTCAAGTTGAAGTCTCGTCTTTACCACAGACTCAGTTGGTTACATAGTTTTTGAGATAATCTGGTCTCAACAGGCGACCACCCTGGGAGTGACCTACGTCTGTCTCCCTGTCACCTGTCTCCGAATCTAGCAAACTATCTTTCTGTCCAGTCTCCTCCATTCCTGTGGGGTTGGCTTCTAGATGGTTCTATGTATCTCTGTTCTGTGATCTCTGTACCTCAGTAGCATCTCTCTGGGTGTTGTCTGTTGGCTCATAAGTGCCTCCTGTTCCTTCAGATCACTTGTCCCTCCTGAATAGTCATGTCATAGAACCTGGGTGCCACTGCTCTCCACATGGTTCCTTTAGTTCACTCCTTCTGGGGTCTCTCCAATGGCTAGAGCTTCACTGTAGTGCCTGTCTCCAGGGCTGGTAAGTCCTGGGCTGATCTGTGGTACTCTAGTGCTTGCATTCTCTGATTGTTGGCCATCTCTTTTCAGTGATGTCCCCATCCTTTGGGTTTTGGTCCTTTGTGCCATCAGTGCCTGAGCAAGCCTGTTTTGGCACCCCTCTGATGAGATATTCCTTTGTGCCAAAAATGCCTAACAAGGGGTCTGAAACAGAAGAAATAACCTTGTGTTACAGTCTCTTGGATTTTTTCACAGCTGATTTCAATTTACCATTACTCTGTGAGTATGCTGGGGAGGGAGGAGAGGAGTGGTGATCAAACTCCTATTTGCATGCAAATTCCTTGAGTTCTTCTGAGGTAAACTGGAGTTTCTTGTCAGTCAATAGTGTCTGGAATGACATATCTCTTAAAAGTGGGCCTTCAGTTTGCCAATCACTGACTTGCTTCTTGTATCAGGCAGGCCTCAGCCTTGCAGAAAATTGAATAGTAGTCGACTGTAATCAAGTACTTCTTTTTCTTGAATGCAAATAAGTCCGCTGCCACCTTTTCCCATGTTCGGGTGGGCAGCTCATGTGGTAACAGAGTCTCTTTCTGCTAGCTGTTATCACACGACCGGCAGGTATACCCCCCTTTTATCAGGGAGCAGAGCTATGTATTCTGCTCCAACTGGTACTTGGCTTTTGTCTTCTGGCCACCGTTCTAGTATTGTTCTCTTGACTGTCTGTAGTTCATTTTCTGTAGCCTCTTTGATTTTCATTTGCTTTGCTGTTGAAACAGGAAATAGAGCAACATGTTAATAGATTCAGTAGCCTGATCCCCTTCCCAAAACTTGTTGATGCTGCAATGAATGCCCTGCTGAGGGTGTCAGCTAACACAAATAATCATCCTGGACAATATCTGATCTAAGGGAAAGTAACAGTTTGACTTTCCTGCTGTTGTTGTCCTCTGACATGGCCAGGTCTGTGTACGGCTCCAACTCATCCTTCCACAGGGTCAATCACTGGACTAGATTTGCATATGCAAAATTCAGGACTCTGGGGGGACAGGGAGCACACCTCAGAGGGAGTTCCACAGCTAACAGTGCCTGCTGCTGCTGCACTGCAGAGAACTCAGAGCTCAGATGCATCCATCATGTTTCATTTGCAAAGAGTGAATCTGAATGCTGTTTAAGCTGAACAAGTGGAACTTTATTAAACCCCGTGAATTGCTCTGTCCATGTGGCAGAGGTGCTTCAAGCCTAACCCCCACGTTCCCTGTTCTACAGGTGTCCTATCAATAACAGTCCCACCATGGAACACTGACCCTCTGACTTTAGTTCGGTTGAACATGGTGCAGATACCATGCAGAAGGTAGCTGAGACTCCTGCTTGCTGCATGAGGTGAGCCAGGCATTAGCCTCAAATATTTTGCCCTCCATTATAAATATAATGTTGTGGAAAAGATCATCATAAACAGTATCTTACAGCTTTTGTGTTGGTTTTACTCCTTAGCTGGGATCACTGATAAATCTTTGACATGTAATCTATTACTGTTCCCTAGGCAATAGCATTGTCTCTTTATCTTTGAATATAATTAATTGAATATCATGAAACATCATCAATCAGAGATTCTTCCTCACTGCTTGTGAGGCATAAAATAGTAAAGCAATTTGATAGTCATAAAAATTGATCTGTCTCAATCTATTGAATGCAGTTTTCTTTATGGACTCCATTTGCCGAAAACCTTATCCAACAAGGTTTGGAGTTGCTTTTTCAATCTATAGTGTGTAACACATTTCTGGAATGGTGAACGTGGTTATAGCTATTTGTATAACCTCCAAAGCTGAAATTCTCTTTTTCTGAGGTTCCAAAACAATAAGAAGACATGTAATTAGCTCTATGCTTTAACTAAATTACCTCTCTAAGACTCTGATTCAGCAAGGTACTTAAGCACATGCTTAGCTTGTACCATAGGATGGATTTGTCAGCTAGGTAAGTTGTTAGGCTTTTCTCTTCTTTTAAAATGCCTTCTGTTCTTGTTTATGGGGGATCAATATGTCTTTATGTAGGACTCGCTGCCATCTCTGGAGTCTGAACTATAACCCTTTTTATAGAATGAACCCCATATTTCAAAGGCAGCTTATTATTAAGGGGTGGTATGACTAACAGCCATAACATCTCAATGGACGGCCACACTCCAGACTGACATATTGCTTGTTGTTGTACCATTTCCTGCCACCATCGACCTCCTTGAAGACTCCAGTAGACTGTCCCACTAGGATCACGGTCTGCAGTCAGTAGAGGCAACTGGCATAGAGCAGGGAACACAGGTCTGTAAGGCCTTGTCTACACTACACAGTTTTCATAGAATCATAGGACTGGAAGGGACCTCGAGAGGTCATGTAGTCCAGACCCCTGCACTTATGGCAGGACTAAGTATTATTGCCAGACCATTCCTGACAGGTGTTTGTCTAACCTTCTCTTAAAAATCTCCAGTGATGGAGATTCCACAACCTCCCTAGGCAATTTATTCCAGTGCTTAACCACCCTGAAAGTTAGGAAGTTTTTCCTAACCTAAACATCCTTTGCTGCAATTTAAGCACATTGCTTTTTGTCCTATCCTCAGAGGTTAAGAAGAACAATTTTTCTCCCTCCTCCTTGCAACAACCTTTTATGTACTTGAAAACTGTTATCGTGGCCGCTCTCAGTCTTCTCTTTTCCAGACTAAACAAACCCAATTTTTTCAATCTTCCCTCATAGGTCATGCTTTCTAGACCCTTAATCATTCTTCTTGCTCTTCTCTGGACTTTCTCCTGTTTCTCCACATCTTTCCTGAAATGTGGCATCCAGAACTGGACACAATACTCCAGTTGAGGCCTAATCACTGCAGAGTAGAGCAGAAGAATTACTTCTCATGTCTTGCTTACAACACTCCTGCTAATACATCCCAGAATGATGTTTTTGCTTTTTTTGCAACAGTGTTACACATATTACTCATATTAAGCTTGTGATCCACTATGACTCCCAGATCCCCTTCCGCAGTACTCTTTCCTAGGCAGTCATTTCCCATTTTGTATGTGTGCAATTGATTGTTCCTTCCTAAATGAAGTACTTTGCATTTGTCCTTACTTAATTTCATCCTATTTACTTCAGGCCATTTCTCCAGTCTGTCCAGATCATTTTGAATTTTAATCCTATTTTCCAAAGCACTTGCAACCCCTTCCAGCTTGGTATCATCTGCAGACTTTATAAGCATACTCTCTATGCCATTATCTAAATCATTGATGATTTAGTCTGCTTTCATCGACAGTACAGTGGAGGTGTGTACACTACAATATTCCTCCCACTAATTTACCTCTCCTGCTACTCTCAGCTCTTTCTGAGTCCTAGCACTTTCTCCCCTGCAAGGGGAACAGAGGTATCACAGGAGCCCAAGGCCCATCACCAAAATCCCAGCTCTTTTATCTATGAGAACTGTTCATTTTATTCTCTTAACCGCACTGGAAACTGGCATCAGAGGGTACTAGCAACTAGCTTAGTCACTTCCCCTACCCAACAGCACTACCTGCTATCACAATTTCTGCCCAGCCCATTCCCTCACATCCTGTAGCCATATGTCAACATCTCCATCTTACAAATGTATTCCATCATCCCTGAAAACTTCTGGCCAATTGTAACAGAATCCTCTGTGTCCAGGAATATCTTAGTGACCTCTCTATTCACTTGCTTTCTAGCCTTGTCCATGCGGGGTGGGTCTGTGGTTACCCACCTTATGAGCATTTCAAACCATACTAACCTCACCTCCGGCATGATTGCCTAATTAAACTAACATCCCTCTAGATTCTGTCCCTTAAGTTGACTCCTGTACAGCTCCCAAGATCATTCTGCCGGAGGTGAATAACCAGGATGTGAGTGGGTGCATATTGCTTGTCAGTGAGTGTAGAAGTGTCATGAGCTGATCCCAAAGCATGCCTCTTCTGCCAAAGCACTGGATGCGAACTGCTTCAGCCCTGAAGGCTAGTTGAGATCTTGCTGCCATCCTGGCTGCCTTCTTGTGGGCCCAATGCACTGTAGAATACCCACAAATCCAGATATTGCGTATGCTCTGTGCAACTTCAGAAACAAACAAGTGCATTGGGTTAGTTATGTTTTGCCATTCCATGCCATCTTTCCCTTGGTGCAGACCAAAATCCAACGCTCTGTTGCCTGCACCTGCTGTGGGCCAAAAACCCCTACAGACACTGATGTCTCTGCCCCAATCCTGAAAGAATGAATACCAATTTGGGGGAGGTAGGTCAAGACAGCAGTAGTGCAAAGTTTTTATCAATACTGCGCCACACCAGTACTTTGTCAGGCAGCTGACAGCAGCGTGTTTGATCAGCAGTCCCAGCTTCAGCCCTGGATTTTTATTAAGGCTCTTACTGCCTTGATATGGCTTTATCAAGACTCTTATTGCCTCCCTTTATGGGGCACAAATGTCCGTCTACACATTCCTTCATGCCACATAAGGCCCCTTTCCTTTCTGGTCTGTTTTTGAGTACCTTAAGTGCAGGCACACCACTCCTTCAAATAGTCGGTAATGTTTAACACACATTGTGACCTCTCTGCAGTTGCCATAGGCACCAGATCACTCACTCTAAAATTGTCAAAGAAAGCAACAACAAATGCCGCCTTAAATAAAATGGCCTCCCTCCCAGAGCTGCAGACCCATGGCAGAGCCTGTACTAATCCTGTCAGGGTTTCCAGTGTTACTGGTAATCTCTCATGCCTCCTGTGCCTGCCCCTCCTGTCCTACCCTTCTAAGAGTTTCCACACTATGAAATGCCTTCATGGGTCTGGAAAACCCACGAACCTACTCCAGTAGGACAGGTCTGCTAGCCAACCAGAGGTAATGGAGGGAACCAAACAGTGGTGGGTCAAAGACACGACATATTGCACCACCTGCTGTGTGAATCTGAGCCACCCACGGTGAAGTCCTTCCTGTACCCTAAATTCCATGAACTCTGAAAGGCTGGCTTTATAGGCACTCAGAGTTTGTGGGCAACCAAATCTTCAACTAGTCCCACAGATGTCTTGAGCCAAGGTTCCAGAGTTGTTGGGGCATTGCCTACTGATTCTTGCTGGCCAGGGAACAAGTTCCCAGAATCTGTTGTCCTGAAATTGGGAGAGCATCAGCAACACTGTTATCCACTACCAGGATACGGACTGCATGAAAATGGATGTTAAACTGTAGGCAGCATAAAATGAAGGCCCTCACCAGCCTCATTACCTGAGCAGTGTTAGCCAACAGTCTATTTACAATATGGATCATAGGTTGTTTGTCACACCAGAAACAGACTTTTTTGTTCTGAAAGTTTGCTCCCTAAATAGTGGACTGTCACCAGTATAGGAAAAAAAACTCAATGAAGGTGATGTCCTTGTAATACCCTGAGCCACCTGGCTTTTTGGCCACATCTTTTCCCATCACTCTCCAAAGAATCCCAGAGAAAGGAGCAACCTACTGTCCCTTGCAGTGCTTAATTTGTAACGAAAGAGGTGTCGGGGCTCAAGCTGGACGGCCGGAAAGCAGCTGCAGCCAGCAGCAGCACAAGTAAGGGTGGCAATACATATACCACAATGAAGCACTGGTCCCTTGGCGAGTGTCCCCCTTTAACTTCTGGCCCCATCAATTTCCCCCACCTATTGATGCACGTGGGTGGCATCTGACAATGTTAAGGGTAGGCAAGATTGTAATCAACTGGTGAATGAAGAAGTGGCTGAATTAGTGATGTGTAGGGACTGGCAGGGGATGTGAAAAAGTGAGAGATGTCAGGGTAATAGCTAGAATGGAAGAAAGATTAGGAGGAGGAGAGGACTGTGAGAAAATGGTAATCACAAAGCGCTAAATAAGGTTATCTCATACCTGGCCTCTTATTATAAAGTGTTCCAGCTTTTGACTCTGAAAAGGGGAGATGAGGAAAGAGGACACATTTTTCTTCTGACTTTTCCACCAGTCTCCCTTATCTCCCAACAAAACATTCCTTTGACTCCCCGACCAATGTCTCACCTTTTCATTTTTAAAAAATATAGTCAATCTGTGTGGAGTAGTTTGAGATCAGTAATCTCATTAAATGGTTTTTGTGGCACTTCCTTCTTTCAGGTTTTATTTAGTAAGAGAAGCCTTCCTACTATATCCATTTTTACAATACTTTACATTTCTGGAGAAAAGAGAGCGGAGATGCATAAAAAGTTAAATACACTTTTGGGGAAAAATAATAGTCAAGTTGTCCTGAACTTCAGAAATGTTCAGGTGCAGATTAGCTTTAGTTTTTGGCAGAGTAATTTACATATACCTGCATATTACTGTTAGGGAGATGATTATTGCAAATATATATTTAATCTAGAAATGTAGATGCTTCTGATTTTGAATGTGAAGATTCACAAATGATGGCTGATTGTAATAATTCATTTTTGCTTGTAGCATTAACCTCTACAATTACTTGCACTTGCAGCTTTTTAAAGCTTCCATTCAGTATTCTGACTGTTCAATCAGTATGTGTAGTTTAGTACCTTGTAACTGAGATTTTTTTCCTGGAACTAGGTCCTGAAAAAACATCTTTAGCTATATAAAATTTAGGTAAATAGCAATAAAAATTATACAAAGAAAACATCCTTGCTTTGTGACTTTGTCCTTTCTGAAAAGGAGAGTGAGCAATACAGCTCATTCTAAATTAAAAGGCTTTAAAAAGCTTGACTATAAACAGATTAAACCCAATGTTTGAAGTTTTAAAGTAATTACTAATTAATAAAGAACTAAAATCTGGCTCATTGGATTATACACTGAAGTATTATATTCCCATCTCCTGCAAAATACCCAGTCATTCTAATATTCTGCAGCCCTCATATTTTGCTGAATGTGTCCTCTGGTGCAGCTCTTGAGTTGTTGGAGATTTGAACTTGAGAGTAAATGATCTCTGTTATCTTCCAATTGAAATGTTCCACCATTATAGTTTCATCAAAATTGTTCTCTTAATTTAATATATACAAACAATTCCACACAAAAACCATGCATTGAAATACAAAATGGAAACAGAAGAAGAAAAGAAGACAATGGACATCATAAGTCCTATAACTATTCTGTGGATGGACTTTTCTACTTCGGTGTTTCTTAAACTTTGGCAACCTTGTAATGAAAGTCAAAAATTTTCATGACCCCTTTACATTTACTACAAAATTAAGAGTAAGTGGTATCAATGATAACAATGCTAAGCTTATGTAAAATTTATTTGTGTGTATTTTCAGAGGTTGACAGAGAATACTTGACTGAGAAGAGCAAGAATGTGCAGGGAATGGGACAGCAAGAGTTTCTTTGCTTCGGTTGTAATAACATTTTTGATGTCTTGGGCCAACCCCTGATTGTCTTTGGTGACATGATCCCCTCCATCTCCATGTGTCCCCCTGCAGGGTTGCAATCCAGAGGTTGAAAAATACTGCGCTAGTCATTCAGGACAAATGTACAGAGCTGGTCATATAATACACATACACACACATACAGAAACACTTGACATTAAAAATCGTATGGTTTCGAAGTCAAGCACTCAAAAATTAGGAAATGCCCTAACTAAGGCTATCCATGCAACTTTATTAAGCTCCATTGTGTGTGTATGCATTCTGATACAGTCTTTAATTACATAATCACACACTATTTTTCCCATGGGACCCCTGCCTCATTCAGTGCACAGAATATATAGTGATAATTGAATGGGAAGATATTCATTTTTTTATCCTTGTCATTCAGTGTGTGGTCTCATGCCTGACTACTGCACATTAATCAAAGACTGCACTGTATACATAATTATTAATTCTCTCATGGCCTTTTCTGTGGTGCTCTCACCGCAGGATCTCACTGTCTGGGCGGATCTTTCTAGTCACCCACTGGACTACTATCAGGAAATCCAAGTCTCTGTTTCCCTGGATCCCTGAGAGTTTTAAGCCACTGGAGTACCAATCTCAGGGTCCCTAGGCACAAACCCAGGGCACAGACCTTCTATCTGGGACCCCTTTCTGAGATCTGCAACCTGCTGTCCAGCTGCCTAATTCCTGGGCAAAATGGTGACTCTTCAGATGCCTTTGTATTTAAACACATCCTCACCCAGAATTCCATCCCAAAGGGGTGAAGCTTCTGG